>NW_028270143.1:112433185-113037348 GCF_037043375.1 Chiloscyllium plagiosum | reverse complement strand
CTGACCTACATGTGACTCCAGCCACAGCAATGTGGCTGATTCTTTTGGACAATAACTGCTGACAGTGATGTCCACATTCCATGAACAAATATTTTTAAAAAGCTGCTGTTTAACACCTGCATTCAACTGAGGTGAAGAATTAAATAAGTTTTGGTTTAGACACATCTGACTGAAACTGTCAAAGTTCATCATCTTCATTGTAATGCTTACCCATCCTTTACTATTTAACTGCAGGCTGGCCAAGAAAATCCGACAATCTCACTATTTGTGGTGAACTTGAATGGACCAACTCATACTCGCGAGATGATCCCTCCCGAAGACACCAGAATGAAGTAAAACTCTCTCAACTACTTCTTTTCTTACAGCATGCATCAGTTTTCATTTACTGTGTTTGAAAAAGAACTTCCTCAAATTTCAAATTCTGACACGACATATCGGGATGAAGCCTAAGGTAAAGGAACTGTTAGATTCAGGGTAACTGTAGGAGCACTCTTGTGTTTGAGTCAGGTTTAGGTTCACAGACATTTGGGCCCGAGTTTTAAATAGGAACTTAAGGAATAAGAGAAAAGGCAATCCATTCATCCTTTGAGCCTGCTCCATCTTTTAAATTGATTATGGCTAATCATCAACCACTTTGCCATTTTTATCCATATCCTTTAATATCAATTGCATCTAGTAATCTATTGATTTGACTTGAAAATTGTCAATAGTTCAGTCTTCTGGTGTGCAGAATTCCAAAGATTCAGCACCCTCTAAATAGCCTACCCCATATTCCGAGTCTGTGTCTTCTGGTTCTAGACCTACCAGTGGAAAGGTTATATGTGTTAATATTCAGGGCCTTGTACTTTACAGATAGAAGGAGCATACATACTCATTCTGTCTATTTCAACTTGACAAAATAAGTGCCAGCCATTTTATTGTTCATTTCTGAAGGAAATGTCTTGACCAATCAAAAGTCAACTTGCCTGGTTTGAAAAGTTAAAAGGCTTGGTAGTTAACTGCCAGTCATCATTAACCGGTGCATTCTCTACCAATCAAACTTCACTTGCCAACCAATCAGCACTTCCCTCTCATGCAGCATAAATGTTGTTTTCCTTTCACTTTGGCATTTCTTGTGAAGTATCCTGATTAGCACGAGATGAAAATCTTCAACAAAATGTGCCTCTTTTCAGCACTAGTCATTTGCTGGACTACCAAATGATTAGTTATATAGCAATGCTTGTTGTGCTTCTGTATAATTATTAAATTGTTCTGTGCATTTGATGAACAACAAATTGGAATTAGATTTCTGGAAGGACAGATTCTTCCTCATCAGCAGGTCATACTATTTACTTCTTGAAAAGGTTTTTGCCTTTCTTGCACCACATGCAGGACAAAATGTCCTGTTCTCAAGGGTTTTTAATGCACCCGAGTCCTCATGAAATTTGCTCCAAAGTCTCATGCTTTTATTTAATGCAAATTTTGCAAATTATGTCAGCATTGAAATAGTTTCATTTTGTTTTGGAAATTTTTGATAAAGAGCCATGTGAGATGTGAGACATCAGAGGGGAGGCTGATTGGCTAATAGTCACAATTGGCACCATGCATACCAATATGTTGAATGACCAATGGGGTGGGAGGGGCAGGGCAACTGAAAGCAGGAGCACATGATACCTCCTCTGGGAAAATGTCCAAACACAACCTCCAAAGAAAAGGGTTAAAGCTGTAAATTCATCCAAGTAGCGCAAACACCAAATATAAAGCCTCAAAATGTTTATTCATTCATGGGATTATGGACATGGTTGGCAGAGCCAGCATTTATTATCCATGTTGACCTACCTATGAGAAGGTGAGGAAGAGCTAACTTCTTGAGTTGCTGCAGTCTTGCTACGTTTGGGTATGCACTGCTTCAATATGAGAAGCTGCGACCACTGCTGAACATTGTGCAATCACCAGAAAACATCACTGCTTCTGACCTTATGATGGAGAGAAGGTCGTTGATGAAGCATCTGAAGATAGTTGGGCACAAGACACCACCCTGAGGAACTCCTGCAGAGATGTCCTGGCGCTGACATGACTGACCTCCATCAACCACCATCATCTTCCTGTGTTTAGGTATGACTCTGACCAGCAGAGAGTTTTCCTTGACTCCCATTGACTCCAGGCTTGTTCAGGCTCTTTGATGCTGTACTTGATGTCAGGGGCAGTTATTGTCATCTCACCTCTGGAATCCAGCTGCTTTGTCCAAGTTTGAACAATGTTGTAATGAGGTCAGGAGCAGAATGGCCCTGGCAGATCCCTAATCAAGTATAAGTAAGCAGATTGATACTCAGCAAGTGCTGGTTGATAACATTGTTGATGACACCTTTCATCACTGATTGAACGTTGACTGATGGGGTAGTCATTGACCAGGTTAAATTTGTCCTGCTTTTCATGTACAGCCCATTTATAACTATTCATTCTGTCAGGCTGATTATTATCCACTCCTTTGTTTATCCAACAATTCTTTTGTCTTTTTGAGCTAGATTTCCACCAATCAAAGAACAAATAATAAAGAACAGTACAATGCAGGAACAGGCCATTCAGCCCTCCAAGCTTGGACTGATACATTTTGCTCTTCCTTACTAAATTCCAGATGCTTCTTGAATGCTGCTATTGTGTCTGCTTCCACCACCTCCTCTAGCAACATGTTCCAAGCACTCACCACTCTTTGTGTGAAAAACTTGCCTCACACACTCTTTTAAGCTACCCCTTCGCGCCTTGAACCCTAATGTCACCTAGTAATTGACCCCTCCACCCTGTGAAAAGGTCTCATACATTCCACTCTATCCATGCCATTCACAATCTTATAAACTTTTACCAGGTCACCCCTCAACTTCCTGTATTCCATGAAAACAAACCCAGTCTATCCAACCTTTCTTCATAGGTAAAATACCCTCTACCAGGCAACATCCTGGTAAACCTTTTCTGTACCCTCTCCAAAGATCTACATCCTTCTGGTAGTGTGGTGACCAGAACTGTACGCAATATTCCAAGTGTGGCCGAACTAAAGTTCTATAAAGGTACAGCATAACTTGTCTATCGTTATACTCAATGCCCCTTCCAATGAAGGAAAGCATGCCATAGGCCTTTTTTTACCACCTTAACTAACTGCACTGTCACCTTCAGTGATCTGTAGACCTGTATACCCAGATCCTTCTGCATATGAATACTCCAAAAGGTTCTGCTACTCACTGTACAATTTCTGTACATGACCTTCCAAAATGCGTCACCTCACATTTGTCCGGATTAAACTCCATCTGCCATTCTTCTACCCATGCCTCCAACTGATCCATATTCTGTTGTATCCTCTGACAATCTTCCTCACTATCTGCAATTCCACCAATCTTTGTATTGTCTGCAAACTTACTAATTAGACCAGCTATGTTTTCCTCCAAATCATTTATGTAGATCACAAACAGCAGAGGTCCCAGCACTGATCCCTGTGGAACACCACTAGTCACAACCCTCCATTCCATTCGTTCTACTGCTACCCTCTGTCTCCTATGACTAAGCCAGTTCTGTATCCATCTTACCAGCTCACCCTGACACAATGTGACTTCACCTTTTGTACCAGTCTGCCGTGAGGGACCTTGTCAAAGGCTTTACTGAAGTTCATGTGGACAACATCAGCTGCTTTTCCCTGATCGACCATTTGTATCACCTCCCCAAAATGCTTGATCAAGGTAATGAGGCACGACCTCCCCTGTAGAAAACGTTTACTACCTCCTCCCCACACGTTATCTTCTGCATTAAAAACTTTATTCCTCATGACTATCAGTTCTGAAGTAGGGTCACTGGACCCGAAATGTTAACTCTGATTTCTCACCACAGATGCTGCCAGGCCTGCTGAGCTTTTCCAGCAATTTCTGTTTTTGTTTCTGATCCCCAGCATCAGCAGCTCTTTCAGTTTTTAAATGAAGAATTGAGTTCTGAAGAAGGGTCACTGGATACAAAACCTTAACTTTGCTACCTCTCTCCATGGTACCCGACCCACTGAGTTTTCCCAGCAATTTTGTTTCAGATTGAATGACTATTCATCTCATTTTCTGTCTCTGTGACCTTACAGATAGATATTTTCAATATTTCTACAGCACATTGTAACTCCTACTATACTCCATTTAACCCTGTCAACACACTCCCCTATTTATTTCTCATTGGCTGTTTTCATGAAGGGTCTTTTTAAAGTGATTCACTGAATATCAAATTGTGTGGGTGATGTCTGGAGGATATTGTTAGGAAGGTCCATGATTCTTATAACTATTTTGAAAACTGGCTCCAGAAATATTCCAGCCATAACACTGAAGATTTATGCTCCAGAACTTGCCTTGTCCTGAGAGAGACTGTTCCAGTCCAGCTACAACACTGACAATCCACCTGACAATGTAGAGAGTTGTCCTGGTATGTCCGGCTATTAGTGGCTAACAATGGGTAGCATGTCATAGCAGGCCATGTGATAACAAGGCCTGGTGTGTCGCGTTGAAGGAAGGAGATGGGAGAAGGTGCCTCAAGCCTTAAAATTATTGAACGCGATATTGGGTCCAGAAAGCTGTAGAGTCCACACGCGGAAAATAAGGAGTTGTTCTTCCAGCTTGCACTGGGGCTTCACTGGAGCACTGTAGCAAGCCTGAGACAGAGATGTTAGCCAGGGATCACGGTGATGTGTTGGTTTGAGCTGTATTTTCCTTTATGCTTTATTTTTTCAATTCTTTTTTGTTTAGTCATTCAGTCTGTTTTGTTTTGGTTGTGGTTGGTTGATGATAAATATGGACTGATGTACTGAGAGACCTCATTCTTCCTCTTCAAATATCACTGGGGGGGGTCCAATGTCACCTGAACAGAGAACCAAAGCTTCAATTAATTCCTCACCACAAGGAAAACAGCACAACTGTTTTTGAGATCCATTTGCCTCTACTGTGTCAGTCTAGATTAAGTGCTCAAATGTTGAGACTGCATTTACTGTCCGCAACAGGGGGGCCCACCTGTCAGCTGGAGAGCAAATGAGAGGCTCACAGTGCCTCCCTTAGAGGATTTGACACTGTAAGTGTCAAACAGGCACTTTCCCGGGCAGTTCTGGGTCTTCCTTGTGATCAAGGACCCCGGAGGGGGATGCAGTCCGTCTTGCCAAGAGCAGTTTAAGGTCACCATTACAGAGACCAGCTTTCAATTCCAGATCAATTAGTTGGCTTGAAATTTTGCCAGCTTCTGTGGTAGGATTGGCACCAAAGTTCTCCAGCATAATAGCTTGGTCTTTGGATTACTGATCCAATAATTTAACCACCGCAGCGCCATCCCTTTCCAGTTTATGCATGGTTTTAGCTGCAGTAAGAGCATGGATGGCTGAGATGTTCAGGGCATTTGAACACAATAATGTAAGAAACAGGAGCAGTAATCAACCATTCGGCCCCTCAAGCCTGCCCTTCCATTCAGTAATACCACTGTGGATTCAGCCCCAAGCCTCAGCTCCTCTCTAAAGACATCACTCATTGCCCTGAACTCTGTGATATTTCAATAGTCTATTGACCTCTTCCTTAAACACATCCAGTGATTGAGGCTCCATAACTCTGTGGGGTAGAGAATTCCAGACACTTACTACTCTCTGAGAGAAATAATTCCTTTGCACCATAGTTTTAAGGTTCACTCACTGGTGGAAATACCTTCTCAACATTCCCCCTATCAAGCTCTGTCAGAGCCTTGTATGTTTCAATGACATCGTCCCTTGTTCTTCTGAACTCTAATGAATAAAGGCCTACCCTGTTATTGCAGTTCTTGATAAGCCAACTCCTTCAACACTGGAATCAACTGACTGGGTCTCTTTTGAACTGCCTCCAATATAAGTAAATCAATTCTTAAATTTAGGAATATAAGTTGTGCATGGTACTCCACAATATTTATGAAGAAGGGTCACTTGACTTGAAATTTAACCCTTCCTTCTCTCCACAGATGCTTCCAGACCTGTTGTGTTTCTCCAGCAACTTCTGTTTGTGTTCCAGCATTTCAGGTGCAACCTCACCAACACTGTGTACGTTTGTCCCTATTTTTAAACACCGACCCACTAGCAATAAAGGCCAAAAATTCAATTGCTCTTTAACTACCTACTGCACTCATACATTAACCATTTAGGTTACTATTCAGTCACTGTTATGCAACATCAAGATGGTGGTGGTGTAGTTCTCCCATGTCAGGGCTCATCTGCTCCAACCACTTTTCTTTTCTTCCTTTCTTTACGTGCTTATTTTCCTTTACTTTCTTCTTGGTCTAAGCTCAGACAGTGTCAGCGGGGGCGAGGAATGCCAGCGTAGACTTGAGTGAGCCCCTTCTTACTTTCTGTGGGAAAACCCCAAGACCTGGCATTGAATCTGCAGCTGCTACATTGGTGGAGGCGTCATTGGCGAGGTAGGCCCAGCGGCATAAGATGGCAAATTGATGACTTTGTCATGGGTGGGTCCAAAACTGGTGGTGGTGAAGTGATGATGGAAGGCCATCACAACAACATCGAGGTGGGCCCAGTGGTGAGAGGTGCGACCCTGACATTGGCAAGAATGGCACAGGCAGTGGCAAGGCGGTGCCGGAGGAGAATTGGCCCAGCAGTGAAAGTTGGCGCCCGAGAGAGTGACGACTTCGATGTTGGTTGGGTTCAGCGGCAAGGCATTGGAGGAAGGATGATGAGCTGGCTCAGAATGGGTAGACTCTGTTTCAGCTATGTCTCCTTATCTTCATCTTATTCTTAAACTCTTCCAAATGGTGTGGCATTGAGACAGCATTTGAAACCTTTTCACTGTAATTTACTGTTTTGCTCTCTGTAAAACACACATGACAATAAAATCATTCATTATTTCATTCTTCTAGTTTTCATGCACAAGAATATCCAGCTCTCTGTTTGCTGCACGTTTTTTGAGTCTCTCTCTCTCTCTCTCTCTCCGTTCAAATTATACTCTGCCTTATGGTTGTTCCTGCCGATACACGTGATCTTACACTTTCCTTCATTAAACTTGGTATGCCAATTTTTGCCCACTCACTCAACCTATCTGCATACCTTGAAGATTCCTTCATCACAACTTGCCCTCTCACCTATTTTTGTATGTGGATGCACTAAACTGTCTCCATCTCAAAAACATTAATGTAAAAAATAAATAGTTGAGATCCTAGGACTGGAGCTTGCAGAACTGCACAAGTTATGTCTTTCCAACCTGAGAAAGATCCATTAATCCTAACTCTCTATCTCCTGTCTGATAACCAATCCTCAGTCCTTACGAATACATTATCCCTAATACTATGAGCTCTTGTCTTTTATGGGGTCCATCACCAAACTCTTTGACTTTGTGAAGTAAATGTTAGTGTCAGAGTTAAGGGGGTTCCTGGGGAGTATATTTCTCATCAATGACTTGACTGCATATGTATTTTTTTGTTTCTTCCTTTCTCTTTTCAGGGAATACTATATTACCATGGTGACATGGGCAAGCAGCACTAAGCTCGCAGTGAACTGGCTGAACAGAGCCCAGAATGTTTCTATTCTCACTTTATGTGAGGCCACGACTGGCATTTGCACTAAGGTATGGGCACAACTAGTAAGCAGTAATCCAATCTCACCAGGAAATGAAGATGACTATCAACAAGGCTTCTGGCCAATGAGGAGCAGGAAATGGAAGCGCAAGGCCACAGCTGCCCTCCTGGCCTGTGGGGTTCAGGCTCACACCTCCATGAAAGAGAAAGATCCCAAGTTCAATGCTGGTCTGTGCTGTGTTAGCTGTTGTCAGGGTGGGTCACCCACAGGGGCTTCGATGCCCTGGCCTAAAGAAGGATCTAGAATCTGTTTCCCACCACAGATTTCTATCCATTCTAGTGCTGATGTATTGACCCGAATGTGATCATTGAAAAAAGTAAGACCCAGCTTGCTTAAGATTCCCAACCTGACCGAATAGCTGACTGACACTCACTTGTCAAGTGGCCTTCAGGTTAGAAGTGACCCAGTGACTGGGTTGTCCTGGGCAACCTGAGTTGAATTCTGGGTAGAGTGGGGGAAGGAGGGATATGAATGAAAACTGACTCGAGGCCTTCCATCTTTCCAATTGGAAGGGGCAGAGTGAACCACCAAGTGGGTCTTTCCAGAACATTCTGACTGCTACTACGTTGTTTAAATGGTTGAAAGAAAGGAAGGAAGAATACATTTCCATAGCACCTTTCTCTAAGAGTCGCCATTGTTGATAGATTCTTTGGTCACTTAGTTGGATTCACAAACAAGACTAATAGCTCTCTGTCAAGGTCAATGTTGTTTAATACGTATGTTAAGCTATTTTATAAATCTGACACAAGGACTGTACTTGGCATTGCCAGTAGAGGGTGGGTGAAAGGGCATTAGCTGTCAGGAGCTCACTCTGTTCTCCTAAGAAGCTCTTGATGACAGCAATTTCTGTCCCTGGTTGTTTTTACCCAACTTACTGGCTCTGAGAGTCCTGTTATATCAAAGTTTTTTGGGGCATCCTGTGATGTGGGTTCATGGGAATACCCCTTTGGTATTCAGGAACCCTGCGTGCAAACATTATGGCTGCCCCATCAAATGAGCAATTCTAAGCTTTTGATGTTGGATGTGCAGCTAGAATTCAGCATGAGAAATATTTTCAGCCACTTGATGCTTCAGGTAGAACACAGAAAGATGGAAAGCATCTGATTGCCTCATGTACCATAGAGGAGTGATGTGAGAATCATGGTCTGGTAGACTTCGTTCTTGGTTTTGGGACAAATCCCATGCTTTCTCCAAAGCCTGTGGGTGAACCTGTTGGATCCAACCTTTGCAAAGCGATGGTTAATTCCATCATCTGACCTGGTTTGGCTGGACAGGATACTCCCAGGCAGAGCTAACTGTGACCTTGGGATCTTGTGGCCAGGTGAAAGTTGGGACAAAACAAAACTCCCCTGCTCCTCTTCTAAAAGTTTTCAAGGGCATCTTATATAATTGCCAAGGAAACAGAGGGAGGTCTCATGTTAATGCCTCATCCAAGAGACAGCACATCTGACAGTGCAGCACTCCTTCAGGTCTGCACTGAAGAGTCAACACAGGTCCGTAGAGTGAATCTTATGAAAAAGTACTGAGCTAGTTTGATGGGTTATACTGACAAAAACACCAATTTACTCTTATAGAAACACGAGGATGAAAGTGAAAGCTGGCTCTCCAGGCAGGTAAGAGATAAAGTAACAGGAATGGTGCATTCTTTTCACTCTCCCTCTGCTTCTATTATCTCGCCAGCTTGTAGAATCATCTGAGATGCTGCAATTTATTGAACAGGGGTACTGTGATGAAGTGAAGCTCATATTGAAAGCTCTCCTAATGACTGACCATAACCTGATGAAGTCCAAAATCGCTCACATCAAACATGATTTCTCGCTCTGACCTAATCCTCCCAGTCCAAAGTGCAGTACCTCTGACAGTGCAGCACTCTCTCAGTATTGCCCTGAATGTAGGATTTTACAAGTAAGTCTCTGAAAGTCTCTTGAACCCACCGCCTCCAGCATGAGACTGTTACTCAGTGAGCTACAGCTGACAATCCAGATAATACACTTCACCACCTCTCTCACAAATGTCACAAAACCCCTTATCAAGATTGCAGTGTCATGGTTCAACATAGCTAGCATTCCAAACTGTAAAAGCTCTTGAACTGCAATAGGGCGGCACGGTGGCGCAGTGGTTAGCACTGCTACCTCACAGCGCCAGAGACTCGGGTTCAATTCCCACCTCAGGCGACTCTCTGTGTGGAATTTGCACATTCTCCCCGTGTCTGTGTGGGTTTCCTCTGGGTGCTCCGGTTTCCTCACACAGTCCCAAAATGTGCAGGTCAGGTGAATTGGCCATGCTAAATTGCCCATAATGTTAGGTGAAGGGGTAAATGTAGAGGAATGGGTCTGGGTGGATTGTGCTTCGGCGGTTCGGTGTGGACTTGTTGGGCCGAAGGGCCTGCTTCCACACTGTAAGTAATCTAATCTGATCAAAAAGTGTAGAGACAGTAATGTGATACATGGACACCACAACACTCCTTACAGTGGTTTCATAGGATCTTTATCTGAAGTACTGTGCTCAGTTCTGACCACCCTGCTATAGGAAGGATATTATTAGATTGAAGAGGGTTAAGAAAAGATTGACAAGGATGTTGCTGGGACCGGAGGGTTTGAGTTATAAGGAGAGGCTGGATAGGCGGGACTTCTTTCACTAGAGTGTTGAGGGTTGACCAGATAGAGGTTTATAAAATCGTGAGGCATATAGATAAGGTGAATGGCAAAGATCTTTTCCCGAGGTGGGGGAGTTCAAGACTAGGGGGCATAATTTTAAGATGAAAGGAGAAAGATTTAAAATGGACCTGAGGGGCAACTTATTCACACAGAGAATGGTTTCTCTGCGGAATGAACTGCAGAAAAAGTGGTAGCTGCAGATACATTTACAACACGTCACATACATTTGGACAAGTACATGAATAGGAAAGGTTTAGAAGGATGTGGGCCATGTGCAGGCAAATGAGATTAATTTATTTTGGGAAACTTGGTGGACGTGGATTAGTTAGACCGAAGGGTATATTTCCATGCTGTATGACTCTATGAGAAGGGTTGGATGTCTCTGCATGGGTCATTGATATTGGCCATGTTACTCAACAGCTGCTTTTGAACTAAGAGAAAGTGAGGACTGCAGATGCTGGAGATCAGAGTCTAGATTAGAGTGGTGCTGGAAAAGCACAGCAGGTCAGTCAGCATCCGAGGAGCAGGAAAATTGATGTTTTGGGCAAAAGCCCTTCATCAGGCTACTTTTGAAGCCTCTTCCAATGAATAGGAACATCTGGAGGGTGATGTAATGACATCCCATCCAATACCTGCACTGTCACTAGATTGTCTTCATCAGAAAGACAGCAGTGTATACAGTGCAGAGCTCCCTCAATACTGTGGCAGAGTCACAGCCTCAATTGCAATTCACATCCTTCTCACCCAGGGGTGAGAGTGATATCACTGACACTGCCAAAGGACTGCTGGACGAGATCTTTTGCCAGCGTGATGGGGTCAGGGGTATGATTGAGTGTCCCCACTATCTTGAATGGGTGGAGGTGCAAAAATACTCAAGAGGTTCAGTACCATCCATGACAAAGCAGTTTGTTTGGCACCTCATCTGCCACCTTCAACATTCACTGCCTTCACGCAGTGGAAGCACTGTGCACCATCTACAAGATACACTGCAGTAACTTGTAACTTATCCATGCTCTTTTGACAGCAAGTTCCAAACCCAGGACATCTGCCATCTAGAGGAACAGGAGTGGCAGATGCCCAGGAGCCTTACCAGCTGCAGGTTTTCCATGCACCATGCTCACCTGGAGCAGTATTGCCATTCTTTCATTGTCGCGGAGTTAAAATCCTTGAAGTTTAGGTGCCCTATACCAAGTGGACTGGAGTGAGTGGTTGTAGAAAGCAGCCCACCACCACCTTCTTGACAGCAAATGGAAATGGGCACTAAGTGCTGGAGTAGTCAACAGCACCACATCCCATGAATAAAAAGAAGTCTGATCTAGATGGTTCAGTCACATATTGTCACAATTAGATGGGCTGAGCTATTCACAAAGGTGCACCTCCAGTATTGATTGGTGAGGCTTCCCACGGACAGTGTGCCCTCGGAAAAGCCTTCTCTCTATCAGAAGCCCCCAACCCATTCAGCCGCAGCTTTGAGTGACTACCTCGAACGCTTGGCCATGGGCTGACATGGTGACCATTGACACGGAAAGAAAACAGCAATGCAGAAGCTAGGAAATGTAAATAAACAGCAAGCTACAATGATTGATTGTGCCAAGCATTCAATGAATACAGAAGCTGACTTGACATGACCTATGAGACAAAACTGAATGTTGGATGCTTCAATGGCCTGTTCAGTTCTCTGTCCAATCATCATATCTTGTCAAGTCTGGTCAGGAAATAAACTTGGATCTAACACATTTGAAGTAATAAAACTGAATAGGGTAATAAAATATTTGAAGACTTTGTAATCATGAAAAACCTTTACAACCCCAGACTCTTTTTGTAAAAGTTGTCTGCCAGGACTGAAATAAGCATTCAACTCAGACTTTCAGCCATAGCTGGCATTATTACTAGGTACCAGTATAACTTGGCCTGTTATTAATTGAGTTTTCAAAATCATAGAATCCCTACAGCTTGGAAACAGACCATTTGGCCACCAAGTGCACACTGACTCTCTAAAAAGCAGCCCACCCTGTCCCTGCGACCCTGCAATTCCTTGTCAATTTAACATGGCCAACCCACCTAATCTGCACATCTTTGCCCCATTGGAGAAAACTAGTCACCAGAAAGTGGAATTGAACCCAGATCCCTGGTGCTGTGGGGCAGTAATGCTAACCACTGAGCCACAGCACTGACCTGAGTACGTTAGATGTTTTGCTGCTGACAAGATGAACAGGTACAATCCAGACGTTTTCCCTTGGCTGCAATAGGGGCTTGTTTTCCTGCCACAGAATGGGCTCAGTGGTGAAGGCAATCCGTAGCTCTGACAGCATGATGCATTATCAACAAAGCCAGAAACTCACCTTGTAATGCCTCAAGCCCTGAAGGTCTGTGGTCAGGTCAATAACAGTTAAGTGTTTCTTCGCTCTTTAGAATTTCTTATTTGATGGTGGCAGTGAAGCTGTGTTTGTACAATAGAATGGTTGAATGTAACAGAATAAAGGTCTCCATGTCAGCTAAAGTTCTGTAGGACAGCAGTTCAAGTTTGGGTTAAAGGAACATGTGCACATGTGTGTGCATTCATGTGGAGAACAGGAGCATAAGTAGATAGATACAAAATGCAGCTTTGTTCTTTCACTTTCTTGTTTCTTCTCGTATTATTGGGGCACCAAAGTCAATGTTGTGAGATTTGTTCCCCTAGTAAATTTCTTCAAAGTGCCACGTTAATTTCAAAGCCATACCAGCCTGTTGCCTGTTCTGTTGCTGGGTTGGGTATTTCTCATCGACCTGTTCAGGGATGTTTGAGATATCTCTGGAGTAAGTGGAACTTGAACGGAGGCATACCTGGATCAGAGGTAGGGACACTATGACTGTGCCATAAGAACTATCCCCCTATCAGGTTAGGGTCAGGGTTTTCTTCAGAAATGGAAGATTGTCTGAAGCCCTTGCATTACCCAATAGTGGTTACTGGTGTTAGGATAACCCCATTACATTGGTTCATTTGACAAGTCGCCTTTCTTTCCTTGCTGCATAAGGTCTAAAATATAAACAAACCAGAAAATGAAACATGTCTAAGATGCCAGGAGCTTCCCAATTTCATTTCCTCCTCTCCGCATCCTTGCCATGGGGTGGGTGGGAGGTGAGTGGGGGAGTTGTCACATGATCACTATAATGTTCTATTCAACGTAAATGTACCAATGATATGACAAGGATGTTTTATAACAACAACATGGGTGCTTTATTTGCAAGATAAGATAATACACATTAATTGGGAAACTGTTTGCATGTTCACTGTTGCAAACAGTGTCTTTGCATCCTGTCTCATGGGATTTTAAGATGCATCCCTTTAAAGTTATTGTTGTCGAACAGAAAGACCCAGGAATTCAAGTACATAGTTTTTTGAAATTTGCATCACAGGTGGTTAAGAAGGTGTTTAGCACGTTTGCCTTCACTGCTCAGACCATTGAGTAAAGGAGTTGAGACCTCATATTGAGATTGTACAGGATGTTGGTGAGGCCACTGTTGGGGTACTGTACACAGTTCTAGTTGGCCTGCTGTAGGAAGGACTTTGTTAAACTTGAGAGAGGGTACAGAAAAGATTTACAAGGATGTTTCCAGGACTGAAGGGTTTGATTTGTAGCACTTTGCATCTCTCTTGACTGAAGCCATTGAAATAAAAATCAGGGAAGATGTGACCTGGGCTGCTGACTGGGGAGTAGTGTTTGCACTGACACGCAGAGCCAAGATTTACCCTTAAGAGCTGCATGGTTCTTACCACTTATTTTATCATCTTCATTCAAGTTCTGGTCTCCTGCCCATTACTTTCAAATGTAAATGTCGTCCTTTTGAATGGAATAATGCTCTTCCGACTGATGTAACTTTACTGTCCATTATGCTCTACACTGCACCATATTTCTATCCATTTCAGAACGAGGCTCCTTTATTTTCCAAAGACGGAAAGAAGTTTTTTTTCATCCGCCCACTCCCACAGGGAGGCCGAGGGAAGTTCCACCACATTGCCATGTCATCTGCTCAGGTAAGTATTTCAGAGGGATCAGTTAGATTTCTGGGTTTTGTTGTAGTTCAGTTATTCAGATTTTCGGTAAAACAATTTTCTACTGAAAGCTTGGAGTCTAATTTCAATCAATTTCTGACTCTTCAACTAGTAGAACATTCATTAATGTTTGTTAATGTTTTGCACATTTGCCAAACGTTCGTTCCAGACTTGCAAATATTCTGGAAACATAACCATACAGAGATTATTGAAAGTCAAATAAAAGAGATAACATTTCTCTGCAGCTACAAAGATTTTTCTTAGAATATAGTTTGAAAATCCATATTCACTTGACTTCTGCTTTTATTTATCGACTCATTCACGGGATGTGGGCGTCGCTGGCTAGATCAGCGTTTATTATCCATCTCTTATTGCCCAGAGGGCAGTTAAGAGTCAACCACATTGCTATGGGCCTGGAGTTACATGTGGGCCAGATAAGGATGGTAGGTTTCTTTCCCTGAAGGACATTAGTGAACCAGATGGGTCAATCAACAATGCATTTATGGTTAACTTTTGACTCTTAATTCCAGACATGTTTTAATTGAATTCAAGTTCCGCTCTCTGTCATGGTAGGATTCAACCCCAGGACCCCAGATTATTATCTCGGTTGCTGGATTAACAGTCCAGTGATAATGCCATTGGGCTGTTGCCTCCCCTTGACTTCTGTTGGTGTCACACAAACATTTGAATTTCATAAGAGAATAAAGACACTTTTTTTAATTTAAAAGACATTTCAATGAAGCATGACTTTACAGCAAGAATGATCACCCAGTGTTTCCACAACCCTGTCCTAACATTTCCCAAGTCTTCTATTTGAGTCAGTGTCGGGAAATACTGAGTAGAATCCCAGTTAAATCGACCGTTGGAAGAGATTGGCCAAGCCAGCATCCTCAAACAAACTTCTGCTGTACTCTATTTCAGCATAATTATTGTCCCATAGCGATGATGCTAAAACAGCATGTTCTTTATATTGCAGAATGCTTTAAACAGTGCAATATTGAAAATGATCTCTGCAATATTATCATGGTGAATTTACTTCCGTAAGCAAGAAGTGGAGCAGAAGAAGCAAAGAGATTACAAGAGAGATGGTGGCATAGTTGTAATATCACTGTACTGGTCATGCAGTGGCTGATGCTTTTGGGATGTGTATTTAAGCCCCACTGCAGAATTCAATTAATTTATCTGGTATCCACAGTTAGAACATAGAACATAGAAGAATACAGCGCAGTACAGGCCCTTTGGCCCTCGATGTTGCGCCGATCCAAGCCCACCTAACCTATACTAACCCACTATCCTCCATATACCTATCCAATGCCCGCTTAAATGCCCATAAAGAGGCAGAGTCCACCACTGCTACTGGCAGGGCATTCCATGAACTTATGACTCACTGAGTGAAGAACCTACCCCTAACTTCAGTCCTATATCTACCCCCCCTTAATTTAAAGCTATGCCCCCTTGTAATACCCGACTCCATACGCGGGAAAAGGTTCACACTGTCAACCCTATCTAACCCCCTAATCATCTTGTACACCTCAATCAAGTCACCCCTAAACCTTCTTTTCTCTAATGAAAACAGCCCCAAGTGTCTCAGTCTTTCCTCATACGATCTTCCTTCCATACCAGGCAACATCCTGGTAAACCTCCTCTGCACCCGTTCCAGTGCCTCCACATCCTTCCTATAGTATGGCGACCAAAACTGCACACAATATTCCAGATGCGGCCGCACCAGAGTCTTATACAACTGCATCATGACCTCAGGACTCCGGAACTCAATTCCTCTACCAATAAAAGCCAGTACGCCATATGCCTTCCTCACCGCACTATTTACCTGGGTGACCGCACTATTTACCTGGGTGTTTTTTTTTTACAGTGAAAAATATTTTATTTTCCAAAAAGCAAACGATAATTCAAATAAGTTCAGTAGATGTTTTCTGTTTCAGTGGTAGAAAATACATCATTTCTAAAAGACAAAAAGTAAAAGTGATACAAAAACAAAATGCCATTGATGCTGGAAATCTGAAATAAAACTGGTAGTTAACACTCAGCTTGTGTGGCAGCATCTGTGGAGAGAAGAAAAGAGTTATCTCTAACAGACCTGAAACCTTAACTCTTTCTCTCTCTCTCAGGTACTGCCACGATGGAAGTGATGTTCTAATTTCAGTCAAGAATTGTTAAAGCTATCCAGAAGCTAGCTATAAAAATACATTGAGAAAAAGTCAATATTAGGTCAATTTTTAGGTACATTTCATCAAACTAACAAATGTTTTCCTTCACTGAAGGGGCTCTGCTGTAGTGTGTTTCAACTAATTTCTTCTGTGTGGGTTATTTTCACTTAACAGTTGGTCTCAGTAATAGTGACCTTTAAAAGTTGTGAAAAGGCCATCTGCTTTCAATAATAACAGGGAAAGAATCTGCTTCATTTAATACAATCTGGACCCACAACAATGTGATTGACCCCTCTGAAATGGCCAAGCAAGCCATTTTGACTGGGGCAACAAATGCTGACCTGGCTGCTGACACTGATATCCCATGAACCCAGAAGGATTGGCTGTGACTGACTGAGGTGTAAAAATATCCAAAATTCACTTCGATTTTGCTGGCAAAAGCAATTTAGTACTTTTAGTGGCAAAATCTAGTGGTGCCAACTCGGGTTCATCCATTATATGTCTTTAAAGAGGGATTAAATAAAATCTATACTTTCCAAGTGTTATCAATTCTGGCAGTTCAGTAGTTATGATTCTCTCTTCTTCTCTTCCAGGTTAACAATAGTAATGATAATTTACAGTCCATCACCTCTGGTAACTGGGATGTGACACAGATTTTGTCATATGATGAAGTGCATCAAAAGATGTAAGTCTCCAAAAACTATTGAAACAAATGACAGATAATGTGGGACACTTTTTAAAATTTATGGCAAAAGTGTTAAACAGCTGATATGAGAATGGTTTTTGATTGGTGTCAATGGAGTTGAATATGTGTAGTGGTACCACTGTGCCAATATGCCACCCAATGGCGGGAGGCACAGTGGAACAATGGTTAGCACTGTTGTCCCACAGTGCCAGGGACCTAGGTTTGGTTCCAGCCTTGGGTGACTGTCTGTACAGAGTTTCCACATTCTCCCCATGCCCGTGTAAGTTTCCACCAGCTGCTCTGGTTTCCTCCCACAGTCCAAAGATGTGCAGTTCTGGTGGATTGGCCAGGAATGAGCAAATTAGGTGGGTTAGCCATGGCAAACGCCCCATGCAAGTTACAGGGTTGGGGTGAAGTTGTGGGCCTGGGTGGGTCAGTGCAGGGTGAATAGCCTCTGAATAGCCTGCACTGTCAGGATTCTGTGAATATCAAGACCCACATATAACAGGCATGCAATTGATATTGCCCATTTTATCCTATTTGCAATTACTTGGCTTCTAGAGATTTCAAATTATGCTTGGAACTAAATTACTCAATCTGTGCTGCTTGAGAAGTGAGAGCTTTAGAAACATAGGAACAGGAGTAAGCCATCTGGCTTTTGAGTCTGTTCCTCCATAATACCATAAAATACAGGAGTGGAATTAGGCCATTCAGCCCATCGGGTCTGCTCTACCATTCAATTATGGCTGATATGTTTCTCAAGCCCATTCTCCTGTTTCTCCCCATAACACTTGATCTCTGACTAATCAAGAACCTATCTGTCAATTGATTCAATATGATCATGACTGATCATCTACTCATCACCAAGTTCCCATTTTTGCCACATAACACTTTGATCACTTTAGCCTGAGGAATAATAACTGTCTTTTTTGGTTGACCCAAGTTCCTGCCTCTCAAACTGAATGTTAAATTCTATAATATTATGGTCACTGATCCCTATGGGATCTTTTACCCTGATATTGTTCCTTTCCTGCCACACTCTGGTTATCATTATCCAAATCACTGCCCTATAATGTTACTGGATCCTCTTGTTTTGTAAGCCTACATTTCCCTCTTTGAAAGGCTACCTCTCCACTTCAAATAGTTTAAAGCCCACTTTCCACAGAACTAATTGTTCAGTTCACCAGGTCCAAGTGAAGTCCATCCCATCAGATCAGCTCCCTTCAACCCCTCCACAGAAGCCACTGCCCCACCGGTTGAAACCCATTCCACCCACGCCAATCTTTGAGCTATGCATTTAACTCCTTGACCTTATGCCAGTTTGTCCTTGGATCAGGTGGTAATCTGGAGATTGTAGCCTAGGATGTTCAGCCGTGTAATTTAACTCCTAACTGTTCAGTATGTTTCAGCAGAATCGCCTTTCTAGTCCTGTCAGTGTCAATGTAATGTCGACAATTGGCTCCCTCTCCTATCACTCTAAGTTCTTCTCCAGCCTCAAGGATATTTCCTTACTCCTGACATTGGACACAGATCACAGCCTTTGGGACTGTCACTCATAGTTATGGAGAACAGTGTCTATCCCATAGTTATATCATCACCTACCACAATTACATCCCCATTTCCTATCCACCACTTGGTACCATGGTTAGTTTGCTCATTGTCCCAGCAGTCAATGCCCTTGTTAACACAGCTTGCAAGAACATTGTACTGGTATCACTGTGCCAACATGCCATCCAATGGTGGGAAGCAGTCGAACAGTGCCTCACAGTGTAGGGACCTAGGTTTGGTTCCAGCCTTGGGTGACTGTCTATGGACAATTGCAGGGGCTGAGGCTCCTCAACTATAACCCTCTGGTTCCTTATCCTTACCTCACCTTCAGCCATACCTTCCCCTCCCTTCTCAAACACCCCAAGTTTGAATTACATAGATTGAGGAGTGTGAGCAAACTATCCAGGAACCTTTTATCTTCTTCAGTGTGGTGCAGTGTCAGCAGCTCAGACTCCAGCTCCTGAATTTGGATCTGAACTTCCTTGAGCTGCATTTACTGACGTTGTGTTTGTTCTAGATCGCATTGGTGTCCGGCAGCTTCCTCGTGTTGCAGCAGCAACACATTACCTGTCCTGCCATCGCTGCATTTAACTCAAATTAATTACTTAAGAATCCTTCCTCTTTACATTTTATTGTAATGATATTTTATTTTAATTACAAATAACCACTTGTATCAATCTATGTTTAACCAGCTACTTTTCAGTAATGAGAGATGTAAAACACAGGAGACCTAAACACAACCTGAAAACCTTACCTTTACATTGAAGGATGTATTCACCAGTCAAACTCATCAAATAGCCATATTTCCCTGTACTCACATCTTGCTATAGTTTCTGACATTACTCTGCCACTGATCTCACTCCAGGTTGGCTTCCCGATCCACATTTTTAAGCTCCCATTTAGTGCTTTGACTATTTCGTATTTTAAGAATGCTGTTAATGTTCTCTACTGTGAAGGCTGGGGTAAAGAATTTATTCAACTCCTCTGTAACGTCTTGGTTCCCCAGCATAATTTCCCTTATCACATTTTCTTCAGTAGCTAAGTGGCCCTCACAAAGATTGAAGGAAAGGGGACACCTGAAGGAAATCAGATTTGAAAGCAATAAATGTTTTATATCTACAATGATTGAGTTGCTATCTCAAAGGCAACATGGTGGCCCTGTGGCCCGGTGGTTAGCACTGCTGTCTCTCAGCCCTAGGGACCTGGGTTCAATCCCAGCCTTAGGTGACTGTCTGTGTGGAGTTTGCATATTCATCCTGTGTCTCTGTGGGCTTCCTCTGGGTGCTCTGGTTTCCTCCAACAATCCAAAAATGAGCAGGTTAGGTGAATTGGCCATGCTAAATTGCTCATTGTTTTCAGAGATGTGCAGGTTAGGTGCATTATGCAGTGGTAAATGTAGAGTAATAGGGTAGGGGACTGGATCTGGGTGTGATACTCTTTGGAGGGTTGGTGTGGACTTGTTGGGCTAAAAGGTCTATTTCCACACTGTAGGGGTTCTAAGACAGAGAGAGGTTAATGTCTCTGACGTTTATGTTATCCTCTTAAAGAGATTCAACATCCAAAACATGACTTGTCTCTCTTTATGAAATATCACACAGCTCTGGACAGTGCTTTATATACTTCTGCTCCCTACTGCATCCTCCACACACCTCTTTACTACATTGCTCTCAGCTACAATCACTCATTTTAATTTATTTTATTCAGGAGATGTGTGTGTCATAAGCTGGCCAGCATTTATTGCTCATCCCTAATTGTCCAGAGGGCAGTTCAGAGAGAACCACATTGCTGTAGGTCTGGAGTCACAATGTAGCCACAATATAGGGAAGGATGGCAGTTTTTGTTTCGCCTAAAGGGGCATTAATTACCCAGATGGGTTTTTCCTCACAATCAACAATGTCAATTCATGGTCATTAGTGGATTCTTAATTGGAGACATTTATTGAATCTAAATTTCATCATCTGCCATAACAAGATTCAAACCCAGATCACTGGATCACTGGATTAACAGGTGAGTGATAAGACCCTAGGCCAGTGAAGGAATGGTGACATATTACCAAGTCAGGATGATGAATGGCTTGCGATGGTGTAGCCTTGTTGAGCTCCTCTCCACACCACCTCCCTACTGTACCCTCTACAGCATCCTTCTCCACTCTTACAATGTCTCCACTGGATATTGTGATATATATCACTGTGTTCCCACAGTATACATAGCACACATTTACCCCTCCATTCAACTGAGGTTCTAATAGTCCAATTCTTATCCTCTATTTACTGACGTATGTACTGCAGATCCTTTGCAAGGACTGAGTGGCCACAGGCTAGAATTAATATTAGATTCTGAATAGAGGATCTGGACCGTGTAGCTACAAGCCAATTTAGATGAAGCAGAATTGATTGCCTTTCAAGTTTACAAATTCTTTACACAGTAGTTCTTTCACTTGGCAAGTCTGGATAACACAGGAGGTTACCAAACCCATGTAGAACTGCTCCTGAGCGGCAGCGTATAAATCTTAGTTTCAGTTAACCTACATATGTGCAACTCTGTCATGCAAGAAAACCATTAAAATTTCAGTGTCTCCTTTCTGACTCCTTTATAGCTCCATGCTGAAGCTGACAATGAAATGAAAGGCATAATTTAATCTCTGTAATTATACCTGTCTGTTCACTTTGTTCTTTACTTGGAACGTTAGGCAGGCGGTAGTGATAAAATGACTTATTGCCGCAATGCGCAGTGTTTCCCAGAGCATTGTCAAGAGTGGGACAGTATAAGTTGACATTCAGGACATTACTGAATGCATATCATCCAAAGGCAACCTCTTAGAGTCATGGAGATGTACAGCACAGAAATAGACATTTCGCTCCAACTCGTCCATGCCGATCAGAAATCCTCAATAAATCTAGTCCCATTTGCCAGCATTTGGCCCATATCCCTCTGAACCCTTCCTTTCATTTACCAATCCAGGTGCATTTAAATGTTGTAATTGTACCAGCCTCCACCACTCCCATACATGCACCACCCTCTGTGTGGAAAAAGTTTCCCCTTAGATCTCTTAGAAATATTTCCCCTCTCACCTTAAACCTATACCTCCAGGTTTGGACTCCCCCACCCCAGGGAAAAGACCTTGTCTATTTACCCTATCCATCCCCCTCTTGTGGACAGTCAGGTCCTGTTTCAATTTGTAGCATGTCTAGTTTAAATCCAGCCTGGTTGAGAGCCCCATAACGTGAACCTATGTAATGTGTGTACACAGAGCTTGTCAATGTGAGGGAGCACTGAATTTTCAGAGACACTATTGTTCACAGGAGATGTTTGTCAGAGGCCCTGGCTGCCCTTTCAAAGGGACACAGTGGCATTATCTGAAGAAGAACAGAGTAGATGGCATAGTGACAAAGGGCAGCACAGTGGCTCAGTGATTACCACTGTTGCCACACAGTGATAGGGACCCCAGTTTGATTCCACCCTTGGGCTGTGTGGAGCTTGCATGTTCTCCCTGTCTCCGTGTGGGTCCCCTCCAGGTGCTCCAGTTTCCTCCCACAGTCCAAAGATTGGCTGTGCTTAAATTGCCCAGGAATGTGCAAGCTAGCTGGATTGGCCATGGGAAAAGCAGGGATACAGTAGGGGAGATACTCTTCAGAGGTTCACAGTGGATTTTATAGGCTGTATGACCTGCTTTCACACTTCCAGGGATTCTACGACCATTCCCTGATAAATGTTAGAGCCAGGCCTATCAGGAATGATGTCAGGAAATATTTTATTGTTCAGAGGTGCCATCTTTAGCAAATGGTAGTTGTCCATTTTAAATCTGAATGAGCTTTTGGATAACCGAAGATCCTGAGCAAAGATGGGTGCTTGGTTACAGATGGCGGAATAGGTTTGAGGGGCTGAATGGCCTATAGCCCTCTAGTTGATGACCAGAGGACTCAGATTTGAAGCAATTGTCTAAAGAATCAAAAAGAGGTGAGGGCAACTTTTTTATTGCGGTGAATTGTTAAGAAACCCACTGCCTGTTAAGGGTGGCAGAAACAGTTACAATAATAAGAGATTTGGATAAATTCTTGAAGGGGAAATACTTGCAGAGTTTTCAGGAAAACGTTGGGATGTGGCAGTAATTTGAATATTTCCCCTTCAAAGAGCTGACATTGGCATAGGGATTAGAATAACCTTATTCTGTGCCATAGGATTCGATGAGGAATTTTCAGGCCATGTATATATAAGACAGGGATGCCAGAATTGTCCTCTGAGGAAAGGTTGGTTCGACTTGGCCTGTACTCATTAGAATTCAAAAGGATGGGAGGGGATCTGATTGAAATGAGAAGCATTCTCGCAGGGTTGGACAAACTAAGTGCGGGGAGGAGATTTTGCCTGGTTAGGGAGTCTCGGGGTATACTAGCTAGGCCATTCAGGACAGAGATGAGGAAACATTTCTTCAATCAGAGGGCAGTGAATTCTCTATCTTAGCAATTCTCTACCGTAGAAGGCCGTGGAATCCAAGTCACTGAATATATCAAGAAAGAGAGAGATCAAATAGAAAACTAGCACGCAGGTGCAGCAGGTTAGCAGGAAGGCTCATAGTGTTGCCCCTTATATCAAGGGGGATGGAGCATAAGAGTAGGGAAGTCTTACTGCAACTGTACAAGTAGGTGATGAGACCATATCTGTGAGTAGTATCAGTCCCCTTATTTAAGAAAAGATATCAGAGAAGTTCAGAGAAGATTCACTAAGATGATCCCCAAGTATAGACGATTGTCATTTGAGCAAAGGCTAAACAGGTTGAGGACTCATCGGGGGTTATAGAAGAGTAAGAAGTAATCTCACTGAAACACATAAGATTACTAAAGTGAGTGACAGGTAAATGCTGAGAAGATGTAATGGAATAGGCGAGGACTAGGGGACTTAAATTGACACCCCTTTGTTGTGAAAATGAGGATTGCAGATGCTGGCGATCAGAGTCTAGATTAGAGTGGTGCTGGAAAAGCACAGTAGTTCAGGCAGCATCCGAGGAGCAGGAAAATCAACATTTCAGGCAAAATCCCTTCATCAGGAATGAGGCAAGGAACCTCCGGGATGGAGAGATAAATGGGAGGGTTGTGGCACTGGGAGAAAGTAGCTAAAGTGCGATAAGTGGATGGAGTGGGGATGAAGGTGTTAGGTCAGAGAGGAGGGTGGAACGAACAGGTGGGAAGGAAGATTGACCGGGTGGGACAGATCGTGAGGACGGTGCTGAGCTGGCAGGTTGGAACCGGGGTAAGGTGGGGGGAGGGGAAATGAGGAAACTGGTGAAGTCCACATTGATGCCCTGAGGTTGACGTGTGTCGAGGCGGAAGATGAGGCGTTCTTCCTCCAGGCGTCGGGTGGTGAGGGAGTAGTGTAGGAGGAGGCCCAAGACCTGCATGTCCTCGGCTGAGTGAGAGGGGGAGTTGAAATGTTCGGCCATGGGGGAGTGGGGTTCATTGGTGCGGGTGTCCCGGAGGTGTTCCCTAAAGCGCTCTGGGAGAAGGCGTCTGGCCTCTCCAATGTCGAGGAGACCGAATCGGGAGCAACAGTAGTTGACATTGGTGGATGTGCAGGTGAAACTTTGATGGATGTGGAAGGCTCCTTTGGGGCCTTGGATGGTGGTGAGGGGGGAGGACTGGGCACAGGTTTTGCAATTCCTGCGGTGGCAGGGAAGGTGCCAGGAGGGGAGGGTGGGTTGTTGGGGGACGTGGACCTGACCGGGTAGTCACGGATCCATGTGGAGGTGGCGGAGATGTCGGCGGATGATGCGGTTTATGCGGAGGTTGATGGGGTGGAAGGTGAGGACCAGGGGGGTTCTGTCCTTGTTGCGGTTGGAGGGGTAGGGTTTGAGGCTGGAGGTGCGGGACGTGGGTGAGATGCATTGGAGGGCATTTTCAACCACATGGGAAGGCAAATTCGGTCTTTAAAGAAGGAGCCATCAGGTGTTGGGAACTGGTCCTCCTGGGAGCAGATGTGGCAGAGGCAGAGGAATTGGGAATATAGGAAAACATTTTTGCAGGAGGCAGGGTGGGAAAAGGTATAATCCAGGTAGCTGTGGAAGTTAGTGCGTTTGTAAAAAATGTCAGTGTTAAGTCGATTGTCATTGATGGAGACGTCCAGGAAAGGGAGGGAGGTATCAGAGATGGTCCAGGTGAATTTAAATTCGGGTTGGAATGTGTTGGTGAAGTTGATGAACTGCTCAACCTCCTCACGGGAGCATGAGGTGGAGCCGATGCAGTCACCAATGTAGCGGAAGAAGAGGTGGGCAGTGGTGCTGATGTAATTCTGGACGATGCACTGTTCTACGTACCCAACAAAGAGACAGGTATAGCTGGGGCCCATATGGGTGCCCATGGGTGCCCCTTTTGTTTGGAGGAAGTGGGAGGATTCGAATGAGAAATTGTTAAGGGTGAGGACGAGTTCAGCCAAACAAATGAGAGTGTCAGTGGAAGGGTACTTGGTTGGGATGTCAGGAGAGGAAGAAAATGAGGGCCTGGAGGAAGAACGCCTCATCTTCCACCTCGGAACAGTTCAACCTCATGGCATGAATGTGGACTTCACCAGTTTCCTCATTTTTCCTCCCCCCACCTTACCCCAGTTCCAACCTTCCAGCTCAGCGCCATCCTCATGACCTGTCCTACCTGCCAATCTTCCTTCCCACCTATCTGCTCCACCCTCCTCTCCTCCATCCCCACCCCCATTCACCTATTGTACTCTTGGCTACCTTCTCCCCAACCCCAACTCCCTCCACCCTGGAGGCTCCCTACCTCATTTCTGATGAAGGGCTTTTGCCCGAAACATCGATTTTTCTGCTCCTCAGATGCTGCCTGACCTGCTGTGCTTTTCCAGCACCACACTCTTGACTCTGATCTCTAGCATCTGCAATCCTCACTTTGTTGTGAGACTAAGATTAATCTGAGGAGGAAATTCTTCTCTCAGAACATTGTGAATCTTTGGAATTCCTTGCCACAGGGAGCTGGTGGGGCAGAGTCCTTGTATATTTTTAAGGCTATGGTAGTTAGATGCTTGATCAGTCTGGGAATTAAGAGTTACAGGGAAGGGGTTGGAAAGTGGACTTGAAGAGTGTTGGAACAACTGTAATTATACAGAATGGAGCAGGCTCCGAGAGCTAAAGGGTCCACTGCTGCTCTTACACCTTATGGTCTTTATAATTTTTTGGATTTTAAAGGTATCAACAGGCATCGGGTGAAAATGGGAATAAATCATTCAGGCATGTGATCAGCATGATCATCTGCTCCTAGTTTCTATGTTTCTATGCTCATCGCATCATGATATCCTAAAACAGTTATCAGGCAAAAAAGACCAAGGAACTGCGGATGTTGGAAATCATAAATAAACACAGAAATCACAGAACTTTGAGTCCAGTGACCATTCTCCAGAACGTTCAGGCGATTAAGTAGTTTTGATGCATTATCACTGTAATAATGTAGGAAACACAATAGCCCATCTGCATTCAGCATGCTTCCCCACACAACATAGAGATAATAACTGGTTAATTTGTTTTCAGTCATGTTAGCTGGTATTGTCCCAGACATTGAGAGAATCTGCCTTAATAATGTCTTGGAATATTTTAAGTCCTCCTGAAAGACTAGTGTGTATTATAGTTGTATGCATGGCTATGGAAAAGGCAACCACTCAATGAATGTCTTCCTTTGTCCACAGTTACTTTCTAAGCACAGAAGACTCCCCTTTGCGCCGACAATTGTACAGGTAAGTGCCCACTTCACTTATTTCGCTGGCTGGGCAAACATATTATTGCCTGTTTATCATTGCCATCGAGAAGGTGGTGGTGAGCAATACTCCCTCGAAGATGCTTGCACCCATAACCACTGCAAAGTCTGTGCAGAAGAGAAACAGTTAGTGCGAATCTTGGTGTTGAGGGTGAGTTGCTGTTTGCGGGTGGGTTTGTGTGCATGTGCATGCATGTGTGTGCAGGTTTACATGTGTAATGGACATCACATTCCAAAATGCCAAGTCTTGTTGCAAAATGTACATCACAGAAGGAAATAAAGCCAGTCATTCCCCACTTATTTGTCAGAACAAGACTTCAGAATTAAAAATCTTTCTGCAGAGATTAAGTTGATGGTACATACAGAGGCCAGGAGTAGATGAGCACTGAGCAAGGGTTGTAGGCCTGGAAGAGATTCCAAAGCTCAGGAAAACAATGCCAGGGATTTTTGTTTGAGCTAAGCGATTCACTCATCTACATCTGCCATGAAGCACACCATGTTACCATATTGAGGGCCAGGATTTCTATCCATGACAGCTCAAGCAGTCAGTTTCTGGACAGCACCCAACACATCAAAGAAGCCTAACAGAGATTCAGAGAGGATTTACAAGGATGTTGCCAGGTTTAGAGGGTTTGAGCTATAGGGAGAGGCTGTTTTCCCTGGAGCGCCAGAGGCAGAGGGGTGACATTTTAGAGGTTTATAAAATCATGAGGGGTATGGATAGGATAAATTGACAAGGTATTTTCCCTGGAGTGGGAGAGTCCAGAACTAGAGGGCATAGGTTTAGGGTAAGCGGGGAAAGATACAAAAGGGATCTAAGGGGCAACTTTATCACGCAGAGGGTGGTGTGTGTATGAAACAAGCTGCCAGAGGAAGTGGTGGAGGCTGTATAACTTAAACATTTAAAAGGCATCTGGATGGGTATATGTATATGAAGGGTTTAGAGGGATATGGGCCAAATACGGGGAAATGGGACGAGATTTATATAGGCTATCTGGTCGGCATGGATGAGTTGGACTGTAGGGCCTGTTTCCATGCTGTACATCTCTATGACTATAACAACAATTTGCTTGAAATAATACCTCAGAAATAATGAATGTAAAATTCCAAGGAACTTTATTAAATAAAATCCAACATCCAGGCAGAGAAGCAACTATTAGAATGAATGATGAGAAGCTCAGTCAAAAGGGGAAATTTTAACAAGAGCTTAGAGGAGAATTGGAGGGATGTTAAAGTTGAGGGAGGACATGCCAGAGCTCAGGGCTCCAACGATGGAATGATAAAGATCAGCGATGGAAAAGAGGTCAGAATCGGACAAGTGAAACACCTTCAAGCTGGAGGAGATTCACCTGCATCTCAATGACATTAGATAGTATCCATATCCCCATTACTTCATTTCCAAGGTGTTTATGGCTTTGATATATTTTGATGCACTAAGATGCCATATAATGTATGCATTACTGATTGCCAATGACAATAGCTGCTGGTTTATCTGCTAAAAAAGAGCATCCTTCTTCCTTCAGTGCAGAGACCAATGGAACCTTTAACCGACGCTGCCTGTCATGTGATCTAATCCCGAATTGCACTTACTTCAGTGCGTCGTTCAGCCACAACATGCGTTACTTCTTGTTGAATTGTAAAGGTGGGTGAAAACTCTTCTCTCAAAGCAAAAACTTGTGTTGGAAAAAGAACTCTTCCTCACTGTAAGAAACTACGGATTCCAATGCCATTTTGCTTTTAATCACTGTGGGTGTCCTTCCATATGACTGACCGATCCCTAGTTGTCCTGCGGCTGGGTGAAGGTCAATGTACCCATTGCCTCCCCTGTGGCTGACCCAAACCCATCCAGGAAGGGACAATAGTTAGAGCTCACCAGGTAGTAAGCTTCAACATTTCGTTATCAGTTGATTGGACCACCAGTAACTTGCAAACAGCAGCTACAAATGTCAAGTTAAATCAAGATTTACAAACTATTGCAGGTGAACCATTCTCCCCTGATTTACAAAGTGCAGCCACCCTGTGGATCATTCTGGGGGGACGTGGCCATGAGCTGGGTTTTAAAGAGGAACATTGCAGCCCCTGTTTAAAATCTCAATAGGGAGCCCAGCCACAGTTGTGACTACTGCCCCCACCCTAACTCCCTCGCCCGGGTGTAACCCTGGGACCAGTGGCAATTGCTTTAGGACAGGAATTCCACCCTATCCTGGGAGTGCCAACTACTCTTGGGAACTGACCATTAGCTCTGGATTGTCAACAATGCTAGGCAGGAGGATTGAGCAGGACTGGTACTACCATCAGTTTGGGTGAAATGGAGATGGAGTTTAAGGTTAGCATCAGGGCCAAACTGGTAATAATTTGGGTGAAGGTATTGAGGGTTGGGTGGAGGTGTACGAGACACCTATGACCCTCACTGGAGAGTCCACTCCTACCAACTGGATTATCTGACACCAGCCCACACTCCCACTACCGTGGGCAAAATAACACCGGGCCTGGGATGAGACATTTAAGTGGCTTTTTATTCCACCATTCAATGGCTTTGATAGACTGAAGAGAGGGAGCATGGTACCACCCATAAGATTTCAGACAGATTAGGGGCTGTCGGGTGATTGGTGGGCAGGCCACTTGTAATCTACAAGTATCCCTGCCATCAAATCGTCCAGCAGGGAATCATCTGGATGGCTATATAAATGGGAAGAGTTTAGACAAATATGGACCAAATGCTAGCAAATGGGACTAGATTAATAAAGAATATGTGGTTGGCATGGATGGGTTGGACCGAAGGGTCTGATTCTGTAGTGTACATCTCTCACTCTGCAACTCAATGTCTGAGGACGGTCAGTGCCTCCCATGGTTCACCTTGCAAATTGGTGCCCCTGCCCCAAAACATGCCGCCAATGGTGCGAAACCACATGACTTCTGCAAATCCTTCTTACGTTTCACCAAACCTTCTTACGTCTTGCAACAATCCCATATCCTGTGTTGCTGAAAGGTTTATTACCATATGAAGGTGTATCACTGAAAAAGATTCTGATTCATCCGCATCAACTGACTGACAAATGAGTTTTGCCGCCTGAAACTGCTTTGTTTCCGATGAGTATTTCCAAAGGAAACCCAGATATCCCAGAACTCTCAGCTTTCTCATTTATAACTGCAATTTACGGTTCTGTTATTTGATCATAGGAGTTCGATGGCTTGGGCAAAAATCTGGCAAATGGAGTGTAATGTGGATAAATGTGTGAAATTGTTCATTTTTGGCAGAAAGGATAAAAGTAAACCTATTATCCAAATAGTGAGAGGTAGCAGAGCTCTGAGAGGCAAAGAGATCGCGGAATGTTAGTTTGCAGGTACAGCAAGTAATCAGGAAAGCTAATAGAAACAAGCAAAAACAGAATTTAGGAGTCAAAACAGAGTTAATGTTTTGAGCCTGGTGGCCCTTCTTCAGAATTGATAGCAGCTGAGACAAGGTGGTATTTACATTGATGACAGGGTTGGAGGAGGGCGCAGGGAAGGTGTTCATGGATAAGTGGAGAGAGGAGAAAACTTAGGCAGACAAAGGGATTGTTGATAGCAAGCTAAGGAAGAAGAGAAACTAGATAAGTGATAATGGGGGTTATGAGTATTTGTTGATTGTTGCTCAAAGTAACTCATATCAATACAGGATCGGAGGTATGGAGGTGGATAATAGACATGACGCATGGGGTGTTCATGCTCCAAAATGAGTCATGAAGGCTGTAAGGTCTCTTAGCAGAAGATGAGATGTTGTTCTTCCAGCTTGTGCTGAACTTTTACTGAACACTGCAACAAGCCTGAGATAGAAATGTTGGCCAGGGAACCCAGAGGTGTGTTGAAGTGGCACACAACTGGAAACTCAGGGTCATTGTTATGGAGAGAACATAGGTGGTCCACAAAGCGGTTGCCCAATCTATGTTTTGTTTCCTCAGTGTAGAGGAGACTGCATTGTGAGCAGCGCGTATAGTAGACAAGATGGAGTGAAGTGTAGATAAATCGCTGCTTCACCTGGAAGGTATGTCTGGGACCTTGGACAGTGAGTAGGGAGGACGTAAACAGGCAGGTGATAGACCTTCTGCGATGGCATGGGAATGTGCCATGAAAAGTGTGGGGAGGTGTTGGGAGTAGAGGAGGAGTGGATCAGGATGTCCTGAGGGAATGTTGACGCGGGAGGGGTGGCATCCTGGAATTGGCAGCTTGTGATCCTTTGAATGCGGAGTCTGGCGAGGTGGAAAGTGAGGACCTGGGAACTCTATTGCTGTTGTGGGAGGGAAGTGAAGGTGAGGGTAAAACTATGGGAGATGGGTCAGACACCCTGGCAACCAGTGAGATAGGGGATCCTTCGGTGAGGAAAATAGTGGGCATTTCTGAGGCCCCTCTGCTGTAGCTGCCATCATCAGAATGGATGCGAAAGAGACAGAGAAACTGGGAGAATAAGATTGAGTCTTTCCAGGATGCAGGGTGTGAGGATGTACAGTTTAGAGAACTGTGGGAGTTTGTAATGGATATCAGTGGGCAGACTATCCCCAGAAATGGAAACTGATGAGATGTTGAGGAAGGGCATGGAGCAGTCAGAGATAGACCAGGTGAAAGTGAGGTGAGATGGCAATTGGAAGCAAAATCAATAAATTTTGCTAATTCCAAATGAGAAAGAGAAAAACAACACAAATGATGTAATCGATGTACTGGAGGAAGAGTTGTGGAGAGAGAATAGGATTGGAACAAGGAATGTGACTCATACCCCCCAAAGACTCAGGCACAACTGAGGTCCATGCAGGTACTCATGGCCAAGCCGTTGATCAGAAGAAGTTGGGCAGAGCTTGAGGAGAAGTTGTTCAAAGTGAGGATGAGCGTGGCCAGACAGAGGAGGGTGGTGGTGGATGGGGATGGATCAGGCCTTCATTCTTGAAAGAAGTGGAGGGCACTGAGACCATCCAAATGGGAACGGATGTGTAATAGGATTGCACGTTCATGGTAAAGAGAGTGTGGCTGGTGTCTGCACACTGAACGTTTTGATTTTTAAAGCACCAGAAGAATCAAGAATGTAAATGGGAAGTGACTCGACAAGGGGAGAAAAAGTATTGAGCCAAGGTCGAAAGAAATAGATTCTGTTGGGCAGGAACAAACAGAAACAAAGTGTCTGCCAGGCAGTCCTGTTGTGAATTTTGGGAAGAAGGTCGATACAGGATATACGGGGTTAGGAGGCTGTGAGTTTGGAGGTAGTAGGTTAATAGAATGGTATGTTTGATTATGAGGGGAATTGAATGGAGAGTAGGGCAATTATGCTTCAGTTGTACAGGGCATGTGGGTTGCATGGTGTTTAGCACTGCAGCCTCACAGCGTTAGGGACCCAGGTTCAATTCCAGCCTTGGGTGACTGTCTATGTGGAGTTTGTGCATTCTCCCCGTGTCTATGGGGGTTTCCTCCGGGTGCTCCGGTTTCCTCTGAACAGGCTGGAGTTGTTTTCCCTGGAGTGTTGGAGGCTGAGGGGTGACCTTATAGAGGTTGACAAAATTATGAGGGGCATGGATAGAGTAAATAGGCAAAGTCTTTTCCCTGGGGCCAGGGAGTCCAGAACTAAAGGGTTAGAAGGGAAAGCTATAAAAGAGACGTAAAGGGCACCCTTTTCACGTAGAGGGTAGTACGTGTATGGAATGAGTTGCCAGAGGAAGTGGTGGAGGCTGGTACAATTGCAACTTTTAAGAGGCATTTGGATGGGTATATGAATAGGAAGGGTTTGGAGGGATATGGGCCGGGTGCTGGCAGGTGGGACTAGATTGGGTTGGGATATCTGGTCGGTATTGACAAGTTGGACCGAAGGGTCTGTTTCCATGCTGTACGTCTCTATGACTCTATGTGCAGATCAGGTGGATTGGCTATACTAAATTGCCCAAAGTGTTATGTACATTACTCAGAGGGGGGTGGGTTGCTCTTCGGAGGGTTGGTGTGGACTTAATGGGCTGAATGACCTGTTTCCTCACTGTAGGGAATCTAATCTGGCATTGGTGAGACCATATCTGGCGTACTGTGTACAGTAATGGTCACTGTACTTACAGAACGATATTATTACGTGGGAAGCAGTTTAGAGAGGGTTTACTGGACCTAATACCCGGAATGAATGGATTGTCTTATGAAGAAAGGCCAGACAAGATAGGTCTGTAATCCTGTGGAGTTTAGTAGAGTCAGAGGTAACATAACTGAAAGTTATAATAAATCTTGAGAGGGTTTGAAGAGGCAGGTGTTGAAAGGATATTTCCTTTTGCGTGAGAATCTAGAACTAGGGATCAACATTTCAAACTAAGGGGTTGCCCATTTAAGATAGGGATGGTAAAAATATTATCTCAGACTTGTGAGTCTTTGGAGTTCCCTTTCTCAAAGGGCAGTAGGTGCAAAATCTTTCAATATTTTTAAGGCAGAGGTAGTTGGATCCTTGATTATTGAGAGGATGAGAGATTATCAGCGCTATGCAAGAATGTAACATTGAGGCAACAGATTTAAGAACAACTTCTTCCTTGCTGTTATCAGACATATGACTGGGCCTCCCATGTATTGATCTTTCTCTGTCACAGTAACAATATATTCTGTATTCTGTTCTATTACTCTGATGTACTTTTTTAAGATATGATTTGCCTGGTTAACACACAGAACAATACTTTTTGCTGTATCTTGGTACATGCGGCAATAATAAATCAAATCAAATCAAAATCAAGCCATCAGTGATCTTATGGAATGGTGGAACAGTTTCAAAAGACCAAATGGCCTACTCTTGTTCATTGTTCATAAATTTGTGACAAATCATTTAAATATTTGCTAGAAGGTTGTCATTATGTGGTCTGCTAATCTCTGTTATCTTTTGACTAGTATGTCCTAGTATATAAGACCCTTTGTTGCACTTGAGTTTTATTTCAAGAGTCTTTTTTTAAGTCTAATTTCCAAAGTCCTTTGGAATGCCAGGCCGTGAAACCCAGCCAATTTCTGAAAATTGTCCACCGCGTACGGCCTTTTGTTTTGCAGTATTGTCCCTTGAATGTTATTTGTTGATTTCCCTGAATTTGCATGTATTCTTGCTGAAGGACTGACAATGGTGGAAGTGCTAGGATGGGGATGGCTGGTTGGGAAGGGGAGATATTGACCTCTTTCTATGTTTGTGCTTTTTTAGTGTCAAGCATATTATCTGGATGAAAAGTCGCACAAAGGTTAACAGGTCTCCCTCCCAAGGGAAATGACTGAAGCAGTGGGATTTTTTTGGCAGCTTGTGGTCATGTTTCTAGAAGAAGGGAGGCCTAAGAGAGGCTGGGTGTGGTGTGAGAAGCTGGTGGCAAAGTGCATGCATTAGGTAAAAGGCAAAGGAGACAGCAAGGGGGTGGAGAGTAGGTGGAAGCTGTGTGGAAGTTTGAAAGGTGAAGCAGAAGTTAGGGGACAGACTGTAGAGGAAAGACAATAGTTTTAAGCAGCTGAAGTCACTGAGGTAATTAATTTATTGAAAATAAATGTAGAATCTCAAGCTTAGGGCTGCATAAGTTCAGAAGCAACTATAGGAGGACAAAATGTTTTTGTGGTCAACATTAGATCGATTAGTAAGTTTAAATGTAAGGTTGGGATCTGAAATGCAAAAATAGAAAGAAACTGCCAAGTTAAAAATTTCCAACCCTCTGCATATGTGATTAGAACACTTCAGCTGTGACCTCACCAGTCTACTGCAGGTGCGTTTCGCATAATGGTGTGTAGAAGTGTGTGTCAGTTATTTTGACAAACTTATGCCTGTTCTCTTGTGTAAAATTAAATCCAGTGACATCTGGGAAATTAATGCTTTCCTCATCCATTGTGGCATTAAGGTTAATAGAAGATTAATAATGAGTGAGGATAGTGATGAATTATTCAAAGTCTGCTCCTGTGTCACTCCACATCCCGTATGTGAATGCATTACTGAATAAATGAGTTATCCAGAATAAAACAGAGCCCTGGAAGCAAAAGTGGAGTCCCTAAAATCAACAAGTGTCTCTTGCTAAATTCCACATATGTAAAGTGGAGGAGTAATTGAGCAAGTTCGATCTATACTCACCCAAGTTCAAAAAATTGAGAGGATGTCTAATTGATGTATATTAGATGCTAAATGGAATTGACAGAGGACAATCTAGAATGAGAGGTCATCATTTTAGGCTAAGAGATGGAAGATTTCAGAAAGCGATATGGAGGAATTACATCTCTCAAAGGTTTGGGAATCTGTGGAATTCACTACCCCTGAGTGCAGTGGATGCCAGGACACTGAACAAGTTTAAGGAGGAGATAGTCAGATTTTTAATTCGTCATGTGCTAAAACTTTATGGTGAGTGGTCAGGAAAGTGGAGTTGAGATCGAAATGAGATCAGCCATGATCATATGAAATGGTGGAGGAGACTCGCGAGGCTGAATTGCCTACTCCTGCACCTGGTTCTTCGGTTCTTATGAGAATCCTCAGGGGAATAAAAGAAAAGTCTTTACCCGAGGAATGAATATGCTACAGTGATTTATGTCCTTTTGGGTTAATAGATTGCAGGATATAAGTTCAGAAAGCCATAGCATGTGCAGGAATACAAAATGCTCTGTCAAAATAAAACAATCAGTAACCAGTATTTTGGTTTCTTCAGACTGCAATATTCTACCCTGTGACAGAGGGTAATGGAGCGGACCTAGATAGCCTTGGCCAAATGGAAGATGGTGTCCGCAGACCTAGATAGCCTTGGCCAAATGGAAGATGGTGTCCGCAGACCTAGATAGCCTTGGCCAAATGGAAGATCCCTCCCACCCCACCCCCGCACCCTCAAAGAACAAAGAATAAAGAAAATGTACAGCCCAGGTACAGGCCCTTCGGCCCTCCAAGCCTGAGCCGATCCAAATGTACTGTCTAAACCTGTCGCCCAATTCCTAAGAATCTGTAACCCTCTGCTCCCCACCTACTCATGCATCTGTCCAGACACATCTCCATGTGAACTCCCATGGAGCAGATTGATACATGTTAGATTTGGAACGACATTATCATCAGTGAAAGCCAAGACAAAAATATTCAGATGAATCAATGGGAAAGAAAGAAATAAGGAACTTGGCATTCAACTGGCCTCTTTCACCTGCACTTGTGTGCCAAGTTAGAAACTGCAGTAAAAATGAAGGCGGATTTTTTTTATTGCTATACAGTTTAAATTTTTAATTGACAGTGGATTGAGAGACAAAGTGGTAAGAGAATGGGACCCAGTGTGTGGATTGGCAGACAATCATGATTTATTCAGTATCTTGACGGATTCGCTTTGAAGGGAGCAGCTGCGTTTTGATTGAAATGTCAAACTGTTCTTTTCCAACAGCGGTTATTCATATTTCCTCTCTGATGGCACATCCATTATCTCAGGAGCTGTTTTCTTGCTGGGCGATTTCATTAAGACTGTGTTCATGCTGCTAGACCCCAAGGTATAGCACTGCACATATAGCAGCCTTTACCTTACAGTGCAGGAGATGTGAAGCAAGCTTCAAGGTGGAGGTCAATAACCAATGAGCATAGGGAAATGAGAAGAAAAGGAAGTGATTTAGAAAAAGGAAATTGGCAGGAAAATGTTTTGGTTCGCAATAAAATGCAATGAAGACAACTTAAACTTTGTAGACTATTAATTATGATGATTTGGAGGTGCCGATGTTGGACTGGGTGGACAACGTTAAACATCATACAACACCAAGGGGTTATACTCCATCAGGTTTATTTGGAAGCATGAGCTTTCAGAGTGCTGCTCCTTCATCAGGTGGTTATGCTTATACTGCACAACCACCTGATGAAGGAGCAGCGCTCCAAAAGCTAGTGCTTCCAAATAAACCTGTTGGACTATAACCTGGTGTCATGTGATTTTTAATTTATTTATGATGATATTGGACCTGGGAACTTCTAAGGATTTGGAAAGATTTGGGCTTTGCGGTGACCATTGAGTCAAAGTCTTGGAATTCACTCCCAAATGGCTTTGTGGGTCAGCCTACAGCATGTGGGCTGCAGTGGTTCAAGAAGGGAGCTCCCCAGCACCTTCTCAAGGGAAACTAGGGACAGAAAATAAGCGCAGGCCCAGCCAGGGATGCCCATATTCCATGAATGAATAAAAATACATTTAAGATTGTGGAGAGGTTTGAGGGTAGGTAAATAAATAGATGTTTCCACTTGTGGGAGACTCCAAAATTCAACATGATCGGACAGCCATCAATAAATACAATTAGATATGCAAAAGAATTACTTTTACCCAAAATGTGGACAGAATGTAGAACTCACTAGGTCAAGAAGTAATGGTGCTTGGAATGCAGTGCTAGAGGAAGTGGTGGAGGCTTGAACAATGACTATATTCAAAAGGTATTTGGATGGGTACATGATTGGGATATTGGCCAAGTGCTGGAAAATTGGACTAGATTAATTTAGGATATCTGGTAGGCGTAGACAATTTGGACTGAAGTGTTTCCATGTTATACATCTCTATGACTAGTGAGGCAAATAGCACAGGTGCATTAATGGGGGTGTTAGTTAAATACAATTGATGGAAATGAGCATCCAACCCCCGAGGTGAATTTGGAGGTATAGGGGAAGAACTGATTTGGTCACAAGTGTGTGGAGTACGGTCAATGTGAATGGAAACTTTGTCTGAATGAAGGAAAGATGAGTGAGTGAAACTGGGAGTTGAATCCATGACAGAGGTGTTTGAACTGGAGTTTACTGCAAGATGCAATCTCTGCAGTGAAAGAAGCTGATTGATGGAGAGCATTGGTGAATATTTCTTGCCTTGCATTTTGGAAAACAAACAGGGACAGAACTTATTTAATAAATGGCAGGGCCCTGGGTAGTGTTGTCGAACAGAGAGACCTGGGGATTCAGGTACATAAGTCTTTGAAATTTGTATCACAGGTAGAAGGATGGTTAAGAAGATGAATCACATGCTTGCCTTCACTGCTCAGACCATTGAGTATGAGAGTTGAAACATTATGGTAAGGTTGTACAGGATTTTGGTGAGGTCTCTCTGGAGAACATTGTGCCGTTCTGGTCGCCCTGCTATGGGATGGATATTATTAAATTGGAGAGGCTTCAGGAAAAATTTACCAGGAGGTTGCAGGGAATGGAGGATTTGCATTATGAAAATAGGCTGAATAGCTAGAAAATTCTTTCACTGGAGGTTGAGGGGTAACATCATGAGGAGCATAGATCAGTGAATAATATGGGCTTTTCCCACTCTGGTGAGGAAGTTCAAAACTAAGGGGCATATTTTTAAGGTGAGAGGAGAAAGTCTTAATAAGGACATAAGGGGCAACTGTTTTTATGCAAAGTGTGGTTCATGTAGGGAATGAACTGCCAGAGGATGCAGGTACAGTTGCAACCTTTAAAAGATGTTTAGATAAGTACATGAATAGGAATATTTGGAAGCATACGTCCAAAAGCAGGCAAGTGGGACTAGTTTAGTTTGGAAATGTGGTTGGCATGGACTAGTTGGACCAAAAGACCTGTTTCCATGCTATGTGACTCTATGACTCTATGTCTTTAAAGTAAATTATAGATCTTCAGTTTGCGTTTCAATCTCCAGTGTTTTGCTTTGCTCTTTCCTTAACCTTTTGGTAAGCACAAACATGTTGGGCCAAAGACCCTGTTCTTGTGCTATACTGTTCGATATTCTCTGTTCCATTCAAATAGCTTTTTAGGTTTGAGATTGATACTCGTGTATTTTTTATTTAAAAGAACAGGCACTCACGAGTAATCAATTCAGATTTTAAATCAATTATGATAGGAATGGTGATGCGTTGCTGCTGTAGTATGTGGAAGGCACTAGACACTAAGTTGTTAGGCATCAGTGTGAACAGGTTAATAGCAAGGACACTAGTGAACCAGATGAAAGTTTACACGAATTAAGAGGAATAGATGTGGTAACTATTTTTAACCAGTGAGTGAATGAAGGATTATGGGGGAAAAGACAGGAAAGTGGAGTTGAGGATCAACAGATGATTTCATTGAATGTGCTGAATAGTCTTCTTCTCCTGTGATGTATGGTCATTTAGAGTGGGAGCCTTTTGTCTGTCAACCTCTGCACTGCTAAAATCCTTATCATGCTTGCTTGTGAGCTACTGGATCTTCATTGTTGGGCAACTCCAATTTATTGAATATAACTTTGTCCATGAAACCAAATTCGATCTGTTGATTTAACCCTGTCTATTGTAAGCTGTTGGATGATCAAGTGTTGTAGCTTCACCAGATTGGTACCTCATTTCAGGTATGGCAAATGCTGCTCCTGCTATATCTTCCTACACTGTTCATTGAGCCACTTGTGACCTTGCTAGAGCTTCATAAAGGTTAAGCAAAGCTTCTGTGGTAGTGCTATAGCAGTCATAGAGTCATAGTCATAGAGATGTACAGCATGGAAACAGACCCTTTGGTCCAACTCATCCATGCTGACCAAATATCCCAACCTAATCTAGTCCCACCTGCCAGCATCTGGCCCATATCTCTCCAAACCCTTCCTATTCATATACCCATCCAAATGCCTTCTAAATGTTCCAATTTTACCAGCCTCCACCACATCCTCTGGCAGCTCATTCTATACATGTACCACCCTCTGCATGAAAAAGTTGTCTCTTAGGTCTCTTTTATATCTTTCCCCTCTCACCCTAAATCTATGCCTTCTATTGCTAGACTCCCCACCTCAGGGAAAAGACTTTGTCTATTTATCCTATCATGCCCCACATGATTTTATGAACTTCTGTAAGGTCACCTCTTAGCCTCTAACACTCCAGGGAAGACAGCTCTAGCCTATTCAATCTCTCCCCATAGCTCGAATCCTCCAACCTTTGCCACAACCTTGTAAAACTTTTCAGAACCCTTTCAAGTTTCACAACATCTTTCCAATAGGAAGGAGACCAGAATTGCATGTAATATTCCAACAGTGGTCTAACCAATGTCCTGTACAGCCGCAACATGACCTCCCAACTCCTGTACTCAATACTCTGACCAATAAAGGAAAACATACCAAATGCCTTCTTCACTATACTATCTACCTGTAACTCCACTTTCAAGGAGTTATGAACCTGCACTCCAAGGTCTCTTTGTTCAGCAGCACTCATCAGGACCTCGCCATTAAGTGTATAAATCTGCTAAGATTTGATTTCCCAAAATGCAGCACCTCATTTTTATCTAAATTAAACTCCATCTGCCATTTCTCAGCCCATTGGCCCATCTGATCAACATCCCGTTGTAATCGGAGGTAGCCCTCTTTGCTGTCCACTACACCTCAAATTTTGGTGTCATCTGCAAACTTACTAACTATACCTCTTATGTTCACATTCAAATCATTTCTATAAATGATGAAAAGTATGGACCCAGCACCGATCCTTGTGGCACACACTGATCACAGGCCTCCAGTCTGAAAAACAACTCTCCATTGCCACCCTCTGTCTTCTAGCTTTGAGCCAGTTCTGTATCCAAATGGCTAGTTCTCCCTGTATTCCGTGAGATCTAACCTTGCAAACCAATCTCCAAGGGCTTTTGCCCGAAACATCGATTTCGAAGCTCCTCGGATGCTGCCTGAATTGCTGTGCTCTTCCAGCACCACTGATCCAGAATCTGGTTTCCAGCATCTGCAGTCATTCTTTTTACCTTTTTATCCCATGGGGAACCTTGTCAAGCGCCTTACTGAAGTCCATATTGATCATATCTATCACTCTGCCCTCATCAATCCTCTTTGTTACTTCTTCAAAAAACTCAATCAAGTTTGTGAGACATGATTTCCCACCATGCCACTGCACAATAGATCAAGGCTAATATTCTGAGGACACTGGTGCAAACCCATCGTGGCAGCTGCTGGGATTTAAATTCAAATGATAATTGAATTGAATTGAATTTATTGTCACATGTCCTGAGGCACACTGAAAAGCTTTGTCTTGTGAGCAATACAGGCAGATCACATAGTTAAATGGCATAGATAAGTAAATAATAGAAAAACAGCAGCAAATATAAAAACACAGCTACAGGTGAATGTTAAGAGTTTGGGAGTGCATTCAGTATTCTAACAACAGTAGGGTAGAAACTGTTACGAAACTGGCTGGTGCGTGTGTTCAGGCTTCTGTACCTTCTCCCCGATGGTAGAGGTTGTAGAAAAACATTGCCAGGGTGGGATGGATCTTTGAGAATGCTGGCGGTCTTTCCTTGACAGTGGGCCTGGTAGATAGATTCTATAGATGGGAGGTTGGTCTTTGTGATTGTCCGGGCTGAGTTCACCACTCTCTGTAACCATCTCCGATCTTGAATGGTACAGTTGCCATACCAGGTAGTGATACATCCAGACAGAATGCTCTCGACGGCACACCTACAAAAATTGGCAAGAGTATTTGCTGTCATGCCAAATTTCCTCAGCTGCCTGAGGAAGAAGAGACGTGTTGGGCCTTTGTAACCAGTCCATCCACATAAGGAGTCTGAGAAAGCTTGTTGTGGATGACCACTCCCAGGAGCTTGACACTCTCCACTCGTTCCACCTCTGTGCTGTTAATGTGTCGGGGGGCATGAGGAACATCCTGCCAAAAGTCAATAATGAGTTCCTTGGTTTTGCCGGCATTGAGAGCTAGGTTGTTCTCAGTGCACTATTTTTCCAGATCTTCCACCTCCCATCTGTAATCTGTTTCTTCACCATCTGAGATTTGACTGACCATGGTGGTGTCATCAGCAAACTTATAAATGGCATTAGTCTGGTATTTGGTGATGCAGTCATGGGTATACAGTGAGTGGAATAGGGGGCTGAGTACGCACCCCTGGGGGCTCCAGTGTTGAGTGTTATTGAGGATGAAATGTTGTCCCCGATCTTCACTGATTGTGGTCTGTGGGTCAGGAAACAAAGTTAGCCTTACTAATGGTGATCATTGGAAGAATACGTCTGGTTCAGCGATATTCTTTAGGGAAAGAAATTTGTCATCTTTACTTGGTTTGGCCTACTTATGACTTCAAATCACAACAATGTGCTTGATTCTTAACCACCCTGTGAAATGGCCAAGAGCTTTTAGGGATGGCCAACAAATGCTGGTCTTGCCACTGACATCCATATCCCATGAAAACCAAAATCCAGCCATCTCTGACGACACATCTGAGCACTGTGATACTGCCCACACATTAGAGCTGTACTATTAATTCTTTGTTGCCTCTCCCTAATCCTTCATGAAAAATGTATCACCTCATACTTCTCTGTACTTGTCTTCCATTCTGATAGTCTATCACCTCTTCCCTGGACCCTTGCTTTTGTTTTTTGAATGTCTTTTTAAAAGCTACATAGACTGCATCCACAACATTCCCTTCACCAGCCTTCTATTTAAATGAAACTTCTAAATAGATTGGGAGAAAGTGAGGACGGCAGATGCTGGAGATCAGAGCTTAAAAATGTGTTGCTGGAAAAGCGCAGCAGGTCAGGCAGCATCAAAAGAACAGAAGAATCGACGTTTCGGGTTCCTGAAGAAGGGCTTATGCCCGAAACGTCAATTCTGAATAGATTGGTCAAGCATGGTCTGCCTTTTACTCGCTCTAATTAATTAACTCAAACCTCTTGAGGTATCTGTTGATTTTCTTCCACTGTTATTGTTTCTAAAGCCCTGACCATCAGTCATTTTAAACTGGCCATCCTGTAGTTACTAGCTATATTTTTAATCCATTGGGTGAATGTGTCCCATTTGACAGAGGAATGTGCCTCCATTCCTCTGCACCATTTGCTGTAATCTCCTGAGTCGATCGACTGACAAATGTGTTCACGTCTTCATTTTGAATGGGACATAGCGCCGTGGGGTGGGGGTGGGGGGGGTTGTGAGAAAAGGGGTGGTGGTGGATAGAGGGGACATATTCCATTTGATGTCAGATCCATTCCATAGGCGACAAAATGATAGCAGGTTAGTTTGAGGTCTGGATTGTTTAGCAAGTTCCAGAGAAGGAATGATTTGGATTGATGCTGCTGTACCCACAGCAATGTGGTTGACCCTTAAGTGCCCTCTGGGCAATTAGGTATGGGCAATAAATCCTGGCCGAGCCAATGATGCTCACACTCTATGATTGAATAAAAAAGAACTCGAGTAAGGTTCAATTCCCTTGCCTCTTCCTACTTGAAGCAATGATATAGAGTCATCGAGATATACAGCACAAAACAGGCCCTTCGGTCCAACTCACCCAAATATCCTAAATTAATCTAGTCCCATTTGACAACATTTGGCCCATATCCCTCCAAACCCTTCCTATTCATGTACCCATCCAAATGCCTTTTAAATGTTGTAATTGTAACAGTCTCCTCTGCTTCCTCTGGCAGTTCATTCCATACACACACCACCATCTGCATGAAAAAGTTACCCTTCAGGTCCCTTTTAAATCTTTCCCCCTCACCTTCAACCTACGTTCTCTAGTTTTGCCCCTTGGGGAAAACAATTTGATTTTTCAATATCTCCTGTTTGTGTAAGCACGGACAAGATAAGCTGAGAAGAATTGTAAAGCTTGGGTCCAGGGCAAAATCAAAATTGCATTCAGTGCCTCCAGGTAGGATTGGCACATTTTAATTGGACATATGTAAGACTCTGCACAGTCAAGCAAGAAAGATGAAACATGCATTTGATCGAGCAGTCTCTATAAATAAAGGTGGAAGGGGAGTTGGGTCTGATTACTTATTGACTAAAAACATCTCAAGCAGAATGCAATATTGACACAGGCAACAATTCCCTCTTAGTGAATGCTGATACTCAGCCGCACTGGCTCAGCATTTCCTGGGAAATTAATGATTCACTCTTTTCATGTGAGAAATTTCAAATAATATATTCAAAAGCGTACACAAATAACTCAAAAGTTGTTCCTGTAGAGCAATCCATGGAAAAAACACTGAATGCTTCATGCCAAATGTCACCTTGCTTTTCTCGTCCTCTCCGACCTTCTAGAATTTACTCTATTTTCCACGTTAGCATAACTTGCGATATTCTTTTCCTTTCCATCACTGAGAGATTCCACATTTTCTAACTGAACTTCTCTTCAGAACCCATCCAAATGTGGATCACTAACCAAGCAACGATTGAGGAATACCATAAGAATGTGCTCCCTCAGTGTGTACTTTCTCTAAGTATATTCTTCTGGTGGGGTTTTTTACACCACTTGTAATCAGATCAGATTTTCACATGTAACCATGGTAAAAACAGGATTTTGCTTCCCCGAGCTTCATTGACTTATGTCCATGGACAACTCTTCCAAGATTATTTCCCACTGTAACACACTTGTGCTTAGAAAGGCTCAAAAATAAAGGTTGCTAGCAACACATTTTAATTATTGTTTGGCTCATGTTTCATGATAGCAAAGGGGGAGTAAGTGTGTGGATGACAATCATGTGTCTGTGTTGTTATTGTTATTGACACTCATGAAATGCTGAGCATAGAGGGAAGGTAGGTCTAAGGTTAGTATCAGGGTTCTTGTCCATCCCAATATAACATACAATTACTTAGAACTTACAGCATAACAACAGGCCATTCTGCACCAGGCTTAAGCAGATTTCCACACAAGCACCCTCTCATCTTACTTAAATTAATCCTACCAATTCTACTCCTTTTCCCATCATGTATGTAACCAGCTTCTACTTAAAGACATCTGTGATATTCTCCTTGTCTATTCCACAGTTCCTCACAATCTGCTTAGAATTCCCTGAATTTCCTATTGGATTTATAAATGTCTGTATGAAATCTGTATCCCCTTGTGTTGCCCTCTCTCACTCACCAGTGAAAACATTTCAATCCTGTCAAATCCTTCATGTTTCTAGACCTCTGTCAAGACTCCTTCCTGGAGGAAAGGGCCTAATCTGTTCTGTCTTTCCTGATAGGACTCTCAGATCTTGTAAATTTGTTTTCTGCTTACTCCAGTTTAAATCCACTACTGCAACATAATGGAACCTAAGAGGCTTAGATCTCTCTGGTAGCACACTAGTTAAACACACACGTGTAAATTTTCTTTGTGAGCTTTTTTAATGCAGCCATTAACCTATTTAAGGTATAATAAATGGGTTGATAACTGGGTTAAAAATGCACCAATGTAAATTTAATGTGACTGGATTTAATAAATGCTCTAAAAATAGTTGACGGAATGAACTACTGTATTTCCACATTATCTCTAATTTCACAATCTCAACCTTCTTGGTTTCAAACCTAAGTTTTATTACAAAGCTGCAGTGGGATTTTGCAGTTGAATATGATCCTTTAAAGCAGAGAAGGTGATTTTTAAAATTTATTTTGAAACTTCCAATATAGGATTCCTGCTGAAAACATGTTGTCACTATATGCAGGACAATGGCTCAGTGGTTAGCACTGCTGCCTCACAGCACCAGGGACTCGGGTCTGATTCCACCCTCAGGCAACTGTCTGTGTGGTGTTTGTACGTTCGTCCAGTGTCTTTGTTGGTTTCCTCCCACAGCCCAAAGATGTGCAGGTTAGTTGAATTGACTATGCTAAATTGCTCGCAATGTCAAACGATGTATAGGTTAGGTGAATTAGCCGTAGGAAATACAGGATTACAGGCATAAGGTAGGGGGGGTGGATCTGGGTCGGATGCTCTTCAGAGGGTTGGTGTGGATTCAATGGGCCAAATGGCCTGCTTCCATACTGTAAGGTTTCTATCATCTATGCAAGATCAAAATGGCTAAAATGGCCTATTTTGTACCTTGCATTCCACCTCACTCCTGTAATCAGTGTTAAATAACTGGCATCAATTTGAATTTGACATGATCCAGAAGAAAGTAGTTTGCTCAATCGGCAGGCCATGCACCTTCTTAAGTAACCAATCCCCCTACTATCAGTGCACCATGGCTGCTGTGAGGATGCATTGCAGGAACCCAACAAGGTTTCTTTGACAGCAGCTTCCAAACCTGCAAATTCTACTGTTGAGAAAGGAATCTTCCCAAAGTGAGACTGAGCACCTAGGTGGGGTCGTAAGCTGAAATTTTGAAGTCACAGGGTCGGCAATGGCTGCTGTTTACCTTCAACACCACCCTCCCAGCGCCCCTCCCTCCCTCCAGCTCTCGCAGATTTTATACCCCATGTACCCCACTTATGGCTCCCAAATACTTTTTGACTTTCTTTCTGACTCCCCATCATCACTCATACTTTAAAAAATATTGATGCATTTATAAGTGAAAATAATATCCATGCAAAATAGAGTAAAGCTGTTATTCATGGACTGACAGGACTTGTCATTGACATTATTTTGTGTTTTCGATCTTTGTTTAAAAATCTTAGGACTTGCAACTTGTAAATTACTTACACTTTTGTTTGTTCTACTGTCCTGGTTTCCAGGATTGGTCCATGGACTTCAATACCACACTGACAGGCAAAGCACTGCCAGGGGTTTTGTCATAGCTTTCTGTGGGATGGCTGACCAGGAAACTCTCCTGTTGTTCCCATCTGCCATCAGCCATATAGAGAGATTTACAGGCTGGCAGCCAACTTGCTTGGCTATAGTAGAAATGTGCCTTGCATGACCCATAATTCCCAGTGCTTCTGCCCTCAGGGGTAGGGCCTTGATGACTGCATCACAAGGGCCCCTATTAAGCATTAGTTCAAAATAAGAAAGTGGAAAGGTCACACTAATGAATTTGAATGACAAACTTTCACAGAAACTGCTCGCTGACTTGGTTCCAAATGCATTATCAAGGTCCTTGTGCACTGGGGAGCTTTTTTATCCTGCTGTCATCTGCAGTCCTGAGATTGGGAACAGAGCAATTGTTCAGTAGTTACATTCTTCAAGAGGGCTATTATGACACAGTGATATCATCCCTCCCTCTGAGCCAGAAGGCCTGGCTTCAAGTTCCAGTCCAGTACTGTGTCATAACATCATAAAACAGGCTGGTTAGAAAATTAACTAGCTCTATGCTTCAGTGCTATTTTCAATCAAACATGATTTTCTTACAACTAACATGTTTCACAGCACTTTACAGTATTTTCTGAAGTCCAATCACTGAAAGCAGGTAGCGAGTTTGCACTCAGTGAGATCCTATTGGGACAACAACCAAATAACTTTTTTTTTGGCAGATAAATATTGACCAGGATACCTGGTAAAACTCTTCTTTCAAATAGCGCTTTTGGATCTTTTATCTGAGGAGGTAGGCTGAACCTCAATGTAATGTTTTGTCTGAAAGATAGGACAGGACAGCACTCAATTCCTCTGCTGCACTGGGAGGTTTAGCTGAGATTTTGTTCTCATGTTTTTGTGTCATGAGACCTGAACCTAACAGAGCCACAGCGGATACAGTTAGACTCAAATACAATGTTTTGCTCATCTTATTTCTGCTGATCCCTTCAACTCGCTTTGTGATGACAACTTGTTGAGGTCCTTCAAACTTAGATTTTATTCCTGGCTCCGTCATCTCCTCCTGACTCGGCCTGAGGTTACTTTCACTGGGTGTCTTCCTGTGCCATCGTAGGCTGGACCAGCATTTAGTGCAATCCTTAAATATCCTTGCGAAGGTGATGGTGAGCTGCCTTCTTGAACTGCTGCATTCATCTCGTTTCAGCACATCTTGGAAGGAAAGGAGTCCTGTTAAGAAGTGGCGGGAGAGTTCTGTGACACAATGGTGTTTGGTAGTGTGTGGCTGAAAGGAGAATTTCCTGTTCATAGTGTTTCCAAGCATCTGCCCTGCCTTTCTAGGTGGCAGTGGTCATGGGTTTGGACGTGGCTCTCAAAAGAGTCTTGGTGAATTTCTGCAGCACATCTTGTAAGTAAGATGTACTGCTGCTATTGAGTATCATTGGTGAAGGGAGTGAGTTTTGAAGATGGTGGATGGGATACCAATCAAGCATCACCAAACTTCCTTTGACAGCACCTTCTCCAATAGCCTGAAATGTTAGTGGAAGAAGAAGGGTGGTGCATACATTTTTAATAAGAAGCAACACTTGCAAGAAAATGGGGAGAGAACAGAGAGACATGACTAAGAGAGACAAGATTTCCATTCAGTATGAGAATTTTCTCACAGCATTAAGTGGCATCTTCAACTTAGATTTTCGTGGCAGATCCATGTGGAGTTTGAATCTGCTTGGAAGCTGAGATAAGAATTGAATCTTGCAGCACACTGTCCTTTTTCATTGAGCTGAAGAGCATTTATTTTTCCAGAATTATGTCCCTGCATACACCCTCTGATTCTAAGATACCAGTTTTATTCCAGCTCCCACCTTTCTAAAATCAATGACTGTTCTGTGCTCCCTCTCCCCTATCGCCATTTAAGGAGAGGCAATAGACAATAGACAATAGGTGCAGGAGGAGGCCATTCTGCCCTTCGAGCCTGCACCACCATTCAATATGATCATGGCTGATCATCCTTAATCAGTCTCCTGTTCCTGCCTTAATCCATAACCCTTGATTCCACTATCCTTGAGACCTCTATCCAACTCTTTCTTAAATGAATCCAGAGACTGGGCCTCTACTGCCCTCTGGGGCAGAGCATTCCACACAGCCACCACTCTCTGGGTGAAGAAGTTTCTCCTCATCTCTGTCTTAAATGGTCTACCCCGTATTTTTAAGCTGTGTCCTTTGGTTCGGCACTCACCCATCAGCGGAAACATGTTTCCTGCCTCTAAAGTGTCCAATCCTTTAATAATCTTATATGTCTCAATCAGATCCCCTCTCAGTCTTCTAAACTCAAGGGTATACAAGCCCAGTCACTCCAGTCTATCAGCGTAAGGTAGTCCCGCCAAATCAGGAATTGACCTCGTGAACCTACGCTGCACTCCCTCAATAGCCAGAATGTCTTTCCTCAAATTTGGAGACCAGAACTGCACACAGTACTCCAGGTGTGGTCTCACCAGGGCCCTGTACAGCTGCAGAAGAACGTCTTTGCTTCTATACTCAATTCCTCTTGTTATGAAGGCCAGCATGCTATCAGCCTTCTTCACTACCTGATGTACCTGCATGCTTACCTTCATTGACTGGTGTACAAGAACACCCAGATCTCTTTGTACTGCCCCTTTACCTAAATTGATTCCATTTAGGTAGTAATCTGCCTTCCTGTTCTTGCCACCAAAGTGGATAATCATACATTTATCCACATTAAACTGCATCTGCCATGCATCTGACCACTCACCTAACCTGTCCAGGTCACCCTGTTATCTCCTAACATCCTCCTCACATTTCACCCTGCCACCCAGCTTAGTATCATCAGCAAATTTGCTAATGTTATTACTAATACCATCTTCTATATCATTAACATATATTGTAAAAAGCTGCGGTCCCAGCACTGATCCCTGCGGTACCCCACTGGTCACTGCCTGCCATTCCGAAATGGAGCCGTTTATCACTACTCTTTGTTTCCTATCAACCAACCAACTTTCAATCCAAGTTAGTACTTTGCCCCCAATACCATGCACCCTAATTTTGCTCACTAACCTCCTATGTGGGACTTTATCAAAAGCTTTCTGAAAGTCCAGGTACACTACATCCACTGGACCTCCCTCGTCCATCTTCAGAGTTACATCCTCAAAAAATTCCAGAAGATTAGTCAAGCATGATTTCCCCTTCATAAATCTATGCTGACTCTGACCTATCCTGTTACTACTATCCAGATGTGTCGTAATTTCATCCTTTATAATAGACTCCAGCATCTTTCCCACCACTGAGGTCAGACTAACTGGTATATAATTTCCTGCTTTCTCTCTCCCACCTTTCTTAAAAAGTAGTACAACATTAGCCACCCTCCAATCCGCAGGAACTGATCCCGAATCTATCGAACTCTGGAAAGTAATCACCAATGCATCCACGATTTCTCGAGCCACCTCCTTCAGTATTCTGGGATGTAGACCATCAGGCCCCGGGGACTTATCAACCTTCAGACCTAACAGTCTCTCCAACACCAATTCCTGGAAAATATAAATTCCCTTAAGTTCAGGTCCTTCAGCCACTGTTACCTCAGGGTGATTGCTCGTGTCTTCCCCAGTGAACACAGATCTGAAATACCAATTCAATTCTTCTGCCATTTCTTTGTTCCCCGTAATATATTCCCCTGTTTCTGTCTTCAAGGGCCCAATTTTAGTCTTAACCATTTTTTTTGCCTTTCACATACCTAAAAAAGCTTTTACTATCCTCCTTTATATTTTTGGCCAGTTTACCTTCGTACCTCATTTTTTCTCTGTGTATTTCCTTCTTAGTAATCCTCTGTTGTTCTTTAAAAGCTTCCCAGTCCTCCGTTTTCCCACTTATCTTTGCTATGTTATACTTTTTCTCTTTTAACTTTATATTTCTTAACTTCCCTCGTCAGCCACGGTCACCCATGCCTCCTCCTAGGATCTTTTTTCCTTTTTGGAATGAACTGATCCTCTAATGGTATTATCACTGGACCCATGTAATGTTCTATGGACCCGGGTTCAAATTCCACCCTCGCAGATGGTGGAATATGAATTCAATAAAAATCTAGAATTAATTGCCTAATAATGACCATGCATACAATGTTACAAGTACGAGCATCTGTTAGCTGCTGTTGCAGTGATTGTAATGAGGTCAGCCAGTTGGTCCTCATAGAGCATGAGATCCCTGATTGGGGCTGTTAACTCTGTCTAATCAGGGAGCCCTGGCTGACAGATATAAACAAGAATCTCAGAGGTTCTGCTCACTCTGAGAGCTGGCTCTGAGGGAGCTGGATCAGTGTCAAGGATGCATCACATGCAAATAAAGGGTGACTTGGTGATGAGATATCAGCCTCTGTGGAGTTATTTCAGTTGTGAGTTTCCAAATTGCACACTCAGAGAGAAATCATGATTCTCTGTGAGGTCTGCTCCATGATTTGAAATATATTTGAATGTTTTGAGTAAATTAACCCATAGAGTTAATCAACCCCTGATGAGTGATTCCTTATCATTAACGTGACAGGCCTTGTTTTAAACATTGTAAGCCTATATATTCTTTCTTCTCTGATACACTTCTGAAGAGGCCTGCAGCTTTACATTTTCTTCCTCAAGGCGCTGTTTAGAGATTAAGGTTGATGGATTACAGAACAATCCTACAGCAAAGAAGCTAAAATATATCTGTCAAATAGTTACCTGAGTCACTTCTACTTCATAAACTAACCGATGTGGGAACTTGCAATGTTCCCCAGGCTCTTCAGGTATAAGTAAGTGGTATACTCAATCTAAAAAGTTGATTTGAATTTTTCCAGCTGTATTATTTACACAGTGCTGTGGTCCCACTGGAACAGATTCTCTTGTACTTGCTGCAGAGAGTAATTCAGTATTAACCCGACTGAACATTGAACAGAATAATCAGGTAGGACCTCGCAAAAGGCATACTTTTGTCTCTTTATTTTATCTCACCTATTGGAGTAATGACTGCATTTCACAAATGTACTTGTCTGTGAAGTGCTTTGGGACATCCTGAGGTTGCGAAAGGCACTATATAAATGAAAGCATATTTTCCTTTTTGATTGAACTGAAATAACTTGAGTATTAGGCACATCCCCCGATAAGTGTTCATTCCTCTGAGGTAAAAACAATGACTGCAGATGCTGGAAACCAGATTCTAGATTTGAGTGGTGCTGGAAAGGCACAGCAGTTCAGGCAGCATCTGAGGAGCAGGAAAATCGACGTTTCAGGCAAAAGTCTTCATCAGATTCATTCCTCTGAAACCAGTTTGGCTGCACTAACAAGTGCAGAGTAAGAAATATTTTCTCCACTGAGTTTTCATGAGGGGTTATGGGGAGAAACCCTTTCCACTGATAGGAGAGTAGTTAAACAAAGGATACAGATTTAATATAATTGGTAAATCAAATCCCAGGGCAATGAGGCTGGTTTGCTTTACACAGTGCAGCATTCTAACTGGATTATGCTGATTGAATGGCTGAGGACTGTTAATTTCACAGCAGCATTCAATGGGGAGCTGGATGTCTACTTGGAAAGGAAATAAAGTTGCTAAACTTTGTGGACAGTATTTGGTGTTCACGACACAGGACTCTTTATGAAAGTGTTTCTAAGAAATGACTGCCTCCAGTATTTGTGCCTCATGGGAGAGGTGACATAATTACGGCAGACCGAAATGGCATTTGTACCTGATTACAATCCAATCCAAGTAGAAGGAGCAGTGTAATGGAACAAATTGGATAGCTCCTTTTAGACAGCCAGTAGAGAGGGAAGGTGCTGCACATCACCTTTCTTGGCTGTTGGTGGGATTGCCAAGACAGAGGGTGAATCTTTGTCGATGCTTGATGACCAATTGGCAATCTGTTTTAGATGTCTCCAGTGTTTATGTCCATTGGGTTCTGTGCTCATTGCCTGTTGACTTATGAGCCCCTATTTACATGGTCACACTGAGGGAATTGCTCTGGAATTATCACTGGCAAAATTGAGGTTCCCTGAAGTTCCCATTCTTCAGGGACTCAACATAGAACAGTACAACACAGGAAGAGGCCCTTCAGCCCACCATGGCTGTGCCAACCATGATGCCACTCTGAACAAGACCCATTTTCCTGCACATGGTCCATATCCGTCTATTGGCCTTCTGATCATGTGTAAATGCCTCTTAAACTTTGCTATTGTATCTGCTTTTACCACCTTCCCTGGCTGTGCAGTACAGACACCTAACATCCTTTGTATTAAAAAACTTTCCATGCACATCTCCTTTAAACATCCACCCCTTCACTTTAAACCATTGCCCTCCCACCCCCACCCAGCTTTCGACATTCTGGGAAATAAACTCCAAGTATCCACTCTACACGTGCCTCTCATGATTTTATATATTTCCATCAGGCTGCTCCTCAGCTTCCTAGACTCTGACAAAGGCAGTGCAGGTTTATCCAATTTCTCCTTATAACTAATACAACTTTCCAGTTGGTCTATATCCTGCTGTATCATTTGACAAACTTGCTCACAAACCACAACTCCACCATTTTTTGTCTCATCTGCAAACTTATGAATCAGACGCCTATATTTTCACCCAAACTATTTATATATATATTACAAATAACAGAGGTCCCAGCATTGATACTTACGCAGCACCACACCTGTCACAGATCTCCAGTCAGAAAAAAAAGCACCCCTCCATAACTATCCTCCATCTTCTGTGGTCATACCTGTGTCGTATACAACTGTTGTATACAACTCACGATGGATTCCATGCGATTTGATCTTCTGGACCATGAGGAGGGACCTTGTCAAATGCTTTAGTAAAGCCCATGTAGACAACATCCACTGCCATACCCTCACCAATCATCTTGGTCACTTCCTCAAAATGATCAATCAAGTTTGTGAGGAAAGACCTTCCCCCCCTAAAGCCATGCTGACTATCCCTGAGACGTCCATTCTTCTTCAAAAGCAAGTAAATCCTGTTCCTAAGAATCTTCTCCAATAATTTCACTGATGTAAGGCTCACTGACCCAGCATTTCATGGATTATCCCTGATGCCCTTCTTTAACAAAGGAGTAAACCCAATGAAACCTCAGGCAGGAGAATGCTGGAAACACGAGGTCTCGAAAATGAATTTTTTGAAGCAATTATTTTGACAAAGTCTGGCTGAAGTCTATTGCAGCAATGAATATCACCTTTGTTCTAAAATATTGGGAACTCTGATTACACTGCAGTGTATAAACATGACCACTGAATATTAGCAAGTGGAGGCAGAATAGGATGATGTGTGAATGGTTGGGAAAAGCAGTGAATCCTTTATTGCTCTGCTTGCAGAAATCTTGCCTCAACCACAAAGACGTTTTAATCTTCAATACTTGTGCTATGTGCCCAAATTTGCTGATAATGCAAAAATAAGTGGGAGGGCATGTTGCGGTGAAGACGCAAGGAATCTGCAAAGGGATTCAGGTAGATTGAGTGAGTGGGCAAAAACTTGGCAGATGGAGTTCAAAGCAGTGAAGTGTGAGATCACGCATTTTGAGAGGAAAAAATCAAAAGGCAGACTGTGATAAAAATGGAGAAAGACTCCCAAAAATTCAGGATGGTATTCTTCTGTGTGAAACACAGAAAGTTAGCATGGAAGTATGGAAAGTAATTAAGAAAGCAAATGGAACTTTGGTCTTTATTGTTAGAGAAGTGGAGATTAAAAATAGGGGAATCTTATTGAAATTGGACAAAATATTAGTGAGACTGTGGCACTGAGTCCAGTTTTGATCCTGATGTGTAGAAAGAATGTATTGGCTTTGGAGGCAGTATAAGAGATTCACGAGGCTGAGTCCTGGGATGCAGGGAGTGACTTTACAAGAATGGCTAACCAATTTCAGTCTTTCTTTCTTAAATTTCAGAAGAATAAGGTATGATCTTCTTGAAAGTTACCGGATTCTGAGGGGGCTTAACAGTGTCGGTATTGAGAAGATGTTTATGACAGTGGAGATCTCAAACTAGGGGACATAATTACATATAACAGAGTTACACATTTAGAAGTGAGATGCAAAAGTATTTCTTGGTGGTTAGCACTGCTGCCTCACAGTGCTAGGGACCCACGTTTGATTCCAGTCTTGACTGACTATGTAGAGTTTGCATGTTCTCTCCATGCCTGCACAAGTTTCTTCCAAGTGCTCTGGTTTCCTCCCACAGTCCAAAGATGCGCAGGTTAGGTGGATTGGCCATGGTAAATGTAGGATTATAATGATAAGCCCATAAGACATAGGAGCAGAAATTAGGCATTCAGCCCATCCAGTCTGCTCTGACATTCAGTCACGGCTGATAGGTTTCTCAACTCCACTCTCCTGCTTTCTCCCCGTAACCCTTGATCCCCTTGATTCTCAAGAACCTATCAATCTCAGTCTTAAATATACTCAATGACCTGGCCTCCACAACCTTCTGTGGCAATGAATTCCAGAGATTCATCACTCTCTGGCTGAAGAAGTTTCTCCTTATCTCCATTCTAAAAGGTCTTCCCTTTACTCTAAGGCTGTGCCCTAGTCTCACCTATCAATGGAAACATCTTCCCAACATCCACTCTGTCCAGGCCATTCAGTATACAGTAGGTTTCAAGTAGATCTCCCCTCATCCTTCTAAACTCCATCGAGTATAGATCCAGAGTCCTCAAACGTTCTTCATATGTTAAGCTTTTTTTTCCTGGATCCATTCTCATGAACCTCCTCTGAACACACTCCAGGGCCAGTACATCCTTCCTGAGATATGGGGACCAAAACTGCCCACAATACTCCAAATGTGGTCTGACCAGAGCCTTATAGAGCATCAGAAGTACATCCCTGCTTTCATATTCAAGTCCTCTCAAATAAATGCCATTATTGCATTTGCCTTCCTAACTACTGACTCAACCTGCAAGGTTACCTTGAGAGAATCCTGGACTAGAACTCCCAAGACTCTTTGCACTTCATATTTGTGAATTTTCTCCCCATTTAGAAAACAGTCAATCCCTCTATTCTTCGTACCAAAATGCATGACCTCACACCTTCCCACGTTGTACTCCATCTGCTACTTCTTTGCCCACTCTCCTAACCTGTCCAAATCCTTCTGCAGCCTCCCCACCTTCTCAATGCTACCTGTCTCTCTACCAATCTTTGTATCGCCTGCAAACCGAGCCAGAATGCCCTCAGTCAGGTGTGAGTCTGGGTGGGATGCTCCTTCAGAAGGATGACTGGAATTCTTAATACCAGAGTTGTGGAAGTGAGATCACAAGAAGTGCTGCAAGAGGTAGATAGGTAGTTGAAATAGCTGAGAGCTGTGAGGAGCTGGCACAAAAGAAGAGTCGTAGCCTGATGTAGATCAGCCATGATTTTATAGAAATGCAGGGTAGGCTTGAGGGGCTGAATGGCCAACTCCTACCCCTGTTTCGTCATGTTCTGAGGCAGAGGTTTCTCATGCATGATGAAAAACAATTTGAAGCTGTAACAGATTTTGAATCACTGACAACCACTTTGCCCCTAGGAGTGCTGCATTCCTTCTGGTGAGGGAGAGTCCCACACCAGGCCAAACAATGTGCAATGTTATCTTTGTTTCAACGTTGCTGGAACCTCCTCCATAACAGCACTTGGTCACCCGCAGAGACTTATGATTCGACACTCCACTCACACCACTATTTGTATGATCTTTCGATCACTCTGCCCTTGATCTGTCTGCCCACAAATTCTGTGTTCCGTGTGCATCCCTCCCACTTCACCTGATGAAAGCCTTTGGTTTCAAATACACATGTTGGACTATGCCAACATAGTCTTGTCCAGAGAATTCCAATGACTGACAACTCTCTGAGGGAAGAAATTCCTCCTCATCTCGATAATGCAGGGGAGTCTCTGCGGGTGACCAAGGATGTGAGACAGTGTGAGTAAAGTGTCAACAGCTGAATAACAACTGAAGAGATATCCTGTGATCTGATTAAATGAGGGAGAAGCGTAATTACAAAAAAATAAAAATAAGGTGGTGCTGGAGACAAACCAAATGACCAGAATAACATGAAACACAAACAGAAGCCACTGGAAAAGCCCAGCAAGTCCTGACAGTATTTGTGAAGAAAAACCAGAGGAAGGGTCCCCAGACTCGAAACGTTAACTCTGAGTTTTCTTCACAGATGCTGCCAAATCCAATGCGTTCCCCCCCCCCCCCCCCAAATACACATCACCCCCCTCACCCAGCAACCCCCGGCCCTGCTCCTTGATTCTAGCATCCAAAGTGTTTTCAGTTTTTATTGGACTGGAATAGCATGATAGGTATAAGAGTCACATGCTCAGGGTCTAGCCAAAGTAGTAAATGATGAAAAACTGTGCAGACTAATTAAGGTAGGGAGATCTTAATTAGTCTGCAGTGGTGCCACCGTGCCGTAGTGGGCGGCACGGTGGCACAGTGGTTAGCACTGCTGCCTCACAGCGCCAGAGATCTGGGTTCAATTCCCGCCTCAGGCGACTGACTGTGTGGAGTTTGCACGTTCTCCCCGTGTCTGCGTGGGTTTCCTCCGGGTGCTCCGGTTTCCTCCCACAGTCCAAAGATGTGCAGGGTCAGGTGAATTGGCCATACTAAATTGTCCATAGTGTTAGGTAAGGGGTAAATGTAGGGGTATGGGTGGGTTTCGCTTCGGCGGGTCGGTGTGGACTTGTTGGGCCGAAGGGCCTGTTTCCACACTGTAATCTAATCTAATCTAATCTAATCTAATCATGACAATTTATCAAGGTGATGGCACCAAAACAGGACACTAAGGAAGATTTTACAGGTGCAGAAGAATATGTGAGGTCATGTGTAGCACTCCAAGATCACTGTCCTCTCTCTGTAAAATCTTCCTTACTGTCACCTACAGGGAATTATTATTTGAAATCCACTCTCACCATTTGTATGATTGTTTGATCTCTCTGCCCTTGATCTCTCTGCCTATAAATTCTGTGTCTATGCGCTTCCTTCTCACTTCACCTGATGAAGGGGTTATGCTCTGAAAGCTTGTGATTTAAAGTAAACCTGTTGGACTATAACCCGGTGTCGTGTGGCTTCCGACGTTGCCCAGCCTAATCCAACACCAGCACCTCCATTGTATTTTACTTCCCTCTTGGTGAAGAGCTTGGTGGCGGAAACGACATCAGCGGCGGTGACTGGGCCCAGCAGCAGCCCGGATCCATGACGACGGGGTGGGAGGTGAGTTTGGGTTTCGAGCCGGTGTCTGTGTCTGGTGCAGATTCATGGAGGCAGCAGTGGAGTTGAGTTTGAACCCAGTTCGAGACTTCGTGGCATTACATTGGCGAGGTGGGCCCAAAGGGGAATCATGGCAGTGGCAGACTCAGGTTTGGGCTGGTACTGTACCCGGCAGCATCAGTGACAACTACATTGGCAAGGTCCAATGGCGAGATGGTAGTGGCGAGGGCATCAGTGCAGGCGAGATGGTGCGAAAGATGGGACGGCAAAGAGGACTAGGGACTGACGGAGCGCTCAAACAAGAAGGACTGTAAAGTTGGACACTCCCTTCATTTCTTCATTTTCCTGCCTTTATATTGGTTTTTCGGTGTTTTAAGATGGCACTCTACAACACTCTACCCTGTACAAGACATACGTGACGATAAATAAATGAATCAAATGAATCAAAGTATTTGTAAAGTGGATTTGTCTCACAGAGTAATATCAGCTCCTGTGTGGCTACAGCAGCAGCAGTCAATGTTCTAATTACACACCAGTCTGCACAGAATTGTTGATGGTCATGATAACGTCTTCATGTTTTATTGGATTCTAAAGGCGTTCATGAATAATTCACACCTTTGCAAATAAAGAGATCTCATCGCTGCTCACAAGAGACCTTTGTTGGCAATTATCTGTAGGCCCAGAGCTGGAGTTGCACATCACTCTCTCCTTGCAGCCGCTGCCCTGAATGATTTATTAGCGAGTGAGGTGAAGGTTTTCTGCAGCAGATTTTAATTGCCCAGCCGCAGCCTCTGGAAGTCCGGATCTCGAGGTGTGTTTGGTGGTGGAGGTTGGTGGAATTTGAGAGTGGGTGAGGATGGGAAAGGATCCTTCCCCAGCACCAGTGCAATTACAGATGCCTGACATGGAAAGAAAACCTCTACAAGGAAGAGGTGACCTGCAGTGTCTCCAGCTCCCAGATTGCACCTTCTTCATTTGCACCTTGGTTAAGGAAGACAGGGCTCAGCTGTTGTTTATTCAGCCTGTCACTCTCAAATTGGGCCTGAGATTGTCACTGCCATACTCGATGTCAGAATCAACAATAACTTCCCATTAAAGAAAAATCTGTCTGCTTTTTGTTGTATTTCAACAATCAAATTGTGTGTTTTGACAAAACAGTGTGTGTTAAGCAGTTGATGCAATGCCACACAACAAATGTATAAGGAAAGTTATAGATCATGGTATAAAAGGGGCAGGGGCAGTGCAGATGCAAGATTGGCTGAGTGATCGAAAACAGAGTCTGTGGATATTTTCCAAGCTGCAGGAAGAGTTTGAGGTGGAGTTCCCCAGGGGCCCGTATTGAGATCCTTGCTTTCCCTGACATAGATTAATGTTCTGGATCCTTCTGTGCAGGGGATAATTTCTAAGTTTGCAGAAAATCTGGAAGAATTACAACATTTAAGAGGCATTTGGATGGGTATATGAATAGGAAGGGTTTGGAGGGATCTGGGCCGGGTGCTGACAGGTGGGACTAGATTGGGTTGGGATATCTGGTCGGCATGGACAGGTTGGACCGAAGGATCTGTTTCCATGCTGTACATCTCTATGACTCTAATTGTTAAACTATGAGGAGTGCATTGTGGAAATCCAAAAACAGACATTGACAAGTTGATGGAGTGGGCAAATAGGTGCAAGATGGGATTCAATGCAGAGAGATACCGAGGGAGTGCAGTGATGGTTTATCAAACTGATCCCTGGGATAGCCGGATTGGCATATGAGGGGATGTTGACTCTGTTCGGATTGTATTCACTGAAGTTTCGAAGACGGAGGGGGGAATCTCATACAAACAGGATCGATGTTCCCAATGGTTGGGGAGTCTAGAACCAGGGATCTGAGTTTAAGGTTAAGGGGTAAACCATTTAAGACTGACATGAGGAGAAATTTCTTCACCCAGAGAGTTATAAACCTGTGGATTTCACTTTCACAGAAAGTAGTTGAGATCAAAGCATACTGTTTTTTTTTTCAAGAATAAGGTAGATATAATTCTTGTCGCTAAAGAGACCGTGGGGGGAGGATTAGGGTATTGAGCTCAAAGATCATATAGAACAGCAGAGCAGGCTCAAGGGTCAAACAGTCTGCTCCTGCTCCTGTCTTCTACGTTTCTAAAAATGTGAAGTGATGCACTTTGGTCTGGTGAACATTGAAAGTCAATTTGAAATAGGGAATACTGTGCTAAAGGGTATGCAGGAACAGAGGAACCTGGATATCTGTTTTTGTTTTGTGCATAGATGTGGCAGGATAGCTGGAGAGAACAATTAATAAAGCATACAGTGCCCTTCACTTTATTAATAGGGGCACAGAGTAGGTGATATTGAACTTGTACAAGACATGTTTGACCTCAGCTGGACTATGTGTACAGTTATGCATGTCACATGATAGGAAAGATAAGAATGTATTAGAGAGAGTGCAGAGCGTTTTACAAGAATGGTTCCATGAATGTAAAATTTCAGCTAGGAGAACAAATAAGGAAGATGGGACTGTTCTCCTTGGAGAGAACAAGGTTGAGAGGAAATTTGATGGGGCTTTTCAAAAGCATGAGCAGGTTGAATACAGTAAATAAGAACAATCTGTTCCTACTTGTAAAAGCAACAAGAATGAGAAGGCATAGATTTAAAGTGATCTGTGAAAGAAGCAAGGACTATGTGTGAAAAAAAAACTCTTTCGCACAGTGAGTTGTTCAGATATGGAGTGCACTGCCTGGAAATGTGGTGGAGGCAGATTCAGTTGAGGCATTCAAGAGGGAATTGATTGGTTATTTGAATAGAAATGGTGCAAAGGGGTATGGGAGAAAGGGCACGTGATTAGCACATGATAATAATGCTCATTTGAAGTGCCAGGGCAAGCACAATGGGCCAAATGGTCGCCTTCTCCTCCATTACAATTCTGTAACAAGCCTCAAGATTACTGTAAATGGATTATGTAAAGTCAGAGACAAGATACATTGTGCCTTTTAGACTTTATCTTTCTAATTAGCATCTCATCTGAATTCAACCCCAATGGAATCTTTTTTTTGGTTGCAAACTTAATACAACAAGGCAAATGGGCAGTTTTCTGCAAAGCAGCACTTAGCACTTTAAAGAAGAGAGAGATTTTAAGGATATAAGAGCAGTGTTAGATCATCCAACCCCTCGAGTCTGGTCCACCATTCAGTAAACTTATGGCTAATCAAATTATGGCCGCAACCCCACTTTCATGACTACTTTTTGTAACACTTGCCTCCTTTCTGAATCAACAATCCGTCTAATTCAATGTGATCAATGACTCAGCCTCCACTTCCCTCTGGAGAAAGTTAGTAACCTTTTGAGATAAGGAATTCCTCCTGATCTCTAACTTGAATTTAATGGGTAATGATTGGGTGGGGTATTCTTCGGAGTGTCGGTGTGAACTTGTTGGTCTGAAGGGCCTGTTTCCATATTGTAGAGATTCTATGATTCTATGAATGAGAAACCTCTTATTCAGAAACTGTTCCACATGCGTCCACAACAGAATCATCTTCACACGACCTATCCTATTAAGCCCCGAAGACTCTGAGATGTTTCAAAATGAACATCTCTAGTACTCCTAACTCCAACCCCTGCCCCCTCTCAGCAACTTGTTCAACATCTCCTCATAAGACAACCCCTTCATCCCCAGAATCGACTTCTGAACTCGCATGGGTTGTTCATGACCGTTGACATTGCAAAGACCATAAGCTATTAGGGACTGAAATGAGGAGGAATTTCTGCACTCTGAAGGTCGTGAATCTTTGGAATTCTCTATCACAGGGTTTGTGGTGGTTCAGAGATCAATAGATTTCGAAATGTCGAAGAAATCAGGGAAGATGGGGATAGTGTGGGAAAATGATCTTTAGATAGAAGCTGAGCTGACACAATGCTCAAATGGATTTCTCCCCTTTGTATTCTCTCCTGTTTAGTGCCATGAATATTACCCATGTGCACTATTGAAAGTGCCCCAGCAAACATTGACTAACACTGTCACAAAGTCCAACATCCACCTTCACCCTCCTGCCACCCCCAGCCCCTGGAAGTTGAAGCCAAGGATGGTAGACATGCCTCTTGGCATGCCTGTGCCCTCCATAAACAAGTGGCCCTGATGTCACCCTACCAAACCTCCTGGGCCAAGAAGCTCCACCATAGCTGCGGAATAAGCGAGTCCACTAAGGGAGTGAGAGAAGAAAGGAACTCAATTTTGAGAGCACTTTAGTGGCACTGTGTGACGTGTCACGTTTGCATAAATGTTATTGGTTTTGCAAGACATCTCTTTATGTCTCTGTGTCGCCCTGAGTACACCAGTGCCAGAGTGATGGCTGACATCATGTTCATGCCGCGTGTACCATGGAACAATATTCATGTTGAGAGCCTGCTGCAGCATGCAGCAAGAGGAACAAGGTATAGATTTCAGGTGACATCTCTGGTCAGAGATTACCGGGGAACTGTGTTCTGTACAGCGCATGTATCTCTCTTCAATATTTGTGCCCCGTAAGAGGAAGCCATTTTGGAAGGCTTTGCAATCCCCTTCCTCATGGATCAAGACCTCCCGCCCACCCCAGATGTGCTCCAGCCATTTTCTCTCACATTGTACCCTTCCAACTTCCAGCACAATTGAAGGTGATGGTGAGCACTGTTTGGTCAATGGCTTCCAGCGTCTAGCTTTACGTGTCAGCGAGGCCCCCAGTATCGAAATGACTTAACAGATAGCCCTTCCTGTGAAAGCTGTTGGCTTTGCACCTCCCGGGTCCCCACCCAGAATGAATGAATGAATTGTCTTTATTGTTCCATGCATTCGAATGAGTGCAGTGAACAGTTTGTAATATTGCCTCTAAGGGCCATATTAGGTACAGGATACCTAGTTGCGGGATACATACATATTTGGTACAAAGTTGAAAGATAAATAAAGGTCCAGCATAAGACTAAAAAGGAAGAAAAGTACTTGATTTGACAGTCCTTTCACCTCAATCTGTGCCAGCAGTGAGCCGCCAAACTGCACCAGGCTTTAAACCACGCAGCCTCACCACCAGTCCATCAGGGACTCACCTCCCCGTGATGGTCTCCGCTCTGGGACTCACCTCCCAGTGATCGTCTCCAGTCTGGGACACACCTCCCAGTGACGGTCTCCGGTCTGGGACTCACCTCCCAGTGTCAGTCTCCGGTCTGGGACTCACCTCCCAGTGTCAGTCTCCGGTCTGGGACACACCTCCCAGTGACGGTCTCCGGTCTGGGACTCACCTCCCAGTGTCGGTCTCCGGTCTGGGACTCACCTCCCAGTGATGGTCTCCAGTTTGGGACTCACCTCCCAGTGACGGTCTCCGGTCTGGGACTCACCTCCCAGTGTCGGTCTCCGGTCTGGGACTCACCTCCCAGTGATGGTCTCCAGTTTGGGACTCACCTCCCAGTGATGGTCTCCGGTCTGGGACACACCTCCCAGTGACGGTCTCCAGTTTGGGACTCACCTCCCAGTGACGGTCTCCGGTCTGGGACTCACCTCCCAGTGACGGTCTCCAGTCTGGGACTCACCTCCCAGTGACGGTCTCCGGTCTGGGACTCACCTCCCAGTGATGGTCTCTGGTTTGGGACACACCTCCCCATGATGGTCTTCAGTCTGGAACTCCCCTCCCAGTGATGGTCTCTGGTCTGGGACACATCTCCCAGTGATGGTCTCCAGTCTGCGACTCACCTCCAAGTGATGGTCTTTGAACTGGGACTCACCTCACAGTGATGGTCTCCACTCTGGGACTCATCTCACCGTGATGGCCTCCGCTCTGGGACTCACCTCCCAGTCAGTGATGGTCTCCAGTCTGGGACTCACCTCCCAGTGATGGTCTCCACTCTGTTACTCACCTCCCAGTGATGGTCTCTGGACTGGGACTCACCTCCCAGTGACGCTGTACAGTCTGGGACACACCTCCCAGTGATGGTCTCCACTCTGGGATTCACCTCCCCATGATGGTCTGCAGTCTGGGACTCACCTCCCAGTGATTGTCTCCAGTCTGGAACTCACCTTCCAGTAATGGTCTCTGGTCTGGGTCTCACCTCCCAGTGATAGTCTCCGCTCTGGGACTTACCTCCCAGTGATGGTCTCTGGTCTGCGACTCGCCTCCCAGTGACGGTCTCCGGTCTGGAACTCACCTCCCAGTGATGCTCTCCGCTCTGCGACTCACCTCCCAGTGATGCTTTCTGGTCTGCGACTCACCTCCCAGTGACAGTCTCCGGTCTGGAAGTCACCTCCCAGTGATGGTCCCTCGTTTGGGACTCACCTCCCAGTGACGGTCTCTGGTCTGGGATTCACCTCCACGTGATGCTCTCCAGTCTGGGACTCACCTCCCAGTGATGGTCTCTGGTCTGGGACTCACCTCCACGTGACAGTCTCCAGTCTGGCACTCACCTACCCGTGACAGTCTCTGGTCTGGGACTCACCTCCCAGTGATGGTCTTCGCTCTGGGACTCACCTCCCAGTGATGGTCTCCAGTCTGGAACTCATCTCCCAGTAATGGTCTCCAGTCTGGAACTCACCTCCCAATGACGGTCTCTGGTCTGCGACTCACCTCCCAGTGACAGTCTCCGGTCTGGAAGTCACCTCCCAGTGATGGTCCCTCGTCTGCGACTCACTTCCCAGTGACGGTCTCCAGTCTGGGACTCACCTCCCAGTGACGGTCACCGATCTGGGATTCACCTCCCAGTGATGCTGTCTGGTCTGGGTCTCACCTCCCTGTGATAGTCTTCGCTCTGGGACTCACCTCCCCGTGATGGTCTCTGGTCTGGGACTCACCTCCCAGTGATTGTCTCCAGTCTGGAACTCATCTCCCAGTAATGGTCTCCAGTCTGCGACTCGCCTCCCAGTGACAGTCTCCGGTCTGGAAGTCACCTCCCAGTGATGGTCTCTCATTTGGGACTCACCTCCCAGTGACGGTCACCGATCTGGGACTCATCCCCCCTCATGACAGTCTCCAGTCTGAGACTCACCTCCCAGTGACGGTCTGCGCTCTGTTACTCACCGCCCAGTGACGGTCTCTGGTCTGGCACTCACCTCCCAGTGATGGTCTCTGGTCTGGGACTCACGTCCCAGTGACGGTCTCCGCTCTGTTACTCACCACCCAGTGACGGTCTCTGGTCTGGGATTCACCTCCACATGACGGTCTCTGGTCTGGCACTCACCTCCCAGTGATGGTCTCCAGTCTAGGACTCACCTCCCAGTGACGGTCTCAAATCTGTTACTCACCTCCCAGTGACGGTCTCCGGTCTGGGACTCACCTCCCCGTGACAGTCTCCACTCTGGCACTCATCTCCCCGTGATGATGGTCTCCAGTCTGGGACTCACCTCCCAGTGATGGTCCCTCATTTGGGACTCACCTCCCAGTGACGGTCACTGATCTGGGATTCACCTCCCAGTGATGCTCTCTGGTCTAGGACTCACCTCCCAGTGATGGTCTCCAGTCTGGGACTCTCCTCCCCATGATGGTTTCTGGTCTGGGTCTCACCTCCCAGTGATGGTCTCCGCTCTGGGACACACCTCCCCGTGATGGTCACCAGTCCAGGTTTGCCTCCAGCACTCACTTCCAGTGATGGCCGTTGTTATGGGACCCATGTCCCCACACTGGCCCAGTCCGAGACGACCCTCCTCCATTCCCCTCTGAGTACGTTTAAAAAGTTAAAAGCATTAAAAAAACACTCAAGAAAAGAGAAAAAAAAAGCAAAACTGCCTAGGAATGGGCAAAGCAGTGGAATTCCGGCCGGAATGTCCTACAGTGCCACCATCTTGCTGTGCTGTCTATGTGAGTGTGTACCCTCTCCTTCCCTGCCCCTTATATATGAAGCCACCAGGGCATATTTGATCATACACTGTCCTTTCTGGCACACCACCACAACCAAAGCCAGGGTGATCCTAACTGTGGATGAACTCCACTCCTCCCACACTATCCCATTCTCATCGGTGCTTTACCATACTCTCTCCTTACAAGTACAGTTGCCTTCCTTCACAGTAATCATGCCCCCCCCAATAGCCTGCAGACCAACTCCATCCCCCACCATCCCCACAAATAGGTTGCCAAGTCTCCTCACCATTGCCATGATTGTCCTTTGTCCATGACTGTGTGTGGGACTCCGCTAATCGCTAAAAGAGCAAGTGGGCAGCATGGAGGCGCAGCCTGGTCCAATCTGTGAGTGTGGTACCAGGGTGCCAAGTGGCCATGCTGCAACCTTTCAATGCTTGTTGCTGGTGTACCCTGCAGTGCAGGCCAGTGCCTCCAAAGTGCCATCTCAGTGATCGAAGAAGTGTCATGAGGATCCTGAGGGCTTGGCAAATATCGGATGCCAGTATCCATGGGTGAGGGCTGCTTTGGTGCTGGTGCCCATGGACTGTGCGCTGAGCTTGTGTTTGATAGTGAACAACATGGAGGGTCTACACACCAGCAGTCACCAGGAAGTCTCCCGTGTCTGGAACGTTTGGCATCTGGTTTTGTTCCCGGTGGATGGTGGGACGTTAATGAAATGAGACTTGCAGTTCACAAGGTCATGACCCAAGCCATAATCACCTTAGCAGGCAACTTCCTGCTTCTTAGCCATATAGCCCCTTCAATGCCCAGAACTTAATAAACAGAAGCAGCATGTTGCCCCAACGATGAGGTAGGAGTTATCGGATTTCTCATGTGATTCTGCAACATCTCCCACCATCCTATAAGATCCCTGTGATAAAATTGTCACAACCGACGACTCAAAGAGAAAAGTTAGTGCACTTTTCCTTTTTTAAAAAAATAATTCACGGGATGTGGGCATCGCTGGCTAGTCCAGCATTTAGTATAGAGTCATAGAATCATACAGCACAGAAACAGACCCTTCGGTCCAACAGGTTCGTGCCGACCAGATAGCCCAATCTGACCGAGTCCCATTTGCCAGCATTTGGCCCATATCCCTCTAAAAGCTTCCTATTTATATACCCATCCAGATACCCTTTAAATGCTGTAATTGTACCAGCCTCCACCACTTCCTCTGGCAGCTCATTCCATTCAAGCACCACCCTTTGCATGATTTTATAAACCTCTATAAGGTCACCCCTCTGGCGCTCCAGGGAAAACCGCCCCAGCCTGTTCAGCCTCTTCATACAGCTCAAACCCTCCAATCCTGGCAACATCCTTGTAAATCTTTTCTGCACCCTTTTAAGTTGAACAACATCCTTCCCATAGCAGAGTGACCAGAATTGTATGCCGTATTCTAAAGGTGGCCTCACCAATGTCCTGTATAGCTGCAACATGACATCCCAACACCTATACTCAATTCACTGATGAATGAAGGCAAGCATTCTAAATGCTTTCTTCGCCAACCTGTCTACGTGCAATTCCACTTTCAATAAACTATGCACCTACATCCATAGGTCACCCCCAAACCCTGATCATTAAGTGTGTGAGTCCAAGAACACAGAACATTATAGTGCAGTATAGGCCCTTCGGCCCTCGATGTTGCGCCGACCTGTGAAACCAATCTGAAGCCCATCTAACTTACACTATTCCATTTTCATCCATATGTTTATCCAGTGACCATTTCAATGCCCATTAGGTTAGGTTAGATTAGATTAGATTACATTACAGTGTGGAAACAGGCCCTTCGGCCCAACAAGTCCACACCGACCCGCCGAAGCGCAACCCACCCATACCCCTGCATTTACCCCTTGCCTAACACTACGGGCAATTTAGCATGGCCAATTTACCTGACCTGTACATCTTTGGACTGTAGGAGAAACTGGAGCACCCGGAGGAAACTCACGCAGACACGGGGAGAACGTGCAAACTCCACAGAGTCAGTCGCCTGAGGCGGGAATTGAACCCGGGTCTCTGGCGCTGTGAGGCAGCACTGTGCCACGATGGCACAGTGGTTAACACTGCTGCCTCACAGCGCCAGAGACCCAGGTTCAATTCCCGCCTCAGGCGACTGACTCTGTGGAGTTTGCACGTTCTCCCCGTGTCTGCGTGAGTTTCCTCCAGGTGCTCCGGTTTCCTCCCACCATCCAATCTAATCTAGGTTGGCGAGTCTACTACAGTTGCAGGCAGGGCATTCTATGCCTCTACTACACTCTGAGTAAAGAAACTACCTCTGATATCTGTCCTAAATCTATCATCCCTCAATTTAAAGCTATGTTCCTTCACGCTAGCCATCACCATCCGAGGAAAATGGCTCTCACTGTCCACCCTATCTAATTCTCTGATTATCTTATATGTCTCAATTAAGTTACCTCTCAACCTTCTTCTCTCTGATGAAAACAACATCAAGTCCCTCAGCCTTTCCTCATAAGACCTTCCCTCCATACCAGACAACATCCTAGTAAATTTCCTCTGAACCCTTTCCAAAGCTTCCTCATCCTTCCTATAAAGCAGTGACCAGAACTGTACGCAATATTCCAAATGTGGCCGCACCAGAGTTTTGTACAGCTCAACATGACCTCATGGCTCCGAAACTCAATCCCTCTACCAATAAAAGCTAACACACTGTATGCCTTCTGAACAGCCCTATCAATCTGGGTGGCAACTTTCAGAGATCTATGTACACTGAGATCTGTCTGCTCATCTTCACTATCAAGATTCTTACCATTAGCCCAGTACTCTTTATTCCTGTTGCTCCTTCCAAAGTGAATCACTTCACACTTTTCCATTTGCCATCTCTCAGCCAAGCTCTGCAGCTCATCTATGTCGCTCTGTAATCTACAACATCCTTTAGCACTGTCCACAACTCCACCGACCTTACTGTCATCCAAGCATTTACTAACTCATCCTTCTACACCCTCATCCAGGTCATTTATAAAAATGGCAAACAGCAGTGGACCGAAAACAGATCCTTGCGGTACACCACCAGTAACTGAACTCCAGGATGAACATTTTCCATCAACCACTACCCTCTGTCTTCTTTCAGCTTGCCAATTTCTGATCCAGATCACTAAATCACCCTCAATCCCATGCCTCCGTATTTTGTGCAATAGCCTACGGTGAGGAACCTTATCAAACACCTTACTTTGGTGCAGCCACAATTGGAATATTGCGTACAGTTCTGGTCACGGCATTATAGGTGCATCAAAGCACCATATCAATGGCTTTACCCTCATCCACCTGTTTGGTCATGTTCTCAAAGAACTCAATAAGGTTTCTGAGGTACGACCTACCCTTCACAAAACCGTGTTGACTATGCCAAATCAACTTATTCCTCTCTAGATGATTATAAATCCTATCTCTTATAATCCTTTCCAACACTTTCCCCACAACCAAAGTAAGGCTCAGTGGTCTATAATTACCAGGGTTGTCTCTACACCCCTTCTTGAACAAGGGGACATTTGCTATCCTCCAGTCTTCTGGCATTATTCCTGCCCTGGCTTGCCTTACCAAAATACAACAGCTCACATTTCTTTAAATTAAACACCAACTGCTATTTCTTAACCCGTTGCCCCATCTGATCAAGGTCCTGTTGTACCCTAAGATATGATTGTCCATCCCTAATTTGCCCGGAGGTCAGCTGAAAGTCAACTACATTTCTGTGGGTCTGGAGTCATATGTAGGCCAGACCAGGTAAGGATGGCAGTTTCCTTCCTGAAAAGACATTGGTATGGAAGAGGGGAAGGGGGTTTGGAGGAACAGAATGTGGTGGAGTGGACCATCCACAGATTGCTAAAAGTGAACACATGAAGGCTAATAGAATCTTGGACCTTAGTTTGAGAAGTGTTTTTCTTATAAAGGTGATACTAAGCCATGACCAGGCAGAATCAGAGCATCAAAATAACTTTACCTCAGTACCACTCTCTTGAACAGTCCTACCTGTCCATCTTCTTTCCCACCTATCTGCTCCACCCTCCCTTCTGATCTATCACAATCGCCCCCCCACCTCCACCTACCTTTGCCTTCCCAGCTACCTCCCCCTCAGCCCCACCCACCTATCCATCTCTCAGCCCCTTTCCCCTCCCCCACATTCCTGATGAAGGGCTTATGCCCAAAATGTCGACTGTCCTGCTCCTCGGATGCTGCCTGACTGGCTGTGCTTTAGCAGCACCACACTTTCCGACTCTGATCTCCAGCATCTGCAGACCTCACTTTCTCCTAGACTAGAGGAAGGCTATCCTGCCATTATTTGGCACAAGACAGCACTTCCACAGCCAACAGGGAGCCTGTCCTAAGAAACACCCGACAAAGTCTTCACTCTATGGCCACCATTATAACCTTGGACTCTGTGACCCCAAAAGTCTCATCCCAGGGATCTCATCAGTGTCATAGCCCACTGCTTAGGAACTTTTTGTTGATAAGTTATCAATAGTCCAAGTGGCTACTCACTGCCTGTTCACTGATAGCCTTGCCTGACACCCCCACCCCATCACATCACCACCAACCCTACCCCATTGTCCATCTGGCCTCTGGCAAACTGGTCTCCGGTCATTAAAAGCTTGTGTTGTCCCACTAAGCCACGTCCTGTTTCAGCCTTCCCACGTCAGTAATCTAATAGCGTGCTGAAGCTGGCTAACCTGTAAATGATTCTGAGTGGTTAATTATGACTGTGGCAGCACTGCTAAATGCGATCACAATGAGTTCACAAATGCTCGCTTTGGAAGACTGCCTCCCACTGCTCAATTACAGGAGTACAACACTAGAAAGCTCTGAGCGGACGGGTTTCAGTGTGATCTCCAGCTTGCATTTCAAGTGACATGACAGCATCTTCCTTCCCTATCTCCCTCAGCTACAAGCTGACATAAATGACATACATCCTGCAGGCCCTGCAGATATAGACTGAGCCAAAACTGTCGGTGGCATTTTGTAATTTATTTGAATGTCTGGTACTCGGAGATAGCAATGTCGGTTTTCTAACAGAGGTGCAGCGATCTTGTTATTGATTACTTTCTCCCTGGAGAAGACCATGAGATTCTTTAATGGGATGGTGATATATTCCAAAATGATTTGTTAGTCAGCAGATGAAGTACTGTAGTTGACAAGTTCAGTGCATAAGATTCAATTTGTACATTAGGTAAAACAAGATGTAAGCATTAGAAAATCAGTAATCAAAAGCAGGAGACTAGACAAATCAGTGTTTGCTATCCATGCATTTTGAAATTGAACATATACTTGTTAAGCAGTCATACTTCACCAAGTCAGAAAAGCAAAAGTATAAACTCAACATATATTCTGTTGAGTAACAAGGTTGTGCAATACATCAGACTGACTTCTGGATATTGAATACATTACATGGGGTCTGGAGAGAAAGTGGGAAGATGGCATTGAGATAGAGGATCAGCCATGACCATGTTGTATCGTGGCTCAGTGGTTAGCTCTGTTGCCTCACAGCTGAAACTTTATTGCTGGAACAGCACAGCAGGTCAGGCAGCATCTAGGGAACAGAAGATTCGACGTTTCGGGCACATGCCCTTCTTCAGGAATGAGCCATTCCTGAAGAAGGGCATGTGCCCGAAACGTCGAATCTTCTGTTCCCTAGATGCTGCCTGACCTGCTGTGCTGTTCCAGCAATAAAGTTTCAGCTTTGATCTCCAGCGTCTGCAGACCTCACTTTCTCCTGTTGCCTCACAGCGCCAGGGACCTGTGTTTGGTTCCAACCTTGGACAATTGACTGAGTGTAGTTTATATATTCTCCCTATGTCTATGGGGACTTACTCCCAAAGTCCAAGAATGTCTAGGCTAGGTGGATTGGCCATGGGAAATGCAGGGAGAGTGTAAGGGGGTCGGTCTGGGTGAGATTTTTGGTTTTTGGAGAGTCGGTGTGGACTCGATGGGCCAAATGGCCTGCTTCCACACTGTAGGGATTCTATCAACTGATTTAAAGGGCCGAATGGCCTTCTCACACTCTTTTGATTGATGGGTTTGTAATTACAAAAGGTTTTGAACCAAATGATACAGAGGAAAAATATACTTGCTGGTTGAAGTAAATTAATTAAAATTCGAGTAACGCCATTCAGGAATGAAATTAGGAAATAGCTTTATGCACATACGGGAAAATGGAAATTCGAAACTTTCGGCTGGGCTGAATGGTCACGCCAGTGTGCCCTTCCCCCAGCTGAAGAGCCAGTGCCAGTCCCACTGTAATCATTTGTGGGAGCCTCGGCACAACTAAAACCCAGTCTTAAGTGGTCAGTCTTGGGGAACCTGGGTCCTATAGGGTGAGAGCGCTGGCTCCCAGCTCTGTTGATGGGGCAAAAGCTGGAGGATCTCTCCTGTCCTGACAGCACCACCCGAGGGCCTCTCTAGTGGGGCAGATTCACCAGGGTCAGACAGTCAGGCCCTGCTTCTGATGGTTGGGGGATGGATGTAGCATCAGTCTAAAGGCCTTGTTGCTGATAAGTCCGCCTCCCCTCCCCTAATCAGGTACCACTCGAAAGAAACATCCCTCCGCTTAGCTCCTTTAAGGTGTACCCAGTGGCTCACCACATAGCGCGAACCTCCCCCCACACACACCCCACCCAAAGTCCAGAGGCAATGCCATTATTTGGCACTTAGAAAACTCAACTGGCCTCTGAGCAGGAAGGCTGTTCTTCATTCTGCCTGCCTGAAACTTAATTGGGGACCAGATGGCAAAATCATGAGCTCTCCATCCTGTGCCTTTGCACCCAATTTCTGCCCCTCTTTATTTTGTATATTTAGATTTTCAGGCAGGAACCAGCATTGAATTTGACCCCAATGTGTTAAAAGGTGAAAATGAGCAAGAAAGGTTCCTCTTTAAATAGGACCACCCAGTTTGCCGAACAGTACGTCTCGTTTGAACCATCAATCCACCTGAATGAGGCATGAGAAAAATAATAATTGCCCTCCGATTTGCAATTCTCTTAGACTGCATATGAAGCTAATCATGACTGGGAAGTGTGGGGGATAAAAATTAATTAAGCCAAATCCAAATTTTTTTACATTTGTTGGTGGGATGTTCCCATCCCTGATTTCCCTTGGGAAGGGGAAGATGTTTTCCCTGGAGCGTCGGAGGCTGATGGGTGACCTGAGAGATGCTTGTAAAATCATGAGGGGCATGGATAGGGTAAACAGACAAGGTCTTTTCCCTGGGTTGGGGGAGTCCAGAGGGCATTGGTTTACGGTGAGAGGAGAAAGATTTAAAAAGGACCGAAGGGGCAACTTATTCACGCAGAGGGTGGTGCGTGTATGGAATGAGCTGCCATAGGAAGTGGTGGAGGCTGGTACAATTGCAACATTTAAAAGGCATCTGGATGAGTATATAAATAGGACGGGTTTAGAGGGATAAGGGCCACATTTGGAGTATTGTGTGCAGTTTTGGGCCCCAGAACTCAGGAAGGATGCACTGGCCCTGGAGCGTGTTCAGAAGAGGTTCACGAGAATGGTTCCAGGAATGAAAAACTTTACATATAAGGAATGTTTGAGGACTCTGGGTCTGTACTCGATGGAGTTCTGAAGGATGAGGGGAATCTACTTGAAACTTACAGAGTGCTGAATTTCCTGGACAGGGTGGATTTAGGGAAGATGTTTCCATTGGTAGAAGAGACTAGGACCTGAGAACACAGCCTTCGAGTAAAGGAAAGGCCTTTTAGAACGGAGAGAAGGAGAAATTTCTTCAGCCAAAGAATGGTGATTCTATGGAATTCATTGCCACAGAAGGCTGTGGAGGCCAGCTCACTGAGTATATTTTAGACTGAGCTAGGTAGGTTCTTAAGTATCAAGGGGGTCAAGGGTTGCGGGGAAAAATTGGGAGAATGGGGTTGAAGAACTTATTAGCCATGATTGAATGGAGGAGCAGACTCAATGGGCTGAATGGCCTAATTTCTGCTTCTATGTCTTATGGTCTTAAATGTGGGCAAGTGGAACTAGATTTATTTCGGATATTTGGTTGGCATGGATGAGTTGGACCGAAGGATCTGTTTCTATTCTGTACATCTCTGTGCTTCTATGAGCCACATTCTTAAAGTACGGATCCCAGGAATTTGACTCCATAATAGATTAAGAGCGGCCAACTAGTTCTGAGTCAGGACAGTGTGTGGTTTGCAGAAAACCTTCCGGGTGTTGGACTTCCAATGTGCCAATGCTGTCCTTGGCAACTCCATCCATCTAGGTATTAGAGGTCAAGGGTTTGCAAGGTGCTGCTGAATGAGCTTGGTGAATTGCTGCAGTCCATCTTGTAGATGGTACACACCGCTGACCACTGTGCATCAATGGTGGAGGGAGTGAGGGTTTAACGTCATCAATATGATCCCAGTCAAGCGGGCTGCTTTGTCCTGGATGGTGTCAAGTTTCTTGAGTGTTGCTACAGCTGCACTCATCCAGTCATGTGCAGGGTTTTCCATCACACTCTTCACTTCTGCCTCAGACAGACCTTGTGGAGCCAGGAGTCCCCTTTACTTTAATTACTGCTGTGCAGTTCATTGAGGTCTGTGCACAGCAGTACTTCCCACTCTGAACACTCTGTGCAGTCATAGAGTCATAGAGATGTACAGCACGGAGACAGATCCTTTGGTCCAATTCATCCATGCTGACCAGATATTCTAAATTAATCTAGTCCCATTTTCCAGCATTAGGCCCATATCCCTCTGAACCCTTCCTATTCATATCCTATCCAGATGCCTTTTAAATGTTGTAATTGTACCAGCCTCCACTACTTCCTCTGGCAACTCATTCCATACATGTACCACCCTCTGCATGAACAAGTTGCCCCTTTGATCCCTTTTAAATCTTTCCCCTCTCAAACAAAACCTATGCCCTTTAGTTTTGGACTCCCCCACCCCAGGATAAAGACCTTGGCTATTCACCCTATTCATGTCCCTCATGATTTTATAAACTTGTATAAGATCACCCCTCAACCTCCAACGCTCCAGGGAAAGTAGCCCTAGCCTATTCAGCCTCTTCCCGTAGCTCAAACCCTCCAATCCCGGCAACATCCTTGTAAATCTTTTCTGAACCCTTTCAAGTTTCACGTCAATGCTTGAGGTCACCAGTGATGCACCATCCAGAATAATGACCAGGAAGATCATCTGAATCTTTGCTGGACTGCAGTGTGATTTTCTTTACCTGCATCGCACAGCTGACCTTGGGTGAATGCCAGAATAAACACACTTGCTTTATATTGATGAACATTGATCTTGCCTAACATGGATGTTATACCTCATTTTATTACCTTAATTGCGTAAGGAGCAGTTGGTTTAATTTTAAATGGGGTTCGAAACCAAGATTCTTCATGTTGATTTCTCCCTACTGTGAAATTCTGCCTCTATCTTTTATATTTTCATTGTGAAAGCTTATTCTCCTTAAAGGAAAACTAGCTTCCTAATCAAAAGGAATGCTTTCTGCGGGAGGACTCTGCATTGACATTACTATATTCATGTGCATCCACACATTTGCCATCATTGTAAAGAAATGGAAATGGGCTCTGTGAAATGCTCATTTCCAAAATGTTTCTCTTTAATTGCATGAAATAAGATCTGGACAATATCTGCACTTGGGCTGCTAAATGGCAAGTAACGTTCGTGCCATACAAATGCCAAGCAATGGCCATCTCCCATATGAAACAATCTAACCACCACCCTTTAACATTAAATGGTGTTACCATCACTAAACCCCCACTATCAACATCCTGGGGTTACTATTGACCAGAAACTCAACTGGATTTACCATGTAAACACAGGCACATGTTGGAGGCTAGGAATACTACGGCAATTAACTTACCTCCTGACTCCCTAAAACCTGTCCAATATCTACAAGGCATCAGGAGTGTGATGGAATATTAAATAAGAAACGAAAGAACTGTGGCTGTTCTGAAGAAGAGTCACTGGACCCAAAATGTTAACTTTGCTTGCTCTCCACAGATATTGCCAGACCTGCTGAGATTTTCCAGCAATTTCTGATTTTGTTTGTGATGTGATACTCCCAAGTTGCCTCAATGGGTGCAGCTCTAACAACACTCAAGACGCTTGACACCATCCCGAACAAAGAAGCCCACTTGATTGGCACAACATCCACAAACATCTAAACCCTCCACCACTGACACTTAGTGGCAGCAGTGCTTACTATCTACAAGGTGCACTGCAGAAATGCATCAAAGATCCTTAGACAGCACCTTCCAAACCCATGAGTGCTTCCATCTAGAAGGACAAAGACAGCAGGTACATGGGAATTCTATCATCTTCAGGTTCCCCTCCAAACCACTCAACATTGTGAGTTGGAAATGCATTGCCATTCCTTCATTGTCGTGTCAACATCCTAGAATTCCCTCCCTAATAGCTTTGTGGATCAACCTACAGCACATGGACTGCAGCGGTTCAAGAAGGCACCTCACCATCACCTTCTCAAGGGCAACTAGGGACGGGCAATAAATGCTGGTCCAGTCAGCCATGTCCCATGAGTCAATTAAAACCAAACACCAAAATGGTGTTTTCTAGTCAGTGTTGGTGGTGCACTCTGAGGTGTGGGCCATCTCCCAGTTACTCACATTATTCCTTATTGGCCACAATCCTGTTCAGTAGCAGCATCATCTCTGTGGAAGAACTGGAGGATTTTCAGATAATTGGGAGAACTGGATCCTCCCATTTGCCCACAACGACTTGGCTGTAAATTACATGCTGCCCAAAAGCTTATTCCATATGCAGGGATAACTAAAGCACATAAATTCAGCTATTAGCATTTAAAAGTGTAGGCCGTTTGTAAGATTTTCCTTTGCCTACATTTTTGACAGAACTCAGCCAATTTAAAATAATGAAGCGTTTGCCTCTGTCAAAACAGCAGGGGAAGCATTCTATATTAAGCATCAATTGCCAATGTGATAACACTCCTGTGGCATCATTTCAAGGTCAAGAGGCTATACTCTGTCCAAAGTCCATCCACATTCAGTGTCCGATAGGAGTCACAATTCCCTCCAGTATTCTCAAGTCCTCTTTTACCAGGGATCATGCTGCCTCGAGACACTGTTCACATGCAACTTTACCAAAATATAAAGAATTGTATGAATTCTGCAATGTAGCATTCCCTGATATGTTAGCTAAAAATCACACAACACCAGGTTATAGTCCAACAGGTTTATTTGGAAGCACTAGCTTTTGAGGTGCTGCTCCTTCATCAGGTGATGAAGAGACAGCACTTCGAAAGCTAGTGCTTCCAATTAACCTGGTGTTGTGTGATATTTAACTTTGTCCACCCTGATCCACCACCAGCACCTCCAAATCCTGATATGTTAGGGCTTGTATGAAGTTTAGATGGTATCTTATACAAGCCATTTGACCCATCATTGCCTGTGCCAGTGAGGCCAATTAAGTCTTCAATTGTTAATATGATGAACAGCAGTAGGTTTTACAAAATCTTGGAAAATAACATGTCTGAAGAAATCATAGGTGTGAACTATTTCTGTTCACTAATCATCAGGCTTGGAAAGTGCAATCAACAACTTATGCCACAGTTATTTAAATTCACTGAAACAGTTTATTTACCTTCTAATTGCCCAATGGCCTTGTGGGTCAACCCAGGGCAGGTGGACTGAGGGTTCAAAAAGGCAGCTCAAGGGCAACTAGGGACGGGCAATAAATGCTGGCCCAGCCAGCCACACCCACATCCCACAAATGAATAATTTTTAAAAATTCAAACTCTAATTTTAATTGTGGTGTTTGTAATTGTCATTAAAACATGCCAGAGAGAACATTTGCCCCATCTTCTGTGTGCACAAGACATTGAAATGAGCCATCCAGATCTCGTACACAGCTGTTCTGAGCAAGCCCAATTTAGCTCCATGTTTTCTTACCATCTTCCACATATCTGACCAATTAACCATCTTCTTTATTTTCTCAGGTCCAAGAGTCCCAAGGGTCACAGTTCACAGTACCAGTGATCGTCACAGTAAGTAGTCACCTTTTACCTTGACTCTTAACTTGACAGACTGCTTGTCTCCTCAGCTCTCTGTCCCTGCCAGGCAAGCTGCCAACTTGTATTTTGAGCCGCCAGTCACTCCCTTACTTTCTCTCGGATTGCAAATGCTTGGTTTCCATGGTGAACACTTGCTCACGAAGTATATGACAGCTCAATTGAATCTGAGGATTTATCCCTTCAAGGCACTCAATATTGTCAGCCGTGTTATACCTTCATAGAAATATACACATATACTTTCTAACGAGTGAGTACAGAACTCACTGCCCTAGAGTGCAGTGGAGGCAGAATCAAGAATGCAATAGATATATCTCTGTTGAAAAATGGGATAAAAAGCTATGGCGAGCAGGCAGGAAGGTGGAGTTGAGACCAGTATAGAATCGGCCATGATCATGTTAGATAGTTGAGGGGGCTCGAAAGGCTGAACTGCCTACTCCCACTCCTCATTCCTATGTTCCTATGACTGAGACCTGAGATGGCAAGTTTGTCATCTGAGGAGAGACTGGGGCAACTGGGTTGTATTCACTGGAGTTTAGAAGAAGGAGAGAGGACCTCACTGAAACATTTAAATCCTGAAGGGGCTGGACAGTCTGAATGCAGAGATAATGTTTCTTTTAGCTGGAGAACCAGAGGAAGGGGTCATGGTCCCAGGTTCCAAGGTAGGCGGAAGAGAACTATCTCCACTCAGATTGTGGTCAACCTGTGAAATTCTTCACCACAGAAGGCTGAGAATCACTGGATATGTTTAAGAAAGAAAAAGATGGATTCTCAATACTAAATGCATCAAGGGGAATGGGGAGAAAATGGGAATATGATGTTGAGTTGGAGGATCTGCCATCATTATAATCAATGATGGTGCAAGCTTGAAGGGCTGAATGGCCTACTCTTTCTAAGTTTCTCTTTGGAAATGGACAGGAAGGTATTATTCAAAGGAGTGGTACTGACGCAGCATTCAACAAAAGATCTTTGTATGACAGGGATGAGGAAAAACAAAAGAAATCAGCATGAACTGACGGAAATTCTGCAATAACAGGGTCAGAGTCCTACTTCTATCTTTCTTCAGCTGTACTATTGAGGCTGATACTACCATTCGCATGTCATTGTAAGTGCAGCCCCAAGAATGGTGTGAAATGCAGATCTGTGGTTCATCAAATTGTGGCAGTGAATTTAAATTGCCAAATTCAAACAAGTTTTAACCTAAGCGAGAGATGCAACAGCACTACAGTCATCTCTGGATTAGTGGTGTTGGAAGAGCACAGCAGTTCAGGCAGCACTACATTCATCTCTGGATTAGTGGTGCTGGAAGAGCACAGCAGTTCAGGCAGCACTACAGTCATGCCAAGGCTGGGCTTGTTCGATGTGACATTGATTTGCAACAATTGTTTCTTCTCTAACTGTTACAGTTTTTGAGTTTCTTCTCACAGCTCACCACCCAGAAGCTGCTGAATCAGGCTGTGGTGTAGTTTAGTGCCTACCACATGCCCTGCCAGAGATCCTGGTGTGGGTGACCATCCTGAGAGCAGTAGAAGAAAATGCTGTGCATGCGACAGAATGGAATACAAAGGCAATTCTCCCTCTCAATCAGAGAAACCTCCTCGCACTATCACTGGCTAGCAATCAGAATTGAGTTCCCTGCCAGATTCTGTCTATCAAAGACATTGTGGACAGTTGTGCTGCCTCAACTCCTTCTGTGGCTAATTTGATCCAGACCAAGCATACCATCTCTGTTTGATTCCACACCAGTCACATATTCATCCAAGAAGCTAGACTTTTCTGCATTTCATAGAATCCCAAGAGTGTGAAAGCAGGCCATTTGACCCATCAAGTCCACACCAACCCTCCAAAGAGCATCCCACCCAGAACCCCACCCTATTATAATGGAAATAACCCCACATTTCCTATGGCTAGCCCACCTAGTCTGCATGGGCTTGGACACCGCAGAGTGATTAAGCCTGGCTAATCCGCCTAATTTGCACATCTTTAGACTGTGGGAGGAAACTGGAGCACGTGGAAGAAACCCACACAGATAGGGGGAGAATGTGCAAACTCCACATAGACAGTCGCCTGAGGCTGGAATCGAACCCTGGTCTCTGGTGCTGTGAGGCAGCAGTGCTGACCACAGAGCCACCGTGCCAACCATTTCCGATATTATTGGTGTCAGCTTTGGTTCAGGTGGTTACATACAATTCAGTGACTCGAGCACAAGATCTGGGCTGACACCCAAGTGCTGTCCTCAGGGAGTGCTGCACTGTACAAGGTGCTATTTTAACAGATTCCACAATTTTAGCTGTGAGATTTGTTCTTGTTTTGAAGCAGGGTTGGAGATGTGGGCTATACGTTTATCGGACAACGGTTAAATGTCACTCATAATGCTGTGGATCAGGAGATCTGGAGCTGAAATTTGAAGCTGGCATGAGAGTGACTGTCCTTGCTATCAAGGCAGCCATGACCAAGTGTGACATCAAGGAGTACTCGAACAATTGAAGTCTTTGCAAATCAGGGTAACTAGCTGGTGTCATAAATGATCCATGCAACCCAATGACCATGCATTCAAACTCCAGCTTCTCAGTCCTTTGAGTACAGGAGTTGAGACATCACATTTAAATTATACAGGACATTGGTGAGGCCTCTACTGGAGTACTGTGTGCAGCTCTGGTCTGGAGAGGGTTCAGAAAAGATTGACCAGGTTGGTGCTTGGAATGAAGGTTTTGAGACATAAAAACAGACTGGAAAGGCTAAAACTTTATTCACTGGAGCGTAGAGGGTTGAGGTTTATAAAATCATGAGAGGCACAGAAAAGGTGAATGACAAGGGTCTTTTCCCTAGGGGGTGGGGAAGCTCAAAACTGGAGGGCATATTTTGAAGGGGAAAGAAGGAATACTTGAAAAGGATGTGAGAGGCAACTTTTTCACACAGAGTTCTTCGTGTGTGGACTGAACTACCAAAGGAAATGATGGATTTCCTTTGGTACAGTTGCAAAAGATATCTGGATACGTTTATGAATAGTTAAGGTTTGGAGGGATATGGGCCAAGCACAGGCAGATGGGACTAGCTTAGTTTGGGAACATGGTCAGCATGGACTGAAGGGTCTGTTTCTATGCTATCTGACTCTATGATTCAATAAATCTCTAATTTGCAGAATAGAGGGTGGAGAAACAGAAAACAAAATAAATTATAAAAGCAGTCACTCTGCTTTAAAGCCCATCTGAAATGTTAACTGGCTCCATAGTTAATGAAGGATGTGCTTGCATTGGAAGGGTTGGTCTAGAGGAGGTTGACAAGAATGATCCTAGGGATAAAGGGCTTGTCATATGAGACTGTGGACCTGTTCTCCATGGAGTTTAGAAAGATGAGAGGGGGATCTGATTGAAGCATATAGAATACTGAGAGGCCGAATGGTGTGGAGGCGGAGGACATGTTTCCATTAGTAGGAGAGACTTGAATCTGAGGGCACAGCCTCAGAGTAAAGGGCTGAACCTTTAGGACTGAAATGAGGAAGCATTTCTTCAGCCAGAGGGTAGTGACTCTGTGGAACTCATTGCCACAGAGGGCTGTGGAGGCCAAGTCATTGATGTGTATTTAAAACAGAGCTAGGTAGGTTCTTGATTTGTAAGGATATCAAGAGTTATGGGGAGAAGGGAGGAGAATAGGATTAGAAATATACCAGCCATGATTGAATAGCGAAGCAGACTTGATGGGCCAAATGGCCTAATTCTTCGCCTATATCTTATGTTCCTCCAGTTTTATCCTGATTTAATTTAACATGCATCTACTGGGAAATGCTGGTGTAGTGGTGATGTTACTGGACTAGTAATCCACAAGTAGAAAGTGAGGACTGCAGATGCGGGAGGTTAGAGTCGAGAGTGTGGTGCTGGAAAAGCACAGCAGGTCAGGCAGCATCCAAGGAACAGGTGAATCAACATTTTGGGCATAAGCCCTTCATCAGAAAATGTTGATTCTCCTGCTGCTTAGATGCTGCCTGACCTGCTGTGCTTTTCCAGCACCACACTCTCGTCTGATAATCCGCAAGATCGGTTAGTAATTTTCTGCGAATGTGAGTTGTATCCTGCCACGGCAGATTAGGAAATTTGAATCCAGTTGATGTGTGGAATAGAAAGCTGGCTGACCATGTAACCACTGTGGATTTTTGTAAAAACTCATCAGGTTCACTAAAGTCCTTTCGGACATTAATGTGCTTACCCTGGTCTGGCCTACACGTGACTCCAGATCCATTACAAAGGGGTTGGTTAGGAATGGGAGATAAATGCTGGCATAGTCAGTAATCTACATCGTGTGATTTTTCTTTTAAATTGCAAAGACATTCCATCCTAAGTACAACTTAGGAAAAGGTCCATCTTATCCTGGGGGCAACTCAGATGGATATTTAATGTAGCCTCCACTCTCAAATCCAGAGAGCTAATACAAAGAAGCTGTTTTTGCTATTTTGCTTAGATGTTACCATGAATAAATCATTCAGCTTCCATGGAAAATAGGTGAAACTATGCATGCAATATTAATGCTGTCATAACAATGAATATTATCAGACAATCCTATGAAACTCTTGCACTGTGATTGAAGTTAATGCAGCAGAGTGAATTTTATGCGAAAGTATCAAGTACCGATCTTGCACTGTCTGATATAAACCTAAGGGTGAGTGAAGCCCTTTGGATCCCATGTGTCAATTAGCATTTTATTCCATTTTTCATAGCGAGCAGGCTCATAAAGCCCTGGACAATTTCAAAATTGCCTAGTTTTTAAAAACTACGTTTCCACATGTGGGTAAGTTTGACATTTATTGTCCTGAACAGATGGGATGCCTTCCCTTTGAATCACTAACAGCTCATGCTTTGAAGGGGGTTATAGAGTCATAGAGATATATAGCACAGAAAGAGACCCTTCGGTCCAACTCGTCCATGCCGACCAGATATCCTAACCTAATCTAGTCCCACCTGCCAGCACTTGGCCCATATCCTCTAAGTCCTTCCTATTCATGTACCCATCCAGATGCCTTTTAAATGTTGCAATTGTACCAGCCTTCACCACTTCGTCTGGCAGCTCATTCCATACACATACCACCATCTGTGTGAAAACGTTGCCCTTAGGTCCCTTTTATATTTTTCCCCTCTCACCCTGAACCTATGCCCTCTAGTTCTGGACTCCCCCACCCTAGGGAAAAGATCTTGTCTCTTTACCCTACCCATGCTCCTCATGATTTTGTAAACCTCTTCAAGGTCAACTCTCAGACTCCGAGGCTCCAGGGAACACAGCCCCAGCCTATTCAGCCTCTCCCTATAGCTCAAACTCTCCAAATCTGGTAACATCCTTGTCAATCTTTTCTGAACCCTTTCAAGTTTCACAACATCCTTCCGATGGAGACCCAGAATTGCACACAGCATTTCAAAAGCAGCCTAACCAATGTCCTGTACAGCTCCAACATAACATTTCAAGTCCAATACTCAACGCTCTGACCAACAAAGGAAAGCATACCAAACACCTTCTTCACTATCCTATTTACTTGCGACTCTACTTTCAAGGAGCTGTGAACCTGCACTCCAAGGTCTCTTTGTTCAACAACACATTAATAAGTGTATAAGTCCAAAGTGCAGCACCTCGCATTTATCTAAATTAAACTCCATTTGCCACTTCTCAGCCCACCAGCCCATCTGATCAAGATCCCATTGTAATCTGAGTTAACCTTCTTCGCTGTTCACTAAATCTCCAATTTTGGTGTCATCTGCAAAATTACTAACGAAATGTCCTATGTTCACATTCAAATAATTTTAGTTTAGATCAGAAGAGGTGTAAAGAAGGTTTATCAGAAGCATTCTGAATTTTCTTTCTTTATTTGTTCACGGGATGAGGACGTTGCTGGCTAGGCAGCATTTATTGCCCATCCCTAATTACCCAAAGGGAGGCTAAGAGTCAACCACATTGCTGTGGGTCTGGAGTCACATGTAAACCTCTACAAGGTCAACTCTCAGACTCCGAGGCTCCAGGGAAAACAGCCCCAGCCTATTCAGCCTCTCCCTATAGCTCAAACTCTCCAAATCTGGTAACATCCTTGTCAATCTTTTCTGAACCCTTTCAAGTTTCACAACATCCTTCCGATAGGAAGGAGACCAGAATTGCACACAGCATTCCAAAAGCAGCCTAACCAATGTCCTGTACAGCTCCTGTACAGCTCCTGTGGAGCCAGACCAGGTAAAGACGGCCGTTTCCTTCCCTAAATGACAGTAGTGACCCAGATAGATTTTTCCCAACAATGGACTCCTGGTCACCATTGAGTTTCAGATTTGTTTAAAAATTTAATTCAAATTCCAGCATATGCTGTGATGAGATTTGACCTGGGCCCCCAGAATATTGTCTGCAACTCTGGATTAACAACAATAATACCACTAGACCATTGCCTCCCCATGAAAGGCTTCGGGAGATAGAGAGATCAATAGCAACCAATCTCAAGAAATGGAGGGCACAGATTTTTGGTGACTGTCAAAAACACCCCTCACACCAGCAAGTGGCTACAATCTCCAATACACTTGCTGAAAACTCAGGGAAGAAAACAAACAAGCAAACACAGTGATACTTGGAAGTGAGCATACTGGCCGTTGTGGAGCGGGACAAGTCAGACCAGTGTGTATCATTCACAGCTTTTACTAATATTTCTTCCTGTGAAGTTAGAGGAGACAGTTTGAACTGTGGCTTTCAAATGGAATTGGATAAGTACCTGAGAGACATAAAGGGTTTGCAGGGCTAAGGGAAATGTGCAGGGAGTGTGAATAGATAAATTCTTGATGCAGTATGTTATTCTACTGTCAGCTGATCAGTAGCCTCGTTCCGTGCGCCAACATTTTGTCGTAGAGAAAATATTAAAGTCCATTCTTAAGGAAGCAATAGAAAAGTTTGACATAATCAAACAGAGTCAACATAGTTTTGTGAAAGAGAAATCATATTTGATAAGTCTACGTTGAGTTCCTTGTAGCAGAGTTGTTAAAGGAGAACTGATCAATTTGATGTGCTTGGATTCAGAGAAGGCAGTTAGAAAAGGTGCCGCATGAATGATTATTGCACAAGCCAGGAGCTCATGGTATTGGGAGTAATGTCCAAGCATGGATTGGGGATTGATTAATGCACAGAAGACAAAGAGTTGGGAATAATTGGTTTTTCTGAAGGTTGCAGAAGTGTAACTAGTGGAGTGCTACAAGGAATAGTCTGTGCCCTTGATTACTGTCCATATTAATGACTTGGAAAAGAAACAGAGTATAAAGTATTCAAATTTACCGATGATACAAAAATATATAAAATGGAGGCCATACAGAATCTGCAAGAGGTTCCAAATAGGTTGAGTGAGTGGGCAAAATCGTGGCAGATGCAGCTTAATGTTGGAAAACGTGAGGTCATTCACTTTGGTCGGAAGAATGAAAACATAGACAAGAGTACAGCGTGGAGTGATCTGGATTTTTCTTGAGTTTAAAATAGTAGCATCAATAAGAAGGCAAAGGGAGTTTTGACCTTTATTGCTGAGGGTTGGGAGTGGTGCTGGAGTTTAAAAATAGAAATTTGCTCTTACAATTGTACTGTGTTTTAGTGAGCTGCTGCCTGGAGTATGATGTGCAGTTTTGGTCCCTGTATTTAGGAAGAGATGGACGAACAGTTCAAAAGAGATCCATCAGCCTGACTCCTGGGATGAGGGGGATGACTTATCAAGAACAGCTAAACAGGTTTAGACCTTGATTTATCACAGTCTGAAAGATTGAGGGGTGATCTTATTGAAACGTACAAGATTATGTGCTGGGTTAAGGGGGTTATGCATTGACATGTTTCTACTAGTTGGGGAATCTCAAGCCAGACTAAAGCAACACTCATTTAAAATTGAGATGCAAATGAATTTCTCCTCCCAGAGGGTAGTGGGTGTCTGAAATGTTCTATCCCAGAGAGGCTAGCTCACTGGACGTATTTAAAAGAGGTAGACAGATTTCTGAAATGTCAGGGAATTGAGGGCTATAAGAAGTGGCGGCCTTGAGCAGATCAGCCATCATATTATGGTATGGCAGGGCAGACTTGAGGGGTCGAGTAGCCTCCTCCCTCTCCTATTCCTTATATTTTTATGTAATCATTTCTATACCTCTAAGATTCCCAGTCACCAGAGTCAATTATGAGCAAACTGGATAGGAACTTTAAACTTTCTTTCCTGAAATGCTTTAGTTGGGTTTTTGCAATAATTTGACAGCGTCATGATCACTATTAGCAATTCCAGATCTTAAAAAAAATCCAAATTGAAAACATGTGTGGTAGGATTTGAACTCTGGATTATTAGTTTTGTCAAGGAACTGGATTGGCTGTGCTAACCTAGTGGCATCTTTAGCACTTTCCTGACTCATCAGCAAGAAATGATTCCGCACAAGCTGCTATGATGTTTGTAATCTTGAGCTGCAGCGATCATTAGAGAACCAGTGGAAATTATTTTAAGATCTGGATGTATCTGTTCACAGAAATGTTTACAGTTTTTTCCCAATTCTTTTTATAGTGTGAAAAGTTTGATTAAATGTTTGAAGTAAGTCATCAGTCTAGAGACGCTCAGACAGAAGTGTTAAAATAAATATGAAGTAGGATTTGAATTACAAAAAGTGAACATGTACAAAAATAACATGTGTTTGGCATTGATGAAGCAATGGCCTAGCGGTATTATCACTAGACTGTTATTCCAGAGACCCAGATAATGTTCTGGGGACCTGGGTTTGAATCCTGTCATGGTGGAATTTGAATTCAATAAAAATCTGGAACTAAGAGTTTAATGATGTCTATGAATTGGAGTGTTGAAAAAACCCATCACTGGATCACTGATGTCCTTTAGGGAAAAAAACTGTCATCCTTACCTGGTCTGGCCTACATGTCACGCCTGACCCGCAGCAAGGTGGTTTTAGATTAGATTAGATTACAGTGTGGAAACAGGCCCTTCGGCCCAACAAGTCCACACCGACCCGCCGAAGCGCAACCCACCCATACCCCTACATTTACCCCTTACCTAACACTACGGGCAATTTAGCATGGCCAATTCACCTGACCTGCACATCTTTGGATTGTGGGAGGAAACCGGAGTACCCGGAGGAAACCCACGCAGACACGGGGAGAATGTGCAAACTCCACACAGTCAGTCGCCTGAGGCGGGAATTGAACCCGGGTCTCCGGCGCTGTGAGGCAGCAGTGCTAACCACTGTGCCACCGTGCCGCCCACTTGCCACCGTGCCGCCCACGGTGGTTGTTGACTCTTAACTGTTAGATGGACAATAAATGCTGCATAACCAGTGATGCCTGTGAATGAACAAAGGAAAAAAAAATACAGGATCTTTCTGGATATCCCAAAACACTTTGCAATGAATTTTGTACTTATTGAAGATTTCTCTCTGTTTGCAATATATAGGAAACATTGCAGACAGGTTCCTTAGGGTAGTTTCAGCTACTTGATCAATGACCTTCCCTCTATCATGATGTCAGAAGTGAGGATGTTTGCTGATGATTGCACAATGTTCAGCACCGTTCACCTCTCCTCAGATACTGAAGCAATCGGTGCCCAAAATACAGCGAAACATGGACAATGTCCAAGTTTGGGCTGACAAATAGCAAGTGACATTTACATTACACAAAGTACCAGGCAATGGCCATCTCCAATGAGAGGGAATCTGACCCTTGACATTCAGTGGCATTGCCGGCACTGAGCACCCCACTATGAATATCCTGACAGTTACCCTCATCTAGAATCTGAAGTCGACTAACCATATGAGTACTGCAGCTATAAGAGCAGATCAGAGGCTATGAAACTTGCAGTGAGTAACTCATCTCCTGATTGCCCACCATCGTCAATGCACTTGTTAGGTGTGTGACAGAACGTTCCAAATTGCCTGGATGAGTGCTGCTTAACAATAATAAACAGTATTGAACACCATATCCATAAATATTTGCTCCTTCAGCACTAAGTGGCAGCAGTTCATACTGTTCATAAACTGCCCTGTAAAAGCTGATGAGGCTCCGTAGACAGCACCTCCTAAACCAATAATCGCAGTTGTCTTGAAGGGCAAGAGCAGCAGATACATGGGAACACCAGCAATTGCAAGTTCCCCTTCAAGCCGCTCACCATCCTGACTTGGAAATAAACTGCTATTTTTTCACTGTCACCAGGTCAAAATCCAAGCCGAAAACACACTCAGGTGGAACATGACATATCCAGCAGTCTGTGCATTGCACCTTTTATTTCCAAGCACCAGCCCCTGGAAATTTCACAGCTCCTCTGACTGAACCCTCAGTGAAAATTATAATCCTTCCTTACAGTAGCTGGCTCTCTTACAGTTTTGACAGCCCACACAATTTCAACTGCACACTTTGACACCATGTTCATGTGGTGCCTATGGCAAGTCAGAATATACAGAATACGAAAGCATTTCTCCTAACGATGGAGTCATGATATTTTAAGTCTAACCTGTTTATCTTGAGTTGCGCTATGGTGTAAGGAGCTCAAATAATTCCTTTAAATCTCTGAGATGGGTTTACATCTCCCCAGGATATGCAACAAAGGAACTTTTATTTTGCTCGTTGCAGGCAGTAACAAATCAGAAGTTCTCAATAAATAATTGGAATCAACCCAAACCAAACAAGCTGGGTTTTCTGAATTGTAACTCAAGTGGAGTGACAATATGATCAGAGTGGGAATAAATTTCCTTTCATTTGTAATCAAGCAAATTAGCAAACCATGTTCTGGTAATAGCTGTAAAATCAACCACGTTTCAAACTGCAATAGAGCTGCAGCAGAGAATATTAGATTAGATTAGATTACTTACAGTGTGGAAACAGGCCCTTCAGCCCAACAAGTCCACACCGACCCGTCGAAGTGCAACCCACCCATACCCCTACATGTACCCCTTTTTACCTAACACTACGGGCAATTTAGCATGGCCAATTCACCTGGCCTGCACATCTTTGGACTGTGGGAGGAAACCAGAGCACCCGGAGGAAACCCACGCAGACACAGAGAGAATGTGCAAACTCCACACAGTCAGTCGCCTGAGGCGGGAATTGAACCTGGGTCTCTGGTGCTGTGAGGCAGCAGTGCTAACCACTTGTTAGATCCCAGCGTTAATGAACTGACTGAGCATCTACAGAACAAAAAACAACTTCCTAATAGATGCAAAAATAAATTAAAAGTGTGTAAGTAAGGAAATAAGAGAACACTCAGAAAAAGGACATCTATTATTATAATGCTCCAATGAGTTAAGCAATTTTTCTACTTTGATTAGGAAGTGAGTAGGATGCAGATGACCAATCAAACATGTATCTACATAGAAAGCAGTCAGTATGCACAGAAGTTACAGAAAGAAGCCACAAAATTGTGCAGAGTTTTATTTTTCTTTTGCCTCTGGGATGGGATCTGCACGCTGCAGTGGAGAGCATTTTGCTGAGTGTGTTAAGCATATGTGGAGGGTAGCTACGCTGGAAACGCAGCCTAGGCAAATCATGATGTCAATCAGCCGGCGATGCAGAGACCACACCAGTGGCACTACTCTCGCGTACACGTTCCAGCTAACACTCTTGCTTAAACTCCACAACTGAACAAGTGTTCAGCAATGTGAAGGAGACACAAACTGCGTTATTGAAAGAGATCATCATCTACTTTCAGCCAATAGAGATAGAGATACTATGGAGGTCAGGCACTATGTATAAGTTTGTACATCTGGATTGCAGTTTGTATGTATGAGGTTACATATATGGAGGTGGAGATCAGAGTGTACAGGGTTATGTACAAGAAGTACAGTCTTTGTACAGGGTTAATTACAGGAGTGCAGTCCGTGTGTACAGGGTTAATTATAAAGATTGCAGTCCATGTATACAGGGTTAATTATATGGAGTGTGGTGTGAGTGGACAGGTTTAATTACATAGAGTGCAGTCATAGAGTCATACAGCAGAGAAACAGACCCTCAGCTCCAACTCATCTCTGCCGACCAAGTTTCCCAAAATAAACCAGTCCCACTTGCATGCATTTGGCTCACGTTCCTCGAAACCTTTCCAATTCATTTCCTCTTTCTGTCCAAATGTCTTTTAAATATTGTATCTTTACCAGCATCAGGGTTCATTACATGGAGTGCAGACCATGTGTACAGGGTGAATTACATATGATTTATTCCTGATGAAGGGCTTTTGCCTTAAACACCGATTTGCCTGCTCCTCGGATTCTGCCTGACCTGCTGTGCTTTTTCAGCACCACTCTAATCTAGACTCAGGGTTTATTATATGGAGTGCAGTCCGTGTGTACAGGGTTAATTACAAGGAGAGCAGTCCATATGTACACGGTTAATTACAGGGAAGGCAGTCTGTGTGTACAGGGTTAATTACATGGAGAGCAGTCCATATGTACACGGTTAATTACAGGGAAGGCAGTCTGTGTGTACAGGGTTAATTACATGGAGTGCAGTCCATCTGTACATGGTTAATTACAGGGAATGCAGTCCATGTGTACAGGGTTAATTACATGGAGAGCAGTCCGTGTGTACATGGTTAATTACAGGGAAGGCAGTCTGTGTGTACAGGGTTAATTACATGGAGTGCAGTCCATGTGTACAGGGTTAATTACATGGAGAGCAGTCCGTGTGTACATGGTTAATTACAGGGAATGCAGTCTGTGTGTACAGGGTTAATTACATGGAGAGCAGTCCATATGTACAGGGTTAATTACAGGGAAGGCAGTCTGTATGTACATAGTTAATTACATGGAGTGCAATCCATGTGTACAGGGTTAATCACATGGAGAGCAGTCCGTGTGTACCGGGTTAATTACATGGAGTGCAGTCCGTGTGTACAGGGTTAATTACGAGGTGAGCAGTCCGTGTGTACAAGGTTAATTACGTGGAGTGCAATCCGTGTGTACAGGGTTAATTACATGAAGTGCAGTCAGTGTGTACAGGGTTAATTACATGAAGAGCAGTCCGTGTGTACAGGGTTAATTACGTGGAGTGCAGTCCGTGTGTACAGGGTTAATTACATGAAGTGCAGTCAGTGTGTACAGGGTTAATTACATGAAGAGCAGTCCGTGTGTACAGGGTTAATTACGTGGAGTGCAGTCCGTGTGTACAGGGTTAATTACATGAAGTGCAGTCAGTGTGTACAGGGTTAATTACATGAAGAGCAGTCCGTGTGTACCGGGTTAATTACGTGGAGTGCAGTCCGTGTGTACAGGGTTAATTACATGAAGTGCAGTCCATGTGTACAGGGTTAATTACATGAAGTGCAGTCAGTGTGTACAGGGTTAATTACATGAAGAGCAGTCCGTGTGTACCGGGTTAATTACGTGGAGTGCAGTCCATGTGTACAGGGTTAATTACATGGAGAACAGTCCGTGTGTACGGGTTAATTGCGTGGAGTGCAGTCCGTGTGTACAGGGTTAATTAAATGGAGAGCAGTCCGTGTGTACGGGTTAATTACGTGGAGTGCAGTCCGTGTGTACAGGGTTAATTACGAGGTGAGCAGTCCGTGTGTACAAGGTTAATTACGTAGAGTGCAGTCCGTGTGTACAGGGTTAATTATGTAGAGTGCAGTCAGTGTGTACAGGGTTAATTACATGGCGAGCAGTCCGTGTTTACATGGTTAATTACGTGGAGTGCAGTCCGTGTGTACAGGGTTAATTACATGGAGTGCAGTCCGTGTGTACAGGGTTAATTACATGGAGTGCAGTCCGTGTGTACACGGTTAATTACATGGAGTGCAGTCCGTGTGTACAGGGTTAATTACATGAAGTGCAGTCAGTGTGTATAGGGTTAATTACATGGAGAGCAGTCCGTGTGTACAGGGTGAATTACGTGGAGAGCTGTCCGTGTTTACAAGGTTAATTACATGAAGCGCACACTGTGTGTACCGGGTTAATTACATGGATTGCAGTTCGTGTGTACAGGGTTAATTATGTTGCATGCACTCCGTGTGTGCAGAGTTAATTACATGGAGTGCTCTCAGTGTGTACATGGTTAATTACGTGGAGTGCACTCCGTGTGTACAGGGTTAATTATGAGGAGTGCCCTCTGTGTGTACCGGATTACTTACTTGGAGTGCAGTCTATGTGTACAGGGTTAATGGCATTGAGAGTTGTCCATGTGTACAGGGTTAATTACGTGAAGAGCAGACCATGTGTACAGGGTTAATTACATGTAATGCAGTTCGTGTGTACAGGGTTAATGATATTGAGAGTTGTCCATGTGTACAGGGTTAATTACGTGGCGAGCAGTCCATGTGTACAGGGTTAATTACGTGGAGAGCTGTCCGTGTGTACAGGGTTAATTACGTGGAGAGCTGTCCGTGTGTACAGGGTTAATGACATTGAGAGTTGTCCATGTGTACAGGGTTAATGACATTGTGAGTTGTCCATGTGTACAGGGTTAATGACATTGTGAGTTGTCCATGTGTACAGGGTTAATGACATTGTGAGTTGTCCATGTGTACAGGGTTAATGACATTGTGAGTTGTCCGTGTGTACAGGGTTAATGACATTGTGAGTTGTCCATGTGTACAGGGTTAATTACGTGGAGCACAGTCTGTGTGTACAGGGTTAATTACATGGAATGCAGTTCGTGTGTACAGGGTTAATGACATTGAGAGTTGTCCATGTGTACAGGGTTAATTACGTGAAGAGCAGACCATGTGTACAGGGTTAATTACATGGAATGCAGTTTGTGTGTACAGGGTTAATGACATTGAGAGTTGTCCATGTGTACAGGGTTAATTACGTGGAGAGCAGACCATGTGTACAGGGTTAATTACATGGAATGCAGTTCGTGTGTACAGGGTTAATGACATTGAGAGTTGTCCATGTGTACAGGGTTAATTACGTGAAGAGCAGACCATGTGTACAGGGTTAATTACATGGAATGCAGTTTGTGTGTACAGGGTTAATGACATTGAGAGTTGTCCATGTGTACAGGGTTAATTACGTGGAGAGCAGACCATGTGTACAGGGTTAATTACATGGAATGCAGTTTGTGTGTACAGGGTTAATGACATTGAGAGTTGTCCATGTGTACAGGGTTAATTACGTGAAGAGCAGACCATGTGTACAGGGTTAATTACATGGAATGCAGTTTGTGTGTACAGGGTTAATGACATTGAGAGTTGTCCATGTGTACAGGGTTAATTACGTGGAGAGCAGACCATGTGTACAGGGTTAATTACATGGAATGCAGTTCGTGTGTACAGGGTTAATGACATTGAGAGTTGTCCATGTGTACAGGGTTAATTACGTGGAGAGCAGACCATGTGTACAGGGTTAATTACATGGAATGCAGTTCGTGTGTACAGGGTTAATGATATTGAGAGTTGTCCATGTGTACAGGGTTAATTACGTGGAGAGCAGTCTGTGTGCACGAGCCTAATTGCGTAAACCAAGATTTGTGTGTACAGATCGTATACATGGAGTGCAGTGTGTCCAAAACAAAGATAGTAATTGCTGGAAAACCTCAGCAAGTCTGGCAGCATATGTGAAGAGAAATTAGAGTTAACATTTTGGGTCCAGTGACCTTTCCTCAGTACACAGTGTGAGAGCAGTGTCTGTATGGGATGCATAGAAAGAGTATAACTGTACTCTGTTTTGTCATGTAAGGAATAGTAACCAGTATAAACACTGCAAGTTCCTATGCGGAGCAATGTAATAATGACCAGGCAATCTGGTTTTGTTTTGAATAAGGGATACATTTTGGCCAGGGCATGGGAAGAACGTGCCTGCTCTTCTTCAAAATAGGGGTATCTCGTATCCAATTGACAACGCGACTGTGCCTTGGTTCTTATCAACAAACTATTGATGCCAGCATTTCAACACTCCCCAAGATCGCCACCTGGTGTCAGGCTGGATTAAGTGACCATGACCCCAGAGTAGGCATTAAATCAATGATCTTTGGTCTGGGTGCACAATAATTACTAACTGATGGGAATTGTGACTCACACCAAAGATAATAAGTGGGAGAGAAGATTCTCACTTGCCCTACTTTTCACTCTCCGCAACTCTGAACCCTTCCCCCTACTGACCCAGACCTGTCCAGATAAATTAGCAGGATCAACTGAGATTGCTAGTCAGAATTAGCATTGTGATAGGAAGGGAAATGAGGTGTTAGCACCAGTGAGAAATCAGGTCAGTGCAGCATTCTCAATATCTCTTTCCGGCGGCAAATTGGAGTGAGAGTCCAGCCCTCAGTTTCCAACAGCAGTTTAAAGCCATATTAAGGGGCCAAATGGCCTACTCTAGCTCCATATTCTTAGATGAACGTAACCTAAGAGGTACTGCACAGATGTGTCAACCTTTCTAATACATTAAACCAATGACTTGTTTGCATTTAGTGTTTGAAGCAAGTACATTGGCTGCTCAATAATGTGATAGGATTTTTCCAAAACTGTCAGTGGGGAGCACATCTCTGCAGATGACAGCAACTCTGCAGCCACTTAATGACTCCATATGATTTATGGTAAATCTGTGGTTTAACGCAAATACCAGTTTCCATCTGTCCGTTCTGGAGCCTTTCCCCATCCAGAAACCAATCCCGCACTGGGGAAAGACCCAGCTCCTTGTTGTGGTTCTGTTCGCCGAGCTGGGAATTTGTGTTGCAGACATTTCGTCCCCTGTCTAGGTGACATCCTCAGTGCTTGGACCCAGCTCCTGTTTGTTATAAAGAAACCTACTCAAATAATCCAATTAATAAACATAGGGCAGGGGCGACAGTAACAAAAATATCAAAAAAGGAGGAAAATACAAAGGGGTTACTATATAAAAAATGGTTTTGGAAGGGGAGGTATTGCATTTCGACCCCGGCGGTGCTCAACTATCACGAAAGGTTACCAGCGGGTACTGCATGCTCCCATAACCAAGGAGATCCAGGCACAGATGTAACCATGGAACAGAGGCAGACAGTCAACGATTGTGACATCAAGAACACTGCTCTTTCTTGCTCTGAAGAAACCCATCAGTAAATTTACCAAACCTTGATGAAGGGCTTTTGCCCGAAACGTCAACTCCCGCTCCTCAAATGCTGCCTGACCTGTTATGCTTTTCCAGCACCACACTCTCGATTCTAATCTCCAGCATCTGTAGGCCTCACTTTCTCCAAATTTACCAAACGGCCAATGAACAAATTGCAAGCTCTGCACACTCAGCGCCAGCTCTTGGCTTGTTTGGAAAATAGACCCAAGACCAATTTATCAATTCAACTAATAAACAAATCACAAATACTGCCCACCAGGGGCAGTGAAAGACTCAGCTCTGCTTTCATCGACCTGTTCAGACATGAGGAAAAATGTTATTTGGCAGCAAGATGTTGCAATCTGAAATGCAATGCATGCAAAGAGAGTGAACAGAATTTCAATAAAAACAGTCAAATGGTATTGGACAAATACTGTGGAGAATGAGCAGGAGGCTGAAATTAATTAGAAAACAATTTTTTCAAAAAAACCAGAATGGTCACAATAGATAAGATGGCCTCCTTCTCTGCTGCATCATCCTTTGATACCCAATTTGGAACACAGTGAATTGATAACGTTTAGGAGCCTATACCTGCTTGATAATTGCATGGCATGTAAAGGGCTCCTTTAAAAGGGGCATGTTAAGTCTTTATTCCCTCTGTAGACCAGACAAGTCTCAGTTTTTTTTGTTTAAATGTTTATGCAGAGGAGCTATACACATCGTAAGATGGCATACAGTTTAAACTTTTTTACAATATCAAAGGCTTATACTATTGTTGCCAAAAGCAAGATTCCAATCAGAAATTAGGTGAGTTGTGTCATTAAACAAGTATTTGTGACAATTTTGGCATCTCAACTCTATCTAGCGAGAATCTCTCCAAGTTGATTGTGAAAAACAGAAAAGATGGAATGAAAATATTTCAACATCAAGATGATTTCATAGATTTGTTGTTCGATTCATGACATAAGCCATGTCATTCCAACCTCTATAAGATTCCACCCAATGTGTTTAATGTGTCCCATTCAAATTACCTAAAATTGAGAATTCCTTTGTGATGACCCACCAGATCATGCATCTTAACCCAAGAAAGAAAGGAAGACTTGCACTTATTAGGCATTTTTCATAATCTCAGGTATCATAAAGCACTTTAAAGTCAATGACATACCAATTTTTTTTATGGTCCAAGATTTCCTTACATTTAATGGAAAATAATTATTGAAAACATTTGCATTTCATTGATTTGTTCAACAGTGTATTACTTTATGACTTATGTTTCTCTCTTCTCACTCTCTCTCCCACTCTCTCTCTCATACACACACCTACAGTCAGTTCTGCTATAATGCGATAGTTCTGTTCTCACGCAATCCCGTGTTGTAAGAAAATTGCCTAATAGCAGCACCATTTTAACTAATGGGGCCAAAATCGCGTTATAACCAATGCACACTTTAAAACTTTGCACTTTAGAAACAATGTCCCCAATTTGTCAATCGTGTTATAGCAAATTTGTGTTAATGGAACACATATTATAACAGAACGTCCTGTATATCTATTCAATATATAAAACCTACACACCGTGTGAAGGGTAGAAAGAGTGAGTGTTGACAGGTTGGTTAAAAAAGCGTTTGCTACACTTGCCATCATTGCTCAGTCCTTTGAGTAGAGAAGTTAGGAAGTCATGTTGAGGTTGTGCAGGACATTGGTGAGGCCTTTTCTGGAATAATGTGTGCAGTGCTGGTCACCCAGTTATTATTAAGCTGGAGAAGGGTCAGAAGAGGTTTACCAGGATATTACCAGGTATGGAAGATTTGAGTTAGAAACAAAGGCTGGGACATTTTTCACTGGAGCGAAGGAGATTGAGAGGCGACCTTCTTGAAGATTTTAAGATAATGACAAGTATAGATAGAGTCAATGGTATTTGTCTTTTCCCTAGGATGAGGTAATTTCAAGATGAGAGGCCACATTTTTAAGGTGAGAGGAGACAGATTTAAAAAAGACATGGGGGCAAAATTTTTACACAGTGAGCGGTTTGCATGTGGAATGAACTTCCTGAGGAAGTGGTGGATGTGGGTATAATTACAACATTTAAAAGATATTTGGATAAGTGCATGAATAGGAAAGGTTTGGAGAGATATGGGCCAGCAGCAGGCAGGTTAGACTAGTTTAGCTTGGGAATAGGTTCAGCATGGACTGGTTGGATGAAAGAGTCTGTTTCCCTTCTGTATGACTCTATGACTCTGTTGTAGATGTATCTACGCCCCGTTCACAATAACACTGAGCAAGGAAGGCCAGTGGGATGGGTGCATATCTAGATAGGTCAAGTTTCACTTCAAAAATGCTGAATTAAATTTTATAAAACCTTTAGAACTAACTCGACCTTTTCTTTCCCCTTTAGACGTTTTTGAGTTGGAGCTGAATGAGAAGGTACAAAATGCTACAGAGAGAATGCAAATGCCCAAAGTAGAATTCCAGGATGTTCAGATAAAGGATTATTGTAAGTATCTGCACCTTCTAATCATTGCCGATCAATAAATGTTCTATCTATCAATATCCTCATCATCCAGAGCTATTTAGTTGAAAAGGTTTTTATCGGATTTTATATGCTTATAGTTTCTGTTGGCCACTCAATGTAAAATGTCCAATAAAATATTAATGTTTAACTATTTTGCACCTCAGTCACATGCACACCAATACTAGAAGAATATAACCTTGCATCACCTTCCATATGGGTTCATAATAATTGAAAAGTGTGTCTGGGATGTTTGTCTGTATTTTGTTATGACCAGGCAAGGGGGTTAAACAGACTCCCATTATCTTAAACCAAAAGAGTAAATGCTGGAAAATCTCAGCAGGTCTGGCAGCATCTGTAAGGAGACAAAAGAGCTGACGTTTCGAGTCTAACCTACCCTTTGCCAAAGCAAAAAAAAGGGGAGAAATAGGGAGGTATTTATACTAGTCTGAGAGAAGGTGAGTCATGGCTCCAGAAGCAAAGGTAGCAATAAAGAGGTGACAATGACAGTGCAAAGAGAGATTATAGGGAGATTAGGAGCTGTGAATGACCAAGGCTGAAGCCAGTGTTGTGTGACAAAGTATGTGGGGGATGGGGAGGGGGGGAAGGAGTGAAGCAGAGGCAAAATGGAAAACAGGGCAGAATGGTAGCAAAGGGGGAAGAGGAGAGGAAAAGGGCGATGAGAGAATGGGGAGCGAGAGAAAGACAATCAAGAAATAAGAGGCAAAGAACAGTGAAAAAAAAACTTATTAAAAAAGTATAAATAAAATAAATGAAATAAAATTATCTGAAGTTGTTGAATTCAATGTTGAGACCGGCAGGCAGTAACGTGCCTAGTCGGAAGATGAGATGCTGTTCCTCCAGTTTGCGTTCAGCTTCACTGGAACATTGCAGCAGGCCAAGGACAGCCATGTGGATATGGGAGCAGGATTGTGTGTTGAAGTAGCAAGTCACAGGAAGGTCCGGGATCTGATTGTGTACAGACCAAAGGTGCTCAGCAAAGCGATCACCCAGTCAGTGTTTTGTCTCGCCGATATAGAGGAGATCACATTGGGAGCAACGAATGCAATAGACCAAATTGAAAGAGGTACAAGTGAAACGCTGCATAATCTGAAATGAATGTCTGGGACCTCGGATGGTAAACATGGAAGAGGTAAAGGGGCAGTGTTGCACCTTCTGCGATTGCATGGGAAGGTGCCGTGGTTGATGGGGCAGGTGTTAGGTGTGATGGGAATGTGCCGTGTGTGATGGGAGAGGTGTTAGTTGTGATGGGAATGTGCCGTGTGTGATGGGAGAGGTGTTAGGTGTGATGGAGGAGTGGGCTAGGTTGTCCCGGAGCGAACAATCTCTCTGGAATGCAGACGGGGGAGGGAAGGGAAGATGTGTTTAGTGGTGGCGTCATGTTGGTGTTGGCGAAAATGGCGGAGGATTATTCTTTGCATGTGAAGGTTGGTGGGGTGAAAGGTGAGAACAAGGGGGACCTTGTTCTGGGAGGGGAGGAAGGGGGTGAGGGTCGTGGCACGGGAGATGGACCGCACGCTGTCGAGAGCCCTGTCAACAACTGTAGGTGGGAAGCCACAGTTGGAGATGAAGGAGCACATATTAAGAGCACCACTTTGGAAAGTGGCCTCATTGGAACAAATGCGGCGGAGGCGAAGGAGCTGAGAGAAAGGGATAGAGTCCTTACAAGACGTAGGGTGAGAAGAGCTGTGGTCCAGATAGCTGTGGGAGTCAGTGAGCTTGCAATAGATATGAGTGGATAGACTATTGCCGGAAATGAAGACAGAAAGGTCAAGGAAAGGAACGCGAGTGTCGGAGATGGACCAGGTGAAGGTGATGGAGGGATGGAAACTTGAAGTGAAGTTTATGAAATTTTCCAGGTCAGGATGAGAGCATGAAGCTGCACCGAAATAGTCATCGATGTCCCGATAAAGCAGTTGTGGGAGGGGACCTGGGTAGGCCTGGAACAAGAAATGTTCCATGTACCCCATGAAAAGGCAGGCATAGCTAGGACCCATGTGGGTACCCATTGCTACACCATTGATTTGGAGAAAATGGGATGAGTTGAAGGAGAAGTTGTTGAGAGAGAGAACAAGTTCAGCCAGGCGGAGGAGAGTGATGGTGGATGGAGATTGGCCTGCTGCAATGTTCCAGTGAAGCTGAACGCAAACTGGAGGAACAGCATCTCATCTTCCGACTAGGCACGTTACTGCCTGCCGGTCTCAACATTGAATTCAACAACTTCAGATAATTTTATTTCATTTATTTTATTTATACTTTTTTAATAAGTTTTTTCACTGTTCTTTGCCTCTTATTTCTTGATTGTCTTTCTCTCGCTCCCCATTCTCTCATCGCCCTTTTCCTCTCCTCTTCCCCCTTTGCTACCCTTCTCCCATGTTTTCCATTTTGCCTCTGCTTCACCCCTCCCCTCCCCTCCCCCCACCCCCTATCCCCACATACTTTGTCATACAACACTGGCTTCGGCCTTGGTCATTCACAGCTCCTAATCTCCCTATAATCTCTCTATGCACTGTCATTGTCATCTCTTTATTGCTACCTTTGCTTCTGGAACAATGACTCACCTTCTCTCAGCCTCGTATAAATACCTCTCTATTTCTCCCCTTTTTTTTAGCTTTGACAAAGGGTCAGTTAGACTCGAAATGTCAGCTCTTTTCTCTCCTTACAGATGCTACCAGACCTGCTGAGATTTTCCAGCATTTTCTCTTTTGGTTTCAGATTCCAGCATCCGCTGTAATTTGCTTTTGTCCCATTATCTTAACCTTCTCAGTTAGTTGCAATGGAGTTTTAAGTTCTTTTTAATACCTTGCGCAGAATTAAAATTTGGGTTAATTAGTTTGTACTGTAAGAATTAAAAAGCTATCACAAGACTTTCTTGAGTTAAAGAACAAGTTTATTTCCTGATACTGTCAAGAAAACAACAAAGACGTGGCATCAAGCAGAAGGTTTTCTGTGCGGTCACTTACAAGCACATGCAGATACTTAGTTAAAAGGAGAGAGTATCCAAGATGGATGAGACAAAAGAATACTTAGTTTTGAGTCCATTTAATGTCTTTGAGGTGGAAGGCTTTAAACTAAGACAATGGGTAATTTCTTGCTCATCAGCAGTAGTGCATATTACATTTTTTTTAAATTTTTGGTACTCTCTGGCTTGTTCTCAGTAAGTAGTGTCAAATTCAGAAAGGTTTCTTCTTGAGGGAGAGAGACTCCCCAGAATCTCTTTTCAGTTTTGATCCTTAAATCCAGCTCCCCTTTGTCTACCAACAAGCCCCTAGAATAACAGTTTGTATTTTTACCTCGTTCGTATTCTGTGTCCACTGAGTTTATGTTTTCAGGCTTCACAATTGGAGCCAGCGTTTCATCTGTAACGTGTAAAAATTCTCATAATAGTGTAAAGCGAACAGAAAGTGAGGATCTTTTCACATCACACAAAGAAGGGGTGTGGGAGAGGGGGCTGGGTGGAGGTGGACTGGAGTTGGTGGTGGTGGTGGCTGGTTTCACTGCCCCATCAGGGAAATGTTAATTTCAGCTGAAACTGATTTTAATGTAATCCACTTTAGCTTCATGAAATTTGGAGAGAACCTGTGTGGGTCAGGTGATGCCTGTGGCCATTTAAAGTTAGTGCTTTGTTCACTTTTTTAAAAAAAACCATCACAGTCCTTGAAAACCCCAGGTATTAAATCGATATAAGGAATTTGAAGATCTCTAGACAGTAGTTCATACCATTGTAATGATATATAAACTGAATAATTTAATTTTTGCTCTCCAGTTTTGTGCTTTGCTGCTCGTTTCTGACTGACCTATATGAATTCAGGAGTCAGAGGATGCACACCAAGTAGTTTGCAACTTGTTATTGCTTTGTCCCATTGTGAACACAGACTCTGTTTTTCCGTACATATTTCATAGATCAGAGCAATTCTGCAGGCAGTTAGGAACATATCAGTGTAGTTGAAATGTAAGATATCTTGGTGATACAGTAAACTCAGAAATTAATTGATTAAATTACTGATCCTGATACAGCCTACTGATTTGATCATCTCTTTGGTCTTATAGACAATCACTCTGAGGGATTAATAATGGAAAATAAGGAGATGAATTGAACATATATTTTGCATTGATCTTCGCTGTAGAAGATACATGTAACATCCCGGAAAGAGCTGTAAATTAGGAAATAAAAGAGGAGGAAATCAATTTATTACAATCACCAGAGAAGTGGTGCTGAGGAAATTGTTGGAGCTGTTATAGAGTCCTAGAGTCATACAGCATGGAAACAGACCCTTCCATCTAACCAGTCCATGTCAAACAGAATCCCAAGCTAAACTAAACCTGCCTGCCTGCCTGCTCCTGGCTCATATCTCTCCAAACCTTTCCAATTCATGCACTTATCTAAATGTCATTTAAATGTTGTAATTGTATTCCTATCCACCACTTCCTCAGGAAGTTCATCCACGCGTGAACCACCCTCTGTGTAAAAACAATTTTTCTCCCCTTTTCTTTTTGAATCACTCTCCTCTCATCTTAAAATGTGCCCCCCTTGTCTTGCAATCCCCCATTCCAGGGAAAAGACAACTGCCATTATCACTATCTGTACCTCTCATTATGCAACATATGCCTAACTAATGGATTGGCGACTGTTTTATTAGACTCATAGAGTTCCTTTAATGGAACTAGAGCACTAAGTTAGACATTGGATCAATATAGTCAAGTGGAGTCGCAGGTAGATAGGACGGTGAGGAAGGCGTTTGGTATGCTTTCCTTTATTGGTCAGAGCATTGAGTACAGGAGTTGGGAGGTCATGTTGCAGATGTACAGGACATTGGTTAGACCACTGTTGGAATATTGCATGCAATTCTGGTCTCCTTCCTATTGGAAAGATGTTGTGAAATTTGAAAGGGTTCAGAAAAGATGTACAAGCATGTTGCCAGGGTTGAAGGATTTGAGCTATAGGGAGAGGCTGAACAGGCTGGGGTTGTTTTCCCTGGAGCGTCGGAGGCTGAGGGGTGACCTTATAAAGGTTTACAAAATTATGAGGGGCATGGATAGGGTAAATAGGCAAAGTCTTTTCCCTGGGGTCGGGGAGTCCAGAACTAGAGGGCATAGGTTTAGGGCAAGAGGGGAAAGATATAAAAGAGACCTACGGGGCAACTTTTACACACAGAGGGTGGTGGGTGTATGGAATGAGCTGTCAGAGGAAGTGTTGGAGGCTGGTACAATTGCAACATTTATGAAGAATTTGGATGGGTAAATGAATAGAAAGGGTTTGGAGGGATATGGGCCGGGTGCTGGCAGGTGGGACTAGATTGGGTTTGGATATCTGATTGGCATGGACGATTTGGACCAAAGGATCTGTTTCCATGCTGTACATCTCTATGACTCTATGACTCTAAGTCACTTGTGGTCTGATCTGTTTCAAGATGAATAGAGATGAATGGGAATGATTTGGTGGTGATTACTGAGACATGGTGGCACTGAGACCAAATTTGGGAATTGAATATCTGAGGGTGCTTTGTGTCAGAAGGATGGACAGGAAGGAAAAGGAGTTTGTGTAGCTTTGACAGTGAAGGAGGAGATTGTTGCTATGGTGAGAAACGTTATAAGCATTGGAGATCATGATGCAGAATCAGTCTGGGTAGAAATAGGCAATAGCAAGGGAAAGAAGTCAACTGTGGGAGTGACCTTTTGGTCCCCGACAATAATTCCACAATGGGACACAGTTTAAACCAAGAATACTGTGACCTTCTAAGAAAGTGATTTTAATATGCATATAGACTGGATTAATCAAAATTGCAAACATGACTTTGAGGGGGTGTTTAATGAAAGCTTTATTGATTGTTTCTTGGAGCAATATTTTGGAGAACTAACCAGGAAGCAGGCGGATCTGTATTTTGGTATTATGTAATAAGATGGGATTAATTAATGAGCTCATAGCAGAGGGTCCTAAAGGGAAGAGTGATCATAGCATGCTAAAATTTTGAATTCAGTTTGAAGACATGAAACTGGACTCCCACACTAGCATTATAGACTTAAATAAAGGTAATTATATAGCCAAAAGGACTCATCTTGGAAATATACTGCCATTCCTCCAGTGTCACTGGGTCAAAATCCTGGAATTCCCTCCCAAACAATTTTGTGGGTCAACCCACAGCACATGGACTGCAGCAGTTCAAAAAGGTAGCTCACTACCACTTTTTCAAAGGTAACTAGGGACAGGCCAGTGACATAAAGCCAGTGGCACCCACATCCCATGAATGAGTGTATGAAAAAAATTGCAAAGGCCAATGGTAGACTGGAATATTGAGAAACTTCAAGATCAACAGAGGGTTACTAAAATGTAATAAAAAGTGCAAAGGTAAATTATGAAAGGAAATTAATGCAAACCAAAATAACAGACAGTATGAGCTTCTATAAGTATATAAAAGGGAAGAGAGTAGCTAAAGTGAAAGCTATTGTTGCTCATAGGAACAGGTGTTGGCCATTCAGTCCCTCGAGCTTGTTCTGCTGTTCAATGAGACCATAACTGACCTGTGGTACGTGCCTTTGGCCCATATCCTTCATACATTTGCATACAAAATGTCTCAGATTTAAAGTTAACAATGGAGCAGCATCCACTGGTCCATTGAAGGATGAGATTGTGGAGGTCTTAATGGGGAACCCAGACATGCAGAGACATGACATCAGTATTTGCCTCTGTTTTCACAATGGAGGATGCTAATACCATCCCAGTAATAACAGGTAATGCAGAGGTTTGGAAAGGAAAGAACTTAAAGCAATTATCACTAGGCAAAAAGTACAGGGAAAACCATTGGGATTGAAGGCAGACAAGTCCCCAGAGCCTGATGGCTTACATTCTGGGTCTTAAAAGAAAAGGCAGCGCAGATATTGGATCCACTGGCTATAATACTCCAAATTTCCTTGGATTCGGGAAAAGATTCTAGTGGATGGGAAAAATGCTAATCTAATGTCTGTATTCAAAAAGGGATGGAGGCAGAGAGTAGGCAACTGTAAAGCAGTTAGTTTAATATCTGTCATTGAGAAAGTGTTAGAATCCATTGTGAAGAAAGTAATAATAGGGAATTTGGAAAGTTAAAACATAATCCATGGTTTTATGAAGAGTAAGTCGTGTTTGATTATTTTACTACAGTGCGGTGGATGCCAAGACATTCAGTAAATTTAAGGAGGAGATGGACCGATTTTTAATTAGTAACGAGTGGAAGGGTTATGGCGGGAAAGCGGAGAGAAATCAGTCATGGTCACATTGGATGGTGGAGCAGGCTTAAGGGACCATGCTAAATTCCCCATAGTATTCAGGGATGTGTAGGCTAGGTGCATTAGTCAGGGGTACAATGTAGAGTAATAGGATAAAAGAATGGGTTTGGGTGAGATACTCTTCGGAGGGTAGATGTGGACTTGTTGGGTCAAAGTACCTGTTTCCAAACTGTAGAGATTCTATAAAACAGGGCAACCAGAACTGGACACAGTGCTTATCTTCTTTGCGTGTTCTTATCCATGTGATCTCACTGTCTTCCTCATGAGAGAGAGAACTCTAATACCACCTACACTGTGTTATTTATGCTCAGTGATGTACAGCTCTGTGATAGAAGGGTCCAAAGCTCTTTCTTAAGTCAATTGAAACTTCTGACCTGAAATCGATGGTTGTTAGACAAAGTGGAACCAGAGCCAAGAGATGTCATTGGCGATGAGATCCTAGCTTGGAGTTGTTAACCTGGGCCATTGAGGAGCCCTGGCTGACAGATATAAATAGGATACTAGGTGGGAAGGATGGGTGGCTTGTTGGGTTGCTGGGGGGGTGGGGTGGGGGGGGGAGGGGAGATCTGTATTCTATACACTGTTTCTTATCTAATTGGACTGCCTTATGTATTTGTTATTGTTACTGTTTTGTGATGTCTAAAAGTAGGATTTGAGATTTACCCTAATTTGCCCTACTAGTTGAACGGTAGGGTTTGGAGCCAGGCTTTGCCGCTTGTCCCCCTTGTAAATCACTGTTTCTCTGTATACAGCTGGTAATGTTAATTGTTTTGTGAGCTGCACTGTTTAATAAAATAAAAAAAACAGGAATCTCATAATGTCTTCTCAGTCTGGTGGCTGGGCTGAGCCCATGGTGATGTGATCCCAGCCACTGTGCAGTTACGTCACTGAGATGTTACTGCTACAGAACCAAACATGTAAATTGAGTTAAGATTTGGTGAAGCAGCTGTGAGAGACTGACTGGTCAACTGTTATTCCCAGGTGTTAATAGAATCCAAGCCTGTGGTGAGACAGAAAGAAACTAAGACATGTACTTTTCTTTATGCAGAGAGTTTATTGACTTGCTCAGTCTTAACAGTCGCATTCCTTGTGACAAGTGTCACAAAGCTGGTCCCTTTTTTCTAAAATATGTTCCTTTTCTCAAGGTGTTCTTGAATTTTTTTAGAGAGGGGTCATAAAACTCTCTCAGCTCCGAGGTGACTAGTTTGGTACAGAGATGAAAAAGGATTTTGAGAGGCCTTTTGTTTATATGTAAACAGGTGAGCCTTCAGGCCAAGATGGTCATGTTTTAGAAGTGACCTGTATAATGAAATGAGAGTGGTCAGCTCTCTAGCTGAGCAGTTCTGTCCAGAAGTAGTTAGAAGTTCAGCAGGGGACCATGTGAACAGGCTGCAAAGAACTCTCTCTCCTTCTGCTGTTCTAACTTCAACCTGTAAGCATTTGTTCCATTTCTACCTTTTTTAAGGGGGTTTGCTTATTGGGACTGTTGTGCATATTCAGTACAGCATAATTAAGTCTAATTTGGATAGACTGAGTTCTGTAGGGGTTCTTTATTCTTTCTTTGTGCTTCATCGCGTAATGCTGTGAATAAATTTTTGTCTGTTTTAAAACCTAGTAGTCAACCTCGCTAACTTACTCCGGGTAATTTTCACTGTACACTTACCAAAACAAATTGCAAAGTTATGGTCTGGGGCTGCCTGCTTAAGAAAGGTTTGAGTGGCCTGGCCTAGTCTATAACACAAGTAATATCCCCCAGCTGTTTCTCTTAACCTTAACAAAGGCATTGGCTCATTCCTGAAGAAGGGCCTGTGCCCGAAACGTCGAATCTCCTGTTCCCTGGATGCTGCCTGACCTGCTGTGCTGTTCCAGCAATAAAGTTTCAACATTAATAAACCTCAACAATGTGATTGACCAGACATAAATATCAGGCTCCTCTATAATTAGGAGAGTTGACCTTTGCATTTGGATATACTTAATGCATGCCTTAAATGTTTTTTTTTCCCTTTCTGTCTAGATGCTGGGGGAAGTGAATACAATATTGCAGGACTTCTATTATTCACTGAGCATTGTATTTGGCAGAAGTTTTCCTCCTGTTGATTTTCTCTTTCAGCTCCAGGCAATTGTAAAGAAAAAAACTTAATAGGAAGTACATTCATGGTTCACTGAAACTCAGTCAAAATATTCACATCAAAGATTTTATTTTTCAAATGTAAAATGTATTAGAAAAAAATTGATGAGCACAACATGCATCTTGTATTTGGGGTTGAAACAAAAAATGAGAAAGAGCCACATAAAACTTTCCTTGAGAGGGTGCAGAGATCTCCGAGAATGGTTCTACGGTAAGGGATTTTAGGGATAAGTTTAAGCTGGAGTAAGAGATGATTGAGGGCCATTTGGTAGAGGTGTTCAAGATTTTAGGCAAAAGGGAGGACTGCAGATGCTGGAGATTAGAGTCAAGTCTAGGGTGGTGCTGGAAATGCACAGCAGGTCTGGCAGCATCCGAGGAGCAGGAAAATCGGCAATTTGGGCAGGAGCCCTTCATCAGGAATGAGGTATTCAAGATGTTATGTTAGGTAGATAAAGGAATGCATCCCCTTAGCTGACAGTGCCAGAACTTGAGGACATAAATCGAAGGTTGTAGGCACAAGTTGCAGGGGTGATGTGCGGAAAAGCTTTATTACACACTATCTAGGAATGCCTTAGAAATTGTTGTCTTCAGAAGGTAGTAGGAGTGAAAGCAATGAGTGACTTTCGAAGGAATTTGGAAGGGAGCTTAAGGCAAATAAACTTGCACACATAAAGGCATAGAGTAGATGAATGGGACTGATTGGTTAGCTGCACAGAGAATTAGTTTGGAGGCGCTGTGCTGAATGACCTCTTTCTGTGCCTTAATGTTTCTGCTCTGCTTCTGTTTGTCAATTAAAATCACTTCCTCTGGGTGTAAAATGTTTTTGTGTTCATTTACAATTTAATCTATTTCCTATGATTGTAAACATCTTTCCGATTAAATTTCAATTTGTGTCATTCAAAAGCAGTTGGTGAAATAGACTGTTTAATGCTCCAGCAAGTTGGCGATCTAAATTGTGAAACTGGGATTAGCAATTAGTAATGCTAATGCAATCTTCACTAGAATACACATGGAAAACTGTACCAAGTAAAATAAACTTGGTGTGATATGTTTGTAGTATTGGGTGAGAAAGTGAGGGCTGCAGATGCTGGAGATCAGAGCTGAAAATCTGTTGCTGGAAAAACGCAGCAGGTCAGGCAGCATCCAAGGAACAGGAGAATCGATGTTTCGGGCATAAGCCCTTCTTCAGGAAAGGCTTCCCGAAGAAGGGCTTATGCCCGAAACGTCGATTCTCCTGTTCCTTGGATGCTGCCTGACCTACTGCGCTTTTCCAGCAACACATTTTCAGCTCTTGTAGTATTGGGTGTCTGGTATTGAATATTATTAATTGTAGGTCAATTGTCAGGTGGTCCTTTGGCTCATATGCTCAGCTTATGATGGAAACCAACTTTCTTTTGAAATAAGAAACCAAAAAATCTATGGATGTTGGAAATCAGAAACAAAACCAGAAATTGTTGGAAAAAGTCAGTAGATCTGGCAGCGTCTGTGGAAAGAAATCAGCGTTAAGTTGGGTCCAGTCATCCTTCTTCAGAGCAGTGTCTGTTTATTTAGTTTACACATTAACGTACTTCGTGTAAGCAAATTGCCATGAGACTCTACAAAGTAACTCTGCCAATTAAAAACAAAATCACCACAGCTGCAACAATGTATCAAGTTAATCATTAAACAAGAAAACCCATATGCCACTCATTCAAAACTCCAAAATAAATGATTTTAAAATATGTAGAAGTTGTGCACTTTATACCACAGTATGATATTTTTTATTCTCTTTCACACTGAATAGTGAACACAGATCTTCTGAGGTAGAGTAGTGGAGTAAAAGCCCAAGAATAATTTCAGAAATGTTAGGATACCTTGTAAGGAGAATCATTTTGATGAGCTATAATGGGCTAAATGACCTTGTTACATGCTGTTGTATGTATCTTGTGATTTGAATCAGAACAAAGAAATTGGTTTTGGGTACAGATGTGGCACAATAGCAAATAACACCATGTATTAATATAGCACTTTTAATAGAAGAGCTTTCCAAGGCATTTTACTAGAGCATTCTAGAGTAAAATATTATACTGGGAGAAAGTGAGGACTGCAGATACTGGAGATCAGAATCGAAACGTGTGGTGCTGGAAAAACGCAGCAGGTCAGGCAACATGCAAGGAGCAGGGGAGTCAATGTTTCAGGCATAAGCCTAATATTGGTCCATTTGATTTTTAAATTTTGTAAGGAGTTCCCAGGGCAGATTGATAGACTTTACAGAGCTGAACTACTCTCATTACGATGAACAGAGGTTTTCATTATTCTGTGATTTTCCTCCATGCTTTATTCACTAACTTTTGTTAGAAATACTTGAAATGCCAGGACATGTTCAACGGGTTTGCCAATTTTAATCATCATGGTGAAATGTTTTACTCTTTGATTGTTACAGGCATTGTTAACAGTAAAGTGACTGCAACTTTAATGTTTTTCAGCACTGAAAATGCAAATTATGAAGCCATTAGCATTCTCAAATAAGTCCCGGTACCCTTTGTTGCTTATCGTGTGAGTATTACTTTAGACATACGATCAAGATGAGGCTTAGTGATGAAAACATTTTCAGTCTCTTGGTTATTGTACTCTGTACTCATTTATAGATGCCTATTTTTCCATTACATATGAAATAGGAAAAATGACCCAATGGTTCCCTAAAGATCATCACTATTTTTCCTCAAATTATTTCCGCATCTGTTGTAAGCTAATTAGCAGAGATTGATTGTGGTAATGACTCAAAAACATTATTATCTTTCTACCATGCAACTTCCAGAGTCATCGATGGTGAAGTCAATAGATCTTTGATGTTTTTTTCCATCCTGCAATTCCTATGCAGTTTAATTGTACATGAAGGGGAGTATTTTTATGATGCCTGACCATAGAGTCATAGATTCTTCGAGTCATAGAGATATACAGCACAGAAGCAGATCCCTTGGTCCAACTCGTCATTGCCAACCAGATACCCTAAATTAATCTAATCCCATTTGCCAGCACTTGGCCCATATCCTTCTAAACGCTTCCTATTCATTCCCCATCTAAATGTTACAATTGTACCAGCCTCCACCACTTTTTCTGGCAGCTCATTCCATACACGTACCACCCTCTGCATGAAAAGGTTGTCCCTTAGGTCTCTTTTAAATCTTTGCCCTCTTACCTAAACATATGCTCCCTAGTTTTGGACTCCTCTATCCTGGGTAAAATACCTTGTTTATTTACCCTACCCATGTCCCTCATGATTTTACAAACCTCTATAAGATCATCCCTCAGCCTCCAGTATGCCAGGGAAAATAATCTCAGTCTATTCAGTCTCTCCCTAGAGCTCAAACCCTCCAAACCTGGTAACATCCCTTGTAAATCATTTCTGAACCCCTTCATGTTTTCACAACATTCTTCCAATAGCAGGGAGACCAAAACTGAATGCAGTATTCCAATTGTGGCCTACCCAATATCCTGTACAGCTGCAACATGACCTCTCAACTCCTGTACTCAATGCCCTGACCAGTAAAGGAATGCATACCAAATGCCTTCTTCACCATCCAATCTATCTGCGACTCTATTTTCAAGGAGCTATGAACCTGCATTCCAAGGTCTCTTTGTTCAGCAACACTCCCCAGGACCTTACCACTAAATGTGTAAATTCTGCCCTGACATGCCTTTCCAAAATGCTCTACCTGACATTTATCTAAATTAAACTCCATCTGCCACTCCTCAGCCCATTGGCCCATCTGATCAAAATCCCATTGTACTCTGAGATAACCTTCTTCACTGTCCACAACGCCTCCAATTTTGATGTCATCTGCAAACTCACTAACCATGCCTCCTATGTTCACATCAAAATAATATATTAATGACAAATAGCAATTCAATGCCTTGTGCACAAGATAATGGCTATCAAAAATACCTGGATTAATACAGCCAATATGTGAAGTTACTTTTGGGTGCACAAGGGTTATTGTCTGGGTGCTACTGTGCCTGGTTCATCCCAATAGAAACAGTGACCCAGATCATTTGCTGACCTCTTTTATTCAATAACATTCTATGAAGGAAGAATGAAGGCTAGTTTGCAGCTGACCTCACAAGATGATAAATGATATTGAAGGTATATTCCTATTTAAAAATAAAACCCAGCAATTCATTCATTATCTGGCAGTTCTGCCGATCAGAGTTAGATCAATATTGTCCAAGCTCCTTTCACTATGAGAGTGATGTAACCTCCTGGTTGCTCTCCATCTTGACCTGGAAACATATATTGTCGCTCTTTCATTGCCAAAAGCCTGAAGCAACTTCCTGCGAAACACTGTGGTTGTCCCTACACCATTAAAAACTAATGCAGTTCAAGGTGAAGGCTCTCCAACACGTTCTCAAGGGTGACTAGCAATGGACAATAAATTCTGACCTCGCCGATGAGACTCACATTGCAAGAATGAATAATAAAATATGCATAACTAGTCTGAACACTATTCAAGTGCTCAGGCATGAATTAAAAAAAACGATTTATCATAGAGTGTATGCCTTTGTGTTGAAAATTTAAAATAAAAAGGTAATTAATAATGCTTTAGAGCCTCCTAAATGTAACAACTTGTACCTGAAGCAGGCTGCTGACTGCACTGAAATAATATGCAACTTAATGTGAAAGTGTTAGCTAGAGCGTAAAACAGCTCTCAGAGGAAATTAAGCCCTACACCCCATTACCTCAGCATTTAATTTGAGGTATATGTAACATTCAGCACCGAAGGAGCTTTTAAGGAATTAAAATGTTAGACTGGAAGAATCTTGAGACGTTTTTATGCTGGAGCTATATTTCGGCATTTATGAGATCAGTATCCGTGTGACAGTACCACGATTACATGTAATTTCATTATTACAGAGGAGTGTTCATGTGTTTTCATGGACCTGTAATTTTGTTGCTAATTTTGTTGCTGATATAAGGGAGCTGAACTTAACTGCATAATCATCAGGAACTAATTCTGGGATCACGCACAATTAGAACTAAAACAATAATAGTGAAATAAGTGACAATAAACCTTTCTTTCAAATGTTCAGCTGTATCATCATCGAATTATATAGCAATGAAGGAGGCTATTTGGCCTATTGAGCCCATACCAGTGCTTTCCAAATAATCCTATTCCCATGATGCATTCTTTTCCTGCAAATGTTTCCCCAAGTAATTCACTTGTAAAAATTAATATTGACCATACTTTCTGTGCCTTCTATTTCAGGCAGTACGTTCCTGATCCAAACAGCACCTTGCATAAAAGTAATCACTTCAACTGGTGAACGAGTTTGTCTTTTCCTTTCTTCCAGCGGTGATAGTCCTGGTAGCCAGATTGTCACGGAGCAATTCCAAGTAGATTGGGCAACTGTACTGGTGAGTTCATTCGACACAATTGTGGTAAAGTTCGACGGACGTGGCAGTGGTTTCCAAGGCACTAAATTGCTGTACGAAATAAAGAGAAACCTGGGCATAGTGGAAGTAAAGGATCAAATAGATGCTCTAAAGTAAGTACCTTTTGTTGATTACCTCCCATATGCTTTTGAGTTAAATAACAACTTGGGTACCAAAGATTATCTCAGATTGTGCTTTTTAACCTCATCATTGATTTTGCTGTTAATGTCTGATGTTGATGGCAAGCTAAGGTCCATCAGATTTGTAAATTGTGCCTGGGTACCTGATGCCTGAGTCTTATGATCTGGTGGGTCGTGTCCCTCCCTCTGAACTAGAAGCTCTGGGTTCAAGACCCACTATGAGGCTTATTCACTTCAAGTTTGATGAGGATTTATAATGTGCGTTCAGGACATGGCCAAACAGATTGAGTATCCACTTTCAAATGGCTCGCTGGAACAGAATGTGTACATTGCTGCAAACAGATGGAAAGTCGAAGATTTTGTGATTAAATTTGCATTTAGTTTGACAAAGAGGAATGTTTTGAACTTAAGTGGACATGGCTATGAGGATGTGAAGGCAGAGCTAGCTAAAGTCAACTGGGAAACTAGGTTATTGCATAGGTACGTAAAGTTAAAAATCACACAAACACCAGGTTATAGTTCAACAGATTTATTTGGAAGTAGAGGTACCCAATCCTTTATCCGAAACACTCGGGACCAGCTGGTTTTCAGAATTTGGAATTTTTCAAATTTCGGAATAAGTGACAGTTTGACGGTGAAATTTTTAAAAATCTTACTGAACAACAGACTCACTGTGAGTAACGGGCCCTGAGACAGAAGGAAGAACGCCTCATCTTCCGCCTCGGAACACTTCAACCCCAGGGCATCAATGTGGACTTCAACAGCTTCCTCATTTCCCCTTCCCCCACCTCATCCTAGTTTCAAACTTCCAGCTCAGCACTGTTCCCATGACTTGTCCGGACTTGTCCGACCTTCCTAGCTCCTTTTCCACCTATCCACTCCACCCTCTCCTCCCTGACCTATCACCTTCATCTCCTCCCCCACTCGCCCATTGTACTCTATGCTACTCTCTCCCCACCCCCACCCTCCCCGAGCTTATCTCGTCATGCTTCAGGGTCACTGTCTTTATTCCTGATGAAGGGCTTTTGCCCGAAACATCGATTTCAAAGCTCCTTGGATGCTGCCTGAGCTGCTGTGCTCTTCCAGCACCACCAATCCAGAATCTGGTTTCCAGCATCTGCAGTCATTGTTTTTACCTACAGAATTGAGGCCTGCCAGTGTTGACCCACGCCCACCCACATCACATCTGAGTGACACGCATCAAGTGGGTGTGGAGTTGGGTTAACTGTTTGCACACCAAACGACCTTGTTAATAAGGAAAAACTTCACGACAAAGCCTTCAATTTTCGGAGCTCTTCAGATTTCAGGATTCTGGATAAAGAGTTGTTTACCTGTATTAGCTTTTGGAGCACTGCTCCTTCATCAAGTAGCTGTTGTTGTAGCATGGAAACAGACCCTTTGGTCCAACCTATCCATGCCGACCAGATATCCCAACCCAACCTAGTCCCACCTGCCAGCACCCGCCCCATATCCCTCCAAACCCTTCCTGTTCATATACCCATCCAAATGCCTCTTAAATGTTGCAATGGTACCAGCCTCCAACACTTCCTCTGTCAGTTCATTCCATACACGTACCACCCTCTGTGAGAAAAAGTTGCCCCGTAGGTCTCTTTTATATCTTTGAGGAGAAAGTGATGTCTGCAGATGCTGGAGATCAGAGCTGGAAATGTGTTGCTGGAAAAGCGCAGCAGGTCAGGCAGCATCCAGGGAACAGGAGAATCGACGTTTCGGGCATAAGCCCTTCTTCCTGAAGAAGGGCTTATGCCCGAAACGTCGATTCTCCTGTTCCCTGGATGCTGCCTGACCTGCTGCGCTTTTCCAGCAACACATTTCCAGCTCTTTTATATCTTTCCCCACTCACCCTAAACCTATGCCCTCTAGTTCTGGACTCCCCGACCCTAGGGAAAAGACTTTGCCTATTTACACTAACCATGCCCCTCATAATTTTGTAAACCTCTATAAGGTCGCCCCCCTCAGCCTCCGACAATCCAGGGAAAACAGCCCCAGCCTGTTCAGCCTCTCCCTATAGCTCAAATCCTCCAACCCTGCCAACGTCCTTTTAAATCTTTTCTGAACCCTTTCAAGTTTCACAACAGCTTTCCGATAGGAAGGAGACCAGAATTGCACGCAATATTCCAACAGTGGCTTAACCAATATCCTGTACAGCCGCAACATGATCTCCCAACTCCTGTACTCAATGCTCTGACTAATAAAGGAAAGCATACCAAACGCCTTCTTCACTGTCCTATCTACCTCTGACTCCACTTTTGAGGAGCTATGAACCTGCACTCTAAGGTCTCTTTGTTCAGCAACACTCCTTTACAATTAAGTGTATAAGTCCTGCTAAGATTTGCTTTCCCAAAATGCAGCACCTCACATTTATCTGAATTAAACTCCGCCTGCCACTTCTCAGCCCACGGCCCATCTGGTCAAGATCCTGTTGTAATCTGAGGAAACCCTCTTCGCTGTCCAATAGACCTCCAATTTGGGTGTCACCTGCAAACTTACTAACTGTACCTCTTATGCTCGCATCCAAATAATTTATGTAAATGACAAAAAGTAGAGGACCCAGCACCGTTCCTTGTGGTACTCCACTGGTCACAGGCCTCCAGTCTGAAAAGCAGCCCTCCACCACTACCCTCTGTCTTCTACCTTTGTGCCAGTTCTGTATACAAATGGTTAATTCTCCCTTTATTCCATGAGATCTAACCTTGCTAATCAGTCTCCCATGGGGAACTTTGTCGAATGCCTTACTGAAGTCCATATAGATCACATCTACCGCTCTGCCCTCATCAATCCTCTTTGTTACTTCTTCAAAAAACCCAATCAAGTTTGTGAGACATGATTTCCCATGCACAAAGCCTTGTTGACTATCCCTAATCAGTCCTTGCCTTTCCAAATACATGTACATCCTGTCCCTCAGGATTCCCTCCAACAACTTGTCCACCACCGAGGTCAGGCTCACTGGTCTATAGTTCCCTGGCTTGTCCTTACCATCCTTCTTAAACAGTGGCATCATGCTAGCCAACCTCCAGTCTTCCAGCACCTCACCTGTGACTATCAATGATACAAATAACTCAGCAAGAGGCCCAGCAATCACTTTTCTAGCTTCCCACAGAGTTCTAGGGTACACCTGATCAGGTCCTGAGGATTTATCCACCTTTACCCGTTTCAAGACATCCAGCACCTCCTCCTTTGTAATCTGGACATTTTGCAAGATGTCACCATCTATTTCCCGACAGTCTATATCTTCTATATCCTTTTCCACAGTAAATACTGATGCAAAATACTCATTTAGTATCTCCCCCATTTTCTGCGGCTCCACACAAAGGCTGCCTTGCTGATCTTTAAGGGGCCCTATTCTCTCCCTCGTTACCCTTTTGTCCTTAATGTATTCGTAAAAACTCTTTGGATTCTCCTTAATTCTATTTGCCAAAGCTATCTCATGTCCTCTTTTTGCCCTCCTGATTTCCCTCTTAAGTATACTCCTACTTCCTTTATACTCTTGCAAGGATTCACTTGATGTATCCTGTCTCTACCTTACATATACTGCCTTCTTTTTCTTAACCAAACCCTCAATTTCTTTAGTCATCCAGCATTCCCTATACCTACCAGCCTTTCCTTTCACCCTAACAGGAATACACTTTCTCTGGCTTCTCATTATCTCATTTCTCATGGCTTTCCATTTTCCAGCTGTCCCTTTACCTGCAAACATCTGCCCCAATCAGCTTTCGAAAGTTCTTGCAGAGGAACACAAGTGTCATGTTCTAGCAGAATGACCTGTATACTCCAAAGATCAGTGGCAGGTCAGAAGAGTGCAAAAATATAACAACAGCAAAGAATAACTAAATGATGAATAAGGAAGGGGAAATGAGTGTATGAGAGAATGCTAACTTGAAGTATAAAGACAGAGAGTGAGAGTTCCAATAAGTATTCAAAAATGGAAAGCGTAATTAAAACATGCGTTGCTGCTCTAGAGATAGAGTATGAAAATGTAGGAAATGCTGGGTGATTTAAGTAAGCATTTTGCACCAGCCTTCACTGCAGAGAATGCAAATAGCATTACAGAAATAATTGTGAATCGAAATGTGAGCACTGAACATGGAACAGCATAGCACAGTACAGGCCCATTGGCCCTCGATGTTGTGCTGGCCTTTTATCCTACACTAAGATCAGACTAACCTACAAACCTTCATTGTATTATCTTCCCTGTGCCTATCCAAGACGAGCTTAAATGTCCCTAATGTATTTGACTCTACTATCACTGTTGGCAGCGCATTCCATACACCCACTACTCTCTTGTAAAGAACCTGCCTCTGACATCTCCCCGAAACCTTCCTCCAATCACCTTAAAATTGTGACCCCTCGTGACAGACGTTTCCACCCTGGGAAAAAGTCCCTGGCTATCCACTGTATGTACGCCCCTTAACAACTTGTAAACCTCTCTCAAGTCACCTCTTATCCTTCTTCGCTCCAATGAAAAAAGCCCTAGCTCTCTCAAACTACCTTCATAAAGCATGCCCTCCAGTCCAGGCAGCATCCTGGTAAATCTCCTCTGCACCCTCTCAAAAGCTTTCACACCTTTCCTATAATGAGGCGAGCAGAACTGAGCATAATACTCCAAGCGTGGTCTAACCAAGACTCTATAGAACTGCAGCATAACCTCACGGCTCTTAAACTCAATCCCCCTGTTAGTGAAAGCTAACACAACATACTCCTTCTTAACAACTCGATCAAAGTTGGGTGGCAACTTTGAAGGATCCATGGTCGTCGACCGCATGATCCCTCTGTTCCACCACACTGCCAAGAATCCTGCCTTTAATCCTGTATTCTGCATTCAAAGTTGACCTTCAAAAGTGAATAACTTCATACTTTTCCAAGTTGAACTCCATCTGCCACTTACCAGCCCAGTTCTGCATCCTGTCAATGTCTCATTGCAACTACAGCAGCCCTCCATACTATCCACAACTCCACTAACCTTCGTGTCATCTGCAACCTTACTCACTCACTCTTCCACTTCCTCATCCAAGTCATTTATAAAAATCACAAAGAGCAGAGGTCCCAGAACAGATCCCTGCAGAACACCACTGGTCACCAAGCTCCAGACTGAACACTTTCCATCTACTACAACCGTCTGTCTTCTACGGGCCAGCCAATTCTGTATCCAGACAGACAGGTTTCATTGTATCCCATGCCTCCTGACTTTCTGAATGAGCCTACCATAGGGAATCTTATCAAATGCCTTGCTAAAATCCATGTACACCACATCCACTGCTCTACCTTTATCAATGTGTTTTGTCACATCCTCAAAGAATTCATTAAGGTTTGTGAGGCATGACCTGCCCCTCACAAAGCCACACTGACTATCTCTAATCAAATTATGGGTTTCCAAGTAATCATAAATCCTGTCTCTCAGAATCCTCTCCAATGATTTGCCTATCACTTACGTAAGACTGACTGGTTTACAATTCCCAGGGTTATCCCTATTCCCTTTCTTCAACAAAGGAATAACATTTGCCATCCTCCAATCAACTGGCACTGCTCCAATGGACAGTGAGGACGCAAAGATCATCGCCAAAGGCACAGCAATCTCTGCCCTCGCTTTCTGTAGTAACATAAGGTATATCCCATCTGGCCCGGGGGACTTATCTATCCTTATGTTTTTCAAAGTTCTCAGCACATCTTCCTTCTTAACATTAACCTGTTCTGACATATCAGCCTGTTTCACGCTGAAAAGGTCCCTCTCATTAGTGAATACTGAAGCAAAATATTCATTAAGGACCGCTCCTCCCTTCTCTGACTCCAGTCACAAGTTCCCTCCACTATCCTTGATCAGCCCTACCCTCACTCTGACCATTCTCTTGTTCTTCATGTAAATGTAGAACGCCTTGGGGTTTTCCTTAATCCTACCCGCTAAAACTTTTTCACGCCCCCTTCTAGTTCTGCAAAGTCCACTCTTCAGTTCCTTCCTGGCTACCTTATAATCCTCGGGAGCCCTATTTAATCCTTGCCTCCTCAGCCTTCAATAAGCTTCCTTCTTCCTCTTGATTCGATGTTCCACATCCCTTATCACCCAAGATTCTTTCAACCGACCATCCCTTCCTTGACCCAGTGGGAGAAACCTGTCCAGAGCTATCAGCAAGTGCTTCAAAAACAACTTCCACATTTCTGTTATGCATTTCCTAAGAACATCTGTTTCCAATGGAAGGGAGGCAATTTCAAATGCTTGGGAAAGAGTGCCACAAGAATTAATTGAATTAAAATCTGACAATCATTCTGGCTTTGAGGCATTCATTCAAGACTGTTAAAAGAAATGGCTGCTGAGGTAATTGATTGATTTGAATTTTCAAGAACTCCCTGGATTCTGTCAAAAAGAATTAAAACTTTTGTTAAATTCTATTCATGATGGGGTTTAATTTCTGATAAAGCCAAGCAGAGGAGTGACAGAGAGGTTTAGATAACTATTTCCATAGCTAAAGACTCCTCACTAGGGCAGTCTGAATGGAAGTGGCTATGGTTAGGAAGTCAGAGGCAGCTATGTTGAATGGAGTGTCTGCAATCTGATATGAGAATTGGAGGAGATTTGAAGGAGCTGAAAATGTGTTGTTGGAAAAGCGCAGCAGGTCAGGCAGCATCCAGGGAACAGGAGAATCGACGTTTCAGGCATAAGCCCTTCTTCAGGAAAGGGCTTATGCCCGAAACATCGATTCTCCTGTTCCCTGGATGCTGCCTGACCTGCTGCGCTTTTCCAGCAACACATTTTCAGCTCTGATCTCCAGCATCTGCAGACCTCACTTTCTCCTTGGAGATTTGAAGGAGCCGTCTTGCCAGTAGTAAAGAAAACTGAAGGAATCTGAGACAATCAATCACCAACACAGAATCCAGAACAATTTATTAATCTTCCAAAAGCAGAAATTGCTGGAAAAAACTCAGCAGGTCTGGCAGCATCTGTGGAGAGAAAACAATGTCAATGTTCTGGGTCCAGTGACCCTTCTTCAGGACTGTGATTTTTTTTTATTAATCTTCCAAGTTTTGATAAATTCCAGACTTGATATCATTGAAATATATGTTAAACGTACATAAAAGGAATGTGGGGTTAAGACATCTGATTTATTGTATAATTGAGACAATAAAGTCTAAGAGCAGATGTGGGACCCTCAGCTCATTTAGTTTGTTCCACCATTCAATGAGATCATGGCTGATTTGACTAACTTCAACTCCACTTTCCTGCCTTTTCCCTATGACCCTTGAGTCCATTAATGTTTAAAAATCTGTCTATCTCAACCTTGAATATACCTAATGACCCAGTCTCAACAACCCTCTACTAAAGAATTCCATAGATTCGCTCCCCTATGAGAGAAGATATCCCTCCTCATCCCTGTCTTAAATGTGCGACTCACTTATCCTAAGGTTATGTCTTCTGGTCCTGCACTCTCCCACAAGGGGAAACAACATTTCTGCATCTACTCTGTCAAATTCGCTAAGAAGTATTGTGTGTTTCAATGAGGTCACCTCTCATTCTTCTAAACTCCAATGAATAAAGGCCCAATCTACTCGACATCTCCTCATGAGTCTCTCTGTACCAGGTATCAGCCTGGTGAACTTTCTCTGGTCTACTTCCAAGGCCAGGATATCTTCCCTTAGATAAAGGGCCCGGAGCCATTCACAGTATTCCATTTGTGGGCTGACAGGTGCCTTGGATAGTTTTAGTAAAACTTCCCTATTTCTCTACTCTATCCCTTTTGGAATCAAAGCCATTTGCGTTCCCTATTTCCCATGGAATCTGGTTGTTGCCTTTTTGTGATACTTGAACTAGGACCTCCCAAATCCCTCTATGCTGCTGCTTTCCATTTAAATAATCTTCTATGCTTCCTACCAAAGTGCATAACCTCACATTTTCCCATCTTATATTCCACATGCCAAGTTTTTTGACCACTAACTCAACCTGTGGATCTGGGTGGCATAATCTTTGGAGGGTCATTGTGGACTCGATAGGCTGAATGGCCGGTTTCTGGATCAGTGGTGCTGGAAGAGCACAGCAATTCAGGCAGCATCCGAGGACAGGCAAAATCGACGTTTCGGGCAAAAGCCCTTCATCAGGAATAAAGGCAGAGAGCCTGAAGCATGGAGAGATAAGCTAGAGGAGGGTGGGGGTGGGAATAGAGTAGCATAGAGTACAATAGGTCAGTGGGGGAGGAGATGAAGGTGATAGGTCAGGGAGGAGAGGGTGGAGTGGATAGGTGGAAAAGGAGCTGGGCAGGTCGGACAAGTCCAGACAAGTCAAGGGGATCGTGTTGCTGGAGGTTAGAAACTAGGATGAGGTGGGGGAAGGGGAAATGAGGAAGCTGTTGAAATCCAGATTGATGCCCTGGGGTTGAAGTGTTCCGAGGCGGAAGATGAGGCGTTCTTCTTCCATGCGTCTGGTGGTGAGGGAGTGGCGGTGGAGGAGGCCCAGCACCTCCATATCCTCGGCAGAGTGGGAGGGGGAGTGGCCGGTTTACACAGTGTAGGAGCTCTATGATTCTAAATATACATTTCCCTGAGAAAATGTAGATCTTAAGGCAGACTCTTTGTGTCATCCTCACCACATGTCTTCCTATCTATTTTTGTGTCATCCACAAACTTGGCAAAAGTCCATTCACGTTCTCATTCCATGTCATTAATATATATTGCAAACAATTGAGGCCTTAACACTTTTCACTGTGCACACTGTGTAATGAAATTGACCCCTTATCCCAACATTGTGTCTTCCAGACAGATTAGTTAGCTAACCTTTTATCTGTGCTATTATATTACCTCCAACACCAAAAGGTGTTACCTTATTAAGCAGCCTAATGTGTGATACCTTATCAAATGCCTCCTGAATGTTCCAATATATCACATCCACAACTTCTCCAATACTGATCCTGCTTGTTAACCTTTTCAAAGAATTCTAGTAAATTTGTCTGGCATGACTTTCCCTTCATAAACCGATGCTTAATCAGCCTGATCGTAGTGCTCATTTCTAATGCTTTTCTATTGCATCTTTTATAATATGCTCAAACATTTTCATACTAGCTGTCATGAAGCTGACTGGCCCATAGTAACCATTTTTTTGTCTCCTCTTTTCAAATAGTGGTAATTGTGTTAATTGTATTTGTCATATATAATCATTTACAAAAGAGTGTAATTGTTATAATTCAGATTCTTTGATTTTTGGGGTGAAAATTGGTTTATTTAATCTCATGGCTTCATTCTTGTGGTGAATATATGAGTTCATAGATTATTGAAAAACAATTTAATATGTTACTGTTCCGAACCCTCTGTGCTGCCTACTCACTCACTCGGGTGACCTCCCCACCTGCACCAACTGTAATAGCTGTGCCACCAACTTTCATCTCCCTTAATATCCGGTTCACACTTGGTTCCTCACTCCTTATGAGGAGAGAACCCTGACCCTGACTACCCAATGTGGCTGACTGACCATGTCCAAGCCCTTGAACTGGTATTGGAGGCCATCTTTGACTTACTGTGCCAGGTTTACAAGTTTATGTTACTGTGCCAGAACTAAAACCACGTGATTCTGCCACATTTCTCAATGTAGCCCACATCGTTCAGGTCCTTAAAAAATGAGAGGCACGACAGCTCAGTGGTTCCCACTACTGTCTCACAGCATTATGGACCTGGGTTAGATTCCATTCTCAGGCAACTTTCTGTGGAATTTGCACATTCTCCCCATATCTGCGTGGGTTTCCTCCGGCTGCTCTGGTTTCCTCCCACAATCCAACAATGTACAGGTTAGGTGGATGGGCCATGCTAAATTACCCATAGTGCCCAGGGATGTGCAGGCTAGGTAGATTAGCCACGGGAAATGCAGGGATACGGGGTAAAGGGTAGGGGGAATAGGATGGTCTTCGGATGGTCAGTGTGGACTCGATAAGTTGAATGCCCTGTTTCCACACTGTAGGGATACAATGAAAATTCTGCTCACTATTCTCTAATCATAGATTTTGGTAACTTCCGCGCATTTTGACACTCAACCAACATGATTGTTATAACCTCACTTTCCTCTCATAAATTTGTATAAAACATTCAATCAGCCTTGACTGGAGTTTTGCATTCAGTTCTGGGCATTGTATTTTCGCATGCTTGTGGAGATCATTAGAGAAGGTGCAATAAAGATTCCCAAGGAGATGGGTCCAGAAATTTGGGACTGCAATAAGGTTGACAGATTCGAGATGTTAAGACCATAAGACCATAAGACATAGGAGTGGAAGTAAGGCCATTCGGCCCATCGAGTCCACTCTGCCTTTCAATCATGGCTGATGGGCATTTCAAGGAGAAAGTGAGGACTGTTCTCCTGTTCCTTGGATGCTGCCTGACCTGCTGCGCTTTTCCAGCAGTCATTCCTGAAGAAGGGCTTATGCCCGAAAAGTCGATTCTCTTGTTCCTTGGATGCTGCCTGACCTGCTGCGCTTTTCCAGCAACACATGATGGGCATTTCAACTCCACTTACCCGCATTCTCCCCGTAGCCCTTAATTCCTTGTGACATCAAGAATTTATCAATCTCTGCCTTGAAGACATTTAGCGTCCCGGCCTCCACTGCTCTGGCGGCAATGAATTCCACAGGCCCACCACTCTCTGGCTGAAGAAATGTCTCCGCATTTCTGTTCTGAATTTACCCCCTCTAATTCTAAGGCTGTGTCTACGGGTCCTAGTCTCCTCGCCTAACGGAAACAATTTCCTAGTGTCCACCCTTTCCAAGCCATGTATTATCTTGTAAGTTTCTATTAGATCTCCCCTTAATCTTCTAAACTCCAATGAATATAATCCCAGGATCCTCAGCCGTTCCTCGTTTGTTAGACCTACCATTCCAGGGATCATCCGTGTGAATCTCCGCTGGACACGCTCCAGTACCAGTATGTCCGTCCTGAGGTATGGGGACCAAAACTGGACATAGTACTCCAAATGGGGCCTAACCAGAGCTTTATAAAGTCTCAGTAGCACAACGGTGCTTTTATATTCCAACCATCTTGAGATAAATGACAACATTGCATTCACTTTCTTAATCACGGACTCAACCTGCATGTTTACCTTTAGAGAATCCTCAACTGGCAGATCCCTTTGTACTTTGACTTTACGAATTTTCTCACCGTTTAGAAAGTAGTCCATGCTTGTATTCTTTTTTCCAAAGTGCAAGACCTCGCATTTGCTCACATTAAATTCCATTAGCCATTTCTTGGACCACTTTCCCAAACTGTCTAGATCCTTCTGCAGCCTCCCCACTTCCTCAGTACTACCTGGCTGTCCACCTAACTTTGTATCATCGGCAAACTTCGCTAGAATGCTCCCAGTCCCTTCATCCAGATCATTAATATTGTTGAAATCGTTTTCCTTCACAAAGAAGAGGTTGAGAGGAGATTCAGTGGAAGTTTTCAAAATCACTATTTAAAAATTGTTCTCCTGATGAAAAAAATTGAGAACCAGAGGGTACAGACTTAATGCAGTTGACAAATATGTGAAGAAAAACTGCAAATGGTTACAGTCTATAATGCAGTGCCTGAGAGTGTGATGGAGGCAGGTTCAATCTCGGCATTCAAAAGGCAATTATTAGGAAAGGAAGAATGTGCAGGGGTTATGAAAAGATGTGATTTGATGAGATTTACAAGGCATGATTAGTAAATTTGCGGATGATGCTAAAATAGGAGGTATCATGGCCAGTGATGAAGGTTATCAGAAATTGCAGCAGGACCTTGATCAACTGGGGAAGTGGGCCAAGAAATAGCAAATGGAGTTAGATGATTAGATTCCCTACAGTATGGAAATAGGTCAGTTGGCCCAACAAGCCCACACCGACCCTCTGAAAAGGAACCCACCAAGACCCATTCCCCTGTCCTATATTTACCCCTGACACATGCACCAAACACTACAGGCAATTTAGCATGGCCAATTCACCTGGCCTGCACATCTTTGGATTGTGGGAGGAAACACACACAGGCACAGGGAGAATGTGCAAACTCAGTTGCCTGAGGCTGGAATTGAACCTGGGTCCCTAGTGCTGTGAGGCAGCAGTGCTAACCTCTGAGCGTGAGGTCTTGCATTTTGAAAAGTCAAATCAAGGTAAGAGTTTTGTGGTGAATGGTAGGGCCTTAAGGAGTATGGTGGAATAGGGGACTTGGAGTTCAGGTGTACAGTTCTCAGAAAGTGCAGTTACAACTAGACAGGGCAGTGAAGAAGGCTTTTAGCAAACTGGCCTTCATCAGTCAGGGCATTGAATATAGATGTTGGGAAGTTATGTTGCAGTGTACAGGATGCTGATGAGGCCGCACTTGGAGTATTGCGTCACCTTGCTATAGAAAGAATGTTATTAAACTGGAAAGAGTGTCGAAGAAATTTACAAAGATTTTGCCAGGACTCAATGGTCTGAGTTATAGAGAGAGGTTGAACAAGCTAGGACTTTTCTCTTTAAAGTATTGGAGACAAAGGTGGGATCTTATAGAGGTGTATAAGATCAGGAGAGGCATGGATAGGGTGAGTGCACTGAGACTTTTTTTTCTCAGAGTTCGGGAATCAAGGACTACAGGGCATCAGTTTTAAGGTTAGAGGGACAAGAATAAAAGGGAACTTGAGGGGCAACATTTTTACACAGAGGGTGGTATGCAAATAGCCTAAGCTGCCAGTGAAAGTGGTTGAGGTGGGTACATTAACAACATTTAAAATTCATTTGGACAAATACATGGATAGGAAAGGTTTAGAAGGATATGAGCCAAGTGCAGGAAAATGGGGTTAACGTGGATGGATATTTTGGTCAGCATGGACCAGTTTGGATCAAAGGGCCTGTCTCCATGCTGTGGGACTCTGTGAAGAGAATGCAAGGGATTGGCACTGGATGGATTGCACCTTTAGAGGGTCAGCACAGACACCATAGATACTGCAATCATTCTAAGATTCTATAATGGAATGTATCAGCCTAAGGACACCATTCCTGATCCCACAGAGCTTTGGAAGGTAATGGCCTATGCAACTGTGATTTCCTTTTGTATTTCTTCCAATAGTATGAGGGTGAAAATCAGTCATTGTTGGAAAGTTCTCTAAATCTCTAAAGCTATTATTTTCTCCATAAAGGTTTTTAAAAGTTATATTCAAACCATTGAGATTATCTCATAGACTTATTTCTCCGCTCTCTTATACCACTGTTATGTTATGCAACTCTGAAACATCTGTTATGACATTTGACAAAATTAAACTGACTCCTTTAGATTTCTCCATTTGAGCTTTTCTGTATTTCCATTTCAGGAGCCTTTTGAAGGAAGATTACATTGACCCGAACAGAGTTGGTGTTTTTGGGGAGGTAATGTTTTTAATGTCAAAATGTTTTTAACAACATATATTTTCTTCATCTAATTTTGATGTGGATCCAGGAGCTGGAAGAACATGGTGCTTGGTTGTACAGCACTCCAGACAGCTGTCCTCCCCCTTCCCACCTCACCCACTCCCTCTGGCACTTATCAGAGGGCCCTGCCAGTAATGCAGCCAGCCTATAATTACTTGCTGTCGAAGGAAAAACTAGTGTGTGTGTGTCTGTTTCTGAGGGTATATGGGTGTGTGTAGGTATGTGTGTAGGTGTGTGAGGGTATGTGCCTTTGAGTGTGTGTTTATGTGTGTGAGAGAGAGGGTGTGGGTGTATGGGGGTATGGGTGTGTATATGAGAGGGTGCGTGTGTGAGAGTCTGAAAGTATGCATCTGTGTGCGAGACAGATGTGTGGGTCAGTGTGTGTATGTGAGAGAGAGGATGTGTGTGGGCGTGTATATGAGAGGGTATGTGTGTGTGCCTGTCTATGTACGTGAGTGTATGTGTGTGTGTATGTCGGTGTGTTTGTGTGTGTGTCAGTGTGCGTATGTGAGAGAGAGGGTGTGTATGGGTAGGTTTATGAGAAGGTATGTGTGTGTGAGAGTGCGTGTATGAGTATGTGTGCCTGTCTGTGTGTGTGAAAGTATGTGTGTGTCAGTGTGTGTATATGAGAGGGTATGTGAGTATGAGAGGATGTGTGTGAGTATGTGTTTCTGTATGTGTGTGTGAGAGTTTGTGAGAGAGAGGGTTTGTCTGTGCATGCGTGTGACTGTGTGTGGGTATGCGTGTGTACGTCTTGTGGCAATATAGCCAAGACCATGTAGCACTGTGGAATTCCTACCACTCAGGAGAGACTTGTCTTCTGTCTACTTTGTGACCCCTAAAAGGCACATCAAATGCTGCTGAACAAATCACCTTATAAATAGAAGTGTCCCCTTGTAAACGAAGATTACTGCTGACGGAATGAATTTTAATGCCCATCTCTGAAATTGTATACACAAAGGGGGGAGGGGAGTCGCTAAATCTCTAAAGATGGTCAAGGAAGCCTCCTGCATTGCACAATGGGATCTCCCCACATGCACCCTGTGCTCCTAAGCCACCCATGTCTTCTGACATTAGTGAACCAGATGACAATTAACAGTGGATTCATGGCCATCATTAAATTCTTAATTTCAGATTTTTAATTGAATTCCAATTCTACCATCTGGTCAGGCAGCATCCAAGGAACAGGAGAATTGACGTTTCGGGCATAAGCCCTTCTGCAGGCTTATGCCCGAAACGTCGATTCTCCTGTTCCTTGGATGCTGCCTGACCTGCTGCGCTTTTCCAGCAACACATTTTCAGCTCTGATCTCCAGCATCTGCAGTCCTCATTTTCTCCTCAAATCTACCATCTGTCATGGTGAGATTGGAATACAGTTCCCCAGAACATTACCTGGGTCTCTGGACTAACAGTCCAGCAATTATACCACGAGGCCATCATTGATTTGGCCACCTTGATTTCCATGCTTTCAGGAGAAGTTAATGCCAATTGGGGTAGAATGGGCCTGTTCACTGTTGCAGAGGGGTACAGCAGTGGTTAAAAAAAAGATGTGTTGTCCTGCAGAAAGAACACTTAACTTCCCCTGTTCCTAAAACAAATCATTTTAGGACCAAGAGTTCAAGCATTCAGGTTGGTTCTTCCAGCTGCAATCCTCTGATGGGCTAGTCATGTTCCCCCGAGGGCTGAGCACAAATGGACTTCCTGGTATTTCAAGTCCTCAGCCCCACAGACTGCACCCCTCTCCCCCCTCACCCTGCTGCCAGCAATTAGTTTGGAATAAGGACTCTGTAGCCCAAAAGGCCCCACAGTAACTCCAAAACATTATGTCAGAGTTACAGCTTGTACCAGTAGACTTGTGAACATTCAGCGTCAATTTATTCTTCTGCACTAACGAAGGCCATTTTACACTATTGTGTGAAAATACAATGATCACTGGCAGTGATGGCACAGTGTGCACGATAACCATTTTTACTCCCCTCACCTCCAAAACATGACGGTAATCATTTGAACCATCTACAAAGTGGCATCATTCTCACCAATCTGCTTGGTCTGAGCTTAATCAGTTTATTAAAATTGACAGTTGTCATGTCACCAATGGTCCAACCTTTTGTAATGTTCGAATAAATTGGTAATCCCTTTCTAAATTTGATTTCTTGTATCCCGATCCAGATGAGTGCTTGGATCATGTCACTTTTAGATTAGATTAGATTAGATTAGATTACAGTGTGGAAACAGGCCCTTCGGCCCAACAAGTCCACACCGACCCGCCGAAGCGAAACCCACCCATACCCCTACATTTACCCATTACCTAACACTACGGGCAATTTAGTATGGCCAATTCACCTGACCCTGCACATCTTTGGACTGTGGGAGGAAACCGGAGCACCCGGAGGAAACCCACGCAGACACGGGGAGAACGTGCAAACTCCACACAGTCAGTCGCCTGAGTCGGGAATTGAACCCGAGTCTCTGGCGCTGCGAGGCAGCAGTGCTAACCACTGTGCCACCGTGCCGCCCACATTGCTGTTACTGAGTGTTGGTGGTGGAGAGAGAGGATGTTTGTGGATGTGGTGCCAATCAAGCGGGCTGCTTTGTCCTGGGTAGTGTCAAGCATCTTCAGTGTTGTAGCTTCACCCATCCAGGCAAGTGGGGAGTATTCCATCCCAATCCTGACTTATGCCTTGTAGATGATGAACAGACTTTGGAGAATGAAGAGGGGAATAACTCACCACAGTATTCCTACCCTCTGACTTGCACTTACAACTACTCTGTAAGTGTGGCAAATCCAGTTGAGTTTATGCAGTGCTTAAGTTTTGCACTACCCAGCAGTTATTTCATCTATTGGATGCACTGCAGCAACTCACCAAGTTTCTGTTGACAACATTTTTCAAACCTGCTAGTTACACCATCTAAAAAGTCAAGAGCACCAGATACATGAAAACACTGCCATCTGCAACTTTCCCTTCTGGTTAAATGTTTTGGAACTAACTTGCCATTCTTTCATTATTATCACATCAAAATCCTGGAACTCTGTATCCAATACCTCAACAGTTCCAGCAGTTGTAAAAGGCACCTTATGACTACCTTTCAAAGGCAATCAAGGACTGGCAATAAATCCTGGCCTTGCTCAAATTTGAAGAATACATTGAGAAAAATGTCCTATTTAAGAATTGTTCAACATGAGGATCTTGTGCAGGTTCCAGAGACACATTAATAAAGTTCCATGGTGATTCTGTTGGCCAGTGTAAGTTGCTGCAATTATCTTTTACTTACATTCATTCATGATATGTAAGCGTCACTAACTGGCCAATATTTATTGCTCATCCTTGAGAAGCTAATGATAAGCTGCCTACTTGAACTGCTGCAGACCATGTGCTGCAGATACACCCACCGGGAAGAAATTCCAGCATTTTGGCTCAACGACAGTGAAGAAACAGTGATATATTTCTCAGTCAGAATGGTGAGTAGCTTGCAGGTGGTGGTTGTCCAATGTATACAATGCCCTTGTCTTTCTAGGTGGAAGTGGTAATGTGTCTGGAAAGTGCTGCCTAAGGACCTTTGGTGATTTTCTGCATTACTGCAGGGCAGCATGGTGGCTCAGTGGTTAGCACTGCTGCCTCACACTGCCACGGACCCGAGTTCAATTCCAGCTTCGGGCAACTGTGTGGAGTTTGCACATTTTCCCCGTGTCTGCGTGGTTTCCTCCTCCGGGTGCTCCAGCTTCCTCCCACGTTCCAAGGATGTACAGGTTGGGTGAATTGGCCATGGTAAAGTGCCCATAGTGTCCAGGGTTGTGTAGGTTAGTTGGATTAGCCTTGGGGAATAGAGGGAGAGGGTAGAGGGGATGAGTCTGAGTCTGGGTGGGATACTCTTCAGACAGTCGGTGTGGACTTGTTGGGCCAAATGATTTGTTTCCAAACTGGACGGATTCTAAGATCTTCTAGATAGTACACATTGCTGTTACTGAGTGTTGGTGGTGGAGAGAGTGGATGTTTGTGGATGTGGTGCCAATCAAGCGGGCTGCTTTGTCCTGGGTAGTGTCAAGCATCTTCAGTGTTGTAGCTTCACCCATCCAGGCAAGTGGGGAGTATTCCATCCCAATCCTGACTTGTGCCTTGTAGATGATGAACAGACTTTGGAGAATGAAGAGGGGAATAACTCACCACAGTATTCCTACCCTCTGACTTGCACTTACAACTACTCTGTAAATGTGGCAAGTCCAGTTGAGTTTGAAAGGTAACCTCAAGGGTGTTGATAGTAGGGGACTCATAATGCTGTGATGGTAGCACCAACTGTGATGGGGTGGTGGTTAGATTGCCTCTTATTGGAGATGTTCATTGTCTGGAATTTGTGTGAGGTGAATGTTATCTCCCACTTGTCGGCTCAAGTCTGGATATTGTCCAGATCTTGTTGCATTAGACCATGCACTGCTTCAGTATCTGAAGAGTTGAGAATGATGCTGCATATTGTGTAATCATTGGTGAATATCCCCACTTCTGATCATATGATGGAGAGAAGGTTGTTGCTGAAGATGGTTGGGCCTAGGACATGATCCTGAGGAAGTCCCACAGAGATGCCTGACTCTATAATTAAGGTGATTGACCTCCAAAAAACACAACGATCCTACCAGCAGAGAGGTTGCCCTGATTCCAATAGATTCCGTTTTTCTCGGGCTCCTTGATGCCACACTCAGTTGATATAAATGACAACAGGAAAGATTTACAAATCAAGAAGAATAGATTGCAGGTTAATATAATGACATAAAAATGTCATTTTAATTCCAGTGTGTTCATGAGCAACTTGAACTGAACTTGACGAGAATTATATATTTGCCTTAACGTGGAATATTGACTCCTTGTGTTTACTTTCTGTAGGCTTATGGTGGTTATCTGAGTTTGATGCTGCTTACCACGGAGAAAGAATTTGATACAAAAAATGCCCTATTCAAGTGTGGAATAGCACTTTCTCCAATCACAGACTTTAAACTCTACGGTAGGTATCAACTTGCAAAATTGACCTGCAGCCCATCTGAAACTGTAAACTGCCAACTCAACACTGCCAATGTTCTCTTAGTTATCTTTTATTACCCTCAAAAAGTTGCTTACTTTCTTCCACCATGCACCCATTATCCCCCGATTTACATTGATTCCCCTCCTCAAACTCAAAACTCTCAATATTTTAATCCCTTTTTGAGTCCCACCCTTTAAGACCTGTATCACCTTCCAGCCGAAGAGCCCCACATAATCCCTGTCCCTTTGACATCTTCCCCTCCCTTCACCTCACCATTGACAACAAGGGCTTTTGCCCGAAACGTCGATTTTCCTGCTCCTCGGATGCTGCCTGAACTGCTGTGCTTTTCCAGCACCACTCTAATCCAGAATCTGGTTTCCAGCATCTGCCGTCATTGTTTTTACCAACAGTGATTTCAACCTTCCAGGGCTATAATTGAAATTCCTTCCTTAAACCCCTGCACACCCCTCTCCTGCAGCAAGGCCTTGCTTTCATCAAGCTTCTAATTATCCCTCCAAACCTACTTTCTTTTACACCTATGCAATCTGGTGTGGTTTGTTTATTTTGATTTTTACAAGGAATGGCTCATTGGCTGGGCTACTGTAAAATAAATGTTTATTTTCATTTGTACTCTGCTCTGTGGTCTGGTGCAAGGTAATTAAGTGGTGGTGGATGACTGCAGTCAGCTAGAACAAAGTCATCAAGACTGTTTTATTTGTTATACTTCGTTTTATTTTAATAAAGTGTTTATTTGTCTCCTGGATTTACCATATTTTGATAAATATTGGACCAGTAAAAACATATTCTAGTCTTTAGGAGATGTTAAACCCACTTACATGGTTGGATTTCCATGTTGGTTTATGAAAAAAGATGGGAGAAAATTAAACAATTCCCCCACTCCAAAGGTAAAATATGGGACAGATGATTTTTATGGAGCTCTACCAGATGGGCGATGCAGTAGAATTAAATAGTGGCAGTAGGACAGAAGCACAATTTAAACTAGTAAAAGGTAAATTTAGAATTGATATCAGGTTTTTTTTTAATAAACAGTAATCAACATATAGAATAAACCTCCAGAGAGCTTAATGAAGACTATAAAAGTGGAATCATTTAGGAAGTAATTGGAAGCTGAAATGAGCAGTGTTTAATAGATTTTTGAATGCATGCATTTGTATCAACCAAATGGCCTTTCTTATGTATGGTTGCGTATCATCTTGTGAGTGAGTCTCAGCTCTGTATGACTTCCCTCCTTCCTTCCAGTTTTCTGATGTTAAACCTGTATTTCTTGCTTTTAACCCTGTCATCATGACAGGAACATCGGAACAGAAGGAGGCCATTCAGCTCCTTGAGTCTGTTCTGCCATTCAGTGAGATTAAGGCTGATCTGTGACCTAGCCCCATATACCTAAGTTTGGCACATATTGCTTTAATATCTTTGCTTAACAAAATAATTCTCTCAGATCTAAAGCTAATGACTGATCTAACATCCACTGCCATTTGTAGAAGAACATTACAAACATCTACAACCCTTTGCATGTAGAAGTTCTTCCCAACAACACTCCTGAATGGTCTGTCCCTAATTCTCAGATTATTCCCCCTAGTTCTAGAATCCCCAACCTGTGAAAATGGTTCATCTTTATCTACCATGTCTTTTCCTGCTAATATCTTGAAGACTTCAATCAGATCACCCTTAACCTTCTAAACTCTGGAGGAAATAGGCCTAATTTGTATAATCTCTCCTGTTATGGATCAGGCCCAACCCCTCAAAAGATTTTTAAGCAGGTAGCCCAGGCGGGAGCTTTGCTATTTGTTTTTGGTAAGTGTATAGTGGATATTCCTGGAGTGAATCAGCTGGTCTGACTGCCAAGTTTTAAACAAACAGAATTTATTTATAAAATTATGGAATAAAACACAAAGAACAGAAAATGGATTACCGGATAACTTATCCTATCCAAACCTGACAGCTTATCCCAACTTCATGATGCTGTTCTGAAGATAGTTGCAACACTCCCCATAAACAGACCCTTTGCATAAAGATTAAAAATGACACAAACCACTTACAGGTTTCAAGTCAGAGAAGAGAGTTCATGAGCCTTTTTCACACATCCCTTGCTGCAACTGAATCTAATCTAGACGAAGGCTAGCTACGCAGCTAGCTGGACACTCCCCTTTGATTATACCAGTTTTTTTTAAGACACGAAAGCCTTAGGCCAGAAGCATTATCTGTTAGGGATAAACAAAAAGGCCCCAATGAACCATGCAAACTTTCGACATGTTGGAACCTTGGGTTGTTTCAAACCTTGCTGAAGAAACAACAATTTAACCTTGTCAAAGGAACAGGTTCATCACACTGCTCATAACTGAATCCCTGAAGTCCAGGTATCAATCTTATTAACCTACATTGCATTCCCTCCAAGACCAGTATTTCTTTTCCAAGGTGTGGTGCCCAGCTCTGCACTGAGCCTTCTATGTGGGGTCTGACAGGGTTTTTGTAGAGCTGCAGCATTAGTTCTGCATCTTTCTACTCCAGTCCTCTAGATATGATAGACTACTTAATTAGATAAATGATGTTAATGAGCCAGTGTTGGACTGGGGTGGACACAGTTAAAAATCACACGACATCAGGTTATAGTCCAACAGGTTTAATTGGAAGTTTTTGCTTCCAGAGTGTTACTTCTTCATCAGGTAAATGTGAAGCAGAATCTATTACAAAAGATTATCATGTCATGCAACTGAAATGATGTATTGAACAAACCTAGATCGTTGTTAAGTCTTTTGCCATTTAGAATGGGTTGCAGGTTTCGGTTCTTTAATATGTAAATCCCAGAACTTCTTTTAAGTCCCATTCTCGAGATAACTTAAGGTTTTGTAACAAAAGTGACATCTCAGCTCAGACAATACATTAAAGGTGTGAGGTTAGAGTCTGTCTGTATCCTTGAGTCAGACTGGTTCTATTTGCAATGTAGGGATATATAAAATGTTACATGGATTGACTGCCTACAGATTGTGATCTTTTTGAGCAAAATGGAATGTATCTACAAATATAATTCTGCAAACGCAAATTCATCTCATAGACTTACGCGTGTGTGTGTGCACACGCTCATATGCATGACAGAGAGAGAGTGTGTGTGCGTGTGAGTATGAGTGCACATGAGAGTGTTTGCATGTGTGACCCCACTACACTGTACACTCACGCACACACACACACTCTCACACAGACACACACACTCTTACATACTCACACACCCATGCAGACCCTCATACACATCCTATCTCTCATACACACACACATACACTCACCCATACTCACACCCACCCCACACATCCTCTCACAGGCTCATACTCCATCACACTCACACACACACTTTACCAAGCACATACACATGCACACTCTCCCTCTCTCTCATGCACACAGACATATATAAGTCTATGGGGTGAATTTGCATTTGCAGAATTATATTTGCAGCCACATTCTATTTTGCTCAAAAAGCACACAATCTGCAGGCAGTCAATCCATGTAATATTTTATAAATTCCTAATTTGGAAATAGAACCAATCTGACTCAAGATTGGCAGACAGATATACTCTAACCTCACACCTTTAATGCATTATCTAAGCTGAGATGTCTCTTTTTTTTTTATAAAACCCTAAATTATCTTGAGAATGTGACTTTAAAGAACTTCTGGGATTTACTTATTAAAGAACCGAAAGCTGCAACCCATTCTAAAAGGTGAAAGACTTAACAACAGTCCAGGTTTGTTCAATATATCATTTCAGTTGCATAACACTGTAATCTTTTGCTATAAATTCTGTGTCTTATGGTCCTGCACCACAGCCACCTGATGAAGGAGCAGTGCACAGAAAGCTCGTGCTTCCAAATAAACCTGTTGAACTAAAACCTGGTGTTGTGTGATTTTTAACTTTACCGAGATAAAGGCCGACCTATTACACTCTCAACCTGCAAAACCTGTACTAAAAAAAGAATGACTTTATTTGCCAAGGCAACAAGCCTAATGTATTAGTAAAAGGTTTTATATTATTATTATCCTGGGGTCTGAATCTTCCAGGCAGTCATTTACTTTATGAATCTGCCCTTTTATGGAGTGATGTTCACTTACTCAACGCTACACTCAATCCTAATGTTATGAGTAGCCAGAACCCTGGATGAGTGTTCCCTTTCTATCTCAGGGCACTGAGATCTATTGGTACAACCAGTAACCGAGCTGAATTCAGCTCAGTACCAGATAGATCAGCACCAGTGAAAAAAACCAGCTGACCCATTGGGAAGCTTGTATTCCCATCTTTAACTCCATCCCAACTTTGATCATATGCAGTCAGATAACTGGCTTCTCATAATATTAGCGTTTAAATCATATTTTTATGACTTGCTGCTATTTTGATGGAAGCTGTATCTACTGAAAATATGAATGTATGCATGTATGTGATTTGCCAGTGTATCCAGCCAGTCGCACACTATCATGTTGATTTATAATATTGATACGTCCTCCTTTGCAGCCAAATGTTTACAGACAAACAAAGGAGGTTATTGTAAAATAAAGAACTGTGGGTGCTGGCAATCTGAAACAAGCAGAAATCACTGGAGAAACTCAGGAGGTCTGGCAGCATCAGAAGCGAGAGAAACAGTTAATCTTTCAGGTCCAGTGTCCCGGCTTCAGAACTGATGGTAGTGAGGAAAAGTTGGTATATTGTATATGGCTGAAGACAGGAGGGCAGGGGTAAAGAAATAAGCGATAAATGGAGACGGTGACTAAAAGACATGGACAGTTCAGGTCCTGAATTGATTACAGTGCTCCAACAAGACTCATCACAAGCTGAAAGAACAGCATCCCATTTTCCACGTTGGGCACTTGCAGCCTTCAGGACTCAATATTGAGTTCAATAATTTTAGGGTATGGACATCTTCTTCCATGACATCTACAGATTCCCACACCCCAGGACCTATCATAACATAGGCTGCTTTTAGCACATCCAACCCATTTTCATGTACTACTGGTTCCCATTATCAGTTTTTATTTCTCCCTGGCTCACCATTACCAATCCCTTTGTCTAACTGTCTTTCTCTTCCTCTAGGCACTGATCCACCTATCACTTACTCTTTTACCTTCCTGACCTCCACCCCCTGTCTTTAGCACATATACCAATCATTTCCTAGCTACCATCAGTTCTGAAGAAGGATCATAGAGTCTTAGAGATGTACAGCACTGAAACAGAACCTTTGGTCCAACTCGTCCATACTGACCAGATATCCTAAATTAATCTAGCTCCATTTGCCAGCACTTGGCCATATCCCTCTGAACCCTTCCTATTCATGTACCAGATGCCTTGTAATTGTACCAGCCTCCATCACTTCCTCTGGCATCTCATTCCATACACGCACCACCCTCTCCATGAAAAAGCTGCCCCTGAGGTCCCTTTTAAATCTTTCCCCTCTCACCCTAAACATATGTCTTCTAGTTCTGGTCTCGCCCATCCCAGGGAAAAGACCTTGTCTATTGATCCTATCTGGGCCATTCATGATTTTATAAAACTGTATAATAAGGTTCCCCCCACCAACCCCAGCCTCCAATGCTCCAGGGAAAACAGCCCTAGCCAATTCAGCCTCTTCCTATAGCTCAAACCTTCCAATCTTGGCAACATCCTTGTAAATTTTTTTTGAACCCTTTCAAGTTTCACTGTACCTGAAACATTAACTCTATTTCTCTTGCCACAGATGCTGCCAGGACAGCTGAATTTCTCCAGTAATTTCAGTTTTTGAGAAGGTTATAGTTTTAGTTCTTTTTAGATCTGCGGCATTTCTTTGCACACCTGACCTGCTATTTCTTTCTTCACAGCCTCTGCATTCACTGAGCGCTATTTTGGTACACTCAGCAGAGCTGACAGAGGGTATGGGGTAAGTTCAATGAAACTTCACCTAGATTTTTGGACTCTTTTCCACTAGTTAATCATGCCTATTACAGGGGTTTTCATTCAATGTGCTGCACCTGAGCACAGAGCCTAGACAAGCCCCCTTTAGTGTGAGTTTGATAATGGAGTGGGTGCCTCAATCTCCACAATACACCCAACTGCAAATTCTCTTAATCACACTGATGTGCTGGCCTGCCTCTGATTATATCTTTCCTTTTCTTCTTGGCATTTCAGCCCCTGAAGAGATAATAAACATTTCATGAAGTATATGAAGCTTTCCATTTGTTAATAATTCTGCATTCTTCTCTGATATCCCTTTAATTAAGAAGATTTGGCAGATAGCTTTAATCCACTTTGCTTGGATATTTAGCTCAGTGTTCCGAATGGGTCAGTGAGTTTAATTGAATATCATTGAAGCCAACATAATACTTGCCAATAATCATGAATGCCACATTAAGGCTATTACTTTGTTGAATTACACAAAGCAGGGGCATGCAGTAATCTTTCTGACTTCTACAGTAATTCATTGCTCGCTGTTCCAAAAGACCTTTTTAAAAGTTTGAGCTATTAAACCATCTGCCTGTTCAAATAGATTTTACAGATTCCATGGTGCTATTTCAAAGGAGAGCTGGAGAGTTACCATCAATGTGCTTGCCACTATTTATCCCTCAATTAACACCACTTGCAACACAATTATCTGATCATTAGCACATGCTGTTTGGGAGCCTTGCATCATAAAATCATAATGAAGAGACCCTTCAGCCCATCAAGTCTGGGCCACCATTCTACTGGAATTTTCCGAGGACAAAACATAGTGGAGTTGATAAAGGGGGAACAAATGGATGTGGTTTATTTGGACCTTCAGAAGACTTTTGATAGGTCCCATGTGAGAGATTAACACTTAAATTGAAAGCACATGGAATTGGAGGTAATGTTCATGGATAGCAAACTGCGATATTGGCAGGCAAGGAAACAAAGAGCAGGAAAAACAGGTCTTTTTCAGGCAATGACTGGTGTGGAACCACAGAGATCAGTGCTTGAACTCCTACTCACACTTCGAATGAATGATTTAGATGAAGGAACTCAATGTAATATCTTCACATTTGGAGGCACCACAAAACTGAGTTGGAGAGTATACTGTGGGGAAGATGCAGAGATGCTTCATTGTAATTTGGGCAGGCTGAGTGAATGTGTAAATGCATGGCAGATGCAGTATCATGTGAATAAATATGAGCTTAGCCACTTTCAGTAGCAAAAACAGGGAAGCAAATTATTATCTGAATAGCAGTAGATTAGAAAAGGGCAAGATGCAATGATCCCTGTGTGTCCTTGTACACCTGTGGCTGCAGGAGCAGCAGACAGTGAAAACGGCAAATGTTGTCCTTCATAGTGAGCTGATTCGAGTACAGGAGTAGGGTGGTCTTATTGCAATTCTATAGTACCTTGGGGAGACCATACTGGAGTATTGAGTGCAGTTGTGTCTCCTTATCTGAGGAAGGATGTACTGGCAATAGAGGGAGTGCAACAAAGGTTTACCAGACTGATTCCTGGGATGGAAATGTGTTGCTGGAAAAGCGCAGCAGGTCAGGCAGCATCCAGGGAACAGGAGAATCGACGTTTCGGGCATTAGCCCTTCTTCAGAAGAAGGGCTAATGCCCGAAACGTCGATTCTCCTGTTCCCTGGATGCTGCCTGACCTGCTGCGCTTTTCCAGCAACACATTTCCATCTCTGATCTCCAGCATCTGCAGACCTCACTTTCTCCTCAATGATTCCTGGGATGGCAGGACTGGCGTATGAGGAGAGACTGGATCAGTTAGGGCTATATTTACTTGAGTTTAGAAGAATCAAGGGGAGGTCTCACAGAAATGTATAAAATTCTAACAGAATGAGATAGGGTAAGCACAGGATGTTCTCAATAGCCCAGGAGCCTAGAACCGCAGGCCACAGTCTAAAGATGCAGAGTAAGCCATTTAGGACTTAGATGAGGAGAAACTTCTTCACCCAGAGAATGGAATTCTCTGCCACAAAAAGCAGTTGAGGCTGAAGCATCAAATATTTTCAAGAACGCAACAGAAATAATTCTTAATGCTAAAGGGATCAATGGGTACAGGGAGAAAGCAGGAACTGGGTTGGATGTCTGGCAATGATCATATTGAATGGTGGAACTGGCTTGAAGAGCTAAGTAACCTACACCTGCTCCTGGTTTCTATATTTCTATGTGCCTCATCTTATGCACAGATGGACTGTATGTTGCAAATTTATTAAGTATGTTCTTAAGGCTGTTTGATGAGTTAATTTTTATGCAGTTTTAGCTTGGTGAAGGTAAAGAGACCATAATCTTACCAGACCATAGAACTGCTCTCTCATTCGAGACTGACAAATGGTGGTGGTGAGTGGAAAGGTTGAAAAAGAGAATTCTTCATAATAACATCAGCCAATGCAGAAATTAAACCCATGCTATTGGCATTTTTCTGTATTGTAAACCAGCTATCCAGTCAACTGAGCTAACCAATCTCCTTTTCTAGCTTGCTAGACTTTCTCAAAAAAGTTTATTTCTTTTAAAAACTGATCCCATGAGGTTCAGCTCCCTTGAATTCACCTGCTAAGAATGGAAGTGATTTGATTTCCAGACAGCAAGTTGTTACCTGCCCATTGTACCCATTACAAAAGCCCCCCCAGAGTGGATATATCTGTTTTGCTGAGTGAGAGAGATTAATGTGAATGTATTTAGAGCTGGTGAATGGTTATTTGGCTAAAAACAAATTGCAGCCTGCATAGAATTATGGGACACTGGCAGGAAGAGGTTAAAGGGATGAAGAACATTCTTTGGAAAGTTAAAAGTACATTAGACCGTATAAGTAAAGGTAACTATTACTACCATGTCAGTTTGGTACAGTGAGCAGGTAGAAGTCCTTGTATCTCAGTAGGGATTTGATTTTCCTGCGCAAAAGACCATAATAAATAACTAGTCACATTTGCTCAAGAACTGCTGACTACAGTGGTAACTTTTACAGGCAAGGGGAGGTGGGTTTGCACATATTCAGGTAGTTAGGTCCCCTAAAGGTGACATCAGTTTGGGATCCCAGCATTAACCTGCCTTCTCCCAGGTTTATGTTAATTGAAGAGGAGAGGGACACCTCCTTGGGATGAAAAGAAAGAGCAATGAAAAGAAAGAGCAATTAAAAGCACTGAGATTTGGTGTTAGCTGCAGCTTTAGCATCAACTTTACCCGTGCATTCGGGATTTCCCAAGCAGAGCAGCTGGCCTGGGAACTGTCAGCAGGGTCAGAATCACTGTGGGGCCAGCTTCCTCAGTGAAACTAACAGGTTGCGGAGACTTTGATCAGTGATATTGAAGTGCTCCAGCCATGGTCAGTGATGGGCCTCTGTTCCAGTGCTCCCATAGCCTCAAATACAGCTTGGCAGGTCCCGACCAACTGCCTGGAAGGCATTACACAAATGTTTGGTTACACTTCCCTGCACGGGAGCAGCTGGAACACTCCACTGTCCATCTCTGACGAGGGACAAGAGAAGCGACAGTACTGCCCATAGCAACAATTCTCCTTCTCCTCCACCACAGGGCAAATGGGGTGAGAGTCCCTGCTTGATTGTTGCCACATTTACAGTGAAGAGTGTTGTTTTGAGTCCTATATAGCCAGATCGTACCATACAAAGTGCATCAAGGTAGCAGAACAAAGTGCAGACTACAGTGTTACAGCCACAAAGAAGGTGCAGAGAGAGAGATCAGAATTAATATTTGAGAGGTTCATTCAGAAATCTGATAAAAGCAAGGAAGAAGCGGTTCTTGAATCTGTTCAGTGGCAGTTGAGGGTCAGTTTTCCCCAAGTGTCCGTGCACTGGCGCCTCACACTGTCACAGCAGGAGGCCACTGGCATCTGCAACCCTCCTGGAACATCATCCCTTCCTGGTGGAGCAACTGGATCAGCACTGCCACCCTCCCCCAGACTCCATCCACTTCAACCCTTGACCCTGCAATGCACCAGGTTGGGTGTATTCTTCGCCTGCAGAGAGAGAGAGAGAGAAAAAAGAGACTAGAGAGGTGTAAGTGTTTGTAATGACTTGTATAGGAAGAAGGGACTATGACTGTGAGGCATGTGAAAGGGCAATGGCAATAGATAAGTGTTGGCTGTTCAGATGGGGAGGTGAGAGAGTTCTTCAAGAAAGAGGAATGAATGGAACTGCAAGATGTGTCGATCTGAACAATGCTACGTAGGAGAATACTGATGTAATAACATTGAACCCACTTCCATTTAGAAGGACGAGGGCAGCAGATACATGGGAACACCACCACCAACAAGTCATTCACCATCCTGACTTAGAAATATATCTTCCCCTCGAGGATCAGAGGATGAGGGGTAACCATAAAGAAGTTTAAAAAATCAGGGGAGGGGGAATGGATAGGGTGAATAGTCTGTTCCCCAGGATAGGAGAGTCTAAAATGTAGAGAGCCTAGGTTTAAGGTGAGAGGAGAAAAATTTAAAAGGGACCTATGAGGCAACTTTTTTCACATCGAGGGTGGATGTGTATGGAATGAGCTGCCAGAGGAAGTGGTGGAAGCTGGTACAATTACAATATTTAAAAGGCATCTGGCTGGGTGTATGAATAGGAAGGGTTTATCATAGAATCGTAGAATTGCTACAGTGTGGAAACAGGCCATTTGACAAAACAAGTCCACACTGACCCTCCAAAGAGTATCCAGAAAGTTTAGAGGGATATGGGCCAAGTGCTGGCCAATGGGACTAGATTAATGTAGAATATCTGGTTGGCATTGACAAGTTGGACAGAAGGGTCTGTTTCCGTGCCGTACATCTCCATGACTATGAGTCTGTATCGACATTCGTTTATAATTGTTGGGTGAAAATCCTGAAATTCCCTCCCTAACAACAATGTGGGTCAACCTACAGTGTATGGGCTGCATTGGCTTGAGAAGACAGTTCATCATCACCAGTTAACTCGCATTGGGCAATAAATATTGGCCAGCGAGGGACATCCATATCCCATGAGCAAACAAGTGAACTGCTCACCTAGTCTGGCCTACATGTGAGTCAAGACCCACAGCAATGAGGTTGGCCCTTAATAATGAGAGATGGACAAGAAATGGTGGTCTACTCAGCAATCCCACTTCCCATTGACAGTTAAAACATAAACAAATGGTTCCACTATTCCAGTTGGAACCAATTTCCAAGGATTTCAGCCATCCTGTCTGACAGGAGCTCCCTCCTCAGGACACTTGCTTCAGTGTGAACTTTGATTTGTTAAATCAAAGCATTCTGTTGGAGCCAATTTCTGACACTTCAACATTTCTCCTTTTGCAAAGAAATCCCTATACCAGCTGTGAGCCTTCAATGTTTTGTTTCTAAGAATGGGAGATCTTGTGGAGAGATAAATTGCTGCAAAATGGAAATTTACTTTTAGTTTACTATAGGAAAGGGACAGTAGAAGTATAAGCAGCAAATGGGGGACAAGACAGCATCTGTGAAAATACAGTGTTAATATTTCAGGCTACACTAATACATTACAATATCAGTAATTAGACAGATCTACTCAGTGTACCTGGTCTCAATTAGATCGACTTCTGTTGCTTGACTAGAATAGAAAAGCCTGAAGAAGGGCTCATGCCCGAAACATCAATTCTCCTGCTCCTCGGATGCTGCCTGGCCTGCTGTGTTTTTCCAGCACCACATTTTTCAACTCTGGTCTCCAGCATCTGCAGTCCTCGCTTTCTCCTAGAAAAGAAAGGCTTCAGATTCAAGATGGTAACTTCCGATCACTAATTATAAACACATTGCATCATCAAGCACCAACATGTCTTCCTGCTTCATTTGTAGATGTCGGAATTAGAATATCGAGTGACCCGACTCCAAGAGGAAGAATTGCTGCTAATCCATGGAACTGCAGATGGTAAGAGTGTGGACAAGTGAAATTCCATGAGTTCTCAGTAACAATCTCTGACCTGAAATCGTGTGGGGAGGGTTTCTGTGGGAGGGCTCAGACATCTGCTCACTGTCGGGGTGATCAATCAGTGCTGATCTACCGTGGCTGAACCTTAGCAAAGCTTGGCTGTTCCTCAAATGGTGGCTATTTGGGGTTTTTGAGGTTCAGTTGCAGGCAATCATTTTGCTCAGAATTCCTCTGCTCTTTGACCATTCAGCCTCAATTGTCGGCTTACACACAGCCAGGAAAGGTCTTTACATGGAGAGCACAGCTCAGGCACAATGAGCCAAAAGCCACTTGCTGCACTGTCATGACTTTGTGATTCTGAGGAAGAGTTAGAGACAAGGGTTAAAATTGAGGGAGCAAGAAATTTTCCAACATTTAACTTTCTTTAACACAATTAAGAAAAGGACCTAAAATCACTAGACATAGGCCATGATAATGTTCAACTCCACTTTCCTGCTTTTTCTCTGTAACTTGATTAGATTAAACTACTTACAGTGTGGAAACAGGTCCTTCGGCCCAACAAGTCCACACCGACTCTCTGAAGAGCAACCCACCCATGACCCATTCTCCTCTTTCCCTAACACTGCGGGCAATTTAGCATGGCCAATTCACCTGACCCGCACATCTTTGGACTGTGGGAGGAAACCGGAGCACCCGGAGGAAACCCGGGGAGAATGTGCAAACTCCATACAGACAGTTGCCTGAGGCGGGAGGCATTACAGAGGGCCCTGGATAATTTTGTGGATCAACATTGTATACAAGGGGATGGGGAAGAGGCAGGAGATTTACACTGGGTAATCATGATTGTTTAAAGAGCCAATGCAAACACACTGGGCTGAATGGCTTCCTTCTGCTCCACTCCACTGCTGTGATTGAGTGTGATGGTATAGGTGCCAATCCACTTCCTGCCATTTCTGGATGCAGTAGAGAGGGAAAACTCTGCCTCCATGCAAGTCCTATTACATGGACATGGGATGCCCAGCAGCATTTAGGAAACACGAGAACCTGGCTCCAGAGGTATTGTGCTTTTTATGGCTGTTCCCACGAGCATGGAAGAGAAGGAATGCTCCCCTTCCCTCATGTCCTTCAGGAAAGCCCACTGACTCCTTGCTGCCCACAGCAGCCTCTCATAGTAACAGTAATCAGTGACCTGTTCTCAGCCAATCCCCAGGCTCTTACACCATTGTCACTGCAGGCAAGGGAAACAGAAGGAGAAATATTCAATGAGAACCATTTGTTAAATTAGCCAAGCCTCCCCTCACCCTTCCCAAATCCCTAGGAACGTCAGGGTTCATAGATCCAGATCCATGAGATGGATTCCCAAGGCTTACACCCTTAAATGTTAAACTTCTCTCGACTCAGCAGCTGACGCCAAGTTCATCTGAATGAGACCAAAGGTTCTTACAGCACTGCAGTAGTATCCCTACCTCTGAGCCTGGGTTCAAGTCCCACCTGCTCCAGAGATGTGTAATAACACATCTGGAGAGGATGATCAATAATACATGGAGGTATTTTGTGGTGAAATGGTTGTGTCCCTACCTCTATACCAAGGAACCTGGATTATAGTCCTACGCACTCCAGATATGTGTGGTAATGTCTCTGAACAGATTGATGAGAAACATCTAAGCTTGAGAAACAGCAGTGGAAAACAGATTAAACAGCATTAAAGCTATAGTCAAACCCTCTGATGTTAGGTTGCAAGAATCTTGATTGAAATATCCTTCAAAGAAACTCACAGCTGCCTAGCGAGAAACTCACTTTCACAGCCAACAGATACATAAATAATGCAGCGAGTTAGTCCCGATGTCAAATAGGCCTTGCTGGCTTCTTGTCCAATTGTGCTGCAAATCTCAACACTGCCCCCAACATTCAGACCACTATAAGATTCCGCCCTAAGACTCTATGCGCTGTATTTCCTCTCAGATTTGCAGGATTAATCTGAGAGGAATTCTGCTCTTGTGTTGAGTCTTGATTGAACAGACCTCAATTTCTTGAAGCAAGACTTGTTCCAGATTCTCCTCCATCACTGAGCTGCTTTTGGGTATGCTGAACCCTAAGTTTAAAATATTCAGCCCTATTGCACACTCAAGCTCTGTGTTTGCCCTGCTTCGAATGAAGTAGACTGAATTTGTTGTGGGACCTCTTCAATCGATCTGTACTCTCCAAACAAGATATAAATGAACAGGATAATGGCAGACAATTGGAAATGGCCATTTTAGATTCACACATTGAAATGTTCAGAAGTGTTAGACCTACTCACTGACAGCCAAATGATAATTATCTCACTAAGTCTCAACAGTTTGCTAAGAAAAGCAAGCTATCGTCCAATTACAGAAGTTTCAGTAATTTAAGGATGAGTGGTCTGATATATCACTATACATTTGGCTGCATTTTCGGATACAAGAAATGATAGAATCTTAGTTTGAACAGCAGTTCATTAAATGATAGATTACATCAAACTCAAGTCAGAAGTCTATTTCTCTTACAGGATGAGGGTAAATCTATATTTTACAAGCACAGCACAGTGAAAGCCTACAACAGGTTGTCCATGTTATGGACCAGATCGCACCCCCTCAAAATATTTTTAAGAAGGTAGCCTCGACGCCAACGTTTTCTTATTTTACAGATGGATGTGAAGTACTATGTTCCAGATACAATGTGACTGTGTTTTGCCTAACACAGAATAGTTTAACCAATTTATTTAAAAACTATAGTTAAAATACAAACAAAAGAAGGAGGAAATTAAAATAACTTAACTATTGGAAAACTTAACAGAATCATACATACAGTGCCTATTACTAATTAGCTGGTCTAATATAGTAGCATCCCATAAACACACCCCTTGGAAAAAAGGCAAATTCAGAAATATATTCTTGTATGCAGTTCTCCAATCTAGGAGGAAAAAAAGCATCAAGAGAAAATACAGAGAAAATAGCAGCCAGGAGACATTCACTGAAGTTTCCAACATGTTTGAGACTCCAAAGAGGCAGCATGGTGGCTCAGTAGTTAGCACAGCTGCCTCACAGCACCAGGGACCTGGGTTCGATTCTGGCCTTGGGTGACTGTCTGCTTGGAGTTTGCACATTCTCCCCATGTCCGGGTACTCCGTTTTCCTCCCGCAGTCCAAAAATGTGCAGGTTAGGTGGATTAGCCATGCTAAATTGCCCATAATGTTCAGGGATGAGTAGGTTAGGTGCATTAGTCAGGGGTGATGGTAGGGGAATGGGTTTGGGTGGGTTACTCTTTAGAGGGTCGGTGTGGACCGAAGGGCCTGATTCCATGCTGTTGGGATTCCATAAAACTGAATCTAAAACTAGTAAGCCTGATCTGTGAGAGCTGGCCACACCCAGGCTGCTTCTAATGTTCTAACTTTAAAAACATCCCAAAGCTTCACAAATTGTTTACTTTCTTAGAGACAATTTCTTTCAACCTCTGCCTTACAATCTCTCTTCAAAAATAAAAACTAGGACAAAATAATCTCTTAAATTGACAGCATCATCACATCCAGCATTGGAAGGAAGATGGTTTTGGGCACAGCACCCCAGTAAAGGATTTATTGGGAGAGGGTCGTATCCAGATCTTCTAGAATGGCTCCTGGAGCAAAAGAATTATAAGAGCTTCTGTTTCCCAGAATATGAAAAGTTCATGAGTAATATTATTGAGGGGTTAAAGATGACTGAAAGAATTGATTGATTGGGTACTTGGGGAGAAACTATTCGTTTGGGCAGTGACAAAAGGAAAATATATGTTAAAATTGAAGCCAGAACATTCATGGCTGTCATCAGGAAGCATTTCTTCACGAGGAAGATGGTGAAAATCTGGAACTTTGTCCGAAAATGTTGTTCGATCAATTGAAAATCTCAAATCTGAAATCATTATATTTTAGTTAAGCCAAGGGTATTAAGTGGTGGTAGAACTGCAGCAGGTAACTGGAGATTAACATACAGATCAGTCAGAATTGAAATGAATGGAGGAGGAGCTTTGAAAGGCTGAATGGGCCATTGGTATATTCCTCACATTTTGTAGATCTTCCTTGCTATCTGTTTTTTCTTCAAATCCTGATAATCTTGCTGTTTACTTCCACTATTTGTTTCCTTTACTTCAGCTTGCAGGACTTAGTTTGTATTGTTTTTCTATCTCATGACTGCATCTTTTCCTTTTTCAGAAACTGTCCATTTCCAACATACAGCAGATCTTATAACCCACTTAATCAGTGCAAAGGCTAACTATTCATTGCAGGTATGTTATGTTTGCCGTGCCTTACAGAGTTACTATATTGAATTATAAAGGATGGCTTTCCTTCGCAATCTACATGGTAGGATTTGAACTTGTGTACGCTGATTAATAATTTGGCTTGCTAGTTCACCAAAAACCCACAACCTCATGGGAGATATGGTGGCACAGTGGTTCAAACTGATGCTTAATGCTAATTCAGAGAAGCTGGTGGAATTTAAATTCTTAATAAATCTGGAATATAAAGGTCGTCCCAGTCATTGTGATCATGGCAACTATTGCTAGTTGTTATATTAAGAACAGATTGGTTCACTAAAGTTATTTGGGGTAGAAAATCTCATCCTTACATGGTCTGGCCTACGTATGACTCTAGATACACATCAATATAGTAGATTCCTAAATACCCTCTGAAATGACCTGACAAGCCACTCAGCTCAAGTTCAATTAGGGATGGACAGCCAATGCCAACCTAGACAGTGATACATCCCATGAAAGAATGAAGAAGAAGAAAAATTGTGTGGATTAAATGGAGGACCTAGATTGTTCTCCTTGGAACAGTGAAGGCTGAGAGGAGATGCGATAGAGATGTTTCAAGTCATTAATGGTTTGGAGAGCATAAATAAGGAGATGCTGTTTCCATTGGCTGAAGGGGTCAAAAGCAAAAGGGGACAGATTAACACTGATTGGCTGAAAAACCTGAGGGAACATGAAGAAAACAATGTAGTCAAACAATGTTTAGGATTTGTAATGACTGCCTGAAGACCAACAGAAAAATAATGTGTACAGCAAACTTTGGTTTAACTGGCACCTTAAATGAACCAGAACTCTCGATAAACCAGCATAAATTACATACCTCAAATAATGCAAAGTGTACTGCATTACCACAATCTTAAAGTAGTCCATTGAGAATATGAGAGACGAGGCTCTTTGCCAGAATGTTTTATTTAAGGCACAGTTGTATTATCATTTAAATGACTTATGCTGTAAATAAAGCGTAATAGTGATCTGTATAGCTTCCTGCAGTACATCTCTATTACTGAGTGTGTGTTTTTGTGTGGACCCTTGACTAATCAGAATATTTGATTTAGTTGCACATTCATGGTCCCATAGGTGCCAGTTAATAAAAAAATGTGGTTCACCTCTAAAATACGTATGCTTGAAGGAGAAAGAAAATCTTCGTGATACAATAAAGAGAGGGAGAGTGAGATTAATTGGACATGCTCTAAGAAGTTTCATCGATTCCCTACAGAGTGAAAGCAGACCACTCAGCCCAGTGCGTCCACACTGCCCCTATGAAGAGCATCCCAACCATAGAGTTAGACAGCACATAAATTGACCCTTTGGTCCAACCAGCCCATGCCAAACATAATCCCAAACTAAAAGAGTCCCATCTGCCTGCTCCTGGCCCATATCCCTACAAACCTTCTCTATTTATGTAACCACAAAATATCTTTTAAACATTGTAACTGTGTCCACATCCAGCACTTCCTCAGGAAGGTCATTCCACACTCGAACCTCCATCTGTGTAAAAGGATTTACCTCTTAGGTCTTTCTTAAGTCTCTCTCCTCTCACCTTAAGAATGTGCCCCCTAGACTTAAAATTCCCCAACTTATGGAAAAGACAACTACCATTAGCTCTATCCATACCTCTCTTTATTTTGTAAACTTCTGTCAGGTCACTTCTCAACCCCCTATACTCCAGTGAAAAATGTCCCAGCCTTCCTTTATAACTTGAGCCTTCTACACCCAGCAACATCCTGGTAAATCTCTTCTGAACCCTCTCCAGCTTGATAATATCCTTCCTATAACTGGGTGACCAAAACTAGTACTTACCCCATTACAGTATCCCTGTATTTCCCATGGTTAACCCAACTAGCCTGCACATCCTTGGACACTATGGACAATTTAGCAATGGCCAATTCACCTAACCTGCACATCTTTGGACTGTGGGATGGAACCAGAGTACCCTGAAGAAACCCATGCAGACACAGGGAGAATGTGAAAGCTCCACACAGACAATAGCCCAAGGCTGGAATTGAACCCAGGTCCCTGACATTGTGAGGCAGTAGTGCTAACCACTGAGCCACCATGCCATCTGTAAGGACTCTGTCCGATTTCCTCTTTCATAAAAGTGAGCAGTGATAACTTCACGCCTGTTTTAAGTTAAAATCTAGGCCTCGCTATACAAGGCAAGTTATTAGTGTTGATTGATAAAACCCATTGCGGAGCAGCTTGGGAATGACACAGGCACCATATGAATGTCAGTGGTTATTGTCATTGTCATTAATTTCCTGCAGTGCATTACTCAGGTGTAAATCTAACCCTTTTGCAGATATATCCTGATGAAGGCCATTACATGGAGAAACCCACAGTCTGGCTGCACCTACACAAAACCATTATCAGGTTCTTCGAGAAGTGCTTTAGGTGCCCAAACAAGAACACAGAGACATCGAAAGTGGGGGACGAAGAGGATGACTAGATCGTTTTTGAGCGGCTTGCCAAGCACAAACATCTCTTTTATAAAACACAACTGATTTTGTTTTCCAGAACAGTGTTATGTTTAGCATGTTACAAAGACTGAGAGCAGTAACTGCCTGCTTCACTGACATCACTGCGGTCTCATCAGAAGAACTTCCAGCATGAAATTAACAATCAGAGTGGTTGACTGTTCCAGTGTAACTGACGTTCCCACCCCTCCCCACCCCTCCGCCTCTTTCCCCCCAACCCCTCCCTCTCCAACCCATTTTCCTCCCCCTTCCTGGAAAACTAAAGTGTCAACCTTTGTAATTTCTCACATGCCAAGGGGGACCATGAAAGAATACACTTAATGGAAGATGGAGGAAAGCGCCGTTAGGTTCAGAGGTCGAGTAGATCAAGAGGGCCCAACATGCTCTGCAAACGCCTTGTCAGGGTCACTCTAGATGTGGAGAAGAACAGTAAAACCACCCACCCTTCCCCCTAACCTCGGTATATCAGCGAATGTTTCATGGCGTGAGGTGGAAATCTAACTGCACAAGCAGCAGTTTCAGAGCACAACCTGTAAGACAAGAAAATCCTTTCACTTGAAGTGGAGCCTCCATTATTTGTATTTCAATTATCCTCCTGCACCCATCCCACACCCCCACACCCCCTCCTCTCTATTTGGATTTTCATGGAACAAATCTGCAGGTGGGATATAGCCTCCTTGCTGTATATGCCCCTCCTCCCTGATTATGTCAACCACATACCCCAAGAATGATTAAAATTCACTATATTTTGTATATATAGCTCTTGCCTCCATTCCCACCTCTAAGGTATTGTCAGGACCTTGGTGATTTGCAATTACCTCTGTCCATAAGGCAGTTCCATTGCTATCATGGCAGATGTTTAAGGTTTTGCTTGTAATTCCGCAGTTTGAAGCCATTTGGTTTTACTCAACGTGGGGCTGCATTGTCCAAATAAACTCAGCTGCCATTCCTTTGTTGTGTGAATGTAAAGTTTTTTCTTTTCTTCTCTTCTGAATGTGTGCACAAAGTTCCACATTCATCTCCAGTTCACCCCATTCCAGCAGGAACATTGAAAGCCAGCTGTGAAGTTCAGAGTTCCTTTGCTGTTACTTTAATGAATGTATATCCTTGATGCTGACAATAATGTTGCAGGTTTCCAAATGCCTTTCTTCTTTGTATGTTGTGTGACAGTCTTATAACATTCATCCGTGCATGGCAACACACCTCACCATCTCCGGAATGATTGCAAAGTGCTTGCTTTCGGTGTACAGTTGCAATGTTGCTCTTATTTAGCAATGTGAACTTTTATTTTCATGTATCCCTGTTTTCTTTGCTCTATAGCTATCATACATCAACAGAGTTGCCTTCTCCATCTCCATCACATTTCTCATTGAATTAGGTTGGTGTTCGGTAATATACCTTTAACGGTCTGTATGCAATAATTACATTGCAAGTTCAAGTCACTCATTGATTTGATCTCTGCACCCCAGAGAAACTGTATCAATCGTCTAATTTGCCCCAGTTAATCTTGTTATTTTGCAATACAACTTTATGCTTAGCCATCATAAGTGACAAGGATAGATGGACAACAATAATCAAGTCATTAAGGTTTTGTATATGTTCTTAAATAAAATGGCAAAAAAAGCATCCTAACATATTTTACGTCCAAGTTACTGTTGGAGCTCACGTACTGAATATTGTTGTGATTTGTGAAAAATATTATTGGTTATATTTTTTAATTATTCTGAAAATAAATGAGGGTGGAGAGGGGGTGAAAAATATTGTCATTTGTGGAACAAAAGAAAAGGTTGATGTAGCGCTCAGACGATCAACAATGTGGACAATTCCTCATGAAATCATCTCCGATTTATGGGTTTTTGTGTTCTGACTACAGGTTTAGTAAATGGCTCATTTTGCAATGTAACCCTCCCACCTAGGAATCTCAATGTCTCCCCTTTGCTTAGGCTCCTTTGATTTCAGAACCATGAGGATACCGGTTGTAACATTAGACTAGACAACCAAGGGCTGGATTTTCTTGCTGGAGTTCAGACCTCAACACCAGGCCTGTACTGGGGGTTTTCAAGCCCATTGCTTCCTAGCGGCCTCCTAACCGACTACTTCAATGCTTGACGTCTTATTAGAGAAGAGGAGTGAACGCTCAAGACTCCAGGTGCAATCAAAGGGCCCACAGTAAAGTCAGGCTGGCAGAGGTGGCAGCTACCATGGAGCACTCTTGGCTGCCTACATATATTTAATGGAACCATGATGCCCACAGCCAGCAGGAACTTTAAGGTGGATGGCAAACCCCTTTTTACGGGATAATGAAAGATGGTGGAAAGCTTTCGACCTCCCGTAGTCCTTGTCATTTGGCCTTGGAACCTCTGGCGCTGGTGGCTGCTGTTGGGAAGCTGCTTCACATGGGCATTTACCACCTTGGTAAAGGGAGGAAGGTGGTGAGGAGTGATCTGATTTAGACTGCCATTTTCTTTGCCCCACAACCCCCGTCTCCAAGGTTGGGAAAACCTAGCCCTTGTGTCCTTATCCTCATTCTGAAAAGCACCCTCATAGCATCAGTCTATTGCTTAAATCACTCCTGATCTTGGTCATCTTGCCCAAGAGTCCTTCACAACACAGACTGTGTGAAGGAACCCATATGAATGATGACAGTTAATCCGGTTTTTTGGAGTAATTACATCCAATATCCTTTTAGACCTTTAAACATTGGCACTTTCATACTGGTTCATCTAATTACAAAATATTCTCTGACAGTTTCACCATTGTGATGAAGACAGAAGCTTGGGAACTAAGAAAGAAATGTGAAGCAATGGAAGGACTAATGCATTGCCATCAAAGTACTAACACGTTGCCATATGACTACCGATCCTGTACCACAACTTTACAGTTTAGCACCGGTCACAGTAGAAAACCATATTATAAAATCTTGCTGTCAAAGTATCAATAACTGTTCATATCAGGTGCAATTACAATGTTGTTTTAACCATTTCATTTTTCTTATTGCTGTGTATGTAAAACTGTCTCATTGAGTTGATGATATTATCATTTCCTACCAAACTTATTCAATAAATTCTATTGAATTCTGAGATCCCTCAATCCATGGAGCTGGTCTGGAGTTATTTCTGAAAGCAGGAATGTGAGAATAGTGGTGAGGGGTTGAGGGAATTATTCAACTTAATTCTCCAATAACAGGTTTCCACATCTCGAGAAATTCAAAAACTGAAAAGGTACTGATGACAGTACAAGAAAAAATATATTTCACTCTCAACTCCTTCCCAGTGATTACAAGTGAAGAATCAGTGTCACATTAACCATGTTACCGGTCCGTGGTGAGTGAGTGACAAAGACAATTCCTTGGACTCGTACTAGCCCACAGACATTCTATGGGCTTTTTTCTTGCATTGCAGCTTGAGCTGATTCGAAAGTCATCTTGGCACATCATCCTCTTGAGGTGGTCGTGATTGAGTGTGAATAGAGTAAGCAATGATGTGTCCCCTCCAGCAATCGGATTGATGCATTCATAATAAAGCATGCAGAGTCTGAAGCAGGGAGTGAAAGCTAGAATCCTTAATTAATGTCGAATCATCTGCATATAATGAGATAAGGAGAGGAAAGGAAAGGTTGGATTGAGAGCAGAAATAAACGTGACAAGAAGAGAAGGTCAAAAAAAACATTTATTACATAATTTTATATTTTATATCTCCAAGAATAATTAAATTCTGAAGGAATCACGACTCGTAAAAAATAATTTCCAGCAACAGAGAAGTCATTTGTCAGCAATTAAGATTTGCAGCATACCATTAAACATTTAGTTACACAAATGGACAGGCCTTAACTTTGTAAATGTTTTGTATCTATTACAGAGCAACTTCATTCTCTTTCAGTGTCCATATCTCCCAGCAGGATATCATTTGGGGCAGGACGGTGGCTCAGTGGGTAGCACTGCTGCCTCACCAGGGTCCCAAGTTCGATTCCAGCTTCAGGCGACTGTCTGTGTGGAGTTTGCACATTCTCCTCGTGTCTGCGTGGGTTTCCTCTGGGTGCTCCGGTTTCCTCCCACAGTTCAAAGATGTGCAGGTCAGGTGAATTGGCCATGCTAAATTGCCCGTAGTGCTCAGTGCATTGGTTAGAGGGAAATGGGTGGGTGAGTTACTCTTCGAAGGGTCGGTGTGGACTGGTTGGGCCGAAGGGCCTGTTTCCACATTGTCGGGAATCTAATCATTTCCCGAGGACCAGCACAAATGAGACTGTGACTCCCTGAGGTCTGCATTTAACTGTGTATAAGCAGCTGCAAGAACCGGCTGTCTGATTTGCTCTCAAATAATAATGAGCATAGATAGCTTCGCTGTTATTCCTACTGTACAATCTTTGCCATCAATTGATAAAGTGTAAGGAAAATGGAATATTTTACTGCTATTCAATCAAAAGTAATCTCACCACCATCATTCCATGCATTAGAAAAGTTAAACAGAACAAAAATGCATAACACCAGTAGCTTTGCCACAGCATTGCTGATTCCTATTTCAGGCATGACACTACATGATCATCACCAATCTGCTGCTTACCTTAATGCTCAATACTGAAAATGACTGAGCAAAGTTACTAATTTGGGTACAAGCAATAATCTGGGAGTAAACTGAAAAGTTTTATTTTTCATCGTAGCTCAAATTGACAGCCCATCACTAACACAAAAAACAGAACTCAGCGACTGTGGAGAGAAAGCAGAATTAATGTTTCAGGTTCAGTGACCCTCCTTCAAAATCAAAGAAGCATCATCATTAGTTCAAAAGTGCAGAAGCCCAGGTAATGTTCTGGAGACCTAGATTCGAATCCTGCACAGATTGTGGAATTTGAATTCACTAAAACTTTTGGATTAAGAACCTAATTATGACCATGAAACCATTGCTGGTTTTGGCCAAGGGAAAAAGGGTGTGGTTTATAAATGTCCTTTAAGGAAGGAAACTGCTGTCCTTACCTGGTCTGGCGTACATGTGACTCCAGACCCAGAACACTGTGGTTGACACCTAACTGTCCTCTGGACCTGATCAGGTGTACCCAAGAACTCTGTGGGAAGTTAAAAATCACACACCAGGTTATAGTCCTACAGGTTTAATTGAAAGGACGAGCTTTCGGAGCGCTGCTCCTTCATCAGGTGGTTGTGCTCCGAAAGCTAGTGCTTCCAATTAAACCTGTTGGACTGTAACCTGGCATTGTGTGATTTTTAACTTTGTAAACCCCAGTCCAACACCAGCATCTCCAAATCATGACTCTGTGGGAAGCTAGAGATTGCTGGACCTCTTGCTGAGATATCTGTATCATCAATAGTCATAAGTGAGGTGCCAGAAGACTGGAGGCTGGCTAACGTGGTGCCACTCTTTAAGAAGGGTAGTGAGGACAAGCCAGGGAACTATAGACCAGTGAGCCTGACCTCGGTGGTGGGCAAGTTGTTGGAGGAAATCCTGAGGGACAGGATATACATGCATTTGGAAAGGCAAGGACTAATTAGGGATAATCAATATAGCTTTGTGCGTGGGAAATCATGTCTCACAAATTGATTGAGTTTTTTGAAGAAGTAACAAAGAGGATCGATGAGGGCAGAGCGGTAGATGTGATCTATATGGACTTCAATAAGGCATTCGACAAGGTTCCCCATGGGAGACTGGTTAGCAATGTTAGATCTCATGGAATACAGGGAGAATTAGCTATTTGGATACAGAACTGGCTCAAAGGTAGAAGACAGAGGGTGGTGGTGGAGGGTTGTTTTTCAGACTGTGACCAGTGGAGTGCCACGAGGATTGGTGCTGGGTCCTCTACTTTTTGTCATTTACATAAATGATTTGGATGCGAGCATAAGAGGTACAGTTAGTAAGTTTGCAGATGACACCAAAATTGGAGGTATAGTGGACAGAAAAGAGGGTTACCTCAGATTACAACAGGATCTGGACCAGATGGGCCAATGGGCTGAGAAGTGGTAGATGGAGTTTAATTCAGATAAGTGCGAGGTGCTGCATTTTGGGAAAGCAAATCTTAACAGGACTTATACACTTAATGGTAAGGTCCTAGGGAGTGTTGCTGAACAAAGAGACCTTGGAGTGCAGGTTCATAGCTTCTTGCAAGTGGAATCGCAGGTAGATAGGTTAGTGAAGAAGGCGTTTTGTATGCTTGCCTTTATTGGTCAGAGTATTGAGTACAGGAGTTGGGAGGGCTTGTTGCGGCTGTACAGGACATTGGTTAGGCCACTGTTGGAATATTACGTGCAATTCTGGTCTCCTTCCTATCAGAAAGATGTTGTGAAACTTGAAAGGGTTCAGAAAAGATTTACAAGGATGTTGCCAGGGTTGGAGGATTTGAGCTATAGGGAGAGGCTAAACAGGCTGGGGCTGTTTTCCCTGGAGCGTCAGAGGCTGAGGGGTGACCTTATAGAAGTTTACAAAATTATGAGGGGCATGGTTAGGATAAATAGACAAAGTCTTTTCCCTGGGGTTGGGGAGTCCAGAACTAGAGGGCATTGGTTTAGGGTGAGAGGAGAAAGTTATAAAAGGGACCTAAGGGGGCAACTTATTCACACAGAGGGTGGTACATGTATGGAATGAACTGCCAGAGGAAGTGGTGGAGGCTGGTACAATTGCAACATTTCAAAGGCATTTGGATGGGTGTATGAATTGGAAGGGTTTGGAGGGATATGGGCTGGTTGCTGGCAGGTGAGACTAGATTAGGTTGGGATATCTGGTCAACATGGACGGGTTGGACTGAAGGGTCTGTTTCCATGCTGTCCATCTCTATGACTCTATGACTCTAAGTGCTGACCCAGCCAGTGACACCCTCATCAGAGAGTAGAAACATTGAATCCCTACAGTATGGCAAGAAGCCATGCAGCCCAAGTCTGCAGCAACCTTCTGAGAAAGAGTGTCCCACCCAAGCTCAGTCCCTTCACCCTATCCCCATATTTCCCATGGCTAATTCACGTCGACTGTACATCGCTGGACACCATGGGGAAATTTAACTTTGCCAATCCACCTATCCTCCACATCTTTGAATTGTAGGAGGAAACCCACACAGACACAGGAAGCGTGTACAAACTCCAAAAAAACATTTGCCTGAGGGTGGAATCAAACCTGGGTCCCTGGTGCTGTGAGGCAGTACCGTTAACCACCGAGCCAACGTGACCCTCTACAGCCTGTGAATAAATTTTTAAAAATAACATGTTGCCAAACAGAAAACTTGCTGTGATTTTTCTATGCACATTCTTCCCTGTAGGGAAGTGACGGGCTTTGGGGAAGGTGTGAGTTGCTGCTCAGGGTGGGGTTCCTTTCGGGACATGCCCATGAGCTGCATCTCACACACCTACTCAACAATCCTCTGCTCCATCTGGGACCGTGGGATTCCTTCTCTCCCCCACCAATTTTCCAGCCTTCCTGCTGCTACTCCGGTCTATTTACACTTCCACATGTTTAATCCCTTACATCTCTAATTGTGGTGTCCTTTTGCCTTCTGCTTTTTAAGAACTGCCACCCTCTCACAGTCGCTCAGTGGTTAGCACTGCTACCTCACAACACCAGGGACCTGGGTTCCATTCCAGCCTCAGCCGACTGTCTCTGTGTGGAGTTTGCACGTTCTCCCTGTGTCTGTGTGGGTTTCCTCCGGGTGCTCTGGTTTCCTCCCACAATCCAAAGATGTGCCCATAATGTGTTGAGGAATGGGGCGGCATGATGACTCAGTGGTTAGCACTGCTGTCTCACAGCGCCAGGGACCCGGCCTCAGGCAACTGTCTGTGTGGACCTTGCACATTTTCCCTGTGTCTGTTTGGGTTTCCTCCCACGGTTCAAAGATGTGTAGGTTACGTGAATTGGCCATGCTAAATTACTCGTAGTGTTAGGTGCAGGGGTAAATGGAGGGGAATGGGTCTGGGTGGTTTGCTCTTCGGAGGGTCGGTGTGGACTTGTTGGGCTGAAGAGCCTGTTTCCATACTGTAGGGAATCTCATCTAATCTAGATTAAGTGCATTAGTTAGGGGTAAATGTAGAGAAATGGGGTATGAGAATGGGTTTGGATAGGTTACTCTTTGGAGGATCTAAGTGGACTTGTTGGGCCGAAGGGCCTGCATCCACACTCTAAGGGCTCTATGATTCTATCACAAATCCCTCTGTTTTGATGTTTCACTGACATCTCTTCTCCTCATTGGACAAAGTTTTCAATATTTAACTGACCAAATATAAATAATAATTTCTATAGAAAGATTTGACCTAAAATGGGCAGCTGAACTTAGCATTTTTCATATTCGAGTCACAGTTTAACCAGAAGTTTTTCATGGTTTTAAATATGCTCAGTGATTAGTCTCCACAGCCCTCTGTGACAATGAGACAACTTCTTTGGAAGCCCGATGACCGACCATGTGATGTATCCCAGACAGTTCTACAATCAGAGAATCATACAAGAGGCCCTTCAGTCCATCAAATCTGTACCACAAAAGGTACAATAAATGCCAAGTGGGCGAAATCCTACTTTAAGGGCGGCATGGTGGCTCAGTGGTTAGCACTGCTGCCTCACAGCACCAGGGACCTTGTTCAATTCCACCTTCAGGCAACTGTCTGTGCGGGTTTCCTCCCACAGACCAGGGATGTGCAAGTTAGGTGAATTGGCCATGCTAAATTGCCCACAATGTTCTGGGATATATAGGCTAGGTGCATTAGTCAGGGGAAATGTAGCAGAATAGGATAGAGGGCTGGGTCTGAGTGGGATACTCTTCAGAGAGTCGGTATGCGCTTGTTGGGCCAAATGGCCTGTTTCCACACTGTAGGGATTCTATGATTGAGATATGGGCCAAGCACAGGCAGGTGGGACTAGTTTAGTTTGGGATTATGGTCGGTGCGGACTGGTTGGACCATAGGGTCTGTTTCTGTGCTGACTACCCGTTCAGGTAACATACTCCAGAATCCCACCATCCTCTGTGAGAATGTTCTTCCTTAAATCTCCTCTAAACCTGTTGCCTCTCATCTTAAAATGATGCCACCTTGCTATTAACCCTTCAACTAAAGGGAACAGCTGCTTTCTATCCACTCCTCATCACCTATGTGTCTTTTTCAGGCCCCCTCTCCCCACAACCATCTCTGCTCCAAAGAAAACAATCCAAACGATCTTTTTTTAAATATTTCATAGGACATGGGAAGCAGCCCTGGCAAGGCCAGCATTTGATGCCCACTTCCAGTTGCCATTCATGAATTGACTTGTTCGTAGATTTCAAAATCAAGTTAAGAGTCAACCACGTTGCGTTCGGCCAGACCAGGTCAGGATGTCCCCATGCACGTTAGTGAAACAGATGGATTTTCCCAACAATTTGTAGTCACCATTACTGAACTTAGCTGTACATTCTGAATTATTAGTTGCATTTGTTTCCCCAGCTGTATGATGGGATTTTATTACTAACCAGTGACATTACACAATGTCACTATTTTTCCACCTACCCACCTCCAACTACCTGGCCCTTCCTACAGTTATCTCTATCACCCTCACAGATGTTAACAACACTTGTAAGGATTTAGATATTTTCCGAATCAATTTGTTCAGAGATATTATTGGACACCTCTAGGAAAAGTAGGAATTGAACCCTATTAATGCTACTGCCCAAGAAGAACCCTTGATTTGTCAGGTTCCATTCTGGCATTTCCCAATGAGAATGCTTCCTGTGGCACAGCTGCCTTCCCCTTTGAGTAAATTCTCCTGCCTCGTCTGCTATTAGTTTATGGTAAGTTTTTGTATGGGTCAAACTTACATCAATCACCATTTAAATGCCACTTTCTTAGTTTCTGGTTACAGAGTTTGAATGTGAGAAACTTGCATTTCTTAAGCAAATTAAATATTTTTAAAACACACACCATAGGGAAGTGAGGTGGACACTTTGCGCACAGCAAGATCCCAAAATCAAGGGTGAGATAAATAAGAGGATAAACTGTTTTTATTGATTTTGATTCAGGCATAAATGACGGTCAGGACACTTTTGGGACAAAAATGCAACATGATGTTATAAGACTAACATTTCAAGCATGCATTAAGTAATGAAGAAATGACAATCTGTAACAATATCTGAAATGCAAAATCACTCCACATTATAAACTACACGCACAGTTTCACTTGCTACTCATGTACTCGTGCTGGTATGAAGGATTTCCCACCTTTTTCAGCTTATTCATTTTTAATCCAACTTTTTTCATTGTCCACATGACATTGCAATCAGTGCTCTCATTAACTGTGCTCAGTTTGTCAACCACACAGGTAAGATCTGGACTGGAGGAGCTTCAAGCTCGCCAATGCACGTTGCATGTTCAATTGCAACAATGCCATGCTGCAAGTCCACACACAAACAACACACTATCACCCAAATGTGATGATCAATGTTGTTTCTTCATCAGACACTTAGCAAATTGATTTCCACCTCACAGCCTCTGAAGCAAAATGAACTTGAAAAGTTCAGGATCACGTTAAATCATTTCATTGGCTCCTTATTGCTTAAAAGAAACTGTCAAAGTATTCATAGTTGCAAAACTGGCTCCCAGTTTCACCGGTGGGTATAGGGCAGGAAATTGATATTGACATTTTGACCCGGAACGTCGATTCTCCTGTTCCTTTGATGCTGCCTGACCTGCTGCGCTTTTCCAGCAACACATTTTCAATCTCTGATCTCCAGCATCTGCAGTCCTCACTTTCTCCTATTTGATATCAATTCAATGGAAGAGTGAACTGATTAGAATCTGAAGGTGAGTTTATCCACAATTCTTGAACCACCAACTCTGAGAAATGGCATAGAGTTGACTGTAAGTTTGGTGGAAAGGATAAGAACATTTTCCACTTTGATCAGTACTACCGTACACTATAGATTCAACCAGCCGGGTTGTGAGCTGTGCTGCTGCCGTTGGTATTGCTCATCATGGAATGAAATTGAAGTTCTAGGCAGAATAGCTTAACAACAGAGTAACAATTTGTTCAGTAAGTTGACACAACAACATTTCACATAACAAAACCTTTCTTCTGGAGCATTTCCTTCAACAGCATTTTATCTTTGTAGGTAGAATCCTCATAGAGTGGAAACAGGTAATTCAGCTCATTGGGTCCAATCCTTTGAAGGGCATCCCACCCACACCCAAGCCCCTACCCTATTACTCATGATGAGCCCAACTAACCCAACACTATGGGGCAATTTAGCATGGTCAATCTACCTAATCTGTAACCTTTGGACTGTGGGAGGAAATCAGAGCACCCAGAGGAAACCCACACAGGCACAGGGAGAACGTGCAAACTCCACACAGACTGTCACCCAAGGCTGGAATCGAACCCAGGTCCCTGGTGCTGTGAGGCAGTAGTGTTAACCACTAAGCCATCCTGATGCTGTTGCTGCTGTTCTAAAATGAGAGTTCAGTTAATGTCGTAAACAATATATTTCCTCTCCTTTACATTTTCAGGTGTGTTTCACCAATGAGCATTTTGTCTCCGAACCAGAGGTTGTGGGTACAAATCCCGCTCCAAAGGTAGGAGATAAGTTTTCAGATTTTAACAGCATCAGGGTGTATGGGGAGTAACTGGGGTAAAGGAGTATTAGTGAAGAGGGTCAAAGAACTTTTCCACCCCTTTACCTGCAGCCTAAGCAGCAATCCTTAAGGCAACCACTGGAGATTGCCACCAAAGTGAACATTCTTTGAAACCGTATTTTTATTTGTTATATTACTGAAATAGAACATAAAACATAGCAGCGCAGTACAGACCCTTCGGCCCTTGATGTTGTGCTAACCTGTGAAACCAATCTGAAGCCCATCTATCCTCCACTATTCCATTCTCGTCCATATGTTTATCCAATGACCATTTAAATGCCCTTAAAGGTGACGAGTCTACTACTGTTGCAGGCTGGACGTTCCACACCCTTACTACTCTCTGAGTAAAGAAACTACCTCTGACATCTGTCCTATAACTATCACCCCTCAGTTTAAAGCAATGTTCCCACGTGCTAGTCATCACGATCCGAGGAAAAAGGCTGTCCCTGAAATAGCAGCACAGAGGCTGGCATCCCATCACCAAGTCACCCTCTACTTACATGGGCACTGTACATGGGATGGAGATGACCTTCTCAAGCTCCTTTTTTTTTTTGCTTGTAAAGTCAATTTTATTAAACACAAGACAATGCACAGTTGCTTTTCAATTGTGCCAGTGCCTATAAATTCAGGTTTTCCCAAGCACAACATCTTTAATCAGTGTGTTTAACACCTAGCAACTCTTCTGATTGGACAAACACATTCATATTATTACTATAAACTGATTTTCCCATCTTCTTGGAATTTTTGCACATCACCTTGTGAACGCACGTCCGACCACCTGCTTTGGAAAGTAGGCATCTCCTGTTTATATCTGTCAGCCAAGGCTCCCTGATTGGCCCAGGTTAACAACCCCAATGAAGGACCTCACGGTCAATGAGAGCCTCCAGGTCCTGGTTCCAAACACTACATGTACCGTGTTTAAATTCTTCAGTGGGTGGCATCTTCTCCCAGCTCGGACCTAGTGAGGAGGATTCCAGTCCATTGTGGCGGTCTCCAAGTTTTGCAGAATCTAGATTAGAGTGGTTCTGGAAAAGCACAGCAGGTCAGGCAGCATCCGAGGAGCAGGAAAATTGACGTTTCGGGCAAAAGCCCTTCATCTGGTTTCCAGCATCTACAGTACTCACTTTTGCCTAGTCCAGGTTTTACAGTCTAAACCCAGCGTGAAGGTCTCATCAGCATGGAGGTTTTCTTCAGCAGCCGCTTACAGTATTTCAGCATTTGTTAATTTAATCGACTATACCCAAATGGACATTGATCTGAGATGATTTTTTTTCTGTCTTAATTTTTACTTTTTCTTCTTATCTATGACTTCTGCCATTCATAAAGGCGGCGTGGGTGTTTGTTTTGGTAAAAATACGTGACAATAAATTGCTATGCCATTCTAAATGTCTTTTATATTTAATTCATTGGAGGAGGGTGTTGTTGGCCAAGCCAGCATTTATTACACATCCCTAATTACCCAGAGGGCTGTTAAGAGTATACCACATTGCTGTGGGTCTGCAGTCACATGTAGACCATATTCCTTCCTGAAAAGGCATTAGTGAACCAGATGGGTTTTTCCAACAATCGACAATGGTCATCATCAGACTCTTAATTCCAGATTTTACTGAGTTCAAATTCCACCATCTTCTGTGGTCGGATTTGAACCACGTCCCCAAAACATTACTTGTGTCTCTGGTGTAATAGTCTAGTAAGAATATCCCTCCTCCTAATGCTACGGGCATGGGAAAAGCAGGAGTTGGCCTCCTTGCACCACAGCATCACTGAGAGCCACTGCCTCTGCGCCCAAGACCAGGACTGGGAGCTCACCCTAGTTATTAAAATCAGGCCTAGTTTCAGGTGACCCTGACTCTTCCAGCTTATAGTCCTACACGTGAAAATGGATCCAGGCCATACATTTTAAACAACATTCTTTCAAATAGAAGACTTGATCATTCCTATGAACGATTGCATGAAAAGTCTAATACAGCCCAACCCTATTCCATGGAAAAACCAGCAACGGTAATTGTACACAATTTTGATCCCTTACTTGAGGGATTTGGTTGTTTTGGAGGCTGATTCTAGAGATGATTATAAGATTTTTGTCTTATGAAGGAAAATTGAGCAGTAAGATAGGCCTACACTCTGGACTTCAGAGGAATGAGAGGAGATCTAATTGAGATGCTAAAGGAGGTTGAGAAAGGGGATGTGGAATGGATGCTTCTTCATGTTTTAAGATAAGGGAAGCAGATTAAAAACAAAAATGAGGAGAATTACTTCTCTCAAAATCTGTGGAATTCACTGCCCACAAATTAAGTCGAGTGCAGTAACATTGTGTAAATCTAAGGAGGAGATAGACAGAACTCCTCTGTTTGAAGGGTTATTAGAGAGTGGGCTGGAAAGTGGAGTTGAGATGAGAACAGCCATGATCGTATTAAATGGCGGAACAGGCTCAGGGGGTTGAGTTATCTTCTTTTGCTCCCAATCTTATGTGCTTGTGTTCTTATCTAATACTTGGGAATTAATAAACTGGACCCCAATTTTGTCAGCATTCAAATGACTTGATTGACTGTCTCATTGGCCAGTTTTTAATGGATTACCCTTCTAGGTTAATTAGATCCATTCTCACGTGGACATCAGGGGAAATGGAAAAGGGCCTGTCAGAGGACAAAAGCCTGTGACTGCTCATTTATTCCCAGTGCAGAGTTATAATAGTTGTGTCTACAGGGCATTGCGCAGCATATGGAAATGTTAGCCGGATCTAATGAATCAAGCTAATGCATAATACATTTTAGTAGATAGAGCATCAGCAATTCGTGACCAGGGGGTACAGAACTCAGCTTCAATATTACTGCGCGGTGAGTTATACTACACTAGAGAGTGAGGGTTTTTAAATTGCTTTTTTAACATTGATTATATGGTAGAAAGTATAAGTTCTGGACTTGTTTCCACTCTTGAAGATAACCTTAGCACACTCTTCCAAACGTTCTGACAAAAGAAAACTTGAGATGTTGATCTGAGTGGATCTACTTTGTGCTATATTTAGTCATAGAGTTACGCAGCACAGAAACAGACCCTTTGGTCCAACCATTCCATGCCAACCATAATCCCAAACTAAACTAGTCTCACCCATCTGCTCTTGGATCATATCCCTCCAAACATTTCCTATTCATGTACTTATCTTTTATGTTTGTCCTCTCAGATGGGCATAAAAGAAATCCCTTAGCATCCATTTTTTGAAGAGCAGAGGATTCCCTCACTGCCCTAGCCCGTATTTATCTCTCACTCAAAATCATAGTTAAAAAAAAACAGACTACTTGTTCATTATCACATTATTCAGTGTGGGACATTTTGGTGAAGGGATTGACTGCTTACAGTACAACAGTTAATACACAACAAACATCCTTGATTGTCTTGAATGTGCTTCTGAATATCTAAAGGCAGGTTTTCCTTTACTTCCTTTGTGGCGTTTATCGGTGAACTCACCTGCAGTTCAGTACTCCCTTTGCACTGTGGTTTTACTGTAAGGACTGAGGTGACCACATTGATGATCAGTTAGGATGCAAAATATGTGAAAATGCGAAGTGCGAATAGGGGAGGCAATGGTCCAGTGGTATTATTGCTGAACTGTTAATCAAAAGACCCAGGTAATTTTCTGGGGACCCAGGTTCGAACCTTACCACAGCAGACAGTGGAATTTGAATTAAATAAAAACCTGGAATTAAGACTCCAATGACAGCATTGTCAATTGTCAGAAAAACCCATCTGGTTCACCAATGTCCTTTAGGGAAGGAAACTGCCATCCTTACCTGCTCTGGCCTCCATATGACTCCAGACTCACAGCAATTAATTGCCCTCTGGGTAATTAGGGATGGGCAGTGAATACTGGTCCAGCCACTGATGCTTACATCCCATGAATAAACAAAAATAAAACTTTATTTTCCAACTGGTAAGATGCGTTCCCATTCTTCCGACCTGACTTTTACCTCTGTTAAACTTTATTTGCTAATGGCTCTCCTTCACCCTGCACATTTATTAATATCCTCCTGCAATTTGCTGTAGAGCTCTTTGGAATCGATTAGCCCCTTGACTTTGGTGTCATCTGCAAACATGGAAATATAGAAAGTGGCATAAATTAGGAGCAGCAGTGAGCCCAGTGCTGATCCTAGTGGAACACCACTTCCCAACTCCTGCCACGCTCAGTAACTACCCTTTACCCGACTCTCTGCTCCCTATTATTGAAGCCACACATTCTACCATAGAACCATAGAGTTGGGACAGCACAGAACGGGACCATTGTCAGCCCATCTTGTCTATGTTGAACCAAAGACACCCAGCTGCCGTCTCTAATTCCATTTTACAGCACACGGCCCACAGCTCTGCAGCTTACAGCTTTAAGGTGCAGATTCAGGTCCTTTTAAAAAGAGTTTAGAGGGGGGATCTAAGATGGCGGCGATCTGAGAAGATCACACTGCAGAGCTTCGCATCGCAGCAGGAGCAGGACGGTCCTTTAACCCACCCAACCCAGGTCATCAGGATTTCTTGGGGTGTTGGAAAGATCGTGGAGCCCCAAGAAACATTTAAAAATTGACTTACCTGTATTTTCAGCTGTCCAGAAATACCTAAAAAGGGAGGAGGAGATCTGAGGCCGGGCCTGCAGCTCAGCCTGTAGCAGCCTTGGAGCCGATTACTCTCCAGGAGCTGGTGAACCAGCTCTCGAAATCTCGCGAGATGTTGTGGAAACAGATTGAAGAGAAGCTGGCTCCAGTCTCTCTCATGCTGCAGAAGCATGAGCAGCAGCTGGGAGACCTGGAGAAGAGGATGGATGAGGTGGAGCACAGGGTCACATTGGTGGAAACTGATGCCAGTTCATTTAAGGAAGAGATCCAAGCCGTGAAGACGCAGGTTCGTAATTTGCGTGACCAAGTGGATGATCTTGAAAACAGGGGCAGGAGAAAAAACATTCGGATCATCGGTCTGCCTGAGGGTAAGGAAGGTGAGCGGCCTGCGGAATTTGTTGAAGATTGGCTTCTGAAATTCCTTGACTTGGAGACTAGCATGAGAGGATTGAAGATAGAGAGAGTTCACCAGATCGCAGCGCGGAGGTCGGGTCTGGGTCAACGCCCTCGCCCTTTCCTGGTGCGGTTCCATCATTACCGGGATAAGGAGAGAGTCATGGAGGCTTCCAGACTCCAGGGGAAGGATCCAAAGACCCTAATTTACGAGGGGTCTAAAATCATGTTTTTTCAGGACTTTTCAGCAGTGGTGATCCAGAAACAAAAATCGTATGATGGTGTCAAGAGAAGACTGAAGGAGCTCGGGATTCAGTACTCCCTGAGATATCCGGCAGTGCTTCGGATCACCTCAGATGGATCCATGCATCTCTTTGACACATCGGAGAAGGCAAGAGACTTTGTGGACAAACTAACCTAATTTAAACAATTGTAGTATGTATAAATATCGTTGCTTGGGTATGCGTTTATCATTCTGTAAAAGAAATGGAGGAAATCCGGTTGGAGCTTTGTTTTTCCCCTTTTTTTTCCTCTATTGATAATAATTTGGTTCAAACTATGTCTGGCGGTGGTTAAGATGTACATTTTAAATTTCTAAGTTAGGACATACCAAAGGATGGTACTTATTCCATTTTTTTAATGAAAGAATGTTTTTTTTATTCATATTGATATTCCATGGGGCTTTTATTCTTTTTAGCTTGTGCTTGCGATGAGGCTCTAGCTGGGAGAAGTGAAGGTGGTTGAGATGGTTAAATGCCTATTTATGGGCAGTTCGGGATGGGTAGTTGCCCCCTCCGGGCAGGGGGTGAGTTCCCCTACTCAGCGCTTTTGGCGCTTTATATGTTGGTTTGTTTTCTGGTTTTTGTTGTTTTTTATTTGTAATAATTTTGTATGTTTGTTAAATGTAGTGGTTTTAGTTTATGTAGTTTTTATATTTGGTGGACCATGCGACACTAAGGCTCAGCAATTTATGGTTCGGGTTCCTCCTCTCTGGAATTTAAATGTAATTGCAGAAGATTATGGCTAATGATTTGATTAAATGGTGTACCTGGAATATCAAGGGAAGTCACTCACCAATTAAGAGGAAGAAGGTACTCTTGAGTCTTAGAAAGGAGAAGGTGGATATTGTTTTGTTACAGGAGACACATTTGGATGACAAGGAGCATCTGAAATTACAGCAGAATGGCTTTGACTGAGTTTATTTTTCATCATTTAATACCAGAAGTAGGGGAGTGGCTATATTGGTAAGGAAAAATCTCTCATTTAAATTGTTGGAATGTGTTAAAGACACATACGGGAGGTTTGTAATTCTTAAAGCCTTGATAAATGGGGAAGAATATGGCATTTTAAATGTTTATCGTCCCCCAGCTCATCCTCTTAAATTCTTGGTCGATGCTTTTTCTAAACTGATAAGTCTCAAGTCTCAGCACATCATTATAGGGGGAGATTTTAACTGCCTCATGGACGCCACAGTAGACAGGTTGCCTAAAGGTCCCTCAATACCTTCTGCACAAACTAAACAGTTATTGGGTTTGTGTGGGGAATTAGGATTGGTGGACGTTTGGAGGTGTCTCCACCCTACGGGTAGGGATTTCACATTTTTCTCCAATCCGCACAGATGTCACACGAGAATTGATTTTTTTCTGACCCCTGCGGTCACCTTGGATCTGGTGGCATCCTGTACGATTGGTAATATTGCCATCTCTGATCATGCTCCAGTGTACCTCATGGTTAAAATTAAGGATGTTACAGTGGATTCAAGGTATTGGTGAATGGACCCCTTTATTCTCATGGTCAGCAAGTTTGTGGAGTATTTCTCTAGAGAATTTCGGGCATTCCTAGACATCAACATAGGCTCAGTTGATAGCTCATCTGTTCTCTGGGAAACTGCCAAAGCTTATACCAGAGGGTTAGTTATTTCATATTCTACCAGTAGGAAGTGGCAGAAGGGTGAGCAGCAACGTCTCCTTGAAGCACGGTTGAAGGCAGCCGAGAAGGCCTATTTTGACAGACCCTCATTGGTCAAACTACAGAGGATTACGACACTGTGGTCTACACTAAATTCCGTGCTCATGCAGATGGCAAAGAAGGAGCTGGCTTTTGCAAAGCAAAGGTTATACGAGCATGGTGACAAGCCAGGCAAATACTTAGCATACCTTGCCAGAAAGAGAAGTGCCCTACAAACAGTTACAGCAATTCGAATCACCTAACATGTGATACTAAAAAGATTAATTTGGCGTTCCAGAGATTCTACTCTAAGTTATATCAGTCTGAGAATTGTGAGGAGGGGCAGGCCAAAATGGAATCCTTTTTTAGAGATCTGAAGCTCCCGGGTGTGACTCCCGAACAACAGTCCTTTCTCAGTGCCCCATTATCAGAGCAAGGAGTGCAGGAGGCTGTGAGGCAGATTCAGAGTGGAAAGGCGCCCGGTCCTGATGGACTTCCCAGTGAATTCTATAAGGAATTTATAAGTATACTGTCAGGCCCAATGCTGAATATGTTTAATGATTCATACAGTCATGTTTGTCTCCTGCCATCTCTGAGAGAGGCCAATATTTCACTTATCCTTAAAAAAGGGAAGGATCTGGAAGACTGTGCTTCATACAGGCCCATCTCGCTCTTAAATGTGGACTCTAAGATCTTCTCTAAGGCTCTTGCCTTAAGGCAGGGGACTGTGCTACCCTCTATTATTAAAGAGGATCAGACGGGCTTCATAAAGGGTCACAGATCCTCCAATAACCTTAGGAGGCTGCTTAACGTAATTCAAGAATGCCAACAGCAGTCAATACAGGGATTGGTGATTTCTTTAGATGCAGAGAAGGCATTTGACCAAGTTGAGTGGCCGTACCTTTTCTATACTCTAGACCGGTTTGGTCTGGGCGAAGTTTTCATAAGATGGGTAAAGGTTCTCTACAGTGTACCTCTCGCTGCAGTCATTACCAACGGGGTACGATCAAGTAATTTTAATATTTCTAGGGGCAGCCGGCAGGGCTGTCCCCTTTCACCATTACTTTTTACGTTGGTGATTGAACCGTTGGCAGAGGCCATTCGTGGGGATCTTAATATATCAGCTCCAGAAGTGGGGTCAAAATTACATAAGACCTCGCTGTATGCAGATGATGTTCTAATTTTCTTGACAAATCCAGCAGTCTCAGTGCCTTGCCTGATACAATGCATTCACGCATTTGGCGCTTTTTCAGGGTATAAGATTAATTTTGCTAAATCAGAGGCTATGCCCATGGGTGGTCTTACGAAAGAGTTGGCTCTTGAGAGTGACTATAGATTCCCATTTAGGTGGTCACAGGGGGTTTTGTGTATTTGGGCATATTCATTACTCCAGTTCTGGATTGGCTGTTCAAAGCCAATTTTACTCAATTATTTGAAAAAATTAGATTAGATTAGATTAGATTAGATTAGATTACAGTGTGGAAACAGGCCCTTCGGCCCAACAAGTCCACACTGCCCCGCTGAAGTGAAACCCACCCATCCCCCTACATTTACCCCTTACCTAACACTAGGGGCAATTTAGCATGGCCAATTCACCCGGCCCTGCACATCTTTGGACTGTGGGAGGAAACCGGAGCACCCGGAGGAAACCCATGCAGACACGGGGAGAACATGCAAACTCCACACAGTCAGTCACCTGAGGCGGGAATTGAACCCGGGTCTCTGGCGCTGTGAGGCAGCAGTGCTAACCACTGTGCCACCGTGCCGCCCACAAGATTAAACAAGATCTCCAAAGATGGGAGGTACTTCCAGTCTCATGGTTGGATCAGATAGCGCTTATTAAGATGAATATTCTCCCTCATTTGCTATACCCTATATGGATGCTCCCCCCGATTTTCAATAAACAAACATTCAGGAGACTGAACACTTGGTTCAGCTCCTTTATCTGGCACCGTAAACGGCCCCTCATTAAATTAGCCAAACTGCAGTTGCCTCACAGATTGGGGGGAATAGACCTTCCGGACATTAAAAATTAACAATTATGCTCGCTTTTGACCTACATAAGTGATTGGGTTTGTGGAGACCCTCTTTCAATATGGCTAGATATCAAAGTCTCCCAGGCAAGGTGCCCCCTTACCAGTTTGCTGTTTTTGGACAAAGTGAGGACAGTTAGGGAATATTGCCATAGCCCAATAGTCATCAATACTGTTAAAGCATGGAGGGCAATTCGGCAGAGGGAAGGTAATATTGGCAAAACAACTTTGTTTACACCTTTAGTGGGTATGCCGAGTTTTCAACCGGGTATGATAGGTTCAGGATTTAAACGCTGGGCAGCTAGGGGTATATCTTGCATGGGTGATTTATTTGAGAGAGACGTAATGATGTCCTTCGATCAGTTAGTACGGAAGTACGAGTTACTTAATAGACCTCTTTCGTTTTTTTCAAGTTAGGGATTTTATTCAAAAAAAGACCACACTTTTGACTGATCCCTACAAATCTGACATAGTAAGAGGGGTACTAAGGGCTAAGAGTACACTCTCTGTCAGTACTCTATATCACCAATTGGGAGATGCCACCTCAGATGAGTCTGATCGACTCTGCAAGATGTGGGAAAGACAGCTGGGTGTTGAAGTTTCTTCGGAGGCATGGGAGGATATTTGGGAGAATGCAAGGAAGATATCAATTTGCAATAGGACCCATGGTTTACAGTTGAAGATTCTCCACAGGGTCCACTTAGCCCCAGACCGTTTGTCAAAATTTAAACCAGGGGTATCTTCAGCGTGTCCCAAGTGCAAGGTCTGCACAGGCACTCTTACCCATTGTCTTTGGTCTTGTGACAGGTTTCAAACATATTGGAGCGCTGTGGTGGGTGCAATAGAGAGGATTTTAGGTGTAGGGATGGAGAAGGACCCTATTTCGCTCCTTTTGGGCCTACCCATTGTATTTCCTGCAGACTCGCATAAGGAAAAACTTTTCAATATTCTTACATTCTGTGCAAGGAAGAATATCTTGCTAGGTTGGATATCAGAAAACCCCCCCAGACCTGTCGGGTTGGCGGAAGATTGTTATGGAGCATATTCTCCTGGATTTTCTCACAAATATGGTACACCACAAAACTGAGAATTTTTACAAGACATGGCAACCCTTTTTGAAATACCTGGACACAGATTTATCTGCCACACTAACAAGGGCTTTTATATGGCCGTAACGATTGTGTTTCATGAGTCCAATATCCAGGGAGGAGGAACTGTAAATGTATGAGTGTTTTGTTTGGCTGGGCTGAGTTATTGCTATTTATTTGTTTGTTGGTAGGTATTTATTTAGTTAGTTCAATAGCTAGTTTAGGTTTTTTTTTAAATTTTATACTTCTCTATATATGTTTATGCATTCGTATAGGAGGGTGGGTTGGGGAATTATTTTTATTATTTGGGTTTAGTTTTGTACTATTTTTGTACTGTTTTGAATTGCAATGTTTTGTATTTGTTGTAATATTTAAAAATCTATTTTTTCTTAATAAAAATATATTATAAAAAAAGAGTTTAGAGTGCCTGACTCCATTTCCAACTCAGGTGGTGATTTGCAGGCACCAACCACCCTCTGTGTAAAACTGTTTTTCCTCATGTGCCCTCCAATCCTTCTGCCACTTGGCTTGAATTAATTAATCCTGGTTTTGAACTCTCAGCCAAGGGATATGGGTTCATCCTGTCTATTCTATTTCTACCCCTGACAATTTTGTATGCCTCAATCATGCCTTTTCTGTTCCCAGGGGACATGTTTCCCATGGTCTACTTTTGTTGAACTTATTCATTCATTTATTGTGGAGCACCATATTGAAAGACGTTTGAAAATCTTGGTAAATCACATCTACAACATTACCACTGTCTACATTCTCTCTGCTATTCAAAACAATTAATAATGCTATCGATTCATAGAGTTGTACAGCGCAGAAAAGGCCCTTCAGTCTATTGAGTCTGTACCAACATAACTACCACTAAAGGCGCGCTAATCCTATTTTGCACTTGTCCCATATCCTTGAATGTTATGATATTTGAAGTGCTCAACCAAGTATTTTTTAAAGGTTGCAAGGTTTCCAGCCTCCATGACCTTCCCAGGCAGTGCTCACCAGATTCCTACCAAGATCTGAGTGAGAACGTTTTCTCTCAAATCCCCTCTGAATCTCCTGCCCCTTACTCTATAACTACATCCCCTTGTGATTGACCCCTCAACCAAGGGGAATAGCTGCTCTCTATTCATCCTGTCCACACCCCTCATAACCTTATACACCTCAATCATGGCTCCCCACTCAATCTGCTCTGTTCTAAAGAAAACAATCCAAGCCTATCCAGTCTCTCCGAATTGTTCAATTTCTCCATCCCAAACAACATCCTAGTGAAGCTCCGCTATACCTCGTCCTTCCTGTAGTGAGGTGACCAGAACTGCATACAGTAATCCAGCTGTGGTCTGACTAACGCTCTGTACAACTCCAACATTATCTCCTTGCACTTATGCTGTATGCCACGACCGATGAAAGTAAGTGTCCAATATCCCTTCTTATAGAGACATAGAGATGTACAGCATGGAAACAGACCCTTCGGTCCAAATCGTCCATGCCGACCAGATATCTCAACCCAATCTAGTCCCACCTGCCAGCACCCGGCCCATATCCCTCCAAACCCATCCTATTCATATACCCATCCAGATGCCCCTTAAATGTTGCAATTGTACCAGCCTCCACCACATCCTCTGGCAGCTCATTCCATACACGTACCACCCTCTGTGTGGAAAAGTTGCCCCTTTGGTCTCCTTTATATCTTTCTCCTCTCACCCTAAACCTACGCCCTCTAGTTCTGGACTCCCCAACCATAGGGAAAAGACTTTGCCTATTTATCCTATCCATGCCCCTCATAATTTTGTAAACCTCTATAAGGTCACCCCTCAGCCTTCGACGCTCCAGGGAAAACAGTCCCAGTCTGTTCAGCCTCTCCCTATAGCTCAGATCCTCCAACCCTGGCAACATCCTTGTAAATCTTTTCTGAACCCTTTCAAGTTTCACAACATCTTTCCGATAGAAAGGATACCAGAATTGCATGCGATATTCCAACAGTGGCCTAACCAATGTCCTATACAGCTGCAACATGACCTCTCAACTCCTGTACTCAATACTCTGACCAATAAAGGAAAGCATACCAAGCGCCTTCTTCACTATCCTATCTACCTGTGATTCCACTTTCAAGGAGCTATGAAGCTGTACTCCAAGGTCTCTTTGTTCAGCAACACTCCCTAGGACCTTACCATTAAGTGTATAAGTCCTGCTAAGATTTGCTTTCCCAAAATGCAGCACCTCGCATTTATCTGAATTAAACTCCATCTGCCACTTCTCAGCCCATTGGCCCATTTGGTCCTGATCCTGTTGTAATCTGAGGTAACCCTCTTTGCTGTCCACTACACCTCCAATTTTGGTGTCATCTGCAAACTTACTAACTGTACCTCTTATGCTCGCATCCAAATCATTTATGTAAATGACAAAAAGTAGAGGACCCAGCACCAATCCTTGTGTCACTCCACTGGTCGCAGGCCTCCAGTCTGAAAAACAACCCTTCACCCACTACCTTTGAGCCAGTTCTGTATCCAAATGGCTAAGTCTCCCTGTTTTCCATTAACGATCCTATTCATGTGCTCTGCCAACTTCAGGGATCTGTGAGTAATTCACCCAAGATCCCACAGTTCCTCTAAGCAACTCTGTTTCCATTCATTCATTAAATTCTCCTTCATCATGTTGTTTCCTCCAAAGTACATCATCTTGCACTTATTCGGTTTAATTACCATCTGCCACTGCTCTGCCCATCTGATCAACCCATCTATGTCTTCCTGCAAACTACAGCCATCTTCTTCACTACTAACCACCTGACCAATCTTGGTGCCATCTGCAAATTTGCTTAACATCCCCTCCACATTTTCATCTACATCATTTCTGTATATATCAATAAATAAAGGTCCCAGTACTGTTCCTTCTGGTACATTGCTGGACACCGGCCTCCAGTCACTCAAACAGCCATCTATCACTATCCTTTATGTCCTGTTACGAAGCCAGTTTCTGATCCATCTCACCAGGTTTCCTGAGTTCCATGTGCCTTAACCTTCACAATCAGTCTCCCATTTGGGACCATGGTAGAGTGAGATTTTCTCTTTTGAAATCCATTGTGACTGCTCATTATTTATATCTTTTATTTCTACCTGTTCTTCTATAATCGCCTTTAGTAAGAACTCCATTTTTCTTATCACCAATCTCAATCTGACTGGTCTATAATTCTCTGGTCATTCTCCCTGCTATTGTTCTTTAATATAGGAATTCCTATTAGAATTCCTTGAGTCTTCTGACAATAAACCTTTTTTTCTAACAAGTTAACATGATATAATACCTCTACAAAAAATACAAAAGAGCACGGTGGCACAGTGGTTAGCACTGCTGCCTCACAGCGCCAGAGACCTGGGTTCAAATCCCGCCTCGGGCAACTGTCTGCGAGGAGTTTGCACATTCTCCCCATGTCTGCGTGGGTTTCCTCCGGATGCTCCGGTTTCCTGCCACAGTCCAAAGATATGCAGGTTAGGTGAATTGGCCATGCTAAATTGCCCGTAATGTTAGATGTAGGGGATTGGGTCTGGGTGGGTTGCTCTTTGGAGAGTCAGTGTGGACTGGTTGTGCCAAAGGGCCTGTTTCCACACTGTAAGTAATCTAATCTAAGTGAGTGACAGTTTCAGGTGGTATACAAATGGGGGAGTCATAAGGTCATACAGCATGTGAGAGTCCCTTTGTGCCTGTGTTAACCTATCTACACCCATCTCACTGTTCAAAACTCAGCCCATAGTCTTGAATGTTATGACACTTCAAGTGCCCAACCAGGAGCTTTTTAATGGTTATGAAGTTTCCCACCTCAGTTACCCTCCCAGACTCCCACTACTCTCTGGGTGAAAGCACTTATCCTCAAATCCTCTCTAAACCTCTCTAAATCTTTTGTTTTAAAATTATGCTCCCTTGGTATTGACCCTTCAACTAAAGGGAACACTTTCTCTTCACCCTGTCAATGCCCCTCATAATGTATACACCTCTATCAGGTCCCCTCCCCATCAGCCTCCCCTGCTCCAAAGTAAACATCCCGAGCATATTCAGCCTCTCTTCGACGCTCAGTCCCAGGCAACATCCTGGTGAATCTTCTCTCCACCCCCAACACTGCCATCACATCCTTCCTATAGAGTGGGGACCAGAAATACACACATTGCTCCAACTGTGGCCTAACCAGAATTCTGTACAATTCCAACAGAACTTCCCTGTTTCTATAATCTGTGCTGTGACTGATAAAGGAGGGTGTTCAATTTGCCTTCTTAACCATCCTATTAACCTGCGGTTCAGGAATCTGTGGACAAGCCCTTCCAATATCCCTCTGTTCTCCTCAGCTTCTTATTTACTGAGTACTCCCTTATCTTGTTACTGCTTCCAAAGTGCCTATTTGCAACTTAACTTTGAAGGAAGAGACCATGGAGGGAGTTACAGAAAGTCTGGTGTTGGACAGTGGCACCAATTCTGGGATGGCCTCCACTGATGGGAACCTCTGAAGGGGAGGAGGGGGTGAGTGAAGTTCTGACAAAGGCTTGAGCCTAGTAAGATGGTGGGAGGGGTCTATAGGAAACATACACCAGCCTAAATAGGAGAAGAGCAGAGGGAAGAGTAAAGTAAAAGAAGCTATTGATAAAAAGAGAAGTAGAGTTGTGGAATGGCAGTGTCAAATGATGATTAAGGATGAAATGAGAGGAAAACCAGGTAGCAGAGCAGATAACAGAAATAAAAGCAAGCAATAGTGACCATAATATTTATGAATTAAAATGATGTTATAGAAGGAAATATGTGTGACAAAAAGCAGTTAACAGATTTGAGAAAAACAGTTTTTGACGAGCTAAGTACAGAACATGGGAAAATAAATTTGGCGATAGGGTTAGGGTTGGAAAAAAATGATCTAGGTCCACCAAGAAAAGTATTTGAAACTGTTCTCAAAGTACAGGACCAAATGTAATATTTGTTGCTAAAAGAAAACAAAATCTAAGTATTAGTGAGATTCCACAGATGTCCAAAAGCATAAGGGAAAAATCAAGTGATAGGAAAGCCAATTTCATTAATATATAGCAGAGGATTGAAGGATAAGAGAGTGTATGAAGGGATTAGGGCATAAGTAAATTACAAAAACACACAGAAGGCACAATGAACTATGAATTCCAATTAGCGAGGAGCATGGAACAAAATAGAGAAACATTTTGTAGGCACATGAATGAAAAGAAGGAAGGCTGGGGTGGAATTATGGATTAGAGATTAGATTGAATAAAATTACAGATACCAACTAAGATGTGGAAAATTAAATAATTATTTCATCTTACAGGGAGATGAACCAGATAGACGTGACACTGAATGATGAGATGAACAAGATAGAGACAGTGAAAATTTAAATAAAAGAGAAACATTCTGAATAAACCAATCGAAAAGGATGAAGTTGCATATTCCAGTGAATTGTATCCATGTTTTAAAATAATTGGGCGGCACAGTGGCTCAGTGGTTAGCACTGCTGCCTCAAAATGCCAGAGACCCGGGTTCGATTCCAGCCTCGGGCGACTGTCTGTGTGGAGTTTGCATGTTCTCCCTGTGTCCGCATGGGTTTCCTCCGGGTGCTCCGGTTTCCTCCCACAGTCCAAAGATGTGCAGGTTAGGTGAATTGGTTGTGCGAAATTGCCCATAGAGATAGGTGCATTAGTTAGAGGGAATGGGTCTGGGCAGGGTTACCCTGTGGAGGGTCGGTGTGGACTGGTTGGGCCGATGGGCCTGCTTCCACACTGTGGAAGGGAATCTAATCAAAAATGTGTACTAAAGAGGTATTATACACAGAAATTGCTGGAAAAGCTCAGCAGGTCTGGCAGCATCTGTGGAGAGAAATCAGAGTTAGCTTTCTGAAACATTGACTCTGATTTCTCTCCACAGATGCTGCCAGATCTGTTGAGTTTTTCAGCGATTTTTGTTTTTGTTTCTGATTTACAGCATCCACAGTTTTTTTTTAAATTACTTCAGCCCAACAAGTCCACACCGACCCTCCGAAGCGCAACCCACCCAGACCCATTCCCCTACATTTACCCCTTCACCTAACACTACGGGCAATTTAGCACGGCCAGTCCACCTCACCTGCACAGCTTTAGACTGTGGGAGGAAACCGGAGCACCCGGAGGAAACCCAAGCAGACACGGGGAGAATGTGCAAACTCCACACAACTCCAATTCCACGCCCGAGGCTGGAATTGAACCCGGGTCTCTGGTGCTGTGAGGCAGCAGTGCTAACCTCTGAGCCACCATGCCGTCCTAAATTTCTACACCCTTCACTCACCGGCACCCCAACTACTCACCAATCTGGTACCTTACTCCCATCCTACCTGACATCTTACCCACTCATCAACATGGCACCCTAGCCCCTACGCACCCTCTCCCCCCGTCTTAGCTTCTGTCAGCAGCTTCAGATAGAATATGACAGATACGTCAGATAAAAGTAAAAGAGGGGTAAGATTCAGCACTGAGCCACCCTGCTGTCACCTGTGTGGATTGTTGGGCCAGACTGGACCAGACTGACTGAGCTGGGACAGCTCGCAGGCGGAAAACTTGAGTCACGTGAGTGGGTACCTGGTCTGGGAGGAAATTCAGGCTATAAACGCCAAATAATGAAGTAAAAGTGACTGAACCACAGTCTCACAAAAGGCCCATCCCAAGGTAAAACTCCCAAACATAAAGACAGCACAAAACAAACAGCCTGAATTCAATGCAGCCTCCAATCCACGCACCATCCTGCCTTGGAATCAGGTCACTGTCCCTTCAGGGTTGCTGTGTCAAAATCTTGGAACTCCCTCTGTAATAATAACATTTTGGGTCTACCTACTGCAGAACTTCAAGATACAGCTCAGCATCATTTATAGATGGGTAATCAATTCTAGTGACCACCAAATCCCACAAATGATTTATTGAAAATACTTACATTTCTCTAGTTTCATGCTATATACTTTCAAGTGAGGCGTTTAATTCTTAAGTTTTAACCTGCATTCACAGACTTATCCAGGTATTCATTGACAATTCAACACTGACATTCTTTGGTTAATTGGATCATTCAGGTTTGATACTTCACTGATCTGAAACCTGCCCCAGCCTCAATGAGGCTGCTGCCTCGGTGTCTATTCTTTCAGCTGCTCGGCTATGAGATAGGCTGCCCTCTGGTGGATCGAGCATTATTACCACCACCGCAGCTACATGTCCAGCAAAATCCCAGGTCTGGCCCTAACTGTGTCTATTTGTGTGTGTGTGTGTGAGTCTGTGTGTATGTGCTGTGTATGTATGTGTTTGTGTGTGTGTGTGTGTGTGTATGTGTCTGTCTGTCTGTGTTTGTGTCTGTGTATGTGTGCGTTTGTATGTGTGTGTCTGTGTGTGTGCGTCTGTGTCTGTGTCTGTGTGTGCGTGTGTCTGTGTGCGTGCGCATGCACGTGTCTATCTGTGTGTCTATGAGAGTGTGTGTCTGTGTACACATGCATGTGTCTATGTGTGTTTGTGTGTCTATGTTGTGCGTATGTATATGTGTGTGTGTGTGTGTATGTGTGTGCGCTTATGTATCTCTGTGTGTGTGAGTGTGTGTGTACGTGTGTGTCTGTCTCTGTCTGTCATCTCCCAACCAGTGGAGCTGAACATTGACTTGTCCACATTCCCCTTCTGCTTCACTTGGGGCAATAGAACCCCAAAACCCCACCATCCTGGTTTTCCTGGCATCTTTGCCACATGACATAAGTACCCTCGCCATAGGTAAAGTGGGCAGAGGCCTTTGAGTGGAAAAGTGTGGTGCTGGAAAAACACAGCAAGTCAAGCAGCATCCAAGGAGAAGGAGAATCGATGATTTGGCATAAGCCCTTCATCGGGAATGTGGTGGGGGAAGGGGGCTGAGAGATAAATAGGAGGGTGAAGGTGAGGCTGGGAGGAAGGTAGCTGGGAAGGCAATAGGTAGATTAAGGTGGGGGGTGATGGTGATAGGTTGGAGGAGAGGGTGGAGTGGATAAGTGGGAAGGAAGATGGACAGTTCAAGAGGGGGGTGCTGAGTTGGAGGGTAGGATCTGAGATAAGGTGGGAGGAGGGGAGATGAGGAAACTGGTGAAATCAACGTTTATGTCGTGTGGTTGGAGGGTCCCAAGGCGCAAGATGAGGCGTTCTTCCTCCAGGCGTCAGGTGGTAAGGGTTTGGTGGTGGAGGAGGCACAGGACTTGCATGTCCTTAATGGAGTGGGAGGGGGAGTTGAGGCTTTTGAATGGTAATTAATTGGTCATTTAAGGGCCTTTGTTGTCCCAGGAGTATTCAAATCACCCAAACACCACCATGTCACTGGTAAAATGCCAGCACAGAAGGGCAAGTAATGGGCACAGTGCCAGCCCTCATACCAGCTGGTATTACAATCCTGCAGCCTGTTCTTAGACTGGGAGGAGGACAGTGCTTCAGAACAAAAACAGCCCCAGTTCAGAAAAAAAATCACAACTCAAATCTGGCTTCCCAAACATGTTTGTTAATAGGCACATTTAAAACAAACAAAAATTCATGGCCTTGGATCTCCACCCACAGCAACAAAACCAAATTAATAAATTGTTAGACTGATTTTGCTTTATACAGAACAGAACGTTTCTTCCCACTAACGTCCTTCAAGGGGGTGCAGGAGATCATTCCTTTTATATTTGGTGTGAGGCTGCCCTCTGCTGGTGAAGACATGTAATTGTGCTAGGAGAAAGTGAAGACTGCAGATGCTGGAGATCAGAATCAAGATTCAGAGTCAGAGTCAGAGAGTCAGAGTCGGTCCAACCCGTCCATGCCGACCAGATATCTCAAACCAATCTAGTCCCACCTGCCAGCACCCGGCCCATATCCCTCCAAACCCTTCCTATTCATATGCCCATCCAAATGCCCCTTAAATGTTGCAATTGTACCAACCTCCACCACTTCCTCTGGCAGCTCATTCCATACCCATAGCACCCTCTGTGTGAAAAAGTTGCCCCTTAGGTCTCTTTTATATCTTTTCCCTCTCACCCTAAACCTATGCCCTCTAGTTCTGGACTCCCCCACCCCAGGGAAAAGACTTTGCCTGTTTACCCTATCCATGCCCCTCATAATTTTGTAAACCTCTATAAGATCACCCCTCAGCCTCTGACGCTCCAGGGAAAACAGCTCCAGCCTATTCAGCCTCTCCCTATAGCTCAAATCCTCCAATCCTGGCAATGTCTTGTAAATCTTTTCTGAACCCATTTAAGTTTCACAACACCTTTCCGATAGGAAGGAGACCAGAATTGCACGCAATATTCCAACAGTGGCCTAACCAATGTTCTGTACAGCCGCAACATGACCTCCCAACTCCTGTACTCAATACTCTGACCAATAAAGGAAAGATTACCAAATGCCACTATCCTATCTACCTGCAACTCCAATTTCAAAGAACTATGAAACTGCACTGCAAGGTCACTTTGTTCAGCAAAACTCCCTAGGACCTGACCATGAAGTGTACAAGTCCTGCTCTGATTTGCCTTTCCAAAATGCAGCACCTCGCATTTATCTCCCGTGAGAAGGTGCTGACGAACTATCTCTTGAACCACTGCAATCCGTGTGGTGGGTAGACCCACAACATCATTAGGGAGGGAATTCCAGGATTTTCACCCAGAGGCACCGAAGTAATGGCGATGCCTTTCCCAATCAGGATGGTGAATGACTTGGGAGGGAACGGGCAGTCCCCATATATTTGCTCCCTTTTCCTTCAAGATGGAAGTGCTTGGGGGTTTGGAAGGTGCTGTTTGAGGATCTTTGGTACATTTCTGCAGTGGATCTTGTAAATATTGCACACTGCTGCTACTGAGCGTCGGTGGTGGAGGGAGTAAGTGCTCGTGGATGTGCCACCAAATCTACGGAATGATCTTCTAACAAAGCAAGTACACTGGAGGTGCGTGCTCTGGATTCTATTGGTTACACTATCTCTCCCAGTGTCATGCTTACACACTCAGGGACAAAATAACTCTGTATTAAGTTCCCCCTCTCCCACCCCTGCACCTTCACTGAGTGGTTTCCTTGATTTGCTCATAACTGTAGGTGAACCAGTTTGCACCAGAACCATTGTCTGGAGAGAAAGTGCACAGAGTGAACAACATGGAAGACATTCGGCCCAACTAGTCTATCCTGACATTTGCTAAGCCTGAAAGGAGATTAGTGTAGGACAGTGAGAATGGATAATGGTTAATATGATGGAGATGTGTACCATGATATGATGGTCACCTGCTTTGAAAAAAGGGTGCACTGGTCTATATTAGTGAAAGATGCATTGATAAAGAACAAAAGAGTTTGCAGAAATCCACAAGGAACCAGGCAACATTCACTCACAGGAAACCAACGCAGGCCAGTTCTGAAGAAGATCTATATCAGACTTAAAACATTAATTCTATTTCTCTCTCCACAGATGCAGCCAGACATGCTGAATTTCTCCACCCATCCCTATGTTTATTACTTTTATGTCCCTTGTCTATCTCACCGCATGACATGCCTGAGTTAGAAAGGGTTGTTGTAAATTGGTCAAAGTTAATCAGGGTATGTTTACCTACACTTTCCCTTTACAAGGCTGCAAACTGCTGACAGGGAACAGGATGACCATCCCATCAGGGAGCACAAAATTGGGTCACAGGTTACGTGGCAAAACAAGCCAAACAGTTCACATCGGATTTGGCCATTGCTGCCCTGTAGCCCCTTCACCCTCATAGCTGTTCCAATGGTGATTGTTGACCCAGTTCTGGAAACTTTTCTTTGTGGATGGGACAACTGATAACCTGCCTGACTTTGGACTGATGATGATTGTAGCTCTGACTCCTACCCAGCAAGAGGGCAATTTGAGGTGAACTTTCCTGGGCTCATCGTGCATTGTGACCATGACCGACTCTTGTTCAGAAGGTTGTGGGTTCAAATCACATCAGGCTCAGGAGGCTTCATCTCATCTCAAATTCTCTCACTTGGGTTAATACGGTAGCTCAGTGATTAGCACTGCTTCCTCACAGTGCTAAGGACCTGGGTTTGATTCCCACTTCGGGCTACTGTGTGGAGTTTGCACATTCTCCCTGTGTCTGCGTGGGTTTCCTCCTACAGTGCAAAGATGTGCAGGCTAGGTGGATTGGCCATGCTAAGTTGCCCATAGTTTTCAGGGAGAGGTGGCTTAGTGAGTTTTGAGAACATACGTGTCTCAGGTAGAGGTTCGATATGTAAGTTTGCCTGTTGAGCTGAGAGGTGGGTTAGCTGTGGGATTGGGTAGGATGCTCTTTGGAGGCAGACTTGATAAGCTGAATGGCCTCTTTCTGAACTGTAGGGGTTCTAAGTTTCTGAATCTCAAATCCTGCCAATGAACTTCATCGCCCCAGTGCTCTCAGCAACAGAAGGTTTCTCCTGGGCTCAGCTCAAAATCTCTGACATTTCTGTTTTGTTCTGTGGCCCTTTGGAAGTTATTTGCTTCTACTGACACCATCCCCTCTCTTCATTCACACAAACACTTTCAGAAGGAGGCCACTCAGCCCTTTGTAGTTGTGCCAGCCCGGAGCATGAGCAATGCTCCATGTGCCACTCTGCAAACTCCCACTGTTCCTGTAGACTCTACTTCATGCACACACTCAGGCACTGATCAAGAACCACTCGATGTGTGCAAGTGATTGTCCATTCTTTGGCCAGTCACTTCAAAGTGTCGCCCTTTGATTCTCGACCATTTCTCCAATGGGACTAATTTCTCCCCGCCTTCTCACGGTGGCTGAGTGGTTAGCACTGCTGCCTCACAGCACCAGGGACCCAGGTTTGATTCCAGCATCATGGAACTGTCTGTGAGGAGTTTGCACACTCCCCCCCTGTGTCTGTGTGGGTTCCCTCCCACAATCCAAGTTAGGTGAATTGGTCATGCTAAATTGCCCATAATGTTTGGTGCATCAGTCAGGGGTAAATGTAGGGTAGGGATAATGGGGGGGGGTTACTCTTCGGAGGGTCGGTGTGAACTTGTTGGGCCAAAGGGCCCGTTTCCATACTGTAGGCAATCTAATCAATTACGAGTCATCGAAACGCTAGCTTTCTCCCTCTCCACGGACGCTGTCCTACTCGCTGTGATCTCCAGCTGTTTTTGGTTTCAGTACAGATCCCAGCATCTGCAGAAATTTGCTGCTGTCCTGAATTAATCTACTCCTGCACCAGATCTTTAAAAAAACCATGATTACCTAATACCTAATCTCCTGCTTGCATGTTAATTTTATCCAAGGAAACAAATTCCTGAATGCTTCAGTTGAACTTGCCTCCCCCACAATTCCTGGCAGTGCATTGCCAGCTAGAATATCCTATCTGCTCGCTGTGTGAACATCACTTCCTCCTTTCAGGATATCGCCTGTTAGCCCGTTGCAGTATGGGAGTACAGACATCACTCTGATTCCAGCGCACCAGAGATGTGGGCGGCACGGTGGCACAGTGGTTAGCACTGCTGCCTCACAGCACTAGAGATCCGGGTTCAATTCCCGCCTCAGGTGACTGACTGTGTGGAGTTTGCACATTCTCCCCGTGTCTGCGTGGGTTTCCTCCAAGTGCTCCGGTTGCCTCCCACAGTCCAAAGATGTGCAGATTAGGTGAATTGGCCATGCTAAATTGCCCGTAGTGTTAGGTGAAGGGGTAAATGTAGGAGAATGGGTCTGGGTGGGTTGCGGGTCGGTGTGGACTTGTTGGGCCGAAGGGCCTGTTTCCACACTGTAAGTAATCTAAAAAAAAAGCGGCTTTACCAGCACTGCCCCTTTGGCAGACGGTGTGTTTGGTAAAAATCCCATTACATTGCCTGGAATTTCTTTATTCATTTGTGGGATGAGGACTATCTATCCAGCTATCTTTCTTTCAGAACCTGCTAAAAACCAGGCGTGAGGCCTTCAGATCAGGAGACCCACTCAAATATAAGGAATCCTTTGCAGAGCCATTAAGACAGCCAAGGACCAACAGCAATCCAAGCTGGAGACCCAGTGACCTGGTGACTATGGCAAGGACTAAATGATATCACAGGTTCTAAAAAGAGAATGTGCAAGATAACAGACAATGACACATCACTCCCAGATCATCTCAATGCCTTCTATGCTCACTTTGAGCAGAATTTCGGCGAAGAGGTAATACCTATTCTGACAAGTCCTGATGAACCTATGAGGAGAAGGTGAGGTCTGCAGATGCTGGAGATCAGAGCTGAAAATGTGTTGCTGGAAAAGCGCAGCAGGTCAGGCAGCATCCAGGGAACAGGAGAATCGACGTTTCGGGCATAAGCCCTTCTTCAGGAATGAGGAAAGTTTGTCCAGCAGGCTAAGATAAAAGGTAGGGAGGAGGGACTTGGGGGAGGGGCGTCGGGAATGTGATAGGTGGAAAGAGGTCAAGGTGAGGGTGATAGGTCAGACTGGGGTGGGGGCGGAGAGGTCAGGAAGAAGATTGCAGGTTAGGAAGGCGGTGCTGAATTCGATGGATTTGACTGAGACAAGGTGGGGGGAGGGGAAATGAGGAAACTGGTGAAATCCGAGTTCATCCCTTGTGGTTGGAGGGTTCCTAGGTGGAAGATGAGGCGCTCTTCCTCCAACCGTCATGTTGTTGTGGTCTGGCGATGGAGGAGTCCAAAGACCTGCATATCCTTGGTGGAGTGGGAGGGGGAGTTAAAGTGTTGAGCCACAGGATGGTTGGGTTGGTTGGTCCGGGTGTCCCAGAGGTGTTCTCTGAAACGTTCCGCAAGTAGACGGCCTGTCTCCCCAATATAGAGGGATGCTTTGAAAGGCTGGTAAAGGCATTAATCAACTCCAAACTCCCCACTTCTCTTGAGCCACTCCAATTTGCCTATCAGTCCAACAGATCCACGTCAGATGCCATATCACTTGCCCTTCACTCCTCCCAAGAACGACTTAACACCAAGAACAGCTACGTAAGAATCCTACTCATTGACTACAGTTCGGCCTTCAACACTATTATCCCTTCGAGACTGATTACTAAACTTAGTGATCTCAGACTAAGTCCCACTCTCTGCAACTGGATCCTTAGTTTCCTGACCCACAGGCCACAATCAGTGAAGTTTGGGGACAATATTTCATCCTCACTAAAACTCAACACTAGAGCCCCCTCCGCAACCCCCCCACCGCACCCCCCCCCCAACCCCCCAGGGGTGCGTATTCAGTCCCCTACTGTACTCACTATATACCCATGACTGTGTCACCAAATACCAGATTAATGCCATTTACAAGTTCACTGATGACACCTCCATAGTCGGTCAAATCTCAGATGGTGACGAAACAGACTACAGACGGGAGGTGAAAGACCTGGAAAAATGGTGCACTGGAACAACCTAGCTCTCAATGCCAGCAAAACCAAGGAACTCATTATTGACTTTTGGCAGGATGTTACTCATCCCCTCCGACACATTAACAGACAGAGGTGGAATGAATGGTGAGTGTCAAGCTCCTGGGAGTGGTCATCCACAACAAGCTTTCTTGGACTCTTCATGTGGACACACTGGTTACAAAGGCCCAACAACGTCTCTTCTTCCTCAGGCAGCTGAGAAAATTTGGCTTGACAGCGAATACCCTTGCCAACTTTTATAGGTGCACCATCGAGAGCATTCTGTCTGGATTTATCACTATCTAGTATGGCAACTGTACCTTCAAGATCGGAGACGGTTACAGAGAGTGGTGAACTCAGCCCGGGCCATCACAAAGGCCAACCTCCCATCTATAGAATCCATCAACCAGGCCCTCTTTTCGGGAAAGGCCACCAGCATTCTCAAAGATCCATGCCACCCTGGCAATGTTTTTCTACAACCTCTACCATCGGGGAGAAGGTACAGAAGCCTGAACACATGCACCAGCCAGTTTCGTAACAGTTTCTACCCTGCTGTTGTTAGAATACTGAATGGACTCACAAACTCTTAACATTCACCTGTACCTGTGTTTTTGTTTTTGCCGCTGTTTATCTATTATTTACTTATCTATGCTATTTAACTCTGTGACCTGCCTGTATTGCTCACAAGACAGGTACATGTGACAATAAATTCAATTCAATTTCTTTCTTACTTTCCTTTTCATCTGAGTTGTCAAAAAATAGTGTTTGACAACTGGATCTAATTCACGAAATTCAGGCTTCAATGCAAAGTTTTCACCTGATTGGCTTCAGACTGATGTTCTGAATTGGTGTCACAAAAAAAAGAACGAAAACACCTAAATGGTGGAAATCTATTTTTACTCTACCTCTCTTCCTTTCTTCCTTCCTTTTGTTTTTGTGACACCAATTCATCTGGAACACTACTCTGAAGACGAATCAGACCAACACATTGCATTGATGCCTGAATTTATGAAATCAAATTCCAAATGTCTGACACTACTTTTTGAGTCGCGTAATGAACTCTCAGATGAAAAGGAAACGGAAAAAGAAAGAGAAAGCAAGAAAGTGAGAAAAAAAAGAAAGTGAGAAAGCACAGAAAGAAAGAAAGTAGAAATGAAAGAAAGAAAGCCCTCCATTTTTACAGAGCGGAGAGGAGATAAGGTGGAGTGAAGCGAGGTCTGCTGGGAAGGGTACGTTTTCCCACTTTTTCCTATCCAGGAGCAGCGGGAGACACAGCGGAGGTGGAGACCAGGAGAGTGCCGTGAGGGTAAGGACTTAGTATATATTTGGGCAGTGGCTAAACCCGAGATACTACATGTGTAGTATCTCCCTCCCGCTCCCTTCCTCTAACTGGAAGAAAAACATTCTAAGGTAAGGCTTTTTTTTATTTTTTCTTTCTGTTTCATATATTTAAGTGCATTGTTTGGTTTTAGTTAGTTGGTATAAAACTAAACTTACAAGAGCAGGGGACCTCAGACCCATGGCATGTGCCTCTTGCTTGATGTGGGAGCTTAGGAACGTGTTTGACATTCCTGACTCTTACACTTGTAGGAGTGTGTCCAGCTGCAGCTCTTGTTAGACCGCATGACAGCTCTGGAGCTGTGGATGGACTCACTGTGGAGCATCCGTGATGCTGAGGAGGTCGTGGATAACACGTTTAGTGAACTGGTCACACTGCAGGTTAGAATTGCTGAGGGAGACAGTGAATGGGTGATCAAAAGACAGAGAAAGAGTAGGAAGGCAGTGCAGGTGTCCCCTGCGGTCATCTCCCTCCACACCAGGTTTACCATTTTGGATACTGTTGGGGGAGATGGCTCACCAGGGGAGGGCAGCAGATGCCAAGATCATGCCACCATGACGGGCACTGCTGTTCAGAAGGGCAGGAAAAAGACTCATAGGGCCATAGTCATAGGGGATTCTATTGGGAGGGGAGTAGATAGGCAGTTCTGTGGCCGAAAACAGGACTCCCGGATGGTATGTTGCCTCCCAGGTGCTCGGGTCAGGGATGTCACTGATTGGCTGCAGAGCATTCTAAAAGAGGAGGGTGAACAGCCAGTTGTCTTTGTGCATATAGGCACCAACGATATAAGTAGAAAGCGAGATGAGGTCTTGAAAGAAGAATTCAGGGAGTTAGAAGATAAGTTAAAGAGGAGGACCTCAAAGGTCGTGATCTCAGGATTACTACCAGTTCCACGTGCTAGCCAGCGTAGAAATGAAAAAAATAGGCAGGATGAACACGTGGCTTGAGGGATGGTGTAGGAGGGAGGGGTTCAGTTTTGTTGGACATTGGGACTGGTTCTGGGGAAGGTGGGACTATTACAAAAGGGACAGTCTACACCTGAACCAGATCGGAACCAATGTCCTTGGGGGAGTTTTTGCTACTGCTGTTGGGGAGGTTTTAAACTAATGTGGCAGGGGACTGGGAACCAGAAGAGAAGTCAAGCAGGCAGCGAGGTGGAGACTGGAGACTGTAAGAATCATGACGATAGCATTAATAAAGGGAAGAGTAGGCAGAGAGCAGATGATCACAAAAAAACTGGTGGCCTGAAGTGCATCTACTTAATGCGAGGGGTATAGTGTGTAAGGCAGATGAACTTAGGGCTTAGATTGGTGCCTGGGAGTATGATGTTATTGCAATCACAGAGACTTGGTTGAAGGAAGGGCATATGATTGGCAACTAAATGTTCCAGAATACAGACACTTCAGACAGGACAGGGAGAGAAATAAAAGGGGGTGAGGAGTTGCATTGCTGGTCAGGGATGATATCACGGCTGTGCTAAAGGAGGACATTATGGAGGGCTTGAGCAGTGAGGCATTCTGGGTGGAACTGAGAAATAAGAAGGGTGCAGTTACATTGTTGGGGCTGTATTACAGGCCTCCCAACAGTGAGTGTGAGGTAGAAGAACAAATAGGTAAACAGATTATGGAAAGATGTAGAGGCAATAAGGTAGTGGTGATGGGAGATTTTAATTTTCCCAACATTGACTGGGATACACTTAGCGTCAGAGGTCTGGATGGGGCAGAATTTGTAAGGAGCATCCATGAGAGTTTTCTAGAGCAGTATGCCAATATTCCAACTAGGGAAGGGGCCATATTGGACCTGATACTGGGGAACGAGCCAGGGCAGGCCGTAGAAGTTGCGATGGGGGATTTCTTTGGGAATAGTGACCATAATTCTGTAGGTTTTAGAATACTAGTAGATAAAGAAGAGAGTGATCCAAAGGGAAGAGTACAAATGACATCAAGAGCCCTTCCTTCATCTATCAACTTGGTCACTTCCTCAAAGAATTCTATTAAGTTGGTAAGGCATGATTTCCCCCGCACAAAATCATGTTGCCTATCACTGATAAGCCCATTCTCTTCTAAATATAAATGGATCCTATTCCTCAATACCTTCTCCAGCAACTTTCCCACCACTGACGTCAGGCTCACTGGTCTGTAGTTACCCAGAATATCCCTACTGCCAGAGGACTGGATGGTTGCTCATCTTGTTCCCCCTCCTTATACAAGGGGACAACATGAGCAACCTTCCAGTCCTCTGGCACCTCACCTGTATTTAAGGATGCCACAAAGATATCCGTCAGGGCCCCAGGGGCTGAGGGCTATTTCCTCTCTCTCCTCCCTCAGCAACCTGGGATAGATCCCCTCCGGTTCTGGGGATTTGTTCACCTTAATAACCTCCAGCATACCCAACACATCTTCCATATTTATGTCAACATGATCCAAACTAATCAAACTTCTACCTCTAATCTCAACATTCATCATGTTCCTCTCCTCAGTGAACACTGATGCAAACTAATCATTCAGAATCTCACCCATTCTCTCAGGTTCCACACACAGCCTTCCTTCATTATCCTTTAGTGGACCAATCCTTTCTCTAGTTACCTGCTTGCTTCTTGAGAATAAAAGGCTTTGGGATTCTCCTTAATTCTGCTCACTAAAGCTATTTTGTGACCCCTTTTAGCCCGCTTGATTCCTCATTTAAGACTGGACTTACTCTCCTGATATTCCTCCAGGGCCCGTTCTGTTCTTAGCTGCCTGGACCTTATGTACGCATCCCTTTTCCTCTTGGTTAGTCGCACGATTTCTCCTGTCATTCATAGTTCACGAATCTTGCCTTTTCTATCCCTTGCTTTCAACAGGACATGCCTATCCTACACTAGCTTTAACCTAATTCTTTGAGGAAGTGACCAAGTTGATAGATGAAGGAAGGGCTGTTGATGTCATATACATTGACTTTAGTAAGGCATTTGAAAAGGTTCCCCTTGATAAACTAATAGAGAAAGTGCAGTCACATGATGTGTAGGGTGTTCTAGTTAGGTGGATAAAGAACTGGTTGAGCAGCAGGCGACAGAGAGTAGTGGTTGAAGGGAGTTTCTCGAAATGGAGAAAGGTGACCAGTGGTGTTCCACAGGGATCAGTATTGGGGCCATTGTTGTTTGTAATATACATAAATGATCTGGAAAAGGGCACTGTTGGCATGATCAGCAAGTTTGTAGATGACATAAAGATTGGTGGAGTGGCAGAAAGCATAAAGGACTGTCAAAGAATACAGAAGGATACAGATAGACTGGAGAATTGGGCGGAGCAGTGGCAGATGGAGTTCAATCCAGACAAATGTGATGTGATGCATTTAGGAAAGACTAATTCTAGAGTGAATTATACAATGAATGGAAGAGCTTTGGGAAAAGTTGATGAGCAGAGAGATCTGGGAGTGCAGGTCCATTGTACCCTGAAGGTTGCTGCACAGGTGGATAGAGTGGTCAAGAAGACATATGGTATACTTGTCTTCACGGACTGGGTATTGAGTATAAGAGCTGGCAGGTCATGTTAAAATTGTACACGACATTGGTTCGGCCGCATTTGGAAGACTGTGTACAATTCTGGGCGCCACATTGCCAAAAGGATGTGGACACTTGGAGAGGGTGCAGAGAAGGTTTATGAGGATGTTACCTGGTATGAAGGTGCTAGCTATGAAGAAAGGTTGAGTAGGTTAGAATTATTTTCATTAGAAAAAAGGAGATTGAGGGAGAACCTGATTGAGGTTTACAAAATCATGAAGGGTATAGACAGGGTAGATAGAAATAAGCTTTTCCCCAGGTGAGGGATTCAATAAGGAGAGGTCACACTTTCAAGGTGAGAAGTGAAAAGTCTAAGGGAGATACACTCAGCAAGTATTTTACACAAAGGGTGGTGGGTGCCTGGGATGCATTGCCAGCAGAGGTGGTAGAGGCAGACCTGGTAGATTCATTTAAGATGCATCTGGACAGATGCATGAGTAGGTGGGGAGCGGAGGGATACAGATGCTTAGGAATTAGGCGACAGATTTAGACAGTACAGTTGGATCGACTCAGGCTTGGAGGGCCGAAGGGCCTGCTCCTGGGCTGTAAATTTTCTTAGTTCTTTATTCTTTGAAAGAATGAACGATCAAGTGGTGGAAATTTATTTCCACCATTTGATGGGTCTTTTGCTATTTTTCTTTCTATCTCTTCCCCTCTTTAGTTCGTTCTCTCCTTTTCATCAGGGAATTCAACATGTGACTCAAGAAATAGCTTCAGACAAATGGAATTCGATTCACAAAACTCAGGCATTAAATGCAATGTTTTCATCTGATTTGCCTTCAGATCAGTCTTCCGGATGACTTGATGTCACGAAGAAAGGAAAATGATCAAATGACATTTGACCTTCCTTCCTTCCTTTTTCACCTGAGAATTCAGTCCGTGACTCAAAACATACTGTCGGACATTTGGAATTTGATTCACAAAACTCAGGGATCAATGCAATGTGTTCGTCTGATCTGCCTTTGGATTGGTGTTCCGGATGAATTGATGTCACAAAAAAATAAAGAACGATTGAATTGACAGATGAATTGATGGCACAGGATTCAGTCTGGGAAATCTTCAGTGCAGTCCCTCCATATCCAGAACATGCTTCCACAGATAAGGAGATCAAAACTGCACAAGGTACTCCACATGTGTTCTCACCCTGTAGAGTTGCAGCAAGACATTCCTGCTCCTCTTGTTATGTACATGACATATCATTCGCCGAATGACTGCTTAAGACTATAATAAAACCATAACATGTCAGAGTAGAAGTAGGCCATTCAGCCCATCAAATCTGCTTGGTCACACACAGATCTGCTAATCCTTGACTCCACTTTCCCACCCTGTGCTCTGAATCAGCATTCCAGAATGGAGGGATTTTTAGCGACAGAGTTAGTTTGGAGAAACTAGAACTGTCTTCCTTAAAGAGAAGTGGGGTTTCTGCAACTGTCACTAACAGCCTTATATTCAACATTACAGAGACCAGCTCCCACAATGAAATGAAATTCCATTGGCTGTCATAGAGTGTGATTTGAATCCACTATGCGCTTCTGGATCTCCAGCTGAGTGACATAAGCCAGACGTCTGGCCCCTTCTTGAAGGTCCCGAAATGTTAGCTCTGCTTTAATCCCTCAGATGCTGCCAGACCGCCTGTGTATTCCCAGCGATTGCTGCGTTTGTTTCTGCTTTCCAGCATCCGCTCCACTTTGCTTCTTTTTTCTAAAACTGCCATGGGTGAGGCTGGCTGTGGAAATCCTCATGTCACCAGCTCAACGTAACCATCACCAACTCTCATTGGTGTGCAGAGGGGACTGAGGCTTATGCTCAGTGAGAGAGCGCAAGACCAGGAGCACTGGCGATGGACCCGAAGTGAAATGACACTGTGCATCTAATACTATCTGCATGCTGTCCCAGCAACAGAGAAAAATACCTGAAATTTCCATGGTGATGAGGGATAGCGGGGCATCTTATACTTTGCTGGCAATGGACGACAAGTACCCTCCACCAAACATCCTTCCTCCACCCCCAGCCCACTCTTCATAAATTGAACTAAGTTTGAATTCACATCCCCTCAGGGGGCCTGTAACAAAAAAATAAAATTATCGGAGGAGATTTACAAATTCAAATCAATCAATCCTTTTGGCTGATCAGTTATGCACCCAGCCCCTGCGGTGCCCACAAGTTGCCGAAGGTCTATAACGCATCCGTGGATACTGCATGATTCCTCTTCAAGGATTAGTGGGACCTGTTGGCAGCCATTTTGGATATGGCATGGGAGCAGAGGCACCAGAACATTGCTGAACTGCCTGTTCCCTTCTGCAGCAGGTGTCCAAAGATAAAGACCGAGGTGTGACCAAAAATTAAGCAGAAGCCCCTTTCAACATACGAAAGGCCTTTAAAGATCTACATGAGCCTGATCCACAAATCACATGCAGGTGGTCAGAGGGTCTTTTCAGGACGAAACACTTCTGTCTGACCCTCTGCGTGTTCAGGTTTTTCCTGCACCATTACATCAAACAGGGTGGCTACTAACTGAACCTCAATTCCTTCATCTTTCTCTTTAGTTTTTGCTTCATGCTGTGACTTATGATAGTGGGTTCTTGTCTGTGAAAATACCGGCATATTTTCCTTTTAACTCCTCAGTTTCTTGATCTTCCTTGGGCTTTTCCACAACAAGAAGTGTCACTCCCACCTTGGACCTTGTTTAATCATTCCCAAGAACAAACTGGATTCCTGGAACTGACACTCTGTCAATCACTCCCACTGTAGCGTCCCCAGTCTTGAGTTAACATTCCAACCTGATCTTACATAGGGGAATGCTAAATTTCTGTACATCTATCCCACAAATTACCACATGGATAACAGATCAAAAAGAGTGCAAATTTGCTCATCTCTTACTATTAGAGATGGTTTAGATCCTGTATCTCTCAAAATTATAACTTCTTGTCCTTCTCCCCCGGTTCTTTCTGAGTAAACTTTACCCACAGAGGTACATTCTTTATAGAGAGCAGTTACTAACTCCATACCCAGCCCCTGTCTAGGCTGTGCACTCTCCTGCAGCTCGTCATCGCTTTTTGGGATTTCCTTTACTACTTTCATTAATGCCACTGGCTTAGCTTCTTTTACCACATCTTCTCCCACAGTGCCTTTCTCTAATGACCAACACTGTGACTTTACGTGTCCCACTTTGCCACAATGGTAACACCTGAGAGCTTTCACCTCCTTTCCACCCTCTTGGGCTTCTTTTTTATCCTGTGGTAAACACTTACCCATGCTCTCTACTCTTGGTTTCATAGTGTAGGATCTCCCCTTCTCCCAACTTCTATCCCACACAGGACAAAATTCTGGCCAGGAGCTTGTGTTATGCACCAACCTGTACTCATCTGCTAATTCTGCTGCCCTTACCATTTCCTGAACTTTCTCCTCCCTGCGAATACTTCTCATTTCTGGAAGTGAGATTTTAAAACTCCTCCAGCAGAACAATCTCTCTTAGAGCCTCATAGGTTATCTATCTTTAAGGCCTGCACTCATCTATCAAAATGACTATGGTTCATTCTTTCAAACTCAACACAAATTTGACTGGTTCCTTCTTTATGTTTCTGAACCACTGTCTATATGCTTCTGGTACCAATCCATAAGCACTTAAAATAGCCTGTTTGACCTCTTCATAATCTCTTGACCCCTCATCTGACAGTGCGGCAAATACCTCACTCGCTCTGCCTACCAGTTTAGTCTGAACTAGCATTACCCATAAATCCTCAGACCACTCCATCTGCCTAGCCAATTTTTCAAATGAAATAAAGGTGGCTTCAACATCTTTCTTATCAAAATGTGACAGAGCTTTGACATATTTGGATATACCCCTGCCTTCTCTTTTAATCTCAATCCTGTTCACTTGACTTTGCTAAGTCACAATGTCTCAAGTTCAAATTCTCTCCCTCTTTGCTCAGAAGATCTCTCTCTCTCTCTCTCTCTCTCTCTCTCTCTCCTTTCTCTCCCCTTTTGTTTGTCTTCAACCTCCATTTTCCTCAATTATAATTTAAGTTTTTCTAACTGTACCTAAGTGTTTGAGTAATTCCCATACAATTGCCCTTTACTTTTGTCCTTTGTTCAACCCAATTCTAACATCTTTGCTAATTTTAAGAATATGGTCTTTTCATTTCTTTCTCAACTTTCTTGGCAAATTTGGGGATCATCTTCAAACCCCAGAATCTCTTTAGCTGCTTTATGTGCCATCCCTCTCACTTTTAATTAACAAACCACAAGTAACCAAAATTAAACAAATTGTCTCACCTACATTTTATTTAAAGATCTAGGACACTAACCAGCAAGTGTTTAAATCTATTCAGCTTTTTCTTTTCATACCCCAAATCTATTCAAATCTCTGACTGGATCTATCTAAACATGTCCAAGTCATGAACAAAGGCCCCCCAAACTCTTATGACACAGGGTAAACCCCTCTGCTAATTTAAACCCGACTCACAGAAGCTCACCTTGCACCGTAATCTGCTAAATCTCAAGAGGCAAAGAACTATCCCAGATTCCATTATTTAAAGTAAAAATTAACAATTTTATTCTTTATGTCCAACAGAGAACATTAAAATCACTATTAACCACCCCTTTCTCTTAAACCTATCTTTTACCTCCTTCTCTGCAATACTGATCCAATCAAATACTCTGACTAAGATTTACAAAAAAAAAAATCACATTTCAAAACCAGTCAGCTTTGTCAGTTCTCCTTTATAGATTTTTCTTTGGGTTTTCCTGGATCATCTCTTGTTCCATCTTCTGCTGCACAACTTCTCTTAAGGATAGGTACCTTTCTGTGAGCTATATGGCTAGTGCACCTTATTGATGACTTGACAGTTCTCCCACTACCTGGTCAAAATGTCCAGCTTTATACCCCAAAACATCAGATCATTTCATTGGTTTGATGTCATCAAAACACTAAATTCAAATTTGATTGGATTTTGGCATCTTGGGCCATAATTTAAACTGATTGGCCAAATTTGAATAATTTTTGTTCCATGGCAATACAACTCCAGTTATTTGTTTCAACCAAGTGTTTTATTTTGTTCAGCACTCTCTATGCTTTCAATCAGTCCTTGCTAGCTTCTTCTCTCTCTTAAAGGTACAGTACACCTTAATAACATCCTCCAAATCCTTCCTATCCATATACCCATCTGGATGCCTTTTAAATGTTGTAATTGCACCAGTTTCCAGCACCTCTGGCAGCTTATTCCATACACGCACCACCCTCTGCGTGAAAAAGTTGCCCCTCAGGTCTCTTTTATATCTTTTCCCTTTCACCTTAAATCTATGCCCCCGAGTTCTGGACTCGGCTCTCCTGGGAAAAAGACCTGGCTATTTATCTTATCCATACACCTCACAATTTTATAAACCTCTACAAGGTCAGCCCCTCACCCTCCATGGAAAATAGCCCCACCTTGGGCAACTGTCTTTGTGGAGTTTGCACGTTCTCCCTGTGTCTGCATAGGTTTCCTCCTGGTGCTCCGGTACCGTCCCACAATCCAAAGATGTACAGGTCAAATAAATTGACCAGTCTAAATTGTCCATAGTGTTAGCTGCATTAGTCAGGGGTAAATATAGGGTGGGGGATGGGTCTGGGTGGGTCTTCAGAGGGGTGGGGTGGGCTTGTTGGGCCAAAGGGCCTGCTTCCATACTGTAGGGAATCTAATCAAATCTAATCTACAGCTCAAACCCTCCAACCCTGGCAACACCCTTGTTTAGCTTTTCTGAACCCTTTCAAGATTCACAACATCCTTCCTGTAGCAGGGAGACCAGAATTGAGTGCATGTTCTTATCATCATTCCAATAGAGATGGGCAACAGCACTACACAGAAATCCAGATACACATACCATATAGGAAATGTCCCGGAAGTTTGAAAGTCCAGTGGCCAATCACCTAGAGGCTGGAAGCCTGGGAAGATGTCTACAATCCTGAGTTGAAATTAATGATTCATTGACCTGAATAGTTACCCAGGACTTGTTAGAGGAATTGAAACCTTGCTTAAACATCTGGGTGACCATAAAATTGTTCTTCTGACTACCCCGATCATACCAAACCTTCAAATAATCCAACACCGCCCTGCGCAAAAGCCCTTCATCAGGAATAGAGGCAGAGTGCCTGCAGAATGGAGAGATAAATGAGAGGGGGGTGGGGGTGGGGAGAAAGTAGCATAGCGTATATTAGGTGAATGGAGGTGGGGATGGAGGTCAGAGAGGAGGGTGGAGTGGATAGGTGGGAAGGGAGATTGGCAGGTAGGACAGGTCATGAGGATGGTGCTGAGCTGGAAGTTTGGAGCTGGGGTGAGGTGGGGGAAGGGGAAATGAGGAAACTGGTGAAATCCACATTGAAGTGTTCCAAGGCGGAAGATGAGGCGTTCTTCTTCCAGTTGTCGGGTGGTGAGGGAGCGCCGGTGGGGGAGGCCCAGGACCTCCATGTCCTCGGCAGAGTGGGAGGGGGCGTTGAAATGTTGGACCACAGGGTAGAGCAGTTGATTGGTACAGGTGTCCTGGAGATGTTCCCTAAAGCGCTCTGCTAGGAGGCATCCAGTCTCCCCAATGTAGAGGAGACCGCATCGGGAGCAACGGATACAAGAAATGATATTGGTGGATGTGCAGGTAAAACTTTGGTGGATATGGAAGGCTCCTTTGGGGCCTTGGATTAAGGTGAGGGAGGAGGTGTGGGCTCTGGTTTTGCAATTCCTGCGATGACACGGGAGGGTGCTAGGAAGGGAGGGTGGATTGTTGGGGGGAGCGTGGATCTGACCAGGTAGTCACGGAGGGAATGGTCTTTGCGGAAAGCGGAAATGGGTGGGGAGGGAAATATATCCCTGGTGGTGGGGTCCGTTGGAGGTGGCAGAAATGGTGGTTTAATGCAAAGGTTGGTAGGGTGGAAGGTGAGCACCAGGGGCGTTCTGTCCTTGTTATGGTTGGAGGGGTGGGGTCTGAGGGCGGAGGTGCGGGATGTGGACGAGATGCGTTGGAGGGCATCTTTAACCGCGTGGGAAGGGAAATTGCAGTCTCTAAAGAAGGAGGCCATCTGGTGTGTCCTGTGGTGGAACTGGTCCTCCTGGGAGCAGATACAGCGGAGGCGGAGGAATTGGGATTACGGGATGGCATTTTTGCAGGAGGTAGGGTGGGAAGAGGTGTAATCCAGGTAGCTGTGGGAGTGTTAGGTGCATTAGTCAGGGGTAACTATAGGGTAGGTGGGTTACCCTTCGGAGGGTCAGTGTAGATTTATTGGGCCAAAGGGTAATCTAATCTAAAAGAGAATGAAGATGCTGCTGCTGTAGGAACAGAGTGTGGCTAGGCCTTCTGCATGGATCTTGTGCTGGGGAAGGATTCTCAAGAGGCCTGAATCAGAACTAAAGGCCACAAATGTGGAACTTAAGGGAAAGACAAGGCTAGCAACCTTTTTTTAATTAATTTGTGGGATGTGGGCATCATTGACTGGGCCAGCATTTATTGTCCATCCCTAGATGCCCTTCAGAAGGTGGAGGTGAGCTATTTTCTTGAACTGCTGCAGTCCAGCTGCTGTGGGTTGATCCACAATGCCATTAGGGAGGGAAATCCAGGATTTTGACCCAGCGACAGTGAAGGAACGGCAATATATTTCCAAGGTAGGATTGTGAGAGACTTGGAGGGGAGTCACAGAAATGTCCAGCACATAAACAGACCTTTTGGTCCAACTCATCCATGCCAACCAGATATCCCAACCAAATCTAGGCCCACTTGCCAGTGCCTGACCCATTTCTCTCTAAAAGCCTTATTGTTCATATACCCACCCCGATGCCCTTTAAATGTTGCAATTGTACCAGCCTCCACCTCTTCCTCTGGCAGCTCATTCCATACATGTACCACCCTCTGCGTGATAAAGTTGCCCCTTAGGTCTCTTTTATATCTTTCCCCTCTCACCCTAATCCTATGCCCTCTAATTCTGGACTCCCTCACCCCAGGAAAAAGACTTTGTCTATTTATCCTAAACATACCCCTCATAATTTTATAAACCTCTTTAAGGTCACCCCTCAGCCTCCGACATTCCAGGTAAAACAGCTCCAGCCTATTCAACCTCTCCCTATAGCTCAAATCCTCCAACCCTGGCAACATCTTGGAGCTTGAAGATGGTGGAGTTCCCATATATCTGCTGCCCTTATCCTTCTAGGTGAAAGTGGTTGTCGGTTCGGAAGGCGCTGTCTGAGGATCTTTGGTGAATTTCATTGACATTGATCGGAATTCCCAAAGGATTCTGCCATCACTTTCTCAAATCGCAGTCTCATTCTGGTGTGTAGGCCATTCCCTTTGCACACATCCCACTCCACCCCCAACCCCTTTCTCATTCCCATTTTCCATTTCCACTTTCAGTGAGGGCCTGCCAGAGGAAACAGAGACTCGGGCTACCACAGATTCCATAGTGTATGTCAAGGGGCTGAATGGTCTACAATCACTCTCATCTTCATACCTTTGGGCTGTTTCATTTCACCATTACATACTTGGAGCATTAATTCAGCGCACGGATTGGAAGAGGACTTTAATCAAAGGGCTTCAGAAGCAAATCATTGCTCTGTGATGGAGTTGAATAAATCTTAGCGAGCGGCATTGAATGGAACTCTTGAAATGCTGCCTATCACATCATGGTAAATTCAAAGCAACGTTAGACCCATCTTCCCTTCCCCCACTGACAATAAAAAAACAAATACTTGAGATTTGAAAGTAAATGCAAGTTTCTATTATGCATTCATCTGCTAGTGTCAGCAGTGATACAGCTTATACCAGAAACAGATTACTTTATATTCCTGAAGGCAAGGTTTAGTAATGATTATGGAACATGGAGGCACTTTCTCTGTCAAGAAAAATTGGCTCTTACAAGCCATGAATGTTTCTGCTGAACAGTCTCCATCACCACAGAAGGACAACTTCTCTCACATCCATCAAAGGACCCCCAACTTTAAGTCTTTGAGTCTTAGCTGAGTTGAAGAAGGATAGACTATTGATCAATAATCAGCCCGAGTCCAACTAAGTAAATGCTTCATGGCGAGGACGTGGAAGGATTCCATGAGGAGAATAACTCAGCCACGGTTAACCAGGGAAATTAAGGATAGCATCAAACTGTAATAATAAAGATAAAATTTGGCAAAGATCAATGGTAAGGCAGGGGATAGGGAAAGTTTTAAAAACTAACAAAAGATGACACCAAGAATGTGAAGATAAATTCTGAGGGTAAACTTGCAAGTAATATCAAAATAAGACCATAAACCCATAAGAAATAGGAACAGGTGTAGGCTATTCAACCCTTCAAGTCTGTTCCACTGTTCAATAGGATCATGGCTGATCCAACATTCCTCACATTCACCCTCCTGCCTTTTATCTATAATCCTTGCTTCTCTTACTGATCAAGAATCTATCTATCTCAGCCCTAAATATGCACAAAGTAGACTATAAATAGAATAAAAGGAACAGAAAAACTAAGGTTTACATAGGCCACTTAGAGAACAGGCTGGGCAAGTAATAATGGGTACCTCAGAAATTGAACATAACAAAGATAAGAACCGTGTAGGCCACTCAGCCCCTGAAGCCTGTTCTGCATTCAGTATGATCATGGCTGGTCTCATCTTGGCCTCAATACAGTGAGATTAGTTGAATAAATATTTTGCAACAGTCTTCACAGTAGAAGAAGTTAACAGCATTCCAAACTAAGTAATCAATGTGCAAAAAGAGAAGGAACTATCATTACAAAAAATATACTGGGGAGAATAATGAGGCTAAAGATGGATAAGTCCCCTGCAGCTGATGAGATGGGTCCACGGGTATTATGGGAAGTAGCTACAGAGATAGCAGATTCACTGGGAGTAAGCTTCCAGGAATTGATTCTGAAAAAGTCTTGGAGAATTTAAAAAGTAACGCCATTATTTAAAAAGGGAAAGAGACAAAAAAACACATATAACAATGTACCAATTAGCATAATGTCTGTTATTGGGAAATTTGTTTGAGTCTATTATGAAGGATGTAATAGCAGAGCATTTAGAAATGTATAACACGATCAAGCAGAGTCAGCATAGTTTCAAGAAAGGGATGTCATGTCCAGCGAATTTACACAAATTCTCTGAGAGGGTAACAGCCAGGATAAAGAGGGAGCAGTAAATATAATTTATTTGTATTTTCAGAAGGCATTTGATAAGGTACCACATGTTAGGCTTCTTAATATGATAAGAGTCTATGATGTTGAAGGTACTGTCTTATCATGGTTGGAGGATAGGCTAACTAATGGAAGACAGACAGTTGGGACAAGGGGGGCATTTTCAGGATGGCAACTTGTAACTAGTTGAGTGCCATAAGCATTAGTGCTGGGACCACAACATATATTGATGACTTGTATGAAGAGAATGAATGTATTAAAGGCAAGTTTACAGATGAAAGAAGAATAGGTGAGCAGATAAGTGGCCAGGATGACATTACTAATGAACCAAGATTCTTCAAAGGGTTTAGACAGGTTACAAAGTAGGCAAAAAAATACTGGGAGGTAGAATATAATGTGGAAAAATGTGAAATTATGCACTTTGGCAGGACAAATGAAGGAGCTGATTATTATTTAAGTGGAGAAATACTGTAAAACAGGGGGACTTGGGAGTTCTCATGTATAAATGTCAAAAAAAACTAAGCATCCAAGTTCAGTCATAACAGGGAAGGCAGTTATTTCAAAGAGAATGGAGCATAAAAGTACAGAGGTCTTGCTAAAACTGTACAGGGCACTGTCAGACCACACCTGGAATAGGAACATAGGAACAGGAGGAGGCCATTCAGCCCATTGAGCCTGCTCCACCATTCAATGAGATCAAGGATGATCTGTGGGCCTATCTGTGGCCCATATCCCTTAATACCTCCGCTTAACAAAAATATATCTATTGTTACAATACGGGGTAAACTCTCCTGCTTAAATTAAACCAGCAACACAGAAAAAATTTATCCTATGCAGTAATCTGTGAAAATCCGAGAGACCAAGAACTATTTGAAGTAAAAATTAACAACTTTATTTCTTAAAGTATAACAGAGAGTTATTAATTAACAACTATTTACAACTCCTTCCTCTAGCCTATCTTTTACCTTCCCTTCTATAATACTAATCAGATAAAACCAAAAAAATCAAATTTCAAAACCAGCCAGTTGTCATATCTTCTCATTGCAGATTTGCTCTCCAAGTCAGTGTTAATATTTTTCTCTGCGCAAACTCCTTCTCTAGACAGGTACCTCTCAGACAGTTCTGACTAGCAGCCTATACCTGTTGGTCTTTTGGTGGTTCTCCTCCAACTCTCCTCCATAAGGTAACAAATAGGTTAGACCAGGGAAACGCAGCAGATGTTATCTACCTAGACATCCAAAAGGCCTTTGACAAGGTGCCTCATAGGAGGCCGCTGAGGAAGTTGAAGGCCCATGATGTACAAAGTGAGCTACTGGCAGGATTGAGGATTGGCTGTCTGACAGAAGGCAGAGAATTGGGATAAAAGGCTCTTTTTTGGAATGGCAGTTGGTGACAAGTGGTGTCCCACAGGGTTCAGTGTTTGGGCGGCTTTTTGGGGTGGCACGTTAGCTCAGTGGTTAGCACTGCTGCTTCACAGCACCAGGGATCAGGGTCCAATTCCAGCCTCGGGCACCTGTCTGTGTCGAGTTCGCACATTGTCTGCATGGGTTTCCTCCAGGTACCCTGGTTTCCTCCCACAGTCCAAAAGATGTGCAGGTTAGGTGAATTGGCCATGCTAAATTGCCTGTAGTGTTAGGTGCATTAGTCAGGGGTGAATGTAGGTGAATGGGTCTGGGTGGGTTGCTCTTCGGAGGATTGGTGTGGACTTGTTGGGCCGAAGGGCCTGTGTACACACTGTAGCGAATCTAATCTATACGTTTATATATTAATGTTCTGGATGAAGAGACTGGGGGCATTCTGGCGAAGTTCACCAATGATAGGAAGTTAGGCGGACAGGCAGGTAGTTCTGAGGGGGTGGGGAAGCTACAGAAAGTTTTAGACAGTTTAGGAGAGTGGTCTAGGAAATGGCTGATGAAATTCAACGTGAGCAAGTGTGAGGTCTTGCACTTCAGAAAAACACAGGCATGGACAATTTTCTATATGGTGAGACAATAGACAATAGACAATAAGTGCAGGAGTAGGCCATTCTGCCCTTCGAGCCTGCATCACCATTCAATATGATCATGGCTGATCATCCTTAATCAGTATCCTGTTCCTGCCTTATCTCCATAACCCTTGATTCCACTATCCTTGAGAGCTCTAAGCAACTCTTTCTTAAATGAATCCAGAGACTGGGCCTCCACTGCCCTCTGGGGCAGAGCATTCCACACAGCCACCACTCTCTGGGTGAAGAAGTTTCTCCTCATCTCTGTCCTAAATGGTCTACCCCGTATTTTTAAGCTGTGTCCTCTGGTTCGGCACTCACCCATCAGCGGAAACATGTTTCCTGCCTCCAGAGTATCCAATCCTTTAATAATCTTATATGTCTCAATCAGATCCCCTCTCAGTCTTCTAAACTCAAGAGTATACAAGCCCAGTCGCTCCAGTCTTCCAGTGTAAGGTAATCCCACCATTCCAGGAATTGACCTCGTGAACCTACACTGCACTCCTTCAATAGCCAGAATGTCTTTCCTCAAATTTGGAGACCAGAACTGCACACAGTACTCCAGGTGTGGTCTCACCAGGGCCCTGTACAGCTGCAGAAGAACCTCTTTGCTTCTATACTCAATCCCTCTTTTATGAAGGCCAGCATGCTATTAGCTTTCTTCACTACCTGCTGTACCTGCATGCTTATCTTCATTGACTGGTGTACAAGAACACCCAGATCTCTCTGTACTGCTCCTTTACCTAAATTGATTCCATTGAGGTAGTAATCTGCCTTCCTGTTCTTGCCACCAAAGTGGATAACCATACATTTATCCACATTAAACTGCATCTGCCATGCATCTGACCACTCACCTAACTTGTCCAGGTTACCCTGTAATCTCCTAACATCCTCATCACATTTCACCCTGCCACACAGCTTAGTATCATCAGTTAATTTGCTAATGTTATTGCTAATACTATCTTCTATATCATTAACATATATTGTAAAAAGCTGCGGTACCCCACTGGTCACTGCCTGCCATTCCGAAATGGAGCCGTTTATCACTACTCTTTGTTTTCTATCAGCCAACCAACTTACAATCCAAGTTAGTACTTTGCCCCCAATACCATGCGCCCTAATTTTGCTCACTAACCTCCTATGTGGGACTTTATCAAAAGCTTTCTGAAAGTCATCTTCAGAGTTACATCCTCAAAAAATTCCAGAAGATTAGTCAAGCATGATTTCCCCTTCATAAATCCATGCTGACTCTGATCTATCCTGTTACTGCTATCCAGATGTGTCGTAATTTCATCCTTTATAATAGACTCCAGCATCTTTCCCACCACTGAGGTCAGACTAACTGGTCTATAATTTCCTGTTTTCTCTCTCCCACCTTTCTTAAAAAGTGGTACAACATTAGCCACCCTCCAATCCGCAGGAACTGATCCCGAATCTATCGAACTCTGAAAAATAATCACCAACACATCCACGATTTCTCGAGCCACCTCCTTCAGTACCCTGGGATGTAGACCATCAGGCCCCGGGGACTTATCAACCTTCAGACCTAACAGTCTCTCCAACACCAATTCCTGGCAAATATAAATTCCCTTAAGTTCAGGTCCTTCAGTCACTGTTACCTCAGGGAGATTGCTTGTGTCTTCCCCAGTGAACACAGATCTGAAGTACCAATTCAATTCTTCTGCCATTTCTTTGTTCCCCGTAATATATTCCCCTGTTTCTGTCTTCAAGGGCCCAATTTTAGTCTTAACCATTTTTTTGCCTTTCACATACCTAAAAAAGCTTTTACTATCCTCCTTTATATTTTTGGCCAGTTTACCTTCGTACCTCATTTTTTCTCTGTGTATTTCCTTCTTAGTAATCCTCTGTTGTTCTTTAAAAGCTTCCCAGTCCTCCGTTTTCCCACTTATGTTTGCTATGTTATACTTTTTCTCTTTTAACTTTATATGTTTCTTAACTTCCCTCGTCAGCCATGGCCACCCATGCCTCCTCCTAGGATTTTCTTCCTTTTTGGAATGAACTGATCCTGCAACTTCTGCATTATACACAGAATATCCACCATTGTTCCTCCACTGTCATCCCTGCAAAGGTATTGCACCATTGAACTTTGGCCAGCTCCTCCCTCATAGTTCCATAGTTCCCTTTATTCAACAGAAATATTGTCACTTCCGATTGTACCCTCTCCCTCTCAAATTGCAGATTGAAGCTTATTGTATTATGGTAGGAGAAAGTGAGGACTGCAGATGCTGGAGATCAGAGCTGAAAATGTGTTGCTGGAAAAGCGCAGCAGGTCAGGAAGCATCCAAGGAGCAGGAGAATCGATGTTTCAGGCATGAGTCCTTCTTCAGGAATGTATTATTGTATTATGGTCGCTACTTCCCATTGACTCCTTCACTTCAAGGTCCCTGACCAATTCTGGTTCGTTGCACAACACCAGATCCAGAATTGCCTTCTCCCTGGTCGGCTCCAGCACCAGCTGTTCTAAGAATCCATCTCGGAGGCACTCCACAAAGTCTCTTTCTTGAGGTCCAATACCATCCTGATTCTCCCAGTCTACCTGCATGTTGAAATCCCCCATAACAACTGTAGTAACATCTTTACGATAGGCCAATTTCAGCTCCTGATTCAACTTACATCCGACATCCAGACTACTGTTTGGGGGCCTGTAGATAGCTCCCAAGAGGGTCTTTTTACCCTTAGTATTTCTCAGTTCTATCCACACTGACTCTACATCCCCTGATTCTAGGTCCACCCGCGCAAGGGACTGAATATCATCCCTTACCAACAGGGCCACCCCACCCCCTCTGCCCGTCAGTCTGTCCTTATGATAGCACCTGTAGCCTTGAATATTCATTTCTCAGGCCCTGTCCACTTGAAGCCACATCTCAGTTATCCCCACAATATTGTATCTGCCAATTTCCAAAAGAGCCTCAAGCTCATCCATCTTATTTCTAATGCTTCGTGCATTCATGTATAGTATTTTTAATTTGTTACTGCCCTCACCCTTCCTATCAACTCCTATTTCACTCAACCTTACGGCATGATCCCTTTTTGAGTTTTCTGCCTCATTGATACAGTTGTCCTTCTTGACTTCCCTTGTTCTAACTTTCCCTTCAATTTCCTTCTTAAACATCCAGTTTGTCCCGTCCCCCCCCCCCCCCCCACCCCCGCCGCTACTTAGTTTAAATGTAGCAAACCTGCCTGCCAGAATGCTGGTCCCTAACCTATTAAGGTGCAAACCGCCTCTCTTGTATAATATATGCTTACCACAAAACACACCCCAGTAATCCAAGAATTTAAATCCTTGCTTCCTGCACCAGTTCCCCAGCCACACGTTCAAGTCCATTATCTCCCTGTTTCTGGCCTCACCAGCCCGAGGAACTGGAAGCAAACCAGAAATGACCACCCTGGACATCCTGCTTTTCAGCCTTCTTCCTAGTTCTCCGAAGTCCCGCTGTAGTATGTTCCTCCTCTTCTTCCCGACATCATTTGTGCCGACATGTACCACCACCTCTGGCTCTTCACCTTCGTCCTTGAGGATTTCCTGCACTCTGTCTGTGATGTCTTTAACCCGGCACCAGGAAGGCAACACACCATCCTTAAGTCCCATCTGCTGCCACAAAAACCCCGGTCAGTTCCTCTCACTATGGAGTCCCCTATTACCATGGCTCTGTGCAATGTCCGACTCTTCCGCTCTGCCTCCACACCAACTTTTGATTGACAGACTTGGCCGCCTCGTGGACTGGCAGTGTCATCTGTCTCTACTGTTTCCAAAAGATTCAACTTGTTCCTGACAGGTACTTCCCCCCGGGTTTCTTGCTCCTGTCTCCTCTCTGCCTTCCTCATCGTCTGCTCTCTTCTGCTCTCTTCTGGTACGGTCGGTGTAATAACATCGCTGAAGGTCTTGTCCAGAAAGATCTCGTTCTCTCGGATGAGCCTAAGGTCCTTGAGTTCTTTCATCAGTGCTGCAATATGCTCTGTCAGTAGCTGAACGTGCACACACTTTCCACACTTATATGAGCCAGACACACCAGAGTCGTTGACCTCCCACATCAAGCACGTAGCGCACTAAACCAGCTTGGCAGTCATGTCTTCACCCTCTTCAACTGTGGCGTAATCACTTCACTCAACCTCCTTGTCAACGACTCCTGAGCTAAAGCCTCACTCTTCAATCCATAGGAACTTCCTTGGACCCTCTTTTTGGGGCAAGTCTGTGGACTCTTAATTTAGGTTAGAGGAGGAGGGAGGGAGGCCCTACTTTGTAGGACCTGGGGTCTAGAATACACCCACTCTAATAACAATCACTTACCTTCCCGACCGGCTTTGCGCTCTGCCTTCACTTCTGCCCAGCTCACGCCGCTCTCTGAGAGAACACATAAAGCCAAATACAAAGGGATTTGGGAATGCTAGTACAGGATTCTCTAAAGGTTGACTTGCAAGCTGAGTCCATGGTTAAGAAAGCAAATGTAATGTTGTCATTTATCAAGAGGGTTGGAATGTAAAAGCAGTGATGTGCTTCTGAGACTTATAAAGATCTAGTTAGGCCCCATTTAGAATACTGTGTCCAGTTTTGGTCAGGAAGGACATACTGGCACTGGAGCGTGTCCAGCGGAGATTCACACAGATGATCCCTGGAATGATAGGCCTAACATATGATTAACGGCTGAGGATCCTGGGATTGTATTCATTAGAGTTTAGAAGGTTGAGGTCTAAAAGAAACTTACAAGATAATGCATGGCTTAGAAAGGGTGGATGCTGGGAAATTGTTTCCGTCAGGCAGGGTTACTAGAACCTGTGGGCACAGCCTTAGAATTAGAGGGAATCAATTTAAAATGGAAATGAGGAGACATTTCTTCAGCTAGAGAGTTGTGGGCCTGTGGAATTCATTGCCACGGAGCGCAGCGGAGGCCAGGACATTAAATGTCTTCAAGGCAGAGATTGATAAATTCTTAATCTCGCAAGGAATTAAGGGCCATGGGGAGTGTGTGGGTAAGTGGTGTTGAAATGCCCATCAGCAATGATTGAATGGTGGAGTGGACTCGATGGGCTGAATGGCCTTACGTCCACTCCTATGTCTTCTGATCTTATGGTCTTAAGTTCAATCTTCCCCGGTTTTATATCCCAAAGCATCAGATTGCATCATTGGTTTTTAATATTGTCAATGTACTAAATTCAAACTTGATTGGAGTTTGGTATTTTGGGGTATAATTTAAACTGACTGGCCAAATTCAAATTTGTTTTTGTCTCCAGGCAACCAGCTACACTAACTGCTGACCAAAAGGTTACATTGTATCTTGTTCAGAACACTTGGTGCTGTCAGCTAGTTCTGCTAGCTTTTAACTTTCTTAAAGGTACAGTACAGCCACACTATCCAGGATTTAAAATTAACCACTGATCTAGCAATACTGTGTACTAGAATACTGTGAACAGTTTCCTTATCTAAGGAAAGATGTACTGGCAATGGAAGCATTTTTACTGGATTGATACAAGATATGGAGAGTCTTCCAAATGAGCTGAAAATGTGTTGCTGGAAAAGTGGAGCAGGTCAGGCAACATCCAAGGAGCAGGAGAATTGACGTTTCGGGCATGAGCCCTTCTTCAGGAATGAGGAAGAAGGGCTCATTCGCGAAACATCGATTCTCCTGCTCCTTGGATGCTGCCTAACCTGCTGCACTTTTCCAGCAACACATTTTCAGCTCTGATCTCCAGCATCTGCAGTCCTCACTTTCTCCTAGTCTTCCAAATGAGTTCAGGATGGATAGGTTTAGCCTATACTCATTGGAATTTCGAAGCATGAAAGATAGCTTTTTTGAAAATATAAGGTTTTTAGAGGATTGACAGGGTAGATGCAGAAAAATGGCTTCCCCTTGTAAGAAAGCCAAGGATCTACAATATGGAAGCAGGCCATTCAACCCATCAGGTTCACACTGACCCTGCAAAGTGCATCCCACTCAAACTCACACCCCTACCCTTTCCCCCTGTATTTCCCATGGCTAATCTATCCATCCCTGGACACTACAAACAAGTTAGCATGACCAATCCACCTTACCTGCATATCTTTGGACTGTGGGAAGAAATCCAGAGAAAACCCACACAGACTCAAAGAGATTGCACAAACTCCATCAAGATAGTAACACAAGGGTGTAATCGAACCCAGGCCCCTGGTGCTGTGAGGCAGCATCGTTGACCACTGAGCCACCTTGCCACCACATAGAACAAACAACATTACAGAGCAGTACAGGCCCTTCAGCCCTCGATGTTGCACCAACCTGTGGAACCAATCTGAAGTCTATCTGTCCTACACGATAGAAATTTATGATATAGATGAGGAGAGATTCCTTTTCTCAGAGGATCATCTGTGGAACCTGTGGGATTCTTTCTCACAGAGGACTGTTGAGGCTGAGTCAATAAGAATTCAAAGATTACATAGATAGATTTTTAATCAGTAAGGGAATTAAGAGTTATGGGGAAAAGGCAGGAAAGTGACGTTAAGGAATATTAATGTTATTAAGAATAATTTTTTAAAAAAATGCTTGGGACTAAACATTGAAGAGTCTTCAGTCTTAAAAAAGGACAGACAAAATGGAAAAGGAGATGTGGTGGTTTTTCTAGTTCAAGACAAAATCAGTTTCAATAGTGTGAAAGGATAATGGCACAGGAATTCCAGACAAGGAATCAGTCTGGGTGGAGTTAAGAAGTGACAAGACACAGAAAATACTAATGGGAGTTATCTACAGGCCTCCAAATTGTAAGGTAGGAGGTGGCACTAAACAGGAAATTAGAGATGCAAGCAATGAGAGTGCTATTGTTATTATGGGTGATTTTAATCCCCATGTAGACGGGAGAAAACACGTTAGCAATAAGGCTGTGGCAGATGAATTCCTGGAGTGTGTATAAGATGGATTTTTAGTCCAGTGCAGTGAAGAAACAACTTAGGATGGCTGTCGTAGATGTGGATTTGTGCAATGAGAAGGGGTCTATTAATAATCCTGTTTTGAGTGGCCTTTTTAGGAAAACGTGATGATAAAATTATAAGATTCTCCATTAGGATTCAAGTGAAGTAGTCCAATCCAAAACTGGGGCCCTGAATCTGGACAAAGGAAACTATGAAATAGGAGGGGGTTAGTTGGCTATAATAAACTGAATAACTTCATTAAACAGCACAATGGTGGATAAGCAATGGTCAATATTTAAAGGATGGATGAATGCAGCCGTTATTCTTCCTTTTCAGATGAACAAAAATCAGAGGAAGTGGCCTAACCCTGTTAACGAAATAAATTACAGATTGTATTTAATAACGTTGCTCCAAAAAATGGAAAACCTGAGTACTGGGAACATTTTAGAATTCAGTAAATGAGGACCGAGAGGTTGATTATGAGGGAAAAATAGTAAACTTTCAAGGAACATAAAAGCAGATTGCAAAAGCTTTTACAAGTAGGCAAAAAGAAAACACTTTGTTTAAAGAAACATTGGAAACTTCCAGTTTGAAATGGGAGAACTGGTAATGGAGAACAAGAAAATGGCAGGGCAATTTAATAACCATGGTATTCCTATTCTGTTTTAGAGTCACAGAGATGTACAGCACAGAAACAGACCCTTTGGTCCAACTCGTCCATGCCGACCAGATATCCCAAACCAATATAGTCCCACCTGCCAGCACCTGTCCCATATCCCTCCAAACCCTTCCTATTCATATACCTATCCAGATGCCTTTTAAATGTTGCAATTGTACCAGCCTCCACCACTTCCTCTGGCAGCTCATTCCATACACATATCACCGTCTGCATGAAAAAGTTGCCCCTTAGATTTCTTATGTCTTTCCTCTCTCACCCTAAACCTCTGCCCTCTAGCTCTGGACTCCCCCACCCCTGGCCATGCCCCTCATGAGTCTTCTTAGAAGAAGATGCAAAAATCGTCCTGGAAATGCAGAGGTGTCTTGGGAAGGAGAAAATGAGGGAAACTTATATTTGCAAATTGAAAATGGTTCTGGAGAAATTAATGGGAGCTGATAAATTGCTCGGGCCTGGTAATCTACAGGGTACTGAAGGAGGTAATGCTGAACCAGTAGAGAAGTTGGCTGTCATCTTCCAAAATTCCATAGATTCTGCAGAAGTCCCATCAGGCAGGAGGGTGCCAAATGTAATCCCAATGTTTAAAAAAGAATGGAAGGGAAAAAGGAAATGCAGCAATTACAGACCAATTAGCCTAACATCAATACAAGGGAAATTTCAAGTGTCTACTATAAAGGACATTTAAAAAAACCAATGGGATTTCACAAAGTCAACATGGACTTGTGAAAGATAAGTCATGCTTGACAAATCTACTGGGAATTTTAAAGGTTCTAACTGATAGAATAGATGATGGAGAACCTGTGAATGTGGTGTATTTGGAAAGTCAGAAAGTCATAGAACATAAAACATACAGCACAGTACAATCCCTTTGGCCCTCGATGTTGTGCCAACCTTTTATCCTACTCTAAGATCAAACTAACCACATACCCTTCATTTTACAATCATCCGTGTGTCTATCCAAGAGTCACTTAAATGTCCCTAAGTACATTCCACGCACCTATCACTCTCTGTGTAAAGAACCTACCTCTGACATCTCCTCTGAACCTTCTTCCAGTCACCTTAAAATCATGCTCCCTTGTGATAGCCATTTCCACCCTGGGAAAAAGTCTCTGACTATCCAAGTGATCTATATCTCTCATGATCTTGTACGCCTCTATCAAGTCACCTCTCACCCTTCTTCGTTCCAGTGAGAAAAGCCCTAGCTCCCTCAACCTTTCTTCATAAGACATGCCCTCCAGTCCAGGCAGCATCCTGGTAAATCTTCACTACACCCTCTGTAAAGCTTCCACATCCTTCCTATAATGAGGGGACCAGAACTGAACACAATATTCCAAGTGTGGTCTAGCCAGCACTCTATAGAGCTGCAGCATAACCTCACGGTTCTTAAACTCAATCCCCCTGCCAATGAAAGCCAACACACCATACACCTCCTTAACAGCCCTACCAACTTGGGTGGCAACTTTCAGGAATCCGTGGGCTTGGACCCCAAGATCCCTCTGTTCCTCCACACTGCCAAGAATCCTACCTTTAACCCTGTGTTCTGCATTCAAAATCAACCTTCCAAAATGAATCACTTCACTCTTGTCCAGGTTGAACTCCATCTGCTACTTCTCAGCCCAGCTCTGCATCTTGGCAATGTCCCATTGCAACACATAATAGCCCCCTACACTATCCACCACAGGCACCTGGAACAACTCAAGGATGCCTTCATAAGAACGGGGTACGATGCTCAACCCATCAACCGCCAGTTCTGACGTGCCACACCGAGGAACTGCAATGACCTCCTCAGGAGACAGACACCAGCTGCAACCAACAGGGTACCTTTCATTGTCCGGTACTTCCCAGGAGCTGAAAAACCACGCCATGTTCTTCGCGGCCTGCAACATTTTATCAATGAGGATGAGCACCTCGCCAAGACCTTCCCCACACCTCCACCTCTTGCCTTTAAACACCCGCCAACCCTCAAACAGATCATTGTTTGTAGCAAACTGCCTGGCTTTCAGGACAACACCGTCCAACATTGTCATGGCAGCCACTGCAAGACGTGTCAGAGTATGGACACGGATACCACCATTACACGTGGGGACACCACCCACCATGTACGCAGCAGGTACTCATGTGACTCTGCCAACGTTTTCTATCTCATACGCTGCAGGCAAGGATGCCCTGAGGCATGGTGTTTTGGTGAGACCGAGCAGAGGTTATGGCAATGGATGAATGGGCACCGCACAACAATCAACGGACAGGAGTGTTCCCTCCCAGTCAGAGAACACTTCAGAGGTCTTGGATGTTCAACCTTGGACCTTTGGGTGACCGTCCTTCAAGGCAGACTTTGGGACAAGCAACAACACAAAGTGGCCAAGCAAGTTCGGTGCCCATGGGGATAGCCTCAACGGGACCTTGGGTTCATGTCACACTACAGGTGACCCCACTGCACCACACACACCACACACACACACACTCATGCAGACCCTCTCTCATACACAGGCTCTCTCATACGCTCACATAAACACTCCCACACGCACACACGCACCCTGTCACAGACTGAAACTCCTTTACACTCACACTCGCATATATACACACGCTCTCTCACAGACACTCATAACCCACCCCACTCCACACACACATCCACATACACACACACTCTCTCACAGACACAGACATTCCTACACACAGACACTCCTACAGACACATACACACTCATGCAGACGCTCTCTCTCATACACAAGCTCTCTCATAAGCTCACACAAACAATCCCACACACACACACCCTGTCACAGACTTAAACTCCTTTACACTCACACTCACATACATACATAAGCTCTCTCACAAACACTCATAACCCACCCCCCTACACACACACACACGGTGTTAATGCCCCCTTCTGGATCTCCTAAGTCCATTCTTCAGTTTGTTCCTGGCCACCTAGTTATCCTCTAGAGCCCTGTCTGATCCTTGCCTCCTCAACCTTAAGTAAGCTTCCTTCTTCCTCTTGACTAGATGTTCTCCCTCCCTTGTCACCCAAGGTTCCTTCACCTTACCATACCTTCCTTGCCTCTGTGGGAAAAACCTATCCAACACTCGCAGCAAGTGCTTCCCACGGTGGCACAGTGGTTAGCACTGCTGCCTCACAGCACCAGAGACCCGGGTTCAGTTCCCGCCTCAGGCGACTGACTGTGTGGAGTTTGCACATTCTCCCCGTGTCTGCGTGGGTTTCCTCCGGGTGCTCCGGTTTCCTCCCACAATCCAAAAATGTGCAGGTTAGGTGAATTGGCCATGCTAAATTGCCCGTAGTGTTAGATGCAGGGGTAAATGTAGGGGTATGGGTATGGGTGGGTGCGCTTCGGTGGGTCGGTGTGGACTGGTTGGGCCGAAGGGCCTGTTTCCACACTGTAAGTAATCTAATCTAATTTCTGTCGTGCATTTTCTTGAGAACATCTGTTCCCAATTTAGGCACCCCAGTTCCTGTACAAGTCCTTGATAAAGTCACATGTAAGCTGTTAACATACTGGCATGGATCGGGTCACTGACAGGAAGCAGACAGTCGGAATATATAAGTCAATTTTTGAATGAAAGTAGTGACTAAAAGAGTCAGTCTTTGGTTGTCTGGAATAAGGTGTCTCTAAGACCTTGTAGGCTCCTCAACCAGTGTACACAGTATGAATTTACCCAGGCACATGAGCATGTACCAGGAAAGAACTACACAGCACAAGTCTGCAGTCAGTGAACAGGTCACAACTTTATTTGAAGACAAGGAAGGTTAAGAGTTAAATGTTAAACTTTTAACAGCTTTATTTCTAACTCACAGATTCTTTAGAAACTTAAAATACTTCCCAGATACTCGTAACGTTTGCTGGTCTATCGAATTGCTTGGTCTGCTCCTCATATCACAGGTTAGAATAGCCTCGAGATAATAGTCTTTATTGTCAGGTGCACTCGAATGAATGCAGTGAAAAGTTTGTCATGTTACCTCTCGGCACCAGCTTAGGTACACGGTACCGAGGTACAGATACTTTAAGTGTTGGTATAGAATTGAAATAGTAAAAAAAAAGACTAGCACGGGATTACAGACTTTAAAAAGTCAAGAATGATAAGAAAACGTATCTTTAAAGTAGTCCTTCTCACTGAGTCCGTGCCCGCCAGGGTTCAGAACACAATGTCTCACTGCCTCCACAGACAGGCCTCCATCCCAGACTCATCTCCAGGACTCGGCCCCCAGCTGGCCCACATTCAGTCTGCTCCCAGCCCTGATTCATTTCCCGCGCTGTGCTAGTCTCCGGTGCCAGGCTGGTCTGAGATTCCATTCCCCATTCCTTCCAGGTAGGGTAGTTTAAGAAGTTAAAGAATGGAGGGGGTGGGAGGGGGTAAGAAATGCCGCAGCAAAAAGGGAAAAAAGAATGGAATATGGGCTAGCGAGCAGAGGAGCTCTGGCTGGAGCATTTTACTGTGCTGCCATCTTGCTGTCGGTTGATTCTCTCTCTGCTCGGAGGGTGAGCTGATCTGGTCACTGCTGTATCCCAATGTGTCTCTAGGGAGACTGGGGAGTGGGGGAGTACCCCAAGTTCTGCCGAGCTGTGTTCCTATACCCTTCTGGCTACCTTCTGGAACTTTCCAAGGATTTGATCAATCAGATTTATCAAATTAATTGGTTTTATCACTTTGAGATGTTGCTAATGATTCTTGATAGCTTGCCTAACAGTGAACCTTTTGACAAGTCTGCTCTTGGGCCTGGAAGTCTGGTTTTGTCCCAGAATATACACCTGGATTTTCTCTTCCTGAGGCATGTCTGTCCCATGCATCTAGTGTTGTTAGTTTGTCAGGAAGGGTTGAGTGGCCCCTTTCACACTTCTTAATGTGTTCTGGTGCCTCTCCAGTTTTCAATTGTCTGGACTTAGATCTTGCAAGGACTTGTCCCTCGGCAGAATTGTCTCTTCTGTCTGTTTTGGCTCACGCATTCCCAGCATTCTTTGCTTTTTGGCTAATTTTGATGCCCTGTTTATTTCAGTTGCTGACCCTGTATATCTTAATGGTTTTTAGTTCCCTTGAGCAGTTACAAAGCTGCTTCATTGGGGCCCAACTATTCACAATATATATGAATGATTTAGATGAGGGAATTAAATGTAATACTTCAAAGTTTACCGATGACACAAAATGAAGTGTGTGTGCATGGTGAGAAGGATATAATGGAACTTCCATTTGCTTCAGGGAAGTTGAGTGAGCTGGTAAATACTTGTGAGATAAATGTGACATTTATAGGAAAAACAGAGTGCAGAGTATTATTTAAATGGTGAGAGCTTGGGGAAGGGGTATCTACAAAGGAATAAAAAAAGTCCTTGTGCACCAGTCACTGAAAGCCAGCACGCAGATTAGGAAAGCAAATGGCATGTTAGCCTTCATTGTAAGAGGGTTGAGTACAGAAGGAAGGAAGTCTTAATGCTGCTGTTCGGAACTTTGTTGAGAACACCCCCGGATATTGTGTGCAGTTTTTGTCGCCTTTCTGAGAAAAGATGTTCCAGCTATGAAGGGAGGGTAGAGAAGGTTTACCAGGCTGGGTCCTGGGATGGCAGGACTGACATATGAGAGATTGGGTTAATTGGGCCTGTATTCACTGGAGCTTTGAAGGATGAATGGGGATCTTATTGAAACATATACAATTCTGACAGGGCTGGACGCCGGGATGATGTTTTCCCCTGACCAGGTTCTAGAACAAGGGCTCACAGTCAACAATCGGCCATTTCAGACTAAGATGAGGAAAGCTTCTTTTCTCAGGCAACGGTAGTGATCCGTGGAAGATTGTGAACACTGAAGTCACTGAATGCACTTAAGAAAGAAATAGAGAGTTTTCTTAGAGTCATAGAGTCCTACAACACGGAGACAGGCCCTTTGGCCCACATCAGTCCATGTCGACAAAAATGTCCATCCACACTAACCCCATTTCCCTCCACTTGGCCCATATCCTTCCCTAGATTAGATTAGATTACTTACAGTGTGGAATCAGGCCCTTCGGCCCAACAAGTCCACACTGACCCGCCGAAGCGCAACCCACCCAGACCCATTCCCCTACATTTACCCCTTCATCTAACACTACGGCAATTTAACTTGGCCAATTCACCTAACCTGCACATTTTTTTTGGACTGTGGGAGGAAACCGGAGCACCCGGAGGAAACCCATGCAGACACAGGGAGAACGTGCAAACTCCACACAGAGAGTTGCCTGAGGCGGGAATTGAACCCGGGTCTCTGGCGCTGTGAGGCAGCAGTGCTAACCACTGTGCCACTGTGCCGCCCACTAAATCCTATCCATGTATTTGTCCAAATGCCTTTTAAATGTTGTTAATGTACCCACTGCAACCACTTCTGCTGGCAGCTCATTCCATATGCATACCTCCCTCTGTAAAAAAAGTTGCCCCTCAGGTTCCCTTTTATTCTTTCCCCCCTAACCTTAAACTGAGGCCTCCTAATCTTCGATTTCCCAATCCTGGAAAAAAGACTGAGTGCATTTACTCTATCTATGCCTCTCATGATCTTATACACTTCTATAACATCCCCCCTCAATCTCCTACGCTCTTAAAAAAACAGTCTGTGCTTGTCCAACCTCTCCCAATAATTCAGACTCTTGAGTCCTGGCAACATCATTGTAAATTTCCTCTGCACTCTTTCCAGTTTAATAACATCCTTCCTATAACAAGGTGACCAAAACTGAACTCAATAATCCAAGTGCAGCCTCACCAATGTCCTGTATAACTGCAACATAACTTCCCAACTTCTACACCCAATGCCCTGATTGATGAAGGCCAAAACCTTCTTCACTGCCCTGTCTACCTGTCACTCCACTTTCAGCGAACTGTGAACCTGAACTCCAAGATCCCTCTGTTCCACTACACTCCTTAAGGCCCTACCATTCACCATAAAACTCCAACCTTAATTTGACTTTCCAAAATGCAAGACCTCACACTTATCTATATTAAGCCCCATCTGCTATTTTGTGGCCCACTTCCCCAGCTGATCAAGGTCCTACTGCAATTTTTGATCACCTTCCTCACTGTCCACAATAACGCCTATTTTAGTGTCATCAGTAACCATTCTCATCCAAATCATTGATGTTGATAACAAACAGCAATGGGCCCAGCACTAACCCGTGAGGCACTCTACTAGTCACAGGCCTCCAGTCTGACAAACATCCTTCCACTATTAGCCTCTGCTTCCTACCATCAAGCCAGTTTTGTATCTAATAATAGTAGACATGACTGATTTATCTTCAAGCTTTATTAATGGAACTTTAACACCTGTAGGTGAGATTTGAACCCACATTCCATGAACAATAGCGTGGGTTTCTGGCTTACAAGTTAAGTGACATTACCACTATACCACCATCTGCCATCTTGAAGCTAAAAGTGACAAGGGGAAGGGAGAGAACTTTATACATTAAAGTTTGATATAACAGCAACATGACTTGCCAACTTTTATATTCAATGTTCCAACTGATGAAGACAAGCATGACACACACCTTCTTTACCACCTTATCCACTTGTGTATCAGGGACCTATAGACTTGCACCCCAAGACCTCTCTGTATGTCAATGCTCCTATGGGTCCTGCCATTTACTTGCTGTTGCATTTGACCTCACAAAATGCACCACCTCACATTTGTCAGAATTAAACTCAATCTGCCACTTCTCTGCCCAACTTTACTTTGAATTTTTCCTGCATCCTTTGACAACCTTCCTCACTATCTACAACTCCACTAATTCGATGTTACAAAGAACACCACTGGTCACAGATCTCCGATCAGCAAAACACTCTTTCACGGCTACTATCTGTCTTCTGTGACCAAGCCAACGTTGTATTCAACTCACTGGTGTCACATGTGACCTAATCTCCTCGACCAGACTGCCACGAGGGACCATGACAAGTGCTTTATAAAGTTCATGTAGACAATATCCACACCTTACCCTCATCATTCATCTTCATTACTTCCCCAAAAAATTCAATTAAATTTGGGAGACTAGACGTCCCCTGCACAAAGCCATGCTGACTACCTCTAGTTAAAAGTCACACAACACCAGGTTATAGTCCAACAGGTTTAATTGGAAGCACACTAGCTTTCGGAGCGACGCTCCTTCATCAGGTGATTGTGGAGGGCTCGATTGTAACACAGAATTTATAGCAAAAATTTGCAGTGTGATGTAACTGAAATTATACATTGAAAAATTGATTGTCTGTTAAGCCTTTCATCTGTTAGAATACAATGATAGTTTCACTTCTTTCATGTGTAAATCACAAAACCTTTTTTTTTAAGTTGCATTCTCGGGTTAGCTGTTAACAATGATGATAGCTAGACAATATGTTGAAGGTGTTAGCCCCCTGTGTTCTCTGTCTATGACCTGATGTTTAGATTGATTCTAATCTAAAAAGTGAGATAACAGAGTTTTACGTAAATTCATGCAGTTTTTGAGCTCAGAGTTCTACATGAATGTATGCAGTTTTTGAGCAAAGTGCAATGTAACTCTGCAAGTACAAATTCACCACACAAAATATATGTGTGCATGTGGGTCTTTGTCTGTCTGTGTGTGTGTCTGTCTGGGGTGGGGGTTGTGAGTGTGAGAAAGCGTGTGTGTGTGTGTGTGTGTATGTAGTGAGTGCAGAGTGTCTTAGGTCTGTGAGGGGGTGCATGTGTGGGAGTGTGTATGTCTATAAGGGTGTATGTGGGTGTCTGTGTGCGCGTCTGTGTGTACCTGTGTCCGTGTGTATGTGAGAGTGTGTGTGTGTAGGAATATCTGTGTGTGTGTGTGTGTGTAGTGCAATGGTGACCACCTGTAATGTGACATGAACCCAAGGTCCCGGTTGAGGCCCTCCCTATGGGTACTGAACTTAGCTATCAGCCTCTGCTCGGCCACTCGGGACACACCGGCATCTCCAACTCATGACTGTCCCTAATAAGTGAGTAAATCCTGTCCCTAAGAATCTTTTCCAATAATTTCCCTACCACTGATATAAGGCTCACCTGCCTTTAATTTCATGGATTACCCCTGTTGCTGTTCTTAAATATAGGGACAGCATTGGCTATTCACTAGTCTTCTAGGATCTTACCTGTGTCTAAAGAGGATGCAAAGATCTCTGTCACGGTCCCAGCAATCTCTCTTCCCATGACTCCATCAGTATCCTCAGATAGATCCCAACAGGCCCTGAGGATTTGTCTACCTTAATGTTTCTCAAAATACCCAACACCTCCTCCTTCTTAATATGTAAATCAGTCTGGTATAATATTACATGTATCTTATTTATAATATTTATCTAATGAGCAGTATTATTTGTTAAGTAGAGGGGTGATGGGGGGGCGGTGGGGGGTGGGGTGTGGGGAGGGGGGTGATTGTTGGGGCCTTAACAGAGATCTTTGCATTCCCTTTAGCCACATGTGCTTTCCCAGAAGACTGAAGAGAAGCCAATGTTGCTTCCTTTGTTTAAGAAGGCCAACAGAGATAACCAGTAACAGTGTTACTGACCTCCATAACTATGAAGTGCTTCGAGTGGTTGGTCATAGCTCACATCAAATCCAGCCTCCCAGGTTGCCTTCATCCCATGCAATTTGCCTACAATTGCAACAGGTCCACGGCAGATGTCATCGAAGGATGGGCCTAAGGATAAGTGACAACACCTCCTCCATGGAAATCCTCAACAGTCATGCCCAACAAGGCAGTGTGCTCAGCCCCCAGCTATCCTCCTTAAACACACACACACAGACATGCACATACACACGTACGCACGCACACATGCACACGCACACACGCATGTGCGCACACATAGATACAGACACACACACAAACACACGCACACACACAGACAAACACACACATGCACACACACGCACACACACATGCACATAGACACAGACACAGACACACACATGTGCGCACACACACACACACGCACACAGACACACCTGTGGGACAAATTCCACACCAACCCATTAACATTGTTTGCTGATGACACCATCATTATAGGTCGGATCTCAAACGATGACAAGGCAGAGTACAGGAAGGAGCTGGTCATTGACCAGGAAGTGGAGTGGAGGGCACACCCCTGTCTACATCAAAGGTGCTGAGGTGGAGATGTTCCCGGGAGTCACAATCACTAACAATCTGTCCTGGTCCACTCTACGTTGACACTACGGTCAAGAAAGCGCAGCAACGCCTCGACTTCCTCAGGAGGCTAAGGAAATTCAGCACGTCTGTAAAGATTGTTCCAATTCGTTATAGATGCACCATAGAAAGCATTCTATCGAGATGTCTCACAACTTGGTATGGCAAGTGCTCTTCCCAACACCGAAAGTAATTACAGAGAGCTGTGAACACAGCCCAGTCTATCACGCAAGTCAACCTTCCATCCATTGACTTAATCTGTATTTCCTACTGCAGCAGGAAAACAACCGACATCATCAAAGACCTCTCCCACCTCAGTTATAAAGGTTTGTGTGCACACATAAACAAAGTCAAGAACAGCTTCTTGCTTGCTGTTGTCAAACTTTTGGACAGACCTCTGAAATGTTAATGTTGATCTCTCTATCTCTGCACCTCCTCCATGGCTCTGTGCACTCCTCTCTGTTACCATGATGCACTTTTATTGTGTTGTATGATCTGCTCAACAATAAATCAGATTCAGAGCAAATCAAGCCTGATATCTGTCCTTGACTTCCCTTCTCTTCAATCAATCTGCCTCAAACTCAGAACTCATTATGTGCCATCAAACACACAATATACAAGCTCACTGACCATGAGAGGGAACACAATGGAGGACGCTGCACAGACCTCCTCGATTTTTTCCAGCAGTGTCAGGCTTGTACCAACCTGTCATCAGTAGCTCGATCAGAGTTCTGGAGGAGGTGCACATCTGATTAGATCCCACCATCTGTACTTGGATTCCCTGATTGTTGTGATTCCCTGATTGGTCACAGATTCCTGGGGCAGGCATTTGGGAAAGTGGATAGAGTCAACCAGATTACTATCGGTCTGAAGCAACATGGAGCCTAGACCAAGTCAGGGCAACAGCTTCCTTTCTGTAAAATGTCATCAGCTCGAACCTATTTGAACAACTTCTAAACACATTTATTACAGGTGCACTTGGTTGGTTGCTCATTTCCTCCAATGGTGTTTGAAATCATTCTCGATGTTTTTTTGCTGGCTTCTGGCAGTCACTCGGTGATTCAGCGTTTGGTGATTTATTGCTTCCCCAGTCACGATTTCTGTTCCAAGGCAAAATGAAATCTTGCATTCTTGCAGCGTGTTCCTCATCCTTGAAGTGCTCAGTGCTTTCTGAAGTGCAATTAATGCTGCAAGGTACAAAGAGTGACAGCCAGCACGTTATGGACCAGATCAGACCAGCTCAAGACATTTTAAGATGGCAGCCCAGACTCTAACTTTGCCGACTGTTTGAAGCAGATGGAAGGTGACTATTCCAGGAGCAATGCAGCTGGTCAAACAAAATAGAATTTATTTACACATGAACAAAAGAAAACTGAATTTACAATAACGTAGCTATTTGAAAACACAACCAACACGAAAACACAGCTTAACAAAGAGCTGTTCCGATGTCCTGCAACATCTTATAAACACATCTCTGAGCAAAAAAAAGTAAATTTGAACACAGAGTCTTACAGTAGAGATTCAGAGAGAGAGAGAGAGAGAGCGGGGATCAGCATGGAGCTGTTTATTTGGGTCCCTAGATTAAACCTAACTTAAAACTAGAAAGAAACCCTGAACTGACCATTCCCCTATCATTGTACAAGGGTTTCTTAAAACAAAAACTGAAAGCCTTTTCTGATTGCTCAACTTAGGCAGCACCTGTTAGCCATTATTAAAGTAGCAGTTCAGACATTTGGGCACTCTGCTTTTATTACCCCTCTCAAAAAAATCCAAGGACAGAATAATATTGTTAAAGGTGCAGCAGTGTCACAAACTTGAGTATAGTAAGGTCCCCCACAGCAAATCAGAACAGCGCTTGGTGGAGATCAAAAATAAACAGGAGCAGAAATTGCTGGAGAAGCTCAGCAAGTCTGTCAGCAATGGTGGAGAGAAATCAGAGTTAATGTTTTGAGCCCATAACACCATAAGACCATAAGGGATAGGAGCAGAAATTAGACCTTTCAGCCCATTGAGACTGCTCTGCCATTCAATCATGGCCGATAAGTTTCGCATTCCATTCTCCTGCTTTCTCCCCATAAACCTTGATCTCCTTAATCCTCAAGAACCTATCTATCTCTGTCTTAACTATACTCAATGACCTGGCCTCCACTGCCCCCTGTGGCAGTGAATTCCATAGATTCACCAATCTCTTGTTGAAGAAGTTGAAGAAGGTCTTCCCTTTACTCTAAGGCAGTGCCCTCGGTTCCTAGTCTCTCCTACCAATGGAAACATCTTCCCAACATCTACTCTATCAGGTCATTCAGTATTCTGTATGTTTCAATTAGATCGCCCCTCATCCTTCTAAACTCTCTTAAGTATAGACCCAGAGTCCTCAAACATTCCTCATTTGTTAAGTTTTTCATTCGTGGGACCATTCTCGTGAACCTCCTCTGAACATGTTCCAGGGCCAATACATCCTTCCTGAGATATAGGGCCCAAAACTGCACACAATACTCAAATGTGGTCTGATCAGAGCCTTACAAAGCCTCAGAAGTACATCCCTGCTTTTATATTCAAGTCGTCTCAAAATATATGTCATAATTGCATTTGCCTTCCTAACTATAAGTGTAAGTTTACCTTGAGAGAATCCTGGACCAGAACTCCAAAGAATCTTTGCACTTCAGACTTCTGAGTTTTATCCCCATTTAGAAAATAGTCCATGCCTCTATTCTTCCTACCAAACTGCATGACCTCACACTTTCCCATGTTGTACTCCATCTGACAGTATCCAGTGACATTTCTCCAGTTCAGGTTACTGGATATGAAGCATGGTGGCTTACTGGTTAGCACTGCTGCCTCACTGCCCCATGGACCTGGGTTCAACTCCACCTCATGTCACTGTCTGTGGGGAGTTTGCACATTCTGCATGGGTTTCCTGAGTTTTTTGAAGAAGTAACAAAGAGGATTGATGAGGGCAGAGCAGTAGATGTGATCTATATGGACTTCAGTAAGGCGTTCGACAAGGTTCCCCATGGGAGACTGGTTAGCAAGGTTAGATCTCATGGAATACAGGGAGAACCAGCCATTTGGATACAGAACTGGCTCAAAGGTAGAAGACAGAGGGTGGTGGTGTAAGGTTGTTTTTCAGACTGGAGGCCTGTGATCATGCTGTACATCTCTATGACTCTATATGCAGGTTAGGTGGATTGGCTAAATTATGCCATAGTGTGCAGGCAAGATAGATTAACCATGGGAAATGCAGGTTTATTGGGGAGACAGTGGGTCTGGGTGGGATGCTCTTCAGAGGGCCAGTATGGATCTAATGTGCTAAATGGCCTGCATCCACCCTTTCGGGATTCTGTAAAATGCTGCCAGACCTGCTGTGTTTCTTCAGCAATTTCTGTTCTTGTTTTTTTAGGCTCCCACGATGTTGTGGTAATATTGAGTTAATCAATTTCTGATACACTTCCACCAGAGTGCCGCCCCCATCTTCGCTCTGATTCCCTCTGATTCCCACTGATTCTAAAATTCCCTCTGGCTCCTTGATGCTACACCTGGTTGAATGCTGTCAAGGGCACCTCAACTCTGGAATTCAGTTGTAATTTCAATGTCTGGACCAAGGATGTAATGGGATCTGGAGCCCAGCAACCACGGTGTTCACATGACTTTTCCACAAATTGGAAAACTCTTCAAAATTGTTAACTTCAAACTAGAGTGGTGGCTGCCAACCTTTCCTGTTCCAAGTCACATTCCAATTCCACAGCAAAATCACTTCTTTCAGCTGAATTAACTGTTCAGAAGCGTCACATCAACTCGTGTGCACAGGAACGGAGGTACCAAGTGATTGGTGAGGCCTCCTCACTAACCCCCAGCGCATCCATGCGGCCTAGTCACGGAGAGGAAGCCTAGACAATGGTGACAGCAGCCAACCTACACTCCACAACCCACCCACCCACACCAGTTCCAACAAAGGGCTGGTTCAGCACACGGCAGGTCCAGAACTTGCCATATTCTTGCTTCCACTCCAGCACGGCCATGACACCCCGCAGTAGTGGCTCTGTGGTTAGCACCATTTCCTCACCGGGTAAAGGACTCAGGTTTGGTTCTGCCCTCCGGCGACCTTTTATGTGGAGTTTGCACATTTTCCCCGTGTCTACATGGGATTCCTCCAGATGCTCCAGTTTCCTCCCACAGTCCTAAGAAGTGCAGTCAGGGTGAATTGACCATGTTAAATTGCCCATAGTGTTCAGGGATGTGCTGACTAGGGGCATTCGCCAGGATTAATGTGGGATCACAGGGATAGGGTGGGATACTCTTCAGAGGGTTGGTGTGAACTCAGTGGGCTAAATGGCTTCTATCCACACTGTAAGGATTCTGCAATTCTAAGCAGCAGAGGGGTGCAATCCAACTGGCTCAGCCCAGCAAAGGGGCAAAGGCTAAAGGTTACAGGCTCATTGACACAGTCCTGTTCACCAATCAGAGGCTGGAACCTGATCTCCCAAATCCCCACAATATGGTTTGCAGGTATCAACGAATAAAGGGGCACCATGTCCCAAAAATTCCTTAAGGCCTCTCACCTTGTTACAGCAACCGGCTGTAAAAACCACTGAGCCGGAGTTCATTCCCTCAGTCATAAACTGCTCTCTTAAAATTAAAATGGCATCAAAATCACTATAAGCCTTGAAGGTTTAATCACATTCCAATAAATCTTGGTGGATTCAAACCAAGGTCACAGTGTTGGGTGAACGAGAACATAAAACTTGTGAAGAATATTAATCACTCGACAATTGTTAGCCTTTTCGCTACAATCTCTCGTCTGGGAATTGGCAGGGGATGTATCATTCAGTTTTCAAGATGCCCAAACATCAGGTTGCTTGAACCGGCTAATAAATCCAAAATATATAGATAGCTAGAGGAATAAGCTGCTCTTGAGACAGCCATAGAACTTGAACTCAGTTTTAAAAGTCTGAAAATTGAAAATAGATGGCATCAGTAAAAGAGTCCCCTAAATTATCAGATTAAAACAGCTCCATCACTTTCTAATCCTGATGAAACGTCATTGAGCTGAAAACGTTAACTAACTTTGTTGCTCTCTCCACAGACTCGTTGAGTATTATTGGAATTTTCTGGTTTTATGTCAGATTTCCATGGTCTTGAACCATGCAGGAATGGATTAGCTGGGCGGAATGGCCTGACTCTGTGCTTCCTATTTACCTATAAGCCATGGAAGAAAAGAAATCATAATACGACTTTCCAGGTTGATTTTAAGAACAAGAACTTATAAAGTACCAGAAGGGAGCACTGGAGGACAGCAGAGAGCCAGCTGACAGACTCCAGCAGCAAATCCATTTTCCTTTGATTTGGAGAAGCTGGTGTTGGACTGGGGTGTCCAAAGTTAAAAATCACACAACACCAGGTTATAGTCCAACAGTTTATTTGGAAGCACTAGCTTTCGGAGCGCTGCTCCTTCATCAGGTGGTTGTGGAGTATAAGATTGTAAGACACAGGACTTTTGCTATAAATTCGGTGTCTTACAATCTTATACTCCACAACCACCTGATGAAGGAACAGGGCTCTGAAAGGTAGTGCTTCCAAATAAGTCTATTGGACTATTACCTGGTGTTGTGTGATCTTTTTGAACATTTTCCTGTGAGATTTCACTGTTTGAGCTGGGACACTGATGAACGGGATTCATTTGCAGGTGGGAATGCTTTCTTTAACAGGAGGATCATGTCAATGTTTCAACCTTCCATGGAAAGCATGGGTAATTCTACCCCGACCCCCAACCACTTGAGGCTGGATTGGGATGAGGCCCATTTTCCCAACTGGAAGCGTGTGTCCAGCAGTGTCCAATAGGGGTCAGTGTTGAGACCCTTGCTGTTTGTGGTCAACATAAACAATTTAGGCTCAAGGATTGATCAGTGAATTCGCCGGTCATACAAAAGTTGATGGGGTGGGAAATAGGGAGGAGGATAAACTTAGTTTCCAGGAGGATATAGATGGGGCTGACCATATGGCAAATGGATTTTAATCCAGATTAATGTGAGGTGATTTACTTGGGAAAGGCAAACAAGACAAGAGAATACATAATGACCAGGAAGACCATGGGAAGGACCTAGGATCAGAGGGACCTTGGTGTACATTTACACCAGTCCCTTAAGGTATCAGGACAACTGGGTAAAGTGGTTAAGAAAGTCTATCGGATTCTTGGCTTTATTAGTCAAGGCACAGAGTTTATGGGCAGGAATGGGGTGTACAAAGTTAAAAATCACACAACACCAGGTTATAGTCCAACAGGTTTAATTGGAAGCACTAGCTTTCGGAGCGCTGCTCCTTCATCAGGTCTATTTCAATAGATTATTTCAGTTACATCGTAATGTAAACATTTGCTATAAATTCTGTGTCTTACAATCTTATTCTCCAAAGCTTTTGATTTCAAATAAATCTGTTGGATTATAATCTGGTGTCATGTGACTTCTGACACCAGCACCTCCACATCCTGTGATAAATGGATCACTCTTGATTTTTAAACTATGACCCCAAGTTCTAGATTCATCCAAAGGAGAAACTGTCCTGTCTACACCCACCTGGTCAATTCCCTTCAGAATCTTATACATTTCAATTAAGTCACCTCTGACTCTTCAGAACCTCACAGGATACAGGCCTACCCTGTCCAGTCTTTACCAATGAGATAAACTGCTCATTCCAGGTATCAATCTAGAAAACCTTCTCTTCCGAAGCATGCTCCCTTCAGTAATAATTTGGAGGTGATGGTGTTGGGCTGGGGTGGACAAAGCGAAAAATCACACAACAACAGGTTCTAGTCCAACAGGTTTATTTGTAGCGCTAGCTTTCGATGCGCTGCTCCTTCAACAGGTGTTTGTCTGATGAAGAAGTCACCTAAACTGCACTGTTGCCTGTATAGACCTCTGAGACAAAGTTACACCCTCCTTCACCTGTTCTTTCCCAAAAGGCCTTGTTCCTGTCTCTGTCTCCCTGTGTCAGGGACGCTTTCTTATGAAACCAAAGTTCATTTATTTCCTCTCTCCTACCCTTTGCATTGAGTCAATTCAGCTCAAGGGTTTTAAAAGTCAAAAGGTGTGGTGTTGAAAAAGCACAGCCGGTCATGCAGCATCCGAGGAGCAGGAGAGTAGACATTTTGAAAGCATAATCTCTTAATCAGGAATGTGGGGGGGCATCCAAAGGGGCTGAGAGATAAATTTGGTGGGGGGGTGCTGGGGGAAAGGTAGCTGGGAATGCAACAGGTGGAATAGAAGGTGATATGTCAGGGGGTGTGGAGTGGATGGATGGAAAAGGTGATGAGCCGGTCGGACAGTTCAACAGGGTGGTGCTGAGTTGGAGGGTTGGATCTGGGATAAGGTGGAGGAAGGGGAGATCAGGAAACTGGTGAATTTGCCATGGATCCCGTGTGGTTGAAGGGTCCCAAGGCAGAAGATGACGTGTTCTTCCTTCAGGCTAGAATTTGACTGTGGAGGAGGCACATGACTTGATTTGGATGCGAGCATAAGAGGTACAGTTAGTAAGTTTGCAGATGACACCAAAATTGGAGGTGTAGTGGACAGCAAAGAGGGTTACCTCAGATTACAACAGAATCTGGACCAGATGGGCCAATGGGCTAAGAAGTGGCAGATGGAGTTTAATTCAGATAAATGCGAGGTGCTGCATTTTGGGAAAGCAAATCTTAGCAGGACTTACACACTTAATGGTAAGGTCCTAGGGAGTGTTGCTGAACAAAGAGACCTTGGAGTGCAGGTTCATAGCTCCTTGAAAGTGGAGTCGCAGGTAGATAAGATAGTGAAGAAGGCGTTTTGTATGCTTTCCTTTATTGGTCAGAGTATTGAGTACAGGAGTTGGGAGGTCATGTTGTGGCTGTACAGGACTTTGGTTAGGCCACTGTTGGAATATTACGTGCAATTCTGGTCTCCTTCCTATCGGAAAGATGTTGTGAAACTTGAAAGGGTCCAGAAAAGACTTAAAAGGATGTTGCCAGGGTTGGAGGATTTGAGTTATAGGGAGAGGCTGAACAGGCTGGGGCTGTTTTCCCTGGAGCGTTAGAGGCTGAGGGATGACCTTATGGAGGTTTACAAAATTATGAGGGGCATGGATAGGGTAAATAGACAAGGTCTTTTCCTTGGGGTCGGGGAGTCCAGAACTAGAGGGTTTAGGCTGAGAGAGGAAAGATACAAAAGAGACCTACTGGGCAACTTTTTCATGCAGAGGGTGATACGTGTATGGAATGAGCTGCTAGAGGAGGTGGTGGAGGCTGGTACAATTGCAACATTTAAGAGGCATTTGGATGGGTAAATGAATGGGAAGGGTTTGGAGGGATATGGGCCGGGTGCTGACAGGTGGGACTAGATTGGGTTGGGATATCTGGTCGGCATGGACGGATTGGACCGAAGGGTCTGTTTCCATGCTGTACATCTCTATGATTCTATGACTGTATGTCCTTGGCGGAGTGGGAGGGGGAGTTGAAGTATTCAGCTACAGGTCAGTGGGGTTGTTTAGTCCGTATGTCCCAGAGATGTTCTCTGAAATGTTCCACAAGTTGGCATCCTGTCTCCCCGATGTAGAGGAAACCACATCAAGAGCAACAGTAGATGGTGTGTTTGGAGATGCAGGAAAATCTCTACCAGATGTGGAAGGATCTTTTGGGGCCTTGGGTGGAGGTGAGGGGGGAGTGTGGGCACAGGTTTTACACTTCCTACAGTGGCAAGGGAAGATTTCAGGAGTGAAGGGTGGTTTCAGGGCGGGCATGGACATAACGAGGGAGTTGCAGAGAGAATGGTCTCTGCAGAATGCTGAAAGGTGTGGGGAGGGAAATGTAACTCTGGGGGTGGGGTCTGACTGTAGTTGGCAAAAATGGCAGAGGATGATGCACTGCATCTGGAGGTTGGTGGGGTGGAAGCTGAGGACCAGGGGGGTTCTCCTCCTCCCTCTACAAGGACACATGTACAATTTCAGCATTTTACAATTGACATCCTTGACTTAGATGAGGGCAATGAAGGCATTGTGGCTAAATTTGCAGATGCCACAGAGGTATGTAAAAGTTATGTTGTGAAAAGGACATAAGGGAGTTGCAAATGGATATTAATAGTTTGAGTAAGTGGACAAACATTTGGCAGATGGTGTTTCATGTGGAAAAATGTGAGGTAACTTACTTTGGCAGGAAGAGAAAGGAAACAGGGTATTATCGAAAAGAGAATGGGTGTGGCATTCTCAAGTGCAAAAGGGGCGAGCTGCTCCAGTGGTTAACACTGCTACCTCACAGCACCAGGGTCCCACGTTTGATTCCAGCCTCAGGCGACTGTCTGTGAGGAGTTTGCACGTTCTCTCCGTGTCTGCGTGGGTTTCCTCTGGGTGCTCCCGGTTTCCTCTCACAGTCCAAAGATGTGCAGGTTAGGTGAATTGGCCATGCTAAATTGCCCATAGTGTTAGCTGCGTTAGTCAGAGGGTGAGTTACTCTTCGGAGGGTCAGTGTGGACTTGTTGGGCCGAAGGGCCTGTTTCCACACTGTAGGGAATCTAATCATGTGTGAGTTGCTGGCCCATTCCCAGTTGCCCTGGAGAAAGTGATGGTGATCCTGCCCTCCTGAAGTACTGCAGTCCATTTGGTAATCCCACAATGCTAATGGGGACAGAGTTCCAGGACTTTAACCAAGCAACAGAGCTCAGAATTGTATAAGTACATCCCCACCTCAAATCTCTGCAATATGTAAGAATTAGTTGAAAGTCAATTCTTCATTTTAAGGTCAAAATATATTATTGCACACTTTCCTGCATTACATTTGGCAAATGGAATTTAATTTGAGGTATCATTTTTTTTCGTCTTCTTTATTCATTCACAGGATAACAGTGGCCAGGCAGCATTCATTAGCCCATCTCTAATCACCTAGAGGACAGTTTAGAACCAACCACATTGCTCTGCATCTGGAGTCACATATACACCAGACTAGGTAAGAATGGTAGATTCCTTCCTTGAAGGACACTAGTGAACCAGATGAGTTTTTCCCCAATGATTGGCAACAGATTCATAGTCATTGTTAGATTCTTAATTCCTGATTTTTATTGAATTCAAATTCCACCATCTGCAGGATTTGAACCCAGCTCCCCACCACTAGGCCATCACCTCTCCCAGGAAGGGGAAGTAAACCAAACAAAGGGCAGGACTTATACAATTAAAAGTATGGCATTGGGAAGTTTTGTAGAACAGAGAGACCTAGGGGTTCATGTGCATAATTCCTTCACATTTCTCTCACATGTAGACCGGGTGGATAAGAAGGCATTTAGCATATTTGCCTTCATCACTCAGACCTTTGAGTACACGAGTTGGGACGTCATGTTGATTTTGTACAGGACATTGGTGAGGCCTCCTCTGGAGTACAGTGTCCAGTTCTGTTAAAAGAAGGATATTGATAAGCTAGTGAGGGTTCAGAAAAGATTTGCCAGGAATAGAGGGTTTGAGTTAGTCTGGGACTTGTTTCACTGGAATGTAGGAAGTTGAGGGGTGACCTTATAGACCCTTATAAAATCATGAGAGGTAAAGATAAGGTAAATGGAAGGTATATATTTCCTAGGGTGAGGGATTTTAAAACTAGGAGTATATTTTTAAGGTGAAAGGAGAAGGATTTAAATAAAACGTGAGGGGGTATGTTTATTTGCACACGGTGTGGTTCGTATGTGGAATGAACTTCCAGATGAAGTGATGGACGTGGGTATTGTTACAATGTTTAAAGACATTGAGTGAAGTACATGAATAAGAAATGTTCAGGAGGGTGGGACCAGTTTAGTTTGGATTCATGGTCAGCGTGGACTGGTTGGAGAGAAGGGTCTGTTTCTGTGCTGTATGACGATAAGACTCAGATACAGAGTAGAAAACATAATGCAAGCAAAAGGAAGACGAGGTGCCCAGTCTGAACAATGGACCGAAGGTGAAGAGGGTAAATTTCTGGTTCTCAGATTAACCCCGTTGTGGTTTGCAGTGACGGACATGATCACGTTTGGCAGATCTCGAAGGGAATCAGTGAAATAAACAGAAGGTGAGGCTGGTGCGCAAAAACGAGAGTAAGCTGGAGGACAGAAATGAAGCAATGTTATAGATGTGTTCATCAGAATTTCCCATTGATATTTCTAACGAAATCATAAACCCATTAGAAATTATGTTGGAAGTAATGATCTGTGAAATCGCACACAGACAATAGACTGGTTTAAAATTTCAACCATCATCATTCTCTTGAATGCTTTGGTGTATTGATATTAAAATCCCTTAATCTCTCCAATGGTAATTAGTGATAAATAAAATCCACATTGATGGAAAGTAATAGCCAGATGATTCTTTTAGGCCTCTAACCCCTTTCTGGGTAAGTTCTTAATAACTTTGGCAGAAGCTATTGACTCTCCACGTCAATATCTGCAGCAAAATGCACACACACAGAATTACTGACTTAATCCCAATATTTCTCCAGATAATAAATCCAAATAAGCCTCTCTGCAGGTGGAGAAAGAAATCCTCACTTCAATATTGACACAGTTAATCTTATAGAAGAAAATAAACTTTCAGTTTAATAATATATTAGATAAACTCAATCGTAGGAGTAGAATGGAATCGTGTGAGTGATGCAACAGCTATTGGAGACACAATCTGAAAGCAAAGACCCAATTGTGGGAATAATTGCAGAAATGTTGTGGAAAAAAAGAACTTTCAAATGTAAGATGGAAAGGAGAAATGAGATATTTGGAAGGAAAGTTACTCTGAGTTTCTAGATACAGCACCTCATTTCAAGGGGCTCCGGCTGGTTTAATGAGACCCAATTCCCTTCAAGTGCGACAGAAGTCATTGTTTCGAAGGATAATGGCAAAACAACATCACAATATGAGCAGAAAAAGTAAAGACTCCTTCTCTCAGGCTACCTTCTCTTCACAGCTCCACAAATCCCCATATCCTCTCCTCCAATCCAGAGCTGGGTAAAAACCATAGGAGGATTTTCCTGACTTCATCCCTGGATGGAAACACAGTGGTGCAGCCATTACCAGAGCTGTCCCCATTCCTGGAATTCGAAAAGCATACCACCATGGATAGAACATAGAACATAGAAAAGTACAGCACAGAACAGGCCTTTTGGCCCACGATGTTGTGTCGAGGATTAATCTTAATGTAAAATGAAATAATTTAACCTATGCACCCCTCAACTCACTGCGATCCATGTGCATGTCCAGCAGACACTTAAATGATTGAAGGTTGATAATTGGACTGAAAATCGTGTGAGAAGGAATGTGAATGTCACATTGGCAGGTTGTGACCAGTGGGTAGACATATTTAAAGCAATCTTTGAAGAGCAACCTTTAACACACCCCTTGAACCTGGGCCTCCTTGCTTCGAGATAGAGACACTACCTCGGCTCAACAAGAGCTTTCGTGACCATTGGGTTACTACATGGACCAATAGCTTGGCCCCAGCTGTTCATAATCAATATAAGTTATTTGGATATGGGGACCAGGTGATTCTTGCAGATGTAGAGGTTTTGTTCTTACCTCTGGACCAGGAAGCCCAGGTTCAAGTTGAAGTTGTGAATAATGTAAAAGGTTGTCAAAGAGTACAGTGGGATATAGATTAGTTGCAGATATGGGTGGAGAAATGGCAGATGGAGTTTCATCCAGGTAAGTGTGAGATGCTGCACTTTGGGAGATCGAATATTAAGGAAAAGTATACAGTTAATGGCAGTACCCTGAACAGCATTGATGTACAAAGGGGTCTTGGGGTTCAAGTCCGTAGCTCTCTGAAAGTAGCTATAGAAGTAAATAGTGCGGTAAAGAAGGCATATAACATGCTTGCCTTTATTGATCAGGGAATTGAGTATAAGAGACAGGATGTCATGTTGCAACTTTATAAGACTTTGGTTAGGCGACCCTTAGAGTAATGCATTCAATTCTGGTCGCCACATTACAGGAAGGATGTGAAGGATGCAGAAGAGGTTTACCAGGATGTTGCCTGGATAGGAGGCTGTGAGCTATAAGGAGAGGCTAGAAAAACTTGGGTTGTTTTCTCTGGAGTAGGGGAGGCTGAGGGGAGACTTGATAGAAGTCTATAGAATCATGAGATGCATAGATAGAGTTGATGGTCAGAATCTTTTTCCCAGAGTTGAAAAGTCTAATAATAGGGGGCATGCATTTAAGGTGAGAGGGGAAAAATTCAAAAGGTGACGTGAGGGCACATCTTTTACACAGAGAGTGGTAGGAGTCTGGAACGCATTACTGGGGATGGTGTAGGAGGCAGATATGATAGGGCCATGAATAATGAAGGAATGGAGAAATGTAGGCCAAGGGATGTTGGTTAGCACTGTTGCCTCACAGTGCCAGGGACCTGGGTTGGATTCCTGCCTCGGGCGACTGTCTGTGTAGAGTTTGCACATTCTCCCCATATCTGCGCAGGTTTGCTCCAGTTTCCTCCCACAGTCCAAAGATATGCAGGTTATGTGAATTGGCCATGCTAAATTGCCCATAGTGTTCAAGGGTTGTAGGTTAGGTACATTAGTCAAGGGGAAATGTACAGCAGTAAGGGAATGGGTCTGGGTGAGTTCCTCTTTAGAGGGTCAGTGTGGACTTGTTGGGCTGAAGGGCCTGTGTCCACACTGTAGGGATTTGAGTTGATTCTACGAGAAAGAGATATTTTAATTTGGCACCATGTTCGGCACAACATCTTGGGCCAAAGGGCCCCTTCTATGTTCTATTTAAGTCCCACCTGCTCCAATAAAACTCCAAACAGATTGATTAGACAACTTCAGTTGTCAGTGGCGGACTGGAAAATTCAAGACCCAGCTCAGAAAGCTTTCCCATGGCTTCATCGCTTGTGCCCTGCCGTGAAGAAAATCAGGAGACGACAGGCTCACGGCCTGGAAACAGAGTGAGCTTTCCAAACAATCCCCTGGGCTCTTGTGGTGAAGTGATGGTGTTCCTACTTCTGGGCCAGAGGCCCTGGGTTCAAGTGCCTCCCCCCAAACCCATCCCAGAGATGTGCCATCTCTGAAAAACTTGATTGGAAAATAACTGAGTAGTTTGGAGTTCATTGATCAAACAAAACTGGGTGGGAACCTGAATTATGAGAAGGATGTGAAGTGTATTCATAAGGATTTTGGCGGGCTGACTAAATGGGTAAGAACGTGGCAGCGGGAATGTGGTGCGGTTCATGTGAGATTATTTGCTTTGCTTGGAGGAACATAGGTGCTGAGTATTTCTTAAATGGTGAGGGATTGGGAACTGTTGACGTCAAAGGATGTCCTTGCTCTTGACTCACTGAAACCTTAAGGTAGATACAGTAATCAATTAGAAAGACAAATGGCTTTTATTGTAAGATGATTTGAATATAGACAATACAATGTATATTGTGCAGGTGAGATTGCACCTGGAGTATTGTATACAGCTTTGCTCATCTTTCCCAAGTAAGGATATATTTCCCATAGAGGAACATATCCTCAGTGGTTAGCACTGCTGCCTCACAGCGCCAGGGACCCAGGTTCAATTCTACCTCAGGCGACTGTCTATGTGGATTTTGCACGTTCGCCCTGTGTCTGCGTGGGTTTCCTCCCACAGTTCAAAGATGTGCAGGTTGACCATGCTAAATTGCCCATAGTGTCAGGGATGTGCATGTTAGGTGGATTAGCCATGGGAAATGCAGGGTGGTGGGGCTGCAGGGGTGGGTTTGGGTGGGATGCTCTACAGAGGGTCAGTGTGGACTCAGGGGGGCCGAGTGGCCTGCTTCCATTGGGTACCTATATGAACATATACACAAGGAACAAGAGTCGGTCACTCGGCCCTTCAAGTCTGTCCCACGATTCAATAAGATCATGGCTGGTCAGATTTAACCACGACTCTACATTTCTGCATAGCTACAATAATCTTCGATCCCCTTGGTAATCAATAATCTATCCACCTCTGCCTTAAAAAAATACAAGAAAATGCAATATAGGTACATCAAACTAATTCTTGGGATGGCGGAATTGTCCACTGAGGAACGATTGTGAAGGATGGACCTGTATTTTCTAACATCTAAGAATGAGAGCTGATCTCATTTAAACATACAATATCCAAGTAGGACTCAACTGAGTAGAGTCAGGAGTGTGGTGCTGGAAAAGCACAGCAGATCAGGCAGCATTTGAAGAACAGGAGAATCAACGTTTCAGGCAAAAGCCCTCAACTGAGTAGATGCAGACAGGATGATCTCCCTATGGCTGAGGGCTCCAAAACAGGGGGACATATTCTCAGAATAAGGGAGAGGCCATTTAGTACTGAGATGAGGAAGACTGTCTTCACTCAGACGGTGAAGATTCTTTGGAATTCTCTTCTCCAAATGGCTGTGGATGTTTAGTTGTTGAGTATATTCAAGGCAGACGTCAATAGAATCTGCATATTAAAAACATTGAGTGACATGGAGGGAATGTGGGAAAATGGTATTGAAGTAGAAATCAGCCATGGTATAGTCAGACTTAAGACATAAGAAATAGGAACAGAGATAGGGCGCTCAGCCCCTTGAACCTGCTCCGCCATTCAATGGGATCATAACTGATCTGACATTCCTCACATCCACTCTCCCTGTAACCCTTGATTCCCAGACTGATTGGAAATCTATCAATCTTAGCCTTATTCCTCCTTATCTGAGTCTGAAGTTGGTGCCCCTTTATTCAGATACAATGTCGCCTGATCGTTGACTATCATATTAGGGAAAACATTTTTTCTTAGTGTTTTGAAGCTGTGAAGTATTTTAAGAATCCGAAATGTTTCAATGAGATCACCTCTCATTCTTCTAAACTTCAGTGAGTCAACACCCAACCTGTTTGACCTTTGCTCATAAGACAACCCCTCCATGCCAGGAACATCCTAGTGAACCTTCCCTAAATTGCTTCCAGTGAAATAATATCTTCACGTAAATAAGGGGGTCAAAACAGAGAGCGGGAGGCAAGGCTAGGGCAAGGGCAGAGGGAGGCAATACCAGAGGGAGAGTCAAAAATTGTGGTGCTGGGAAAGCACAGCTGGTCAGGCAGCATCCGCAGAGCAGGGGAATCTGCGTTTCGGGCTCCTGCTCTCCTGCTCCTTGGATGCTGACTGACCTGCTGTGCTTTCCCAGCACCACAATTTCTGACTCTCCCTCTGGTATTGCCTCGCTCTGCCCTTCTCCCAGCCTTGCCTCCCACCCTCTGCTTTTATGTTAGGTGCCTCCATTGAACATTGAAGTCATTCCCATCTCTTGGCTGCAGTTGTGAACCTGCACTGAAGGTCACATATTGTGGAAGGGACAGAGCAGCTTCCTGCACCAATTGACCGCTGCCATTAGGGGGAGCTTCATCAGTCCAATAACACACTGCTGGTAAGACAAGTAATTGTTTCAAAAATGTTATATATGAATATACTGAATTACGTTTATTTTATACTTAGTGACGTAAGTTATTTTCCAAATTATTCCAGTTCGGTGTGCAAGTGATGTACACATGTGGTACAGAGGCAAGAAAATGTCTGAAGGAACCTAACTCTGCCTTTAACATTGATTCCTGTAGGAACAGAGGATTCACTGGAGGATCTTTCACATTAAGTAGCAACTTCCAGGAATGGAACCACTATCTACATTAAGAACTTTACAGAGAACCTCTCCTGATTTCAGGGTGCTTCCAAGTACTTTGCAGCCAATAAAGAGCTCTTTTGAAAGACAGAGAAACATCAGACTCAGGTGGCGAGAACACCTCAAGGAACTCAACGTTTGTGTTGCCAGTTGCCAGATTGTGTGCATGCTTGCTGAGTTGGGAAGTTGACTTGCAAGTCTTTTGTCCCCAGTCTAGGTGACATCTTCAGTGCTTTGGAGCCTCCTGTGAAACACTGTACTGTGTCTTCTGGAATTTATTTGGCTCCGTTTCTGCTGCTTCCAGTCCCTGTTGTTCATTGCAGCAGCTGTCATATTGGCTCTAGGTCTGCGTGTTTGTTGATGGAGTCCTATGGGCTCACCCATCTCCAGGTTCATAGCAAAAGCTGTGATGCAAACACTGGAAGAAACAACCCTACCACAAATCCAACCCAAACTCTGGATCAGGTACGCGGACGACACTTGTAGTCATTAAGAGAACGGAAATCGAGAACACACACTGGATTATCAACACCATGATCACAGGGATCAGATTTACGAGAGATGAGGAAACCAACAATAAACTCCCATTCTTGGATATGATGGCAGAAAGGAAACAAAACGATGGATGCACCACAAAAGTGGACAGGAAAGCCACACACATCGGCCAGGTCCTGAACTACAACAGCAACCACCCGAACACACACACAAGAGAAGCTGCATTAGGACCCTGTTCAAAAGGGCTACAACACACTGCAGCACTCCCGACCTCTGAAGGGAAGAAGAACACCTCTACAGAGTCTTCACCAAGAACGGATATCCCCACAACTTCATCAGCAGATGCCTACAGACAAACAATACGACTAAGACATGACACGACCCAATACACTAGCCACACTACCTTACATAAAAAAATGTCTCGGAACTGACAGCCAGACCTCTTTGCCCGCTGGGGATCAATGACAGCCCATCAACCGACAGCTACGCACAGACAACAACTCACCGGAACAAAAGACCCTATACCCAAGACTAATGTAATTTGCAAGATTCCATGCAAAGATGGCACAAAACACAATGTAGGAGAAATGAGCAGGCATCTAGTAATATGCATCCATGAACACCAACTAGCCACTAAATACCACGACTAGTTGTCCCTAGTAGCCACACACACAGATTACAAGGACCACAAATTCGACTGGGACAACACAATGATCATAGGACAAGCTAAACAGGGGGGAGCCAGAGAAATTTTACAGGATTGTCACTCATCATGGACTCCATCAACAAGCACATAGACCTAGACCCACCTCCTCCAACCTTAAACACCAGGGACACATCAGGTTATCTTCTCTTGTTTTTTACTTTCTGATAAGGGGACTAGCAGGGATGGCAGTGCAGGGAGAGGAATGTTCCTCCTGCATGATGTTTGAGGTGAGGGACACCATTAGTGTCCCATCCAAATGTATCTGCAGGAAGTGCACCCAGCTCTTGCTCCTCCAACACTGCGATAGGGAACTGGAGCGGGAGCTGGATGAATTTCATATCATTTGGGAAGCAGAGTCAGTGATAGATAAGAGTTACAGGGAAGTAATTACTCGTAGGCATGAAGAAAACTGTTCGAAGGGGAAAAAACAGTCAGTGGAGGGATGCCCTGTGGTCATGCCCCCGAAAAACAAGTATACTGCTTTAGATACTGTTGGGAGAGGGGTGGGAAATGACTTACCAGGGGTATGCAGTGCAGGTCTCTGGCACAGAGTCTGTCCCTGTTGTACAGAAGGGATGGGGGGAAAGGAGGAGAGTGTTAGTCATTGGGGACTCAATAGTTAGAGGCTCAGATAGAAGGTTGTTGGGAACGACCAAGTCTTACGGTTGGTGTGTTGCCTCCCAGGTGCCAGGGTCCGTGATGTCTTGGATCATATCTTTGGGGTCCTGAAGGGAGAGGGTGACCAGCCTCAGGTCGTGGTCCATGTAGGTACCAACAACATAGGTAGAAAGAGGGATAGGGATGTAAGGCAGGATTTCAGGAAGCTAGGGTGGAAGCTGAGAGCTAGAACAAATAGAGTTGCTATCTCTGGTTTGTTACCCGTGCCACGTGATAGCGAGGCAAGGAATAGGGAGAGTTATCAGCTGAACACGTGGCTGCAGGTATGGTGCAGGAGGGAGGGTTTCAGGTATATGGATAATTGGGCGCATTCTGGGGAAGGTGGGACCTGTACAAACAGGACGGTCTTCACTTGAACCAGAGGGGTACTAATATCCTGGTGGTGAATGGGAGAGAGTGACCATAATTCGGTTATGTTTAGTTTAACGATGGAAAGGGATAGTACACACTAAAGGGCAAGAGTTATAGATGAGAGAAGGGCAATTATAATGTCTTTAGGCAAGACTTAAAAGGCATAGAATGGGGTAGCAAAATGCGGGGTATGGGGACAATCAAAATGTGGAGCTGGTTTAAGGAACAGATATTTGGTGTCCTTGATAGGTATGTCCCAGTCGGGCAGGGAGGAAATGATAAGGTAAGGGAACCGTGGTTTACTAAAGAAATGGTATCTCTTGTTAAGCGGAAAGGGAGGCTTATGTGATGTTGAGATGAGATGGTTCAGATAAGGCGATGGAGAGTTACAGATTAGCTAGGGAAGATTTAAAGAGAGAGTTAAGAAGAGCAAGGAGGAGACATGAGCAGTCTTTAGCAAATAGAATAAAGGAGAACCCTAAAGCTTTCTATAGGTATGTGAGGAATAAAAGGATGATTAGGATAGGAATAGGGCCAGTCAAAGACAGAAATGGGAAGTTGTGTGTGGACCTGTGGAGATTGGAGAGGTGCTAAATGAATATTTCTCATCTGTATTCATTCAAGAAAAGGGGAATATTGTAAAGGTGAAGACTGAGATAAGGGTTATTGGATGAGAAAGGATGAGGCTAGTAAGGAGGAGGTGTTATCAATTCTAGAAGGTGTGAAAGTGGATAAGTCTCCTGGGCCGGATGGGATTTATCAAAGGACTCTCTGGGAAGCCAGGGAGGAGACGGCAGCGCCTTTAGCCTCGATCTTTGAGTCACCATTGTCTACAGATTTAGTATCAGAGGGCTGCCCTTGGTCTAGAAGGGCAGTAGAGATGACTCAGGTGATTATAAACCAGTGAGCCTTACATCTGTTGTAGGAAAAGTTTTGGAAAGGATTATAAGAGATAGGATTTATAATCATCTAGCAAGCAACAATTTAATTGAAAATTGTCAACATGGTTTCATCAAGGGCAGGCCGTGTGTCACAAACCTCATTGAGTTTTTTGAAAAGGTGAACAAGCATGCGGATGAGGGTAGGGCAGGTGATGTGGTGTACATGGACTTCAGTAAAGCAGCTGATAAGATCCCACATGGCAGGCTATTGGAGAAAATGCGAAGGCATGGGAATGAGGGTGATTTAGCAGTTTGGATTAGAAACTAGCTTTCAGTAAGAAGGCCGCGAGTGGTGTTTGATGGCAAATATTCAGCCTGGAGTCTGGTTACTAGTGGTGTGCCACAAGGATCTGTTTTGGGACCACTGCTGTTTGTCATTTTTATAAATGACTTGAACTCACGCATAGTGCAGATGGCACTAAAGTCAGTAGAGTGGTGGACAGTGTGGAAGAATGTTACAGGTTGCAGGGGGACTTGGATAAACTGCAGAATTGGGCTGAGGGGTGGCAAATGGAGTTCATGCAGATAAATGTGAGGTGATGCACTTTGGGAAGAATAACAGGAAGGCAGAGTACTGGGTCAATGGAAAGATTCTTGGTAGTGTGGATGTGCAGAGGGATCTTGATGTCCATGAAAATAGAACCCTGGAACATAGAACATAGAACATAGAAGAATACAGCGCAGTACAGGCCCTTTGGCCCTCGATGTTGCGCCGATCCAAGCCCTACTAACCTATACTAACCCACTATCCTCCATATACCTATCCAATGCCCGCTTAAATGCCCATAAAGAGGGAGAGTCCACCACTGCTACTGGCAGGGCATTCCATGAACTTACGACTCGCTGAGTGAAGAACCTACCCCTAACTTCAGTCCTATATCTACCCCCCCTTAATTTAAAGCTATGCCCCCTTGTAATACCCGACTCCATACGCGGGAAAAGGTTCACACTGTCAACCCTATCTAACCCCCTAATCATCTTGTACACCTCAATCAAGTCACCCCTAAACCTTCTTTTCTCTAATGAAAACAGCCCCAAGTGTCTCAGTCTTTCCTCATACGATCTTGCCACCCAGGTTGATAAGAAGGCATACAGTGTGTTAGGATTTATTGGTAGAGGGATTGAGTTCTGGAGCAATGATGTCATGCTGCAACTATACAAAACACGAGTGTGGCCTCACTTGGAATATTGTGTACAGTTTTGCTCACTCCATTACAGGAAGGTTGTGGAAGCATTGGAAAAGGTGCAGAGGAGATTTACCAGGATATTGCCTGGTCTGGAGGGAAGGTCTTATGAGGAAAGGTTGAGGGACGTGGGTCTGTTCTCATTGAAGAGAAGAAGGTTAAGAGGGGATTTGATAAAGACATACAAGATGATCAGAGGATTAGATAGGATGAACAGTGAGAGTCTTTTTCCTAGGATAATGATGTTGGCTTGTACAAGGGGGCATAGCTGCAAATTGAGGGGTGATAGATTTAAGACAGATATCAGAGGCAGGTTCTTTACTCAGAGAGTGGTAAGGGCGTGGAATGCCCTGCCTGCCCCACATTAGGGGCATTTAAACAGTCTATGGATGATGAGGGGATAGTGTAGGGGGACGGGCTTAGATTATTCACAGGTCAGTGCGACATGGTGGGCCGAAGGGCCTGTTCTGCACTGTATTGTTCTATGTTCTCTACCAGCCACTACAACAAACTGCCAGAACCAGGAATCGGAAGCAGCAGGAACTGAACCAAATAAATTCCAGAAGAGACAGTACAGCAGTGTTTCACAGGAGACTCCAAAGCACTGAAGATGTCACCTAGACTGGGGACAAAATGTCTGCAAATCAACTTGCCAACTTGGAGAACATATCCACAATCACAGCAAATTCAAAGAACTCCAAACCCATGATATAATTGTCAATGAGCATGTGTTTGAGGAAATTACTCAACTCTCAACTTGCGTCAGGAGTTGAAGCAGCTATTAGATACAAGAAGAATGGAAAAGCTGCAGAAATTGATGGAATTCCAGTGGAGATTCTCAAACTTGGAGGTGCAGAGCTTATCTCCATCTTTCTGAAAATTTGGGAGAAAGAAGAAATCCCTAGTGATCTCAGGGATACTGTCATTGCCACCAGCTTCATGAAAGGAGACAAAGTGGATTGAAGGGAACTTCTGAGGAATTTCCCTGCTCTCTATCACTGGGAATATCATCACCTGAATCCTGGTTAGGCACCTTCTCCCAACCTCAGATGAAATCCTTCCTGAAAGCCAGTGTCGTTTCTAATCAAACCGTGGAACTATGGATATGATTTTCACTGCTCAGCAACTCCAAGAGAAATGCCAGCAACAACTCTAACCACTCTACATGGTCTTCATTGATGTGGCTACGGCCTTTACCTCAGTCAGTCAGGAAGTGTTAAGGAAAACCCTATCAAAGGTTGATGAAACTCACCAATACCCTTTGTCTCCTCCATGGCAGATGTTAGCAAATGTAATCACCGGCTGTAACATGACAGAATCCATTGAGGTCAAGATGGGTCAGGCAGGGATACGTCGTGACCTCCACCCTTTTCTCCAACTTCATTGTCACTATTCTTCAAGAATAATGTCATCTCCATGCTCTCAGAAGAGAATCTTCAAGCCCTGCTTTATGTTTTCACAGAAGCAGACTGAAGAATTGGTCTCAGTCTCAACCTCAAGAAAACTCAAATCCTTTACCAACCCATCCCACATCAAGTTCTAGTTCATCCCTCCATTAGGATCCATACAGAAATCCTCCCAACCCTCCACCACCACCTTCTGTCTCCTTCCTTCAAGCCAATTTTGTATGCAATTGGCTAACTCCCCCTGGATGCCATGTGATGTGACCTTGGTAACTAGGCTACCATGCAGAACCTTGTTGAACGTTTTTTTGAAGTGCATATGGACAACATTTACCGCTCTGCCTCAGCAATCCTCTTTGTCAGCTCTGCTTAAAACTCAATCGATTTAGTGAGACACGATTTCCAAGCACAACGCCACGGTGACTATTCATAATCAGTCCTTGCCTTCAACAGGAGATCTGATCTTGGTGGGGAAGGTGCTTTTTATGGGGACAGGGAAGCCTCTAGAGGAGATATTATCTCTTGGTGTTGACAAGTAGCCAGTGTAGATAGAGTTGCCAGGACTCCCCTCCTGTGTTGTGCCAGTTTGTGGGAGAAAAGGTGGGCAAGTGTTGAGGAAGTACAAGCTCCTTAAGTGACCATTAATTGTCCTCAATAATCCTCAGTTCAGGGAAACTACCTGACATTATCCTAGCCACTGGGAGAAAGGTCCGGAGTGGGCAAAGAACATGAGCATTACCCAGGGTGGGAGGTGAGGGAGGAAGCTAAATTTCAGCCCCATTACTCTATCTGGTATTTTTGTACAAAATTGGTGAAGACCTTGATGTGATTTGATTTGATTAGATTTTGATTTGATTTATTTTTGTCACGTACCTAAATACAGTGAAAAGTTTTGTTTTGCGTGCAACATGGGCAGATGGTACCATACAAGGTGCATCAGGGTAACAGAACAGAGTGAGGAATACAGTGTTATGGATGCAGAGAAGGTGCACAGAGAGCAAGATCAACATTAAATTTAAAATTTGAAAGCTCCATCCATCTAATAGCAGTGTGGAAGACGTTCTCAAGTCTGTTTGGAATGTGTGTTTAAGCTACTGTATCTTCTGCCTGATGGAAGAGGTTGGGAGAGATTGTAACCAGGGTGAGAGGGGTCTTTGATTATGTTGGCTGCCTTCCTGAGGCAGTGAGAAGTGTAGATGGTGTTAATGGATGGAAGATTGGCTTGTGTGATGGACTGGGCTGTGCTCACAACTCTCTGTACTTTATTACAGTCCTGGGCAGTTGCTGTACAAAGCTGCGATGCATCTGGATAGAATGTTTTCTGTGGTGCAACTGTATAAAATTGTTAAGAGTCTTGCATTATTCACAGACTGTGGAAAGGTTGAACTTTATAAATGGCCTTTCAACATTTTGAGCCGTTTATGCAATGATCTACAAACTAGTTGCCAAAATGCTCACTCACTCTGAGAGAAGACAATTTTACAGTTTATTACAACAGAAGCTGGAATGTAAATCTGGTCCCAGGCAGCTCTCACCCAACGATGACTGCCCCCACATTGTCTCTAGCTCACTTGCTGAAGGGGAACATAAAAACCAGAGTCTTGGATTTTCAAGTCTGCTTCAACTTTCAATAAGTTCAGTGATCCCTCGTCAAATCAAATATGAACAAAAAATAAATCTATTCACCACCACAGTTGAAAATGCTAGCACAATAGCCCTAAGGAATTCTAACACAAATCACCAATGACAGAGCAAATCTGTGCTCCAAGATATAAAGTACTTATGTTGATGTCAGCCTAACCCTTCAAACCATCCATCCATCAGCCAGAGTGAACGATTGAGAATACAAATCATTAATATGCATGAGTTACCATTTCAACACAGGGTTTTACATTTAACATTTGGATCCCCTCAAAGAGTTGGAATATAAGTTTTTGTTGCAAACGTTTCGTCCCCTGGCTAGGCGACATCATCAGTGCTCGGGAGCCTCCTGCGAAGCGCTTCTTTGATGTTTCCTCCGGTGTTTATAGTGGTCTGTCCCTGCCGCTTCCGGTTGTCAGTTTCAGCTGTCCGCTGTAGTGGTTGGTATATTGGGTCCAGGTCGATGTGTTTGTTGATGGAGTTTGTGGATGAATGCCATGCCTCTAGGAATTCCCTGGCTGTTCTCTGTCTGGCTTGCCCTATGATAGTAGTGTTGTCCCAGTCGAATTCATGTTGCTTGTTGTCTGCGTTTGTGGCTACTAAGGATAGCTGGTCGTGTCGTTTCGTGGCTAGTTGATGTTCATGTATGCGGATTGTTAGCTGTCTTCCTGTTTGTCCTATATAGTGTTTTGTGCAGTCCTTGCATGGTATTTTGTACACTACATTAGTTTTGCTCATGTTGGGTATCGGGTCCTTCGTTCTGGTGAGTTGTTGTCTGAGCGTGGCTGTTGGTTTGTGTGCCGTTATGAGTCCTAGGGGTCGCAGTAGTCTGGCTGTCAGTTCCGAGATGCTCCTGATGTATGGTAGTGTGGCTAGTCCTTTTGGTTGTGGTATGTCCTCGTTCCGTGGTCTTTCTCTTAGGCATCTGTTGATGAAGTTGCGCGGGTATCCGTTTTTGGCAAATACCTTGTATAGGTGTTCCTCTTCTTCTTTTTGCAGTTCTGGTGTACTGCAGTGTGTTGTGGCCCTTTTGAATAGTGTCCTGATGCAGCTTCGTTTGTGTGTGTTGGGGTGGTTACTTTCATAGTTTAGGACTTGGTCTGTGTGTGTGGCTTTCCTGTATACCCTTGTAGTGAATTCTCCGTCTGGTGTTCTCTGTACCATCACGTCTAGGAATGGGAGTTGGCTATCCTTTTCTTCTTCTCTCGTGAATCGGATTCCTGTGAGTGTGGCGTTGATGATCCGGTGTGTTTTTTCTATTTCCGTGTTTTTAATGATTACAAACGTGTCATCGACATATCTGACCCAGAGTTTGGATTGAATTTGTGGTAGGACTGTTTGTTCTAACCTTTGCATAACTGCTTCTGCTATGAGTCCCGAGATTGGTGATCCCATGGGTGTTCCGTTGATTTGTTCGTATATCTGGTTGTTGAATGTGAAGTGTGTTGTGAGGCACAAGTCCAGTAGTTTAAGTATGCCGTCTTTGTTGATAGGTTCAGTGTCCTGTTTTCTGTTCTGTATGTCCAGTAGGTTGGCTATTGTTTCTCTGGCTAGGGTTTTGTCAATCGAAGTGAACAGTGCCGTCACGTCGAATGATATCATGGTTTCTTCTTTGTCTATGTGTATATTTCTGATGATGTCCAAGAATTCCTGTGTTGATTGTATAGAGTGTTTGGATCCGCTGACCAGGTGTTTCAGTTTCTGTTGTAGTTCTTTGGCCAGTTTGTATGATGGTGTCCCTCGCAGTGATACTATGGGTCTGAGTGGGATGTCTGGTTTGTGTACTTTAGGTAATCCATAGAATCTGGGGGTGTTGTTGCTTTCCGGTTTCATTCTTTGTAGGTCAGCTCTGGTTATCTGTCCGTTTTTTTGTAGATTCCTAGCAGCACTAGAATGCACACTCAGGAACAATGGACTGACAGAAGAGACACAACAAACAGTGAGACAAACTGTTGTACCTATGATAATAAGGAAAAGACAAACACATAACCTCAACACCAAGGAGAGGAAAGCACTGAAATCACTAAGAAACGATAAGAAAATAATCATACTACCAGCAGATAAAGGCAGAATGACGGTCATCCTAGATAAATCTGATTACATCCAAAAAGCACAACAACTACTTGCAGATATCAACACCTACCAAAGGAAGGAATTTGACCCCACACCACAACTCACCAATAGGATAAATAACACACTAAGGAATCTACAAAAAAACGGACAGATAACCAGAGCTGACCTACAAAGAATGAAACCGGAAAGCAACAACACCCCCAGATTCTATGGATTACCTAAAGTAAACAAACCAGACATCCCACTCAGACCCATAGTATCACTGCCAGGGACACCATCATACAAACTGGCCAAAGAACTACAACAGAAACTGAAACACCTGGTCAGCGGATCCAAACACTCTGTACAATCAACACAGGAATTCTTGGACATCATCAGAAATATACACATAGACAAAGAAGAAACCATGATATCATGCGACGTGACGGCACTGTTCACTTCGATTGACAAAACCCTAGCCAGAGAAACAATAGCCAACCTACTGGACATACAGAACAGAAAACAGGACACTGAACCTATCAACAAAGACGGCATACTTAAACTACTGGACCTGTGCCTCACAACACACTTCACATTCAACAACCAGATATACGAACAAATCAACGGAACACCCATGGGATCACCAATCTCGGGACTCATAGCAGAGGCAGTTATGCAAAGGTTAGAACAAACAGTCCTACCACAAATTCAACCCAAACTCTGGGTCAGATATGTCGATGACACGTTTGTAATCATTAAAAACACGGAAATAGAAAAAACACACCGGATCATCAACGCCACACTCACAGGAATCCGATTCACGAGAAAAGAAGAAAAGGATAGCCAACTCCCATTCCTAGACGTGATGGTACAGAGAACACCAGACGGAGAATTCACTACAAGGGTATACAGGAAAGCCACACACACAGACCAAGTCCTAAACTATGAAAGTAACCACCCCAACACACACAAACGAAGCTGCATCAGGACACTATTCAAAAGGGTCACAACACACTGCAGTACACCAGAACTGCAAAAAGAAGAAGAGGAACACCTATACAAGGTATTTGCCAAAAACGGATACCCGCGCAACTTCATCAACAGATGCCTAAGAGAAAGACCACAGAACGAGGACATACCACAACCAAAAGGACTAGCCACACTACCATACATCAGGAGCATCTCAGAACTGACAGCCAGACTACTGCGACCCCTAGGACTCATAACGGCACACAAACCAACAGCCACGCTCAGACAACAACTCACCAGAACGAAGGACCCAATACCCAACATGAGCAAAACTAATGTAGTGTACAAAATACCATGCAAGGACTGCACAAAACACTATATAGGACAAACAGGAAGACAGCTAACAATCCGCATACATGAACATCAACTAGCCACGAAACGACACGACCAGCTATCCTTAGTAGCCACAAACGCAGACAACAAGCAACATGAATTCGACTGGGACAACACTACTATCATAGGGCAAGCCAGACAGAGAACAGCCAGGAAATTCCTAGAGGCATGGCATTCATCCACAAACTCCATCAACAAACACATCGACCTGGACCCAATATACCAACCACTACAGCGGACAGCTGAAACTGACAACCGGAAGCAGCAGGGACCGACCACTATAAACACCGGAGGAAACATCAAAGAAGCGCTTCGCAGGAGGCTCCCAAGCACTGATGATGTCACCTAGCCAGGTGACGAAACGTCTGCAACAAAAACTTCCAGCTCGGCGAACAGAACCACAACAACGAGCACCCGAGCTACAAATCTTCGCACAAACTTTGAGTTGGAATATAAGTCCTATCTGACTAAAATATTCCCACTTTGTTCCCTTTTAATGTTTCTGTTGATTTTTTCTTTCTGCTTTTTCCAAAATAAATCCTCACATATTTTATACAAGCATTGCCACAATTTTCATTTTGCTTGGCATTAACTTTACTGGTGAATGGGCTGGAGAGCGCCCAGTCTCTCCTGTAATGTGTGACGGAGAATACTCGATGGGCAGCTACCTTTGTAACACAGCCCGAGTCCACTACTGCTGTAGTCCACCTCATGTTGAAAGCCTTGTTTGTGCTTTTGTCACCTCCAGATCCCTGGGCACCATCCCATCCCATATACATGGACAAATCTCTACTCTCTATATCCTAACTTGTACCAAATCCCTTTACCACATTTATTTTATTTGTCCATTGGGAGTGGACCAGTTACCTATCATGAAGTTGGAACCTTCTCCCATATGGCTTTGTCTCTGTGAGATGTTTGTGAACAAGGTTCATGTCTGCCATCTTGCTTGGCATGATGCAGCGTTGAAAGAATGTACATGCCCAGTTGTATCAGTTAAGTGACATTCATCAATTCTGGTGGACATTGATTCTGTGTGCCTCACCTGCAACATCTCATTCATCCCCACAACTCCTCCACGCCTCCCGAAATATCCTTCATAGACACTCACCCAGTATCCTCTATGGACAGATGTTCCAAGCCAGTAAACCAGTGATGGGAAATTCTTTTGAAGGGGAAAAAAAAATCAAACTTCTCACAACCTATAGACTCAGAAGTCACACGACACCAGGTTCTCATCATTTGAAATTGCAAACTTTCAGAGCTGCTCCTTCGTCAGATGAAGTCACCTGATATGGAGCAATACTTCGAAAGCTTACGATTTCAAATAAGCCTGTTGGACTGTAACTTCGCATCGTGTGACTTCTGACCTAGTCCATCCCAGTCCAACATCAGCATCTCCACACCAATCTATATAGTGTCATTCAGATATGCCAGCATTCTTACTGCACAGAAAATATTATTCTAGAGCCACTGAAAAATCGTTACATCTCCCCAGATGGCCATTGAGACATTAAAAGATGACAAGACCTCTTAAACCTGTCTTCGAACAAACTATACAACTACCTGCTAAGTGTTTTGTAGCTTTTAAAACTCAGCCAAGTACTCATAAGGGTCTCAGCTGCCAAAACATGCCAATAATGCTCTAGAGAATGAAGAATATTGATTTTTTTTTTTTTAAAAAGTTTGTTAGGGTTGTTCTAGATGATGCTAGATAGCCTGTCACTTAAGAATTTCAAGAGCAGATGTCTTTTTTCCCCTGTGTTAAAGCAGCAAGCTTTTACTTCAAAGTTAAAGTACTATGAGTCTTTAAAACACTTCAAGTCACATTATGAGATTTACCAAGCACTGTTTTCTACAGCTTTGAGTGCATAGTAGCTCCTTTTTTCCAAATTGACAAAGTACTCTAATGCATCTAAACGTAATGCAATGCTAGTTATAGTAATGGTCAACTTCTTTTCCCGAAACTTCCAAAACCCACCTGATATAAGTACACTTGTCCCTTTGGACTTTCACTAGTGACCCCTAAGATCACTGGCCATGTAAGTGAGGTCACAAACTGAACCTAATCCAATCATTTTTCCCAAACTATGGAATGTTTGAGCAAGGTTCTTGAGAGGAAAGTAGTGACTCCACAGCTTCAGTTTTGCCAAACCTTACACTCCTTTCATGATTTTCTTGGGACAACTAAATCCAGCCCAAGGTGCCCCCTAGAAGCTGGTAACGCAGCATTTCTATTGGTTTCCTCTAGGAATAATTCTATGATCTGATGTATAGCAGCATCCATGATATAGAACTTTGGGCATGGCGTAGGGCTGTAAATACAGCGTAGGCAAGGGGTACGGAAAGGCAATAGCTGAATGGTTTCATTGCTAGACTCTTAATCTACAGCCCCAGATAATGTTCTGTGACTTAGGTTCAAATCTGGATGGAATTTGAATTCAACAAATAAAATATGGTATTAAGAGTCTAATAATGACCATGAACAAGTTATCATTAAAACCCATCTGGTTCACTAATGTTCTTCAGGGAAGGAAACTGCCATCCTTACCTAGTCTGGCCTGCCTATGACTCCAGACCCACAGCAACGTGGTTGACTTTTAACACTCCGCTAGGTATTTAGGGATGGAAAATGAATGCTAACCTAGCCAGTGATGTCCCTATTCTGTGATTGAATACAAAAAAAGACAAGCATTCCCAGTGTACTAGTAGTAGTCCACATGCAAGACAATGTTCAAATATAATTCACACTCTATGTTATTGGAAGCAGAAGCTCATAATACTGGAAAACAACACCTTGCAATTTCTTAAGAAGGGTGGTGGGTCTAAAGGACAGAAGGAGCTTGGTGCTGCTAAGTGGGAAGATGCCAAATTAGGTTCTAGATATTAACAAGTCATTGCAAATTTCTTCTTGCTATGAACTTGATTTGTGCTGTATTAAGAAGATTGTGAACACACCACTGTTCTCCCGTAAGGGTGTGCCCCAGTTTCTAATTTATTCTCCCCTCAAACCCTGAGTCAAGTATTTCCAGCAGTCAATAAATCAATAATTTTGTCTTTTTTAAAGAAAATCAGATTTTGGGGTTTTTTATTCTAATATAGTGCAAGCTTACAATTTGGTCATATTGGGAAGTGAATAAAACAGTTAAATTAATGTTGTGATCTATGAATTAGTGAGGCTGGAGAGATAGTGCATTCCTCCTGTCTCAATGTGATGGTGTTTTAAGGGAAACCCCATTCCATCTTCTCAGGGCAGTAGAGATGGGCATTAAATGCCACCATGGCAATGCCACTCATACCTTGACAAAAAAATGTAGCTGGAGATTTGCGAAGTATGATGTCAACCTCTCCTGTTGGAACTGCCCTGTTCAGTCCTTTGTTGTGGTGTGGGATTCAAAGTCAATGCTGGTGAATTAATCATGGCTTGCAATAGGAAAAAAGAGCCTATCTTAGTCAGCCTGCCTCAAACAGGTTGACTCAATTCCAGCTTTCAATTTCCAACCACATCATTTGAGAACCAATCAAACCTCGAAACAGGTCACATTCCTCTCCAAGGACAATATTTTCTACTTGATTATTAAATACCTAGAGTCTATAGTAACACTTGGATTAATAAGCAATAAAACTCAACATTAAAATCCATTTCCACTATCCTTCCGACTAAAGAATGGATTGATGTTTGGGGAGACCGTGAGGTAGTGGAAATGTAGTGGTTGTTGGAGATTAGTCATCTCAGCTGGTAACCCAGGAGCCCGGGCTAATGCTTTAAGAAGCAAAAACATAAATTGCTGGAAAAGCTCAGCAGGTCTGGCAGCATCGGTGGGGAGAAATCAGAGTTAACGTTTGGTTCAAATGACCCTTCCTCAAAATCTAATGCTTTGAGAATTGTTTGTGACCTCCACTCCCACTGTGGCGGCCAGTGGAATTTCATTTGAGAGCTAGTCTGACAAATGGTGCCATGAAAGTATGATTGATTGCCAGCAAAACCTTCCTTGACCTAGATTCCAGACTCACCCTCACCTCCTTCCACTTATCGTACCTATCACCTCATCCTCACCTCCTTCCACCTATCGTATTCCCAGCGCTCCTCCCCCAAATTCCCTCCCCCCTACCTTTTATCTCAGCCCGCTTGGCACACCAGCCTCATTCCTGAAGAAGGGTTTATGCCCGAAACGTCAATTCTCCTGCTCCTCGGATGCTGCCTGGCCTGCTGTGTTTTTCCAGCACCACATTTTTCAACTCTGGTCTCCAGCATCTGCAGTCCTCATTTTCTCCTAGACTCCAGACCCACAGCTTTCAAGAGATCATGAATTGCTACTGGTTTATGTGAGGAATGCTTCTTGGTCTTGCTGCTGAATGCTCTAACTTCAAGGTTATACCTTCTTGGTTTGGACATCCTCCCCCTCCCACAAGAGAAAATCATTTCTCTTGCCCCCCACATCAAACCTCTGAATCATCTCCATCAACCTCCTCCTTAGAATTCACCTCTCTCAGATTCTATGTTGTTCCAAAACTCTGCATTGCACTCCTCCAAGATGTATAATCTTTGTGAGATGTGTTGTCCATTTCCCTCAATGCACATTCAGAGCCCCATACCCATAAAACCATCAGATATAGGAGCAGAATTAGGCCAGTCAGCCCATCGAGTCTGCTCCACCATTCAATCATGGCTGATATGTTTCTCAACCCCATTCTCCTGTATTCTAATGCTAACCCTTGATCCCCTTACTAATCAAGAACCTATCTCTGTCTTAAATACAATTAATAATTTGGTCTCCACAGCCCTCTGTGGCAATGAGTTCCACAGAGTCACCACCCTCTGGCTGAAGAAATTCCTCCTCATCTCAGTTCTGAAGGGTTGTCCCTTCACTCTGTGGCTGTGCCCTCAGGTCCCTAGTCTCTCCTACGAATGGAAACATCTTCTCTATGTCCACTCTGCCCAGGCCTCTCAGTATTCTGTAAGTTTCATTCAGATTCCACATCATCCTTTTAAACTCCATCGAGTACAGACCCAGAGTCTTCAACAACTCCTCATATGACAAACCCTTCATCCCCAGGATCATTCTTGTGAACCACCTGTGGATTCCTTCCAGAGCCAGTACATCCTTCCTTAGATACAGGGCCCAAAACTGCTCACAATATTCCAAATGCAGTCAATCCAGACCTTTATACAGTCTCAGCTGTACATCCCTGCACCTGTATTCGACCCTTTTGTTCTTATGCAACTTCTATTAGCTTCTATGACTGATATTGAGGTATCAGGTAGCATCTTTCAATAGCTCTTGTTCCAATCCGAAATGCTTGTCTTACTTATCATCCACAGTTTGCAAGTTGGCTGGCATGTTTCCCAAGTTAAATCAGTATTTAATTGTCTCTGATGCACTTTAAGACTTGAAAGACACGGAATAAATGTTGCCTTTGCTTAACCAGAAGGATTAACAGAATTACTATCGAAATGCTACAGATAGGCACTTTCAGATTATTTGTGTGGCTCTCTGGTGAATTGCTGAGAAAGTACTTGAAGAAGTAACCTTGCAGGGCTAGGCGTATAAAGCTGGGTTGCTACATAGCCAGCTGGCATGGAGTCAATAGGCTGAGTGGCCTGCTTCTGTGTTGCAAAGGACTCAAGGCTCAAAAATCCTACATCTTTCCTTTCTTTGCACTTTTCCAATTCCTTTCTAAGGAAAAGTGTTTTTTTACCTTCTGCTGCACACTGCAAGTCAGCTTATTAATTATAATTGGTACATCAGGGTCAAATGTTCACCTGTAAGTACAGTTAGTTCTGTTCCTAAGAGCCTTTCCATCTGGTGGTGGTTTGAACCCAGACTTTCAGCTTTGTATTATAATCTTTGGCCCCTTTTCAAGCATCATTAAAGCACTAACAGGTCACAGTAAATCAAAGGCTGTCAACCAGAGTAAGAGGCTCCTTTGCCATTTCCTCCAATCAATCAGAAGCTGACTATGAACCATCAAGCTAGAAAATGACACTTCTTTCAAAGGTTAAATTAAAAAAAGAACAGCAAAAACAAACCCTGTCATCTTTCAAAGCGACCTTCTCCTCACAAAAGGAACTCACTCAGTTTATTGAAGGGGAAACTGGAATTTGATAAAAGTAGCATCTTGACAAAGACTCTCTGAGGATAGTTTTCTCATGCTGGCCTTGTATGTCACTATGAAATGAATTCTATTGAATTTGCTCAGCTTTCTTTCCCATTCAAATCAACGGAAGGGAGAATTGATTGTGAGGTACACTAGGCAGCCATTTACACACTGAGAGCTCCCCAGCGTGCACTCCCAACTCCACGATGTGTGTATTCCCGTATTAAGCACCTAAAGGGACTTGAAAACAATGAGCAGATCACGGGGATCCTGCTCCCCTCATCCAGACATTCAGAACAGAAATCTATCCTATCAGTTCCTGTAGGGGTAAGGGTTACCATCACTGGTCGGACATGTTGACAGGATTACATAGAACTGCAAGCACAAGCAGGCCATTCGGCCCAGCCAGCCAATGCCAGTTTTTATGCTCCCCTCGAGCTTCCTCTCATGTCGCTTATAGAAACACAAACATGGAAAATAGGATATTCAGCCTTTCAACTCTGCTCCACCATTCAATATGATCCTGGTTGATCATCTAGCTCAAAATCCTGTTCCCATGTCCTCCCCACATCCTTTGATCTCTTTCCCCCTAATAACTGTATCTAAGTCCTTCTGGAAAACTAAAGTTGACATCTAAATCAAGCATGGTAAACTTTATTCCCTTCTCCCTCATATGCTGGTCAACCATGTCCTAAGTTCATCTGCCTTACCATAAGGCCTCTTACATTGAAATAAATGCAGTTTACTCTATCAGTCTTACCTTGCTCTCTGCATTATAGTCTCCGGGAACATTAAAAATGTCCCCGATCTCCCACATCCAACTGGAAGAGCACCTCACTCTACTAAATGCCATCCCTGCCCCTTCAACCATCCACAGACCCAGAATATACCGAAAACAGACACAACGAACTTTGCTTAAAAACTCAGGGTGAGCACAGTCTTACTGCTCAAAACACTGCTCTGGGATAACTTAATACCTATCGATTATGTTAAAGTTCAATCAAGAGACAGATCTCAGTAAAACTCACAAAAAAACTTCACCATACTCACTATTATAGATTTACAAAAAAAAAGCAAATTAAGATTAATATGTTTTAGAAATCATAAAATCAAACACTTAGCTGATCAGGCTCTGGAATCTCTCCCATCTTTTTTATTATTGAGTGACCAGAATTATACACAGTACTTGAGGAATGATCTAACCAAGTTTAGCACAACTTCTCTGCTTTCAATTCTGGAAATAATTTTAATGGTTGCTAACTGGTGTTAGAACAGCTTGATTGATGTATTTGTACTCTGAGACTCTTTTGTTCCTCTATCCCACCCAGACTCGCACTCAAGTCATAAGCTGTTCCTCCAAAAATGTATTACCTCAATTTATCAACGTTGAACTTTATTTGCCAATTTTGCCATTTTATTCGTTCTCCATCCTTTAACTTATTAGTATTGGCAATCCTGGATTAGTCAGTCTTAGAATCATAGAGACGTACTGTACGGAAACAGACCCTTCTATGTCGACCAGACATCCTAAATTGATCTAGTCCCATTTGCCAGCATTTGACCTATATCCCTCGAACCCTTTCTATTCATACACCCATCCAGATGCCTTTGAATGTTGTAATTGTACCAGCCTCCACCCATTTCCTCTAGCAGATCATTCCATACACACAACACCTTCTGTGTGAAAAGGTTGCCCCTTAGGTCCCTTTTAAATCTTTCCCCTCTCACCTTAAACTTATGCTGTCTAGTTTTGGACTGCCCTACCTTGGGGAGAAGACCTTGACTATTGACCCTGTCCATGCCCCTCATGATTTTATAAACCCCTCCTTCATATTCTGCCCCCAAACTCTGGCCATTGCTCATCTGGCCTACCTTGAAGATGTTCTCCCCCTCTCTCAACAAAGATCTCAGTGAGTCTCTCTCTGTCACTGCAACCCCCACTTCATCTCCTCTGCCCTGAGGCTCTTCAACCATGTCCTGAAACAGACTGGCAATGTGGACTTCACCAATTTCCTCATTTCCCCTCTTCAACCTTACCCCAGTTCCAAGCTGCCAGCTCAGCACCATCCTCATGAGCTGTCCTACCTGCCAATCTTCCTTCCCACCTATCCACTCCACCCTCCTCTCCCACCTATCACCTTCATCCCCACCTCCATCTACCCATTGCACTCTTAGCTACCTTCTCCCCAGCCCCACCCCCCCTCCCCTCCCATTTATCTCTCCACCCTCATTCCTGATGAAGGGCTTTTGCCCGAAGTATTGATATTCCTGCTTCTCGGATGCTGCCCGACCTGATGTGCCTTTCCAGCACCACTTTAGTCTTAACTCTGATCTCCAGCATCTGCAGTCCTCACTTTTGTCATTGGTCATCTGCCACACCCATGTTCACAGAACATCACCTTTCCCCACAATCAGCCACAGACGATGCTCTCCATTAGCTGATTGGGTCTCGAGCTTGCTTTGCTGAAGTTCAATATTTTTGTAACTCATGAAGAAGGACATTTAAAGTGAAGAGCAGAGTTGTTTTTTTAACTCCTGAGTTTGCTTGCAGCAGTGTTTTGGACAATGTTGGAGGATGGAGAACCTTAGTTTAGGTGGAATCAGGCCTGAAGAGCCAAGGTGAGATATGTAACCAAATTCAAGAAACTGCCAGAGCTATCTCAGTGACGAATAAATCTCATTGCAGTGATCATAATGATATAATGGGGCTTCTTACTGGCAGGTGAGGGCATCTATCATAGAATCCCTACAGCATGGAAGCAGAGTCCACACTAACCCTCTGAGGAGCATCCCACCCAATCCCTGTAATCCAACATTTCCCTTGTCTAATCCACCTAGCCTGCACTTTCCTAAACACTGTGGGGCAATTTAGCTTTGCCATTCCGCCTAACCTGCACATCCTTGGATTGTAGGAGGAAACCCATGCAGGACTGGGGAGAATGTGCATTTCCCACACAGATAGTCACCTGAGGTTGGATTTGAGCCTGGAGTCCTGGTGCTGTGAGGAAGCAGTGCTCACCCACTGAGCCATTGTGCCATGTCACATTTAAATAGCCAGAGCTCACAAACAACCATAGGCATCTCTGCCCAGTAGAAAAACTAATGAGTGATATAAATCAAAGAACTGCAGGTACTGGAGGTCTGAAACAAAATCAGAAATTGATGGAGAAACTCAGCAGGTCTAGCAAGATCTATGGAGAGGAAGCAGAGTTAACGTTTTGAGTCCAGTGACACTTCTTCAGAACTGACTTATATACAGCTTGATGGGATACCCTTCCGCAATCACAATGCAAGACAGACCTCCACAAACTATCACAAGGATTGAACCTGCACCATGGGTATCAGTAGATTAGATTCCCTACAGAGTGGAAACAGGCCCTTTGGCCCAACAAGTCCACACCGATCCTCCGAAGAGTAACCCACCCAGACCCCAATCCCCTTCTGAATGATGCATCTCACACTATGGGCAATTTAGAATGGCCAATTCACCTAACCTGCACATCTTTGGACTGTGGGAGGAAACCCACGCAGACACAGGGAGTTTGTGCAAACCCTACACAGACAGTTACCCGAGGCTGGAATCGAACCTGGGACCCTGGTGCTGTGAGGCAGCAGTGCTAACCACTGAGCCACCGTGCCACCCCATTATAGTCTAGCCATCTAGCTGTTTGTCCCCACACTCATACATGCGGAGCTAGGCCTGGGAGCTGATCACAGATGAGCTGTATTAATGGAAAGGAGATCACGACTGGAAGTGAGAGAAGTGTCTAGCTAAAGGAATAGCAAACAAGAAATGTTTTGCATTGTTAGAGCACCTTTTACAATATGAGGACACCCATCACACTTTGTTGTCAGTGAAGTAGTTTTGACGTATAGTCACTATTATCTAGTTCCTCCTTAAAGCAAGTTAGGCAAATCTAACCAGAATGTCATGAAAGAATTTGCCCAGGTGTCCCACAATGCCAAAGTTGTCAAATCACTACAAACACAAGCCAGTAGCAATGCAAAACGGGCCCAACTTTATTAAGAAACCAGTTACAATAGCTTTTACTACAAAACAATACTACCTCTAATCCTATTTGGTCCTTTAAGCTTACAACACTTCCCAAGACTCTTGTAGGTTTGTACAGCCTTCTCTCTCTGTCTCTGTGGGAATGCCAAGCTGCTTTCTCTCTCTCTCTCTCCAGACTGTCAGCAGCTCTCAGCCGTTGGCCATGCTGGTCTCCTTAGGAGGTCCAAGAGAGCAGTCTGCCAGCGATCCTTGTTTTTATACTGTTTGAAATGGATTTTCTATAATTCTGGCCAATCAAGGAAACTCACTTAAAAAGAGTCCATCATTTGGATGGCATATTAGTGTTAGTTTGTACTGTTAGTAGCAGGACTCAGTGCCTTTCCATCTGGACCCTCCTTTGTTTGGTGGATATGTTGTGGAGGATATGTCTGTCTAGGATAACTGGTGCCTTTTACATTATACTAATATCATTAGACCCTGAATGCTGTATTTTCCCTGTGTCTGTTGTGGGCTTTGGGATTTCAGAGTTTTACTGGTCAATGTACTCAGAAGTCCTTGTTGTTTGACCAAGGTAGCAATGTATCTGTGTTTTAGCAGCTAGGAGGCTGCTACACTATAGTGAAGTAGGGAAGTGGAAGCCAATCTGTACACAGCAAATTCTGACAGACAGCCATATACACTGGAGCGTAGGAGGTTGAGAGGTGACCTGATAGAAGGTTATAAAATAATGAGGGATATAGACTGTCTTTTCCCTAGGATGGGGGATTTCAAAACTAGGTGGCACATTTTTAAGGTAGGAGGAATGACATTTTAAAAAGACATGTGGTGCAATTTCTTTACACAGAGGGTAGTTCACATGTGGAGTAAACTTCCTGAGGAAGTGTTGAATGTGGGGTACAGTTACAATTTAAAAGACATCTGGATGGATACATGAATAGGAAAGGTTTGGAGGGATATGGGCCCGGAGCAGGCAGGTGGGGCTAGTTTAGTTTGGGATTATGTTCGGCCTGGACTGGTTGGTCCGAAGGGTCTGTTTCTGTGCTGTATGACTCAATGATTCTATGTAGTAACCTGTTATTTTCCTTTGCACTGGAGATTGAGGGATAAATGTGGACCAGACCAATAGAGGTTGTTGCCCTGCTCTATTCAAAACAGATTCTCCAATAAATTGGGGAAATAATTGAACACAGCCGTATCTGTGCAGGTTTCCTCCGGGTGCTCTGGTTTCCTCCCACAATCCAAAGATGTGAAGGTCAGGTGAATTGACCATGCTAATTTGCCCATAGTGTTAGGTGCATTAGTCAGGAGTAAATGTAGGGGGATGGGTCTGGTTGGGTTACTCTTAGGAGTGTCAGTATGGACTTGTTGGGCCAGATGGCCTGTTTCCACACTGTAGGGAATCTAATCTAATCTAATACAGCTAATATGGATTTCCAGAAGGTATATTATACTTGACAAACCTGATCGAAGTCTTTGAGGACTTTAAGTGCGGAGTCGGTCATCCCCACATGGTGATGATGATGTGGAACTCTCCCACAGAGCTCTGTCAATTGAAACGTTAAAGAATGAAGTCGACAGATTTTCATTAGTCAACGGAAGTAAATGACTTTGAGGTGCCGCTAACATAATTGAATGATGAATCAGGCTGGAGGAGTTGAATGGACAGCCTGCTCTTAAATGCAACACTCCTGCCAATGCAGCACTCTGTCATTATTGCACTGAAGTGTCAGCAACTTCTAGTCCTCATGTCCCAGAATGTGTCTCCAACCCAGAATCAGTGCTACATATTTAGCCAAGGCTGACATGTCCCCAACAAGCATCTGACATGGGGAATGCTATACAAAGTAGCTCTTAATCGCATCCAACAAGTCCCTTTGGAATACCTTGCCAGAGAGTATGTACTTCTATATGCACAGTATTTCCCGGCTCAACATATCTTTCACCTCCTTTGAAGGACATCTCCTCAGGTCTGTTCTGCCATTCAATTAAATCATCTGTACCTCAAATTCAATTTAACTCCACTCTTAAATTATATCCCTTTCTGAACAAAACGCTATTGATATTAGGTCTTTAAAACTTTGCAGCTACCTGAAGTGGTGTGGGAGAGTTTTACATCTTCAGTAGTATTCGTGTGAGAAACCACTTCCAGATTTCATTTCTCAATGGCCAGAGCTGAATTTTAAATCCTCAAAGTCAAGTCTGTCAATATTCCTTTTTGAAATTCATGTGGCCTGCATCCAATTACTTGTGCGCCATCCTTCTATTTAGTAACACCATCTTTAATTAATGTTTCCAATATTTTCCCTGGTAGAGATATCAAACTAAATGAGTTTTTAATTTCTTGCATTGGTTGAAAAAGAATCTTACATTGCTGATTCTTCAGCTCTGCTCTGGTTCACATCACTCTTTCCAGAAGTTTGAAATAGAAATCCTAATTTTAACTCAATTCATGTGATGTATCACAGCTAAGCATGGTTTAGAGAATTATTTAACCGACTAATGAAGGAATTATGTGGTGCGCCGATAGTGTCCCAATCTCTCAACTAGATGGTCTAAGTTAAAGTTTCACCTGCTCTCGAGGTGTGAAATATCAACAAAACATATTTGTACATGATAGGGGGCTCTCTGATGCAGTGGTTGTGTCCTTATCTCTGATTCAGGAGACCTGAGTTAAAGTCCCACCTCTTCCAGGATTGTATCATAGCTGAAAAATGTGTTGCTGGAAAAGCGCAGCAGGTCAGGTAGCATCCAAGGAGCAGGAGAAATCGACATTTCGGGCATTAGCCCTTCTCCTGCTCCTTGGATGCTGCCTGACCTGCTGCGCTTTTCCAGCAACACATTTTTCAGCTCTGATCTCCAGCATCTGCAGTCCTCACTTTCTCCACAGGATTGTATCATAATCTGCCTGAACAGATTGATTAGGAAATATCTACAGGCTAATGGAGACCTTTACTAGGGTCAGAGGCATAAATAGTCTCTCCTAATAAAGGACATTATGCTAATAGTAAGCTACAAGTTCCTCCAGTGACAGGGTGTAGTTTGTGAAAGTTTTAGACCAGGAATGTTTGGTTAGAACTCTGCAGAATATTAATGACCGAGGAAGTCTAAGCTCTCAGTTGTGAGTAGTTAAAAGAAAAGGCCTTACATCTCGTTTGACCAGGACTAAGTTGTTACAGTGAATTTATAGATTTGATAGTGAAATAATTAATCTGGGTTTCAGAGTAACTATAATGATATTGGGGAACAGAAGGAAACTTATTTTGCTGTATGTTTTGAAACTTTTCAAAACTGTTATATGTAGATGTCTTGGTTTATTTTATGTTTATTTCTACTGTGTAATAAATTTCTGTCTTATGGATAAAACCAATTCTGCAGCCTTATGTGTTTATGTTTCAGTGAAAAACGGTCACGTTAAATTGAAAATAAAGGTCTATCAAACCAAACTTTATTCTGGGACCTGACTTGACCAGTGGGAAGATTAACTGAGACCACAACAATATGTTATACCCACACTTTTTTGGTATGACCCTTTGTACCTGACTGGAGTGTCATAGAGGGCTTGGTGTAAAAAGCAAAGGTTCTGAAACAATTAATGACGAAACTGTGTTAACTCTGTTCAATTTGATAACACAGCATAAACACTCTCTGTCTGGGAGGAGACAACAGTTCTACATTAACCTTTGTGAGGAGCCTATGTTTTCTCGACAGCCCTGCAAGTCCTTCGTATTTATGCCCGATAGCAAAGTCAATTGTTCTTATTGCTAATATTCAATCAACCAATCTCTCACCTAAGACAAGTGCCTCTTCTGGTTTGACTCAGCAACGTTCAACTCTACTCTAATAAATAGGAAGTCACTACCCACAGCACAGACAAAGGACCACTGGGCAAATCTGGTCCCAGAATGAAGTCTGGTTTGATTTATTTTCAACTTAACGCGACAGTCTTTCACTGAAGCATAAACACATAAGGCTGCAGATTTGGTTTTATCAATATGACGGAAATTTATTACACAATAGAAATAAACCAAGACATCTACTTTTAAACAGTTTGAACAGTTTTGGTAGTGCCAACAAATAGCAGTGGCCTACATTAGAATTTCATATGGAGATTCCCATAACAAGGATAGCATTGTAGATCGCCAACAGCTGTAGGCTGCAACAGCCATTGAAACATCAGCAGGACAATCTCAGTACTTCACAGACAAATGTTCACCAAGAAGCTGGTAAGAAATGCAGGGAAAAGAGGATCCGTGAAAAGATATAAAGTCACACTTAGAATAATGCAGATCCGTTTGTGAGAGGAAGGGGTCGAAATCCTTTTTCAGAAAGATTGGTCACCGACAGCACCGTGGGACTGGTGACTAACTGATCAGCCAGCTTACTGCTATTAGAGTCATAGAGATGTACAGCATGGAAACAGACCCTTCGGTCCAACCCGTCCATGCCGACCAGATATCCCAACCCAATCTAATCCCACCTGCCAGCACCCGGCCCATATCCCTCCAAACCCTTCCTATTCATATACCCATCCAAATGCCTCTTAAATGTTGCAATTGTACCAGCCTCCACCACATCCTCTGGCAGCTCATTCCATACACGTACCACCCTCTGCGTGAAAAGGTTGCCCCTTAGGTCTCTTTTATATCTTTCCCCTCTCACCTTAAACCTATCCCCTCTAGTTCTGGACTCCCCCACCCCAGGGAAAAGACTTTGTCTGTTTATCCTATCCATGTCCCTCAGAATTTTGTAAACCTCTATAAGGTCACCCCTCAGCTTCCGACACTCCAGGGAAAACAGCCCCAGCCTGTTCAGCCTCTCTCTGTAGCTCAAATCCTCCAACCCTGGCAACATCCTTGTAAATCTTTTTTGAACCCTTTCAAGTTTCACAACATCTTTCCGATAGGAAGGAGACCAGAATTGCACGCAATATTCCAACAGTGGACTAACCAATGTCCTGTACAGCCGCAATATAACCTCCCAACGCCTGTACTCAGTACTCTGACCAATAAAGGAAAGCATACCAAATGCCTTCTTCACTATCCTATCTACCTGTGACTCCACTTTCAAGGAGCTATGAACCTGCACTCCAAGGTCTCTTTGTTCAGCAACACTCCCTAGGACCTTACCATTAAGTGTATAAGTCCTGCTAAGATTTGCTTTCCCAAAATGCAGCACCTCGCATTTACCTGAATTAAACTCCATCTGCCATGTCTCAGCCCATCTCCTCCACTTCCCACTCCTCCGCCCTTGAACCCCGCCCCTCCAATCGCCACCAGGACAGAACCCCACTGGTCCTCACCTACCACCCCACCAACCTCCATATACATCGTATCATCTGTCATCATTTCTGCCACCTCCAAACGGACTCCACCAGCAGGAATATATTTCCCTCCCCTCCCCTATCAGCATTCCGAAAAGACCACTCCCTCCGTGACTCCCTCGTTAGGTCCATACCCCCCACCAACCCAACCTCCACTCCCGGCACCTTACCCTGCAACTGCAAGAAATGCAAAACTTGCGCCCATACCTTCCCCCGTTACTTCCCTCCAAGGCCCCAAGTGATCCTTCCATATCCACCACAAATTCACCTGCACTTCCACACACATCATTTACTGCATCCAGTGCACCCGATGTGGCCTCCTCTATATTGGGGAGACAGGCCGCCTACTTGCGGAACGTTTCAGAGAACCCCTCTGGGACACCCGGACCAACCAACCCAACAACCCCATGGCTCAACACTTCAACTCTCCCTCCCACTCCATCAAGGACATGCAGGTCCTTGGACTCCTCCATCGCCAGACCATAGCAACACGACGGCTGGAGGAAGAGCGCCTCATCTTCCGCCTAGGAACCCTCCAACCACAAGGGATGAACTCAGATTTCTCCAGTTTCCTCATTTCCCCTCCCCCTACCTTGTCTCAGTCCCAACCTTCGAACTCAGCACCACCTTCCTAACCTGCAATCTTCTTCCTGACCTCTCCGCCCCCACCCCCACTCCGCCTATCACCCTCACCTTAACCTCCTTCCACCTATCGCATTTCCAACGCCCCTCCCCCAAGTCCCTCCTCTCTACCCTTTATCTTATCCTGCTTGGCACACTCTCCTCATTCCTGAAGAAGGGCTCATGCCCGAAACGTCGATTCTCCTGCTCCTTGGATGTTGCCTGACCTGCTGCGTTTTTCCAGCAACACATTTTCAGCTCTGTTCTCCAGCATCTGCAGTCCTCACTTTCTCCCATATGGATGAGAATGGAATAGTGTAGGTTAGATGGACTTCAGATTGGAGATACAGGTCGGTGCAACATCGAGGACTGAAGGGCCTGTACTGCGCTGTTATGTTCTATGTTCTATGTCCTGTACTCTCGTGCAATTTTCCCTGATTTAAGATCAACCAGTTTTCCAAAACCTATAAGTCAGCACATCCCTAAAGGGAACAGATGACAAGTGTAAAGACATAACTGAAAAGATGTTATCTGGTAGAAGGCGCATAGAGACACTCAGTGACGCAGGCTCTAGACTCAGCCCACACAATGTGCTGCTGTGTTCATATTTAAGCTGATGCTTCAAAACACCCGAGAGTCCGATTTGAAGGTGCCTCAAGCTAAGGATGAAGTAATAGCAGCTTCTAACAATTCGTCACAGGAGCTCTTCTGTCTTTGAAAAACAATGTTGGAGTATTCAATTTTCAGTATGTACTGCCTCTGGTCTAAGCATCTAAATCTTAGAGTTGTCATTCTTCAAACTTAAAAAAAAAGGCTTTGCAGCAGGAAGCGTCGGCAAACTGCATGTCCCATTTCGATTTGCAGTGTGTTGTGTCCTTTATTCAGTGACTGGTCCTGAGGCCAAAAGTCTTGCCTGCTGAACCAAGACTTCCTAATCAGGCATGATGCCACCCAGAGTTGGCACATAGAGCAACTCCTGGGTCAGCTTCCTGGTTATCAACAAAGCATTTGCGAAGTGAACTTCTTGAGTAGGGGGATATGGTTGGGTGAAGAAGCTCCCTACAGCAAACACTATTATTCCGTTCCTCTAATAAATGCAAAATGGACACTACAGCAGCGTAATATTGGAAAGTAGATTATTACCTGAGCCATATATGAGGTGACGTAAGTTTGAAGAAATAAATGGACATTTTAAAGACTGGGGTGGGAAACATAGTTCCAGCTTGTGGAGCACTGTGGCACCATGCTGAGAAAAGTGGGGCTAATACTTCTGGGGACTGATATATGCTGGGACCCAAAGTAGAGAGCATTTTACACTAAATTAGTGAGGACAGCATAAGGGATCCAGGTTCGACCTCGGGCAACTGTCTGTGTGGAGTTTGCACATTCTCCCCGTGTCTGCATGAGTTTCCTCCAGGTGCTCTGGTTTCCTCCCACAGTCCAAAGATGAGCAGGTCAGGTGAATTGACCATGCTAAATTGCCCGTAGTGTTAGCTGCATTAGTCAGAGGGAAGTGGGTCTGGATGGATTACTCTTCGGAGGGTCAGTGTGGACTTGTTGGACCGAAGGGCCTGTTTCCACACTGTAGGGGAATCTAATCTAAAAGTTTAGAATCAGGAGTAAGCATAAGACTAAGAGAAAGGTATTAAGAAAAATGATAAACAGACCATGACATGAGGCGATAGAAATTAAAAATCTAAGAATAAATCAACAGGTGAGGACATGGGTTACAAAAATAATAAAAGGACAGAAAACGAGGCTCTGTAACTGAATGTAAATAACATTCAAAGCAAAACAAATGAACTACCTGCACAAATAAGTAAAGTCTGACAGGTATTACAGGGTGACAAATTGGGACCTGAATATTAGGAGTACAGGACATTTAGGAAGGCCAGGAAGCCAGGAAAATGGGGGAAGTGTAGTTCTGTTAATTAAGTTGTCTATAGAAGAATAAGCTAACTTCAGGAAACCAAATCTTGGAGCAGTTTGGATTGAAATGAGACATAGTAAAGACAAAAAGTCACTTCAACCCCAATAGGAAATCTCATGGTAGGATAGGTATGTGAAGGAAGAAATATTAGAAGCTTGTCAGAAAGGTATGGTGAAAATCACAGGGACCTTAATCTATACATCAACTGGAAAAAATCAGATGTGTAAGGCAGCATAAGAAATAGGAACAGGAATAGGTCCGTCGAACCTGTTCCAACTCATGGTTGACTCTGCAGTCCTCAAGTTCACTTTCCTGCATTTGCCTGTAACCCTTAAATACCCCGACTGATCAAGAATCTATCGATCTCAGCCTTACATATACTCGAGAACTCTGTCCCTACAGCTCTCTTCGGCAAGACATTCTGGACTTACAGCCCTCAGAGTAGAAATACTTCCTCATTATCTCTTTATTCTGAGACAATGAGAAGTGATTGCTGGGCCTCTTGGTGAGATATTTGTATCATCGATAGTCACAGGTGAGCTGCCGGAAGATTGGAGGTTGGCAAACGTGGTGCCATTGTTTAAGAAGGGTGGTAAAGACAAGCCAGGGAAATATAGACCAGTGAGCCTGAACTCAGTGGTGGGCAAGTTGTTGGAGGAAATCCTGAGGGACAGGATGTACATGTATTTGGAAAGGCAAGGACTGATTCAAGATAGTCAACATGGCTTTGTGCGTGGGAAATCATGTCTCACAAACTTGATTGAGTTTTTTTAAGAAGTAACAAAGAAGATTGATGAGGGCAGAGCAGTACATGTGATCTATATGGACTTCAGTAAGGCGTTCGACAAGGTTCCCCATGGGAGACTGATTAGCAAGGTTAGATCTCATTGAATACAGGGAGAACTAGCCATTTGGGTACAGAATTGGCTCAAAGGTAGAAGACAGAGGGTGGTGGTGGAGGGTTGTTTTTCAAACTGGAGGCCTGTGGTCAGTGGAGTGCCACAAGGATCGGTGCTGGGTCCTCTACTTTTTGTCATTTACATAAATGATTTGGATGCGAGCATAAGAGGTACAGTTAATACGTTTGCAGATGACACCAAAATTGGAGGTGTAGTGGACAGCAAAGAGGGTTACCTCAGATTACAACAGGATCTGGACCAGATGGGCCAATGGACTGAGAAGTGGCAGATGGAGTTTAATTCAGATAAATGCGAGGTGCTGCATTTTGGGAAAGCAAATCTTAGCAGGACTTACACACTTAATGGTAAGGTCCTAGAGAGTGTTGCTGAACAAAGAGACCTTGGAGTGCAGGTTCATAGCTCCTTGAAAGTGGAGTCGTAGTTAGATAGGATAGTGAAGAAGGCATTTGGTATGCTTTCCTTTATTGGTCAGAATACTGAGTACAGGCGTTGGGAGGTCATGTTGCGACTGTACAGGCGTTGGGAGGTCATGTTGCGACTGCAGGACATTGGTTAGGCCACTGTTGGAATACTGTATGCAATTCTGGTATCCTTCCTATCGGAAAGATGTTGTGAAACTTGAAAGGGTTCAGAAATGATTTACAAGGATGTTGCCAGGGTTGGAGGATTTGAGCTATAGAGAGAGGCTGAACAGGCTGGGGCTGTTTTCCCTGGAGCGTCAGAAGCTGAGGGGTAACCTTATAGAGGTTTACAAAATTCTGAGGGACATGGATAGGATAAACAGACAAAGTCTTTTCCCTGGGGTGGGGGAGTCCAGAACTAGAGGGCATAGGTTTAGGGTGAGAGGGGAAAGATATAAAAGAGACATAAGGGCAACTTTTTCACGCCGAGGGTAGTACGTGTATGGAATGAGCTGCCAGAGGATGTGGTGGAGGCTGGTACAATTGCAACATTTAAGAGGCATTTGGATGGGTATATGAATAGGAAGGATTTGGAGGGATATGGGCCGGGTGCTGGCAGGTGGGACTAGATTGGGTTGGGATATCTGGTTGGCATGGACGGGTTGGACTGAAGGGTCTGTTTCCATACTGTACATCTCTATGACTCTATAACGCTTCCTGGTCCTAGACTCTCCCGTATGGAGAAACATCCTCTCAACATTTACCCTGTCAAGCCCCTAAGAATCCTATGTGTTTCAATGAGGTCACCTCTCATTCTGCAAATCTCCAGTGACTGGAGTCCAAACCTGTTTACTCTTTGCTCATAAGACATGCACACCCACCCCACCCGCCCCCAACACAGAGAGATTGACAGTTAAGGGATACATTGAAAATAAAAGGAAATATTAGTAATTTTCCAGTTACATTACATAGCCTCAAATGATGAATACCAGGCCTAAAATCTTTTGACAATGAGTTGTTAACAGGCATATAGAACTGTATATCATGTTCAAATTCTACTGTCATTGGTTAGTGCAATTTCAGCAGACTCTTAGGAATATGTATACATTTCTTTAAACTGATGTTTTTCTGAGGACATTCAACAATTTAATAACTGAAGAGAAAGCGAGAGACAGCAAAGCAGAGCTGTCGATTTGGAAGCTTCCAATAAATGGATTATTGCCTAAACCACATCTAAATTAATAGAGACAAATAAGATTTGAGAAATAAATAGGTAGATCAAAGAGTACAATCCAGTTAACATAATATCTGACATAGGGAAGATGTTAGAAGTTATTAAAAACTTTATAGCAGGACACTTCAAAAAGTGGAAAGTGGTCAGGCAGAGTCAACATTGAAAATAAATCTTGTTTAGTGAATTTATTAACACTCTTGAGGAAGAAACTTGCTGTGAAGAAGGTAAACTTGGGTTGTATTCCACTTAGAATTCTAAAAGACATTTGATAAGGTCCCATATCAGAGGTTAATGTAGAAAATGAAATGCACGTTGCAGGATGTAACATCTTGGCATGGGTAGAATATTACCCCGTTAATGGGTAATAGAATCTGGATGTAGGTTTGCTCGCTGAGCTGGAAGATTCATTTCGTCATCCTACTGGGTAACATCTTCAGTGGGCCTCCGGGCGAAGCACTCCTGATAATTCCTGCTTTCTATTTATATGTTTGGGTTTCTTTGGGTTCGTGATGTAATTTCCTATTCTTTTTCTCTGGGGATGATAAATGGGGTCTAACTTGATGTGTTTGTTGGTAGAGTTGCAGTAGGAATGCCATGCTTCTAGGAATTCTCGTGCATGTCTCTATTTGACTTGTCCTACGATGGATGTATTGTCCCAGTCGAAGTAGTGTCCTTCCTTATCTGTATGTAAGGATACTAGTGAGAGAGAGTCATGTCGTTTTGTGGCAGTTAATGTTCATGTATCCTGGTAACTAGTTTCCTGCCTGTTTGTCCAATGTAGTGTTTGTTACAGTTCTTGCATGGCATTTTGTAAATGACATTAGTTTTGTTTGTTGTCTGTATAGGGTCTTTCAAGTTCGTTAGCTGCTGTTTTAGTGTGTTGGTGGGTTTGTGAGCTACCACAATTCCAAGGGGTCGGAGTAATCTGGCAGTCATTTCCGAGATGTCTTTGATGTAGGAGAGAGTGGCTAGGAGTACTGGATGTGTTTTTTCTGCTTGTTTGAGTTTGTTGCTGAGAAATCGGCAGACTGTGTCATTGGGTAGGAGAAAGTGAGGACTGCCGATGCTGGAGATCAGAGCTGAAAAATGTATTACTGGAAAAGCGCAGCAGGTCAGGCAGCATCAAAGGAGCAGGAGAATCAACGTTTCGGGCATAAGCCCTTCTTCAGGACCCATTCTTTTTGAATACACAGTATAGGAGATTTTTGTCTGCTCTGCGTAGTTCCTCTGTGTTGCAGTGTGTGGTGGCTCTTTGGAATAATGTTCTGATGCAGCTTCGTTTGTGGACATTGGGATGATTGCTTCTGTAGTTCAATATTTGACCCATATGTGCTGTTTTCCTGTAGATGCTGGTTTGAAGTTCCCCATTGGCTGTTTGCTGTACTGTGACATCTAGGAATGGCGGTTTGTTGCTGTTTTCCTCCTCTTTAGTGAATTTCTGTACTATTGGGTCCATGCAGTAGGTTAGTCAACAAAATTGAAATGTATCGGAATGGGCCAATACTGGGTGAATGGATTAACACTCATTAGTTTGAGACTGAGAGATGGCCGGAATTCTCACTTCTTCTTAGGCAGTCCCTACGAGTTGGCAGGGATACTGCATTTTTCAGGGAAGCATTCAAGGAGGTACTTAAATCAATTTCTCACCCTTCCAACGACCCCTTTTTCTGGCGGAGCTTGGAGTAAAGAGTTTGTTTTGGAAATCTGATGTTGGGCATGTGGATGAAGTGGCCTGCCCACCTAGTTGATCGATAGTAAACAGTGCCTCAGTGCTTGAGATTTTAGTCTGTGAGAGGACGCTGGATATTGGAACACACACCCTGTGGGTTTGCAGGATTTTGCTGATGCCAGTGATGTGGGGCAGCTCAGCGGTTAGCAATGCTGCCTCACAGCGCCAGGGACCCGGGTTCAATTTCCCCTCTCGGGTGACTGTCTGCGTGCGAGTTTGCACGTCCTCCCTGTGTCTGCGTGGGCTTCCTCCGGTTTCCTCCCACAATCCAAAGATGTGGAGATTAGGTGAATTGGGTGTGCTAAATTGCTCACTGTATTCAGAGATGTGAAGGTTAGGTGCATTAGTTGGGGGAAATGAGTCTGGGTGGGTTAGTGTGGACTTGTTGGGCTGAAGGGCCTGTTTCCACTCTGTGGGAATCTATATTTTCAGGAGGTTTGAGATTTCACAGCACATACGTACGGACTGATGACACTCTAATCCTCAGACAGCCAAAGGATGAGTTGGCAGATCAGAAACCATGTTGATTTTGAAATAATGGGAATTGAACCCCATAACTCAGTGGTTACCTGTTAGAACACAGAACTGTACAGTACAGGAACAGGCCGTTTGGCACATGATCTTGTGCTGAACATGACCGTCCCTTCTGCTTGCCCATTGTCCATATCCCTCTTTTCCTCACATATTCATGTGCTTATCTAAAAGCCCCTTAAATGTCCCTATCGTATCTGCCTCCATCATTACCTGGCAGTGCGCTGCAGACTCTGGATTAGTGGTGCTGGAAGAGCACAGCAGTTCAGGCAGCATCCGAGGAGCAGTAAAATCGACGTTTCGGGCAAAAGCCCTTCATCATCAGGAATACAGGCAGAGAGCCTGAAGGGTGGAGAGATAAGTGTGAGGAGGGTGGGGGTGGGGAGAAAGTAGCATAGAGTACAATAGGTGAGTGGGGGAGGGGAAGAAGGTGATAGGTCAGGGAGGAGAGTGGAGTGGATAGGTGGAAAAGAAGATAGGCAGGTAGGACAAGTCATGGGGACAGTGCTGAGCTGGAAGTTTGGAACTGGGATGAGGTGGGGGAAGAGAAAATGAGGAAACTGTTGAAGTCCACATTGATGCCCTGGGGTTGAAGTGTTCCGAGGCGGAAGATGAGGCGTTCTTCCTCCAGGCGTCTGGTGGTGAGGGAGCGGCGGTGAAGGAGGCCCAGGACCTCCATGTCTTCGGCAGAGTGGGAGGGGGAGTTGAAATGTTGGGCCACAGGGCGGTGTGGTTAATTGGTGCCCGGAGATGTTCCCTAAAGTGCTCTGCTAGGTGTCCAGTCTCCCCAATGTAGAGGAGACTGCATCGGGAACAACGGATACAAAAAATGAATGATATCGGTGGATGTGCAGGTAAAACTTTGATGGATGTGGAAGGCTCCTTTAGGGCCTTGGATAGAGGTGAGGGAGGAGGTGTGGGCGCAGGTTTTGCAATTCCTGTGGTGGCAGGGCAAGGTGCCAGGATGGGAGGGTGGATTGTAGGGGGGCGTGGACCTGACCAGGTAGTCACGGAGGGAACGGTCTTTGCAGAAGACTCCTGTGTAAAATTCTTACCCCTTACATCACCCTGGATGGATGAAGACATACAGAACCTGCTAATAACCAGGCGTGAGGTCTTCATATCAGGACACACACTCAAACATAAGGAATCCAAGTATGACCTTCGCAGAGCCATTAAGACAGCCAAGGACCAATACCGATCCAAACTGGAGACCCAGACAGACACCCGACGATTATGGCAAGGACTGAATGACATCACAGGTTCTAAAAAGAGGCAGTGCAAGATAGCAGACAATGACATATACCTCCCAGATCATTTTAACACCTTCCATGCTCGCTTTGAGCAGAATTTCAGCGGAGAGGTAACACCTATTCCGACAAGTCCTGATGAACCGATCCCAACAGTCACTGCATCAGAGGTCAGATCAGTTTTCCTACATGCGAATCCAAGGAAAGTGATGGGACCAGATGGAGTACCAGGCCATGCACTCAGAGCATGTGCACCTCAACTGGCAGAGGTCCTCAGACATCCTCAACCTCTCCCTGCAGCAGGCCACTGTACATGCCTGTTTCAAGAGGGCCAACAAAGAACAATACAGCATAGAACAGGCCCTTCAGCTTTCGATGTTGCGCCAACCTGTGAACTAATCTAAGTAGCAACCCCCTACACTATCCCATCATCATCCATATGCTTATCTAAGGATTGTTTCAATCTCCCCAATGTGGCTGAGTTAACTACAATGGGAGATAGGGCATTCCATGCCCTTACCACTCCCTGACATCTGTCTTAAATCTATCACCCCTCAATTTGTAGTTATGCCCCCTTGTACAAGCGGACATCATCATTCTAGGAAAAAGATATTTGCTATCTAATCCTCTGATAATCTTGTATGTCTCTACAAATCCTCTTGGGTCTGTTCTCATTGGAAAGAAGAAGGCTATCAGCCTTTCCTCATAAGAGCTTCCTCCAGACTAGGCAACATCCTGGTAAATCTCCTCTGCACCTTTTCCAATGCTTCCATATCATTCTTGAAATGGGGCGACCAGAACTGTACACAATATTCCAAGTGCGGCCACACTAGCGTTTTGTATAGTTGCAGCATGACATTATGGCTCCAGAACCCAATCCCTCTCCCAATAAAACCTAACACACCATATGCCTTCTTAACAGCACTATCAACCTGGGTGGCAACTTTCAGGGATTTATGTACATGGACACCAAGATCCCTCTGCACATCCACACTACCAAGAATCTTTCCATTGACCCAGTATTCTGCCTTCCTGTTATTCTTTCCAAATGCATCACCTCACATTTAGCTGCATTGAACTCCATTTGCCACCTCTCAGCCCAATTCTGCAGTTTATCCAAGTCCCCCTGCAACATACTTCCACACTGTCCACTACTCCACCGACTTTAGTGTCATCTGCAAACAAACTTACATCCACTTATGCATGCATTCAAGTCATTTATAAAAATGACAAACAGCGTGGTCCCAAAACAGATCCTTGTGGAACAGCACTAGTAACTGGACTCCAAGATGAATATTTTCCATCAACCACCACTTGCTGCTTTGTTTCAGAAAGCCAGATTCTAATCCAAACTGTTAAATCACCCTCAATCCCATGCCTCTGCATTTTCCCAATAGCCTATCATGTGGAACCTTACCACTTTACTGAAGTCCATGTATACCACAACATCATCCCTGTGCCTAAGGCGGCTCTTGCAGCATGTCTCAATATCTACCGCCCAGTGGCCCTAACTTTGGTGCTCATGAAGTGCTTTGAAAGGCTGGTCATGGCATTAATCAACTCCATCCTCCCCATTACTCTTGACCCACTCCAATTTGCCTACTGGAACAACAGATCCACGTCAGATGTCACATCACTTGCCCTGCATTCCTCCCTAGAATATCTTAACACCAAAAACAGCTATGTAAGAATTCTACTCATTAATTACAGTTCAATCTTCAATACTATTATCCCCTAGAGACTGATTACTAAACTTAGTGATCTCGGACTAAGCCCCACTCTCTGCAACTGGATCCTCAGTTTCCTGACCCACAGGCCACAATCTGAAGAATGGGAACAATATTTCATCCTCTTTAAACCTCAATACTGGAGCCTTCCCAGAGGTGCGTACTCAGCCCCTACTGTACTCATTGTATACCCATGACTGTGTCGCCAAATACCAGACTAATGCCATTTACAAGTTCGTTGATAATACCACCATAGTCGGTCGAATCTCAGATGGCGACAAAACAAACTACAGATGGGAGGTGGAAGACCTGGAAAAATGGTGAACTGAGAACAATCTAGCTCTCAATGCCAACAAAACTGAGGAACTCATTGACTTTCAGCAGAATGTTACTTATGGCCCCCCCTACATATTAACAGCACAGAGGTGGAACATGTGGAGAGTGTCAAGCTCCTGGGAGTGGTCATCCACAACAAGCTTTCTTGGATTCTTCATGTGGACACATTGGTTACAAAGGTCGAACGTCTCTTCTTCCTCAGGCAGCTGAAGAAATTTGGCATGATGGCGAATACCCTTGCCAACCTTTATAAGTGTGCCATCGAGATCAATCTGGATGTGTCGCTACCTGGTATGGCAACTGATTGGAGACAGTTACAGAGAGTGGTGAACTTGATCCAGACAATCACAAAGACCAACTTCCCATCTATAGAATCCATCTCCCAGGCCCGCTGTCAAGGAAAGGCTGCCAGCATTCTCAAAGATCCATCCCAACCTCTGCCATCAGGGAGAAGGTACAGAAGTCTGAACATACGCACCAGCCGGTTTTGTAACAGTTTCTACCCTACTGTTGTTAGAATACTGAGTGGACTCACAAACTCTAAACATTCGCCTGTACCTGCGTTTTTGTCGCTGTTTACCCTATTATTTACTTGCCTATGCTACTTAACCCTGTGATCTGCCTGTATTACTCGCAAGACAAAGCTTTTCACTGTGCCTCGGTACACGTGACAATAAATTCAATTCAAATTCAAATTCAAGCCTCTACCATTCCAGAGAAATCACCTAGAGGTTTTCTAGCCTGCCCTTATAGTTCACATACTCTAATCCAGGCAGCACCCTCTCCAAAGCCTCCACATGCTTCTTTGTAATGTGGCGACCGGAATTGAACTCAATACTCTAAGTGTGGCCTAACTTTAAAAAGCTGCAACGTGATATCCTGACTCTTGTACTCAATTCCCCAGCCAACAAAGACAAGCTTGCCAAACACTTTTTTTACCATCCTATCTACTTGTGTGGTGACTTTCAAAGAGCTATGGATTCGAAACACAAGATCCCTCTATAAATCAATGCTATTCAGGATTCCACCATTTGATCTTACGCTTTCCCTTAACATTTGATCTCTCCAAGTGTAGCACCTCACACTGTTGACCTTGATAATCGGAGGACGATGGAGGGAGTGTTGTCAAGTGGGAAAAGATTGATGGAATACCTTTGATTTCTGGATGATTAGCATAAAATCCATTCCATCGATGCCTCTGTGAATGCCCCGATGGTGGTCTCGGTCCTGGCCTTCGAGCTTGCATACATAACCATTATGTAACCACACTGCAGCTTGATGGGAGGGGTTGGGTCTGTGCGTCAAATTGGACGAGATACAGGCTGAACAGTTTCCCACTCATCCTGTAGATTAACTCCACACCACGGAACATCTTTGCAGTTAGGGGGCGGGGTGTTATAAGTAAGATATTAAAAAGTGTGACGCAGTGACAGCTAGCTTCACTTGATCCTACTTTGCATAAACATTGGTGGATCCATTGCTGAGAATTATAGCTTGCACACCATTGTGCAGCAGGCAAGGACTGTGATGAATTCCTACAGATAACCAAATTCCATAAAGCCTGTTGGTTGACAAAGCCAAGGAGGTCAAATGTGGCTATGTTTAGGTGTAGCTGCTGCTGCTTTCTGTAATGGTCTTGTGGTGAAGTTCACGTCCACAGGGCCTTTTGATGGATGGAATCAGTATCCTGACTCCATGATGAGCTCTTCAGCCACTGGAAGGAGACTAGCACGGAGGAATATTGAAATGTCTTTCCCAGAGTTGGACATCAGGGAGACCGCTCTGTAGTTAACACAATCCATCTGGTGTACTTTCCCCAAGGTGAAAAATTAAGGTATTTCTGAGACATTCCTGACGTGCCCATCTCCTTACTATTTAACGTCAATGAGAGATATGGGGATGATGGGGAAATATGTCGAGACCAATGTTCATCCTCAATCTAGAATTTCCGAGGATAGTTGAAGAATTGAATAGGCCAGTCCTGCTCATAAGTCTCTCTGTATAGAGAAAAAGGATGAGGTTAGACTGACAAATTTACACGTGGTGGTCAAGGTAGGATTGGAGATTTGTATGGAGCATTAATAACAATGTAGATGCTTTTGGGCAAACAGCCTGTTTGCTCCATAGCTTTCATCAGGAATTGAGGGGGAGGTAAAGGCCTAGTGGGATTATCACTAGACTAATAATCCAGAAACTCAGTGAACATTCCATGAACCTGGGTTCAAATCCCGCCATGGCAGATGATGGATTTGAATTTTAAAAAAAACAAAAGAATAAAAAATAAATCGGGACTTGAGAATCTACTGAGAACCATGAAATCACTGCGGATTGTCGAAAAGAAACCAGCTGGTTCACTAATATCCTTCATTACTTAGTCTGGCCTACATGGGGCTTTGACTCACAGCAATGGCGTTGACTCTTAACTGCCCTCTGGGCAATAAATATTGGCCTAGCCAGCGACACCGTCATTAAGTGATTTAAAAAAATTAAGGCAGAAGATGAAATGTTACGAACAGGATTATTTTCAAATACTTGGGCTCTTTGGGCCAATGCTTGCCAGAATCTTCCTTTTAACCTGAATTTTAAGAATGTGTAACTGGGGAAAGGTGGAATCTGACAAATACGAAGCTTGGCATGATATACTAACTGATCAAGTTCATTTGGTTCCCTACCTTGGTTAATTGGTAAAATGTAGCAAACATACACCCATGGGTTAACTAACCACAAGTGGAAACTTCTGACAGAGGAACCAAGTCTATTATTACTACATGAGGGGGTCCTGCAACAAGGATTAGAAAAAAAACGGTATAGTTATTGTGACATACTCCCAGGGACTACTCTTCAGTGGGTGCACAGATTAGTTTTTAAGTGAAGAACATCAGTGAGACTGGATGGACAATATTAAAAGTCTTGTGGTTCTAGGATGCACAAAACATTAACTGGAAATCGTTTGAATGCAACACAAACACGCATCTCAACTTGGGAGACTGGGTTGTCGACTTGATTGAGAATTGACTCCACTACCATCATTACACCTTGAGCAATATACTCAAATTGAAAAAGGTCACTGTGCCAGAACAGGGAGGCAGTGGCCTAGTGGTATTATTACTGGACTATTAATCCAGTGACCCAATGTTTCGGGAACTTGGGTTCAAATCACACCCTGTGCAGATAGTGGCATTTGTATTCAATAAAAAAAAAACGAGGAATTAAGAGTGCAATGACATGCAATGTCAGGGGACAAACCCAGTTGGTTCATTAGCAGTTCCTTTAGGGAAGAAAATCTGCCATCCTTACTGGTCTACCCCAAATATGACACGAGACCCACAGCAACATGGTCGACTCTGAAATGACCTACGGCCAGCTAGGAATAAGCAAAAAACACTGGCTTAGCCAGTTGCATTCACATCGTATAAATTAATAAACTACTGAATTACCTGTCAACACCCTGCGGGTTAAAGGTAAAAGCACCACAACCTTCCCAGACTGGAGGCCTGCTCTCTGAGAGCGATATGAAAGGTGTGGAGGTGTGAGGGGAGAGGTTAGGAAGGAGAGTGGAATCCTGGGATCCTTAGCTGCAGCAGAAATTGAAACCCATGCTGTTGGCATCACTCTGCCTTACAAACCAGCTGTGCAGCCAAATAAACTAAATCAACCACCACTGACCAGAAAATGAATTGGACTCAACATATAAATACTGGGACTACAGCAGCAGGTCAGAGGTGAGGAATAATACACCTCACCTCCTGACTCCCCAGAGCTTGTCTTTCATCTACAAGGCACAAGTCAGGAGTGTGATGGAATACTCCCTGCTTGCCTGGATAGATGCAGCTCCAAAAATACTCCAGAAGCTGAACACCATCCAGGACAAAGCAGCCCACTTGATTGGAATCACCTCCACAAGCATCCACTTGCTCCACCACTATCAACGCTCAGTAGCAGCAGTGTGTACTATCAACAAGATGTACTGCAGAAATTCACTAAGTATCCTTAGGCAGCACCTTTCAAACCCATAACCACAAACGAGTAAATCACCGATTGGAAATAAATTTGCAGATGAGAATTATGTTGCTCGCGGATATAAGGTAAAATCAGAATCTGGCTATATTAGAGAAGGAAGCGGGTGCTTTTTCTGCGATGAGTTTTAACCTCAGAAATTCAAATGGTGCAAACTTAATTTAAATTGACTAAGTAGAGAGAAGATGATTGATCATTGACGGTCTTCTGATTCTATGATAATGTCTAAACATAGAACATAGAACAATACAGCACAGAACATGCCCTTCGGCCCACGATGTTGTGCCGAACATTTGTCCTAGCTTAAGCACCCATCCATGTACCTATCCAATTGCCGCTTAAAGGTCACCAAAGATTCTGACTCTGTCACTCCCACAGGCAGCGCATTCCATGCCCCCACCACTCTCTGGGTAAAGAACCCATCCCTGACATCTCCCCTATACCTTCCACCCTTCACCTTAAATTTATGTCCCCTTGTAACACTCTGTTGTACCCGGGGAAAAAGTTTCTGACTGTCTACTCTATCTATTCCTCTGATCATCTTATAAACCTCTATCAAGTCACCCCTCATCCTTCGCCGTTCCAATGAGAAAAGGCCTAGCACTCTCAACCTATCCTCGTACGACCTATTCTCCATTCCAGGCAACATCCTGGTAAATCGTCTCTGCACCCTCTCCAAAGCTTCCACATCTTTCCTAAAGTGAGGCGACCAGAACTGCACACAGTACTCCAAATGTGGCCTAACCAAAGTCCTGTACAGTTGCAACATCACTTCACGACTCTTGAGTTTAATCCCTCTGCTAATGAACGCTAATACACCATAGGCCTTCTTACAAGCTCTATCCACCTGAGTGGCAACTTTCAAAGACCTATGAACATAGACCCCAAGATCCCTCTGTTCCTCCACCTCACTAAGAACTCTACCGTTAACCCTGTATTCCGCATTCTTATTTGTCTTTCCAAAATGGACAACCTCACACTTGGCAGGGTTGAACTCCATCTGCAACTCCTCAGCCCAGCTCTGCATCATATCCAAGTCCCTTTGCAGCCGACAAGAGCCCTCCTCACTATCCACAACTCCACCAATCTTCGTATCATCTGCAAATTTACTGACCCACCCTTCGACTCCCTCATCCAAGTCATTAATAAAAATTACGAACACCAGAGGACCCAGAACTGATCCCTGAGGAGCTCCACTTGTAACTGGGCTCCAGGCTGAATATTTACCATCTACCACCACTCTCTGACTTCGACCGGTTAGCCAGAAAACCCATGGTAGCTATTCAGCTGTATATGATAGTACTTCCAGATATATTAAAAAAACACCCAACTCTATTCACAGTAGACATCATCCTCACAATTAATTATAGCAAAATGCAATTGATAACATGAACAGAGTAGGCAATGGCCTATTAGTTTTATCATTAGTTTATTCATCCAGAGACCCTGTACTGGGGACCTGGGTTTAAATCCTACCATGGCAGATTGTGGAATTACAATTCAATTTAAAAAAAAATGATTACCATCAAAGCTTTCCCAATTGACTGAAAATCCCATCTAAGTCACCAACGCCCTTTAAGCAAGCTGCTATCCTTACCTTACCTGGCAGACCCACAGCAACGTGGTCAATTTTTAACTGCCCTCATGGTGAATAGGGATGAACAATAAATGCTGGCCCAGCCAGCAACACTCACATCCCACGAATAAATAAAAACCACATCATTGAAAACCTGAGCTTAAAAATCTCTTATCCCTGAATCTTTAAGAACGAGAAGTGACTCTGGTAATTTTTAAAACTCATTTATTCAACTCATGCAACTTTGCGTAATAAAAGTAATTCACAAATTAGAAATACAAAACAAAATTTGCATAAAGTCCAGAATTTCAAAACATCCATAATTTATCAGACGACAGCCCTTTATAAAATTTTCATAATAAACAAGAGTTAGAGCTAGATTTTTATTTATGGGCTTGTACCACAGTCATAGTTAAAAACAGTTTATTAAAAATAATCGATTACTATCTGAACTGGCTAAAATAATCAGTACAATATTCTACAGTAAGAAAACAAGCCAGCACTGGAGTAAAACATAACAAAATATGTTTCTTAAGTAACACACATCTTAAAAAGATGCAAATTGCTTTTCTTCTTCCTCTCCTGCCTGAATCTGCCTGTTTCACTGAAGACACTTCAGACTGAACAGTAGAGTGACAGTCAATAGGAAAGTACAACACACTTGTCCCAGCTCCTCAGTAGTTTGATTCAACACTGTTCTGGCAATCTGGCTGTGCAACACCATGCACCCAGCATCATTTCAGGTGAATTTATATGTAAGATCGTTAAGGAAAAGTTCTCAATCACAGGCAGGATTTTTGATTAGCACAGTATCGAACATACTTTTCAAATGCTCCCAACTCCCTTTAGAGTCATAAAATCAGAGGTCCATGGTATGAGATATTTTCAGTCTTTTGTTCTTGTTCACTTTTATAGTTCCCCTCCAAAATAGGGACCATTACCTCAGTGATGTCCGACTCAAAGAAATAACCTACAAATTAATGCCAGTATAAACCTCTTTGCTCTTAAAATGAAAGGTAATGTATCCTGTGTTAATAAAGTGTATGTGTAACAGGCCCCTGGATTCCCAATTACATTGTACCTTTTGTTAACTAATAAAACACAGCAAGTGATAGTAATTCGTGTCAATAAACAACAGGTAGCAACACACCAGTTGACAGGGACTTTTATTGATACAGCATAATTGGTGACTGTCATTACTCAAAGTGTATCTGGTATCAAGATTTACTGGCTGTTTAAGTTGATTTTCAGAAACTATCCAGAGTGGTTCTCAAAATCAAACAGCGCGTCTATAGGGTGTGTTCACGATCGGTTTGTGAAAACTCATTCTGCCCCCGGGTTTTGCTTAAAACCATAAGATGGCGGAGCAGAATTAGGCCATTCGGCCCATCGAGTCTACTTCACTATTTGATCATGGCCAATTTGTTCCTCAAAATCCCCCCCAACCCTGATCCCCTTACTAATCGAGAAGCCATCTATCTCTTTCTTAAAGACACTCAATGACTGGCCTCCACATGAAGGCCTTTTGCCCGAAACATCGATTTTCCTGCTCCTCGGATGCTGTCTGACCTGCTGCGCTTTTCTAGCGCCACTCTATAATCCCGACTGGCCTCCACAGCCTTCTGTGGCAATGAGTTCGACAAAGTCTCTACCCTCTGGCTGAAAAAATTCCTCTTCTCAGTTCTCAAGAATTGTCCCTTCATTCCGAGGCCATGCCCCTGGATCTTAGTCTCTCCTGCCATTGGAAGCATCTTCTCCATGTCTACTCAATCTAGGTCTCTCAGTATTCTGTACGTTTATGAGATTTCCCCCTCATCCTTCTCTGCAGAATCCTCAGGGGTGAGGGCCTAAAACAGTTCTCCATGTTCCAAATGCAGTCTAACCAAGAAGATTGATAAGGGTAGAACAGTAGACATTGTTTACTTGGACTATAGCAAAGCCTTCGACAAGGTTCCACATGGTAGACTAATGGGTAGTTAGGTCACATTGGATTCAGGGTGAGCTTGCCAATTGGATACATAATTGGCTTAATAGCAGAAGATAAAATGGCGATGGAGGGTTGCGTTTTGGACTGGAGGCCTGTTACCAACAATGTTCCACAGGGATCGGTTCTAGGTCCTCTTTTGTTTGTTATTTATATAAACGATTTGGATGAGAACATAGAAGGCATGGTCAGTAAGTGTGCGGACAACACCAAAATTAGTTGCACAGTTGACAGTGAAAGCAGCTATTTAAGATGACAAAGGGATCTTGATCAAATGGGTCCAAGTGCTGAAAACTGGCAAATGGAGTTCAATCTGGGTAAATGCAAAGTATTACATTTTGGTACAACAGACAATGGTAGGACTTAGACAATTAATTGTAGGGCCTTGTGTAGTGTTATAGGTCAGAGGGACCTAGGGGTTCAGGTACATAATTCTTTGAAGTTTGTGTCACATATAGACAGGGTGGTTAAAGGTGTTTGGCATGCTTGCCTTCATTGCTCAGTCCTTTGAGTATAGGAGTTGGGAAGTCATGTCAAGGTTGTACAGGATATTGGTGAGGCTTCTTCTGCAATACTGTGTCCAGTTCTGGTCGCCCAGTTATAGGAAGGATATTATTAAGCTGGAGAGAGTTCGGAAGGGATTTATCACGATGTTATCAGGTATGGAATGTTTGGGTTATAAAGGAAGTCTGGATAAGCTGGGACTTCTTTCTCTGGAGCGTAGGAGATTGAGAGGCGACATTACAGAAATTAATAAAACATTAAGGGGTGCAGATAGAGTTAATGGTAGCTGTCTCTTCCCCAGGATGGGGGATTTCAAGACTACAGGGCACATTTTGAAGGAAAGAGGACAGAAATTTTAAAAATATATATAAGTGGCAAAGATATAAGATGGTTCACATGTGGAATGAACTTCCTGAGGAAATGATGGATGCAGGTAGAGTTACAACTTTTGCAAGACATTTGGATAAGTACATGAATAGGAAAGGTTTGGAGAGATAGGGGCTAGGAACAGGCAGATGGGACCATTTAGTTTGGGATTATGCCTGACATGGACTTGTTGGACTGAAGGGTCTGTTTCCGTGCTGTATGACTCTGTGACGACAGCCTTACAGTCTCAGCAGTATACCCTGCTCTTATATTCTAGCCCTCTTGAAATGAAGGCTAAAATTGCATTTGCTTTCCTAACTGCCAACTGAACCTGCAGGTTAACCTTAAGAGAATCCTGAACTAGGATTCCCAAGTCCCTGTTCCTATCAAAGTCCATAATCTCTCACTTTCCCACATTGTATTCCATCTGCCATTTCTTTGCCAACTCTTCCAGCCTGTCCAAATCCTTCTCCAGTCTTCCGCTTCCTCAGTACTACCTGTCCCTCCACTTGTCTTTGTGGCATCTGCTACCTTAGGGACACTGCCCTCCCTCAGTTCCTTTGTCCAGATCGTTATTGTATAATATGAATAGTTGTGGGCTCAACACTGACCCCTGTGGAACTCCACTCATCACCAGCTGCCATCCTGAAAAATACCTCTATGCCCACTCTGCCTTCTGCCAGTCAAGATTAGAGTGGTGCTGGAAAAGCACAGCAGGTCAGACAGCCTCAGAGGAGCAGGGAAATCGATGTTTCTGGCAGGAGCTCATCATCAGGAATGACAGTGGGAGCCTCTGGGATGGAGAGATAAATGGGAGGGGTTGGGGCTGGGGAGAGTAGGGGGGGGGGGGGGGGGGGGGGGGGAAAAGGAAGATTGGCAGGTAGGACAGGTCATGAGGATAGTGCTGAGCTGGCAGGTTGGAACTGGGGTCCATCTTCATGACCTGTCCTACCTGCCAATCTTCCTTCCCACCGATCCGCTCCACCTCCTCTCCAACCTATCACATTCAACCCCACCTCCATCCACTTACTGCACTCTTAGTTGCTTTCTCCCTAGCCCCACCCCCTCCCATTTATCTCTCTACCCCCGAGGCTCCCAGCCTCATTCCTGAAGAAGGGCTCCTGCCCGAAATGTGAACTTTCCTGCTCCTCGGATGCTGCCTGACCTGCTGTGCTTTTCCAGCACCACTCTAATCTTGATACTGATCTTCAGTCCTCACTTTTGCCTTCTGTCAGTCAGCCAATCCTCGGTATAGGCCAGTATCTTGCCCCTTACACCATGGGCTCTTATCTCATTTTGGAGCCTCCAGTCAGCACCTTGTTAAAGGCCTTCTGAAGCCAAATCGATCACGTCCACTGGCTCTCCTTTGTATAACTTGCTCATTACCTTTTCAAAGAAGTTGAAGATTTGCCCGGCATGACCTCCCCTTGACAAAGCTGTGCTGACTCAGCCCTATTTTACCATGCACTTCCAAATCTCTCCTTTAATAATGGATTCTAAAATCTTACTAATGATTGAGGTCAGGTTAACAGGTTAACCAGTTTTTGGTTTCCTGTGATGTTGCTCTGCTGATGCTTTGGATGGGAGTGGATTGGTACAGATAGAAATCTATCAAATGGTGATAAAATGGTGAAATGTTCTTAGTCAATTAACTGCTCAAAAGCTAGAGCACAGTGCTAAGTTCTATATTACTGCAGAACAAAATGTTCACATTCCTCTCAAAAATTACACTTAAAATAATTTGTATCAATCCATTTATTACTGTAGTATTGTTTTACTCAAACCACATTAAGACAACTGTTTAAAAACAAATCAATATAATTTTTCTGTAATGCATCATCTTGGTGGTTTGGTAACGGTAATACTCTACACAAGTAGAGCTCTAAATACTAACATACCGATAACGGCAGTCTGAGGATGCAAGACCCAAAGATGAGCAACTTAATAAAGACCTTGACTGGCCAACACACTCAATCTCCCGTGGTACTGGAGAATTCTAGCTATTGGAAGAAAGTTACTGTTCTCTGTCACAACCATCCTGCAAGCACTGTTACTCACCCAAGTGAAAAGCAATACTGAACGCATCTGTTTGAGGTATTTCAAGGTTCTAAGGTAACCACAATATCCATTTAACTGTGTTGGAGGACACAGCACAGTACCTTCCATTCAGAGATGCAGACTGTCAAATTCAGATTAATGGCCAGAACTTTAGATGATTTTTAAATTACTGGGTACAGAAAGTAAACAAATTACCCAACATTGGTAAAAGGTATTTTTCAGATGCTTCCACTTGCATTGCTGCCCATATAAAAAAATTATAATCCAATTTAGTAAATAGATAATTTGGTACCTAGGTTTGGTATCCTTTAGATTTAAATTTCCATTTACAATAATGGATATGCCTCCCATACAAGTGACCATGAACGTTTGCAGCTTTGTTTTATTTTGCCTGCCAGTGAAATTCTCCCCCTCCAATCTATTGTGAAGCAGTGAGCTACAGGAAGTCAGCCACTTATTGAGTAGCCTGACTGGGAGATCTCATCATGCATAAACACAACCATGGACAAAGGAATATAAATTTTAACCTAAGCCTTAACTTAGAAGGTTTGGCAGATTGGAAAAGAAATCTGGGATACCAGAGGGGTCAGTCTAACAAATCCCTTTAAATACACAAGCCATGTGTGTCATTGCCCCTTGGAGAGTCACGATCCCTGAAAGGTGTTAAAAAGATCAGTGAACCAAGTTAAATAAGCCTTGGCAGCAGGTTTTATCAGGAGTCAGAACTGGAAGTGTTCACACATGAAAGGATATGACTCATAATCGAGCGTTTGCGTCAGGACACCAGTCAAAACAAACTCTGCGTTGTGAACATCTGGAAAGAACAGAAACAGAAGTTACAAATCAACGACCAAAACTTAACTGCATGACTGCAAGAAGCATCTCAGGCATAGATAGCTACTCACCTATATTTCGGATAAAATAATCCCGACATAAGTGAAGATCGTTTTCACATGAGATGAGGATTATCTCGGACAAACTCTTAGGAAAAAGAAAAAGCACTTGTAAGTAGGTGAAGGACTGATATACAGCAACTGAAGAAATCTGTAGATGCAATAGCCCAATTCCATTGCCCAACATTGAGTTGCTCTCTTTTCCTATGTTCGAGTGAGTGAAAGAAGCATTTGCATTTCAGATGCCAATTGCCAGCAGAGAGCACTCCTGTCTCAGATTAAAAGAACCTTATAAAGTGCCATTAACTAACTTCAGAAAAAACATTGCCTTCTCCCTAAGCAAGAGTGGGGATTCGACTTCCAATTTAGTTGTACAGACTGACACATGCTGGGAGCTCAGTTACAATGAATCTCATTTCATGTAGACTGTCACAGCGAGTAGTTTGGGCTGCACTTGAAGCCAGAAGGTGGAGAGAAGAGAGTGCAAGCTCATTGCACCATCCAATCTCCCTAAACAAAAGAATGGAACAGGGGACTTTAATTACTTTTACCGTTAGCGGTTACTGTGCTCGGTTTCTGCTCATTTTTAAAAAAAAAATTCTGACTCTGATCTAGTTTGAGGAGACGAGGAAGCAAATACCCTGGTGGTTTTCTTTTTGAAAAAGGGGCGAATGTCTGTCTTGAGGGTGAAGCCTGGGGTTTCAGCATCCACAAAGCTCATTCAACCAAAGTGCCCAAGGACGACCAACCTTGTTCTGTTTATACTCCATGATTTTGCGATAGGCAGGTTGTTTAGGCAGCAGTTTACCACCCGCACACTCTATGATGGCTTTCATCGTTGCGTGACTGGGGCAAATCCCAGGAGTGATGTAGAAATACTTGCCCTGAAAGAGAGCAGGCAATAAAACAGGAAGCCGTGGCAAAAATTACATCCCAGAGTCAAGCTACTTGGCCTGCGCTAGCCAAAACTGAGCAACAAGCCACCTAACCTAATCGCATTTCCCAGCATTTGGCTGTAGCCTTGCGGGTTACATAAGAACTCCAGAAATAGGAGTAACGCCATTCAGGCCTGCCATTCTATGAGATCTTGGCGGATGTGCCAGATGACTCATTTCCTCTTTTTTTGTTGCAGCTCTTCCTAGCCCTCGATATCTTCATATTTATAATCCATCTCCTCTTTAAACGGCATCAGTGACCTAGCTTCCAGGAGTTAGAGAATTCCATACTACACATGACTGCAACAGGGCTACATTTAAGTTCTTCTACTATTAATACGACAGGAGCTTTTCACAGCATGGGAGGCGGCCATTTGACCCACTGTACTTCTGTCTACTTGAGAGCTTTGCTCCAAATGCCCTGCAAAAGTTCATTTCTGAGTTGATATAATTAATTCCCAGGTTCCGTCTGACTCTTTAAAGCAAATTTACCCCTTTAGGGACCTTGCTCAAAAAATACTTTAAGGAGAAAGTGAGGACTGCAGATGCTGGAGATCAGAGCTGAAAATGTGTTGCTGGAAAAGCGCAGCAGGTCAGGCAGCATCCAAGGAACAGGAGAATCGACGTTTCCTGAAGAAGGGCTTATGCCCGAAACGTCGATTCTCCTGTTCCTTGGATGCTGCCTGACCTGCTGTGCTTTTCCAGCAACACATTTTCAGCAAAAAATACTTGAGTTCTGTTCATCCTTGCAGCTTCTCAATTCGTCTTCATTTTCAGTGTCAACACGTACACGTAGAAGATAAACGATAGCTACAATTCTTTTCCTTTCTCGGAAGAGATTTGGCAAAAGCCTCTGTAAGGCTGCTGTGTGTGCAGGTCCACCAGTAACACTTATTAATGTGCATTGAAATACAACACGCACAGGCATAATACACACAGGGAAGCATATGAACCTTGCCTTGAATAAAGGAGCATTCTGCGCCCTCTTAAGTGACTCCTCCAAACTAAAACAGAAGAGAACTTCTGCTTCTGCGTCTCTCAGCACAAAATTCTGCTCGTCTGTAGGAAAAGAAATACTACCTGTTAGAAAAGACTGCAGCTTTCGGATGCTCAGGTCAAAAACAAATTTACAAGCATTGAGCTTAACCAAATCTCTTGCACAACAGAGACTGGCTTCTGGCTAAGACATTGTAGGGGGTCAGCAAGCTACATCCATGTACTGATATCATAAGTAAGAGGGATCGGATGATCGGATTTGTTAACCCAATCTACACTGCTCTTAGCTGTCTTGAGGCACTGCACAGAGGTGGCTAACTCCTCACTGGGGGAACAGCACAGCAGGAGGAGAACTGGCCCAGATGCTAGAAAAAGTCAACATGTTGGGTAGTTCATCAATAAGAGGGGGCATTACTCACCAGCCTAGCAAGTGCAGAATTGTGATGAGAATCCCTGGAGAAATAGATCAGGATGGGGGGGGGGGAATGGAGTGGATACACAGATTGGTGTAAACACAAAATGTATAGCATGTCTTCAAATTGAAGTTAAAAAACAATCCTCCCAAGCTTGCTATCTGTTATTTGTAGATAAAAGCACAACAGACAAATTCCAGCAGACAACACATTGCCAGTTATTTTTAAGGAAACAGAGTCATACAACGTGGAAACAGACCCTTCAGTCCAACCAGTCCATGCCGATGATGCTCCCAAACTAAACTAGTCCCACCATCCTGCATTAGCCCATACCCCTCCAAACATTCCCTATTCACATACTTATCCAAATGTCTTTTAAACATTGTAACTGCCCCTACTCCATCACTTCCTCTGGCAGTTCATTTGACAAACTAACCACTCTCTGCATAAAAGAGTTGCGCCCCCCCCCCGTGTCCTTTTTAAACCTTTCTCCTCTCACCTTAAAAATCTAACCCCTAGTTTTGAACTCTCCCACCCCAGGGAAAAGCCCTGTGCCATTCACCTTATCTATGCCCCTCATGATTTTATAAACCTCAACTAGGTTACCCCTCAACCTTTTACATTTCAGTGGCAAAAGGTCTCAGCCTTTCAGCCTATTTTCCTGTCTCCAACTCTCCAATCCCAGCAACATCTTGGTAAATCTGTCCTGAATCCTGCCCAGTTTAGTTATATCCTTCCTATAACAGGGCGACCAGTACGGCACACAGTACTCCAGACAAGGCCTCCCCAACACACTGTACAACCTCAACATGACGTCCCAGTTCCTATATGCGAACTGTCATAAAAGACATTACATTTTTTTAAAAATTATTTTTGAAATGAAAATGTTCAAAGGCACTTTGGATAGTGAGGGACTGCATAAACCAAGAAACTGGTTTGGAAAAATTGGCTGTGGAAAAATAAAACCAGCAATTGTAACTGAAAATGCAGATTATCCAGCTCTAAACTTATTTTTTATAAGTATGAGAAATACACATCAGGTACTCATTGGAATCAAATCAGCACACTAACAGGAGCTAGGCATATCCAATGATATTGTTCCAAGGTAAAATGTGGAACTTCATTTAGGGGCTTGCAGTAGACTGTTCCAATATGAAATGAGCAAAAGTGGGTTGCTCCCTCGTTTTCTGGAACATTTCCATAAAGAATACTGTTACGGTTGAATCTTTCTCCTCCAAAGTAATGACATGAAAATGGTATTTTTCTTACAAAATCAGCCTTAGTTTTAAAAGACATGTTGCGTGGTGCTAACAGAAGTACATAATGCTCCCCTAAGGTTCAAATGAACCCTCCAAACCTTACAATGTGCACATCTAAACTCCGGAAAGTTTAAAACACTGAAAGAAAAGGTTGTGCCCCCATCCCGTGTGTTTTGAAAAGAGTATTAGCAAGAAGTGACGAGGCAAAGACACACTGTGCACGCTAGCAATCACAGGCCCCTCTCCGAGGCACTGACTGGAGGAGTAGTAAGGGGCTCGGTTATTCTGGACAATCACACTGCCACCATGCAGGAAATTTCCAGCTCTGTCATCAGCCATCACCCATTGCCGTGAACAACAACTGGAGGGTGAGAGTAGGGAGCCACATACCCAGAAACAGGCACGGGGTTACACGCAGTGTCATCCAAAATTTTTCCATTTCTAGAACTTTGTTATCCCCACTCTAATTCTGACTTCAACACTACTTGATCTCATATCTCAGCTGCACGCCAGATGTCGAGGCTAAGAGAAGACAAGCTGTCTAGAGGCAAGGGAATCAGTGGGAATGGAACTTGACTGCCCCAGCCCAGAGACACCAGGCCTGTTGGGAACCTCTCATTTTGCATCATCTATCCCACAACGGACTGGTGCAGATGGCATGGCGTTGACCTTTCTGCCCACAGAGTAGAAGGTATGGTCAGGTCACACATGCACAATTATTTAAAGCAATCGTGTTACATTGTGGCATCCATGACTTAGTTGGCACCAATGTAGGTATGCATGTTCTGCGCTTTGAATGGGTCAGCAGAGTCATAGAGATGTACAGCATGGAAACAGACCTTTCGGTCCAACTTGTCCATGCCGGCCAGATATCCCAACTCAATCTAGTCCCATTTGCAAGCATTTGGCCCATAATCCCTGTAAACCCTTACTATTCATACACCCATCCAAATGCCTTTTAAATGTTGCAATTGTACTAGCCTCCACCACTTCCTCTGGCAGCTCATTCCATACATGCACCACCCTCCGCGAGGAAACGTTGCCCCTTTACGTCCCTCTTATATCTTTCCCTCTCACCTTAAACCTACGCCCTGTAGTTTTGGACTCTGCCACCCCAGGGCAAAGACCTTGGCTACTCACTCTATCTACGCCCCTCATTTGGTAAACCTCTATAAGGTCGCCCCTCAGGATCGACGCTCCAGGGAAAACAGCTCCAGCCTGCTCAGCCTCTCCCTGTAGCTCAAATCCTCCAACCCTGGCAATAGCCCTGTAAATCTTTTCTGAACCCTTTCAAGTTTCACAGTATCTCTCCTATAGAAGGGAGACCAGAATTCCATTCAATATTCCAAAAGTAACAGCTGCAACATGTCCCTCCCAACTCCTATACTTAATACACTGATCAATAAAGGAAAGCATACCACACACATTCACCATCCTAGCTACCTGCGAGTCCAATTTCAAGTAACTATAAACCTGCACTCCAAGGTCTCTTTGTTCAGCAACCCTTCCCAAGACCTTGCCATTAAATGTCTAAACCCTGCCCTGATTTCCCTTCCCAAAATGCAGCACCTCACACAACCTGCACATTAGCAATTAAGCTCTGGGACACATGGCCTGAAAGGGCTGGGGAGCGAGGTTCGGTTGAGGCTTTTGAATGGAGAGTATTTGAAAAAAGCACAATGCTTAGGTCTATGGGGAGAAGGGCACGAAGAGAAAGGCTCATTCAGAGAGCACCACCACAATGGGCCAAATAGCCTCCTTCTGCACTGTAACCATTTACACCCTATCAACATACAAAAGTATCAGTACAAGATGTGGAGACCCTATATTAGAGATGTGCATATTCATGCTATGGTCACCTCAAACCTGAAGCAGCCACTGTGCGGTGAGGTAAGAGAGAGCTCTGAAATCAGTGCCAGTAGCAATTACCGGCACGGTGACTTACCAATAAACTTCTGACTTTTAAAGCTCTCCTCTAACCACTCAGGTGTGACAATGTGATTTACGATGGAGATGGCAGTCAAGAACTTCACTGTACGTGTCACTTTATTTGCCACCAGATGGGTACATTTCTGAGCAGACTCTGCAACTTCACCACCAAGTACATAGAGTTTCTGAAATAAAGGTAGAAAAATGAAGTTGTGCTTTCACAAAAAACCCTGACATCCATCAGAAGTGCTGAATATGCACTTACACAGGCACAAACAATGTAGTAACACAGCCAAAGAGGATTAACGCCAGCAACTTTACAGAAATCCTTGACCTATCAGGGCAGGGCAACAAAAGCATCTCTAAAGAGGTAGGTGTTAGGAAGTGTGTTAAAGCGAGAGAAGCTGAGAAATAGAGGGGTTGAAAGGAGAGAACTGCAGGGTTTGGGAATATACCGCCTGAAGAGAATGCAGCAGACAGGCAAGGTCATTAGAAGTCAGGGCTAAAGGCCATTTCCGAGAGGCATGGAGATAGATCAGCGAATGATTAGGAGCTGGAGCAGATTACGTAGATAAGGAACCATGAGATTCTAGAGATCTGAAAACAAAGACCAGGAATTTCAAAATTGAGAGGTTATGCCACCGTGGGGGTGGGGAGAGGTGGCATTGTGGGTCAGCAGGTACAGAGGCACAATGGGTGACCATGACTAGCTAAGAATTCAATCAAATGGTGTTGTGGATGAGCTTAACTTTGTGCAAGTTGGAAGATGTGAAGCTAACCAGGTGTGCACTGGAGGAATCATGTCTTGAAGTAACAAAGACATGAATGGAGGAAATCTTCTCGATTCTCGAAAAGAAATGCATCATTTGGTTACCAATGTATGTAGACAGTTTGATGACAACTGATATAATGGCTGACAAAATAAAACACAAGAAAGATTTCCCCTGAGAGAAGGTTCTAACTTTGGTGTATATATTTTTTTTCCCTGATTGTCTTTCATGGGCTGCCAGAATTGGTTGCATACCCCCAAATTTCCCTGAACTGTGTGGGCTGCTGGGTCAGTAAAGAGTTAACCATGTCACACGTAGGCCAGACCAGGTAAGGACAGCAGTAGCCATCGCCCCTGAATCACAGAAAGCTAGCATTTGAGTTCAGCACGTAACAGGGAATGGAAAATGTCAGCTTATATTTCGAATGGAATGGGCCAAAAAACTCAGGAGGTTTTGCTAAAATCATTCAAGGCATGAGTCAGAGTACACCTGGAATACTGCAAACAGTTCTGGTTCCAAATCTAAGGAAAGGTATATTGGCATTGAAGGCAGTGGGCTGATACCAGGTATGGAGGGACCGAATTGTGAGGAGTCAGAGTCCTACTGACCAAAATCTCCATCCACGCTAACCCCATTTCCCTGCACTTAGCCCATACCCTTCTAAACCTTTCCTCTCCATGTATTTGTCTAAATGCCTTTTAAATATTGTTAATGTGCCTGCCTCAACCACTTCCGCTGGCAGCTCATTACCCTCTTGTGTAAAAAATAAGTTGCCCCTCATGTTCCCTTTTATGCTTCCCCCTCTAACCTTGAACTGATGCCCTCAACTGCGCAGTCGAGTAGGTTGGGCCCACAGTCATTAGAATTTAGAAGAATGAGAGGCAACCTTATTGATGCAAATAGAATACACAGGGGACTTGACAGCATGGAGGTGAAAATGTGTTTCCCCCTCTCGGACAGTCTGGAACCAGAGCGCATAATTTCAGGATAAGGGGTTGCATATTTAAGACAGACAGAGAGACGAGACAGAATTCTCAAAGGGTAGTGAATTTGTGGACTTCTTTACCACAGACTGCCATCAATGCTGGGTCATGACGTATATTCAGGGCTGAGGTAGATTTTGAGTCAGGAAAGGGAATCAAGGGTTATGGACAACAGGCAGGAAAGTGGAGTTCAGGATCATCAGATCAGCCATGACCTCACCCAAATGCCAGAACAGACCCGTTGGGCACAATGGCCCACTTTTCTTCCTAAGTTTTGTAGAGTTAAAGGACAAGTGTGTCAGATGGGTTTTTACAGCAACTGACAATAGCTTCATAGTCACCATCAAATGAGATGAGTATTACATTTCAGATATTATTAATTAAACTCAAATCCCACCATCTGTCTGGGTAAGATTTGAACGCTTGACCCCAAAGTATTAGTTTGGGGCTCTCGATTACAAGCCCTGTGACATTACCGGTACGCCTCAACCTCCTTGATGGCTATTAAGAGATTTTAGGAATAATTTTCTTACAAATTTGCCAACATCATTAACTCCCTTCATCACATCATCACTGCCAAAGACTATCTTACCAATGGCCTTGCTTTAAGATGTGTGAATAGCTCATTTACACTCTGTAAGCACTGCACTAAAAGTCTCTCAGGGTGATGGCAAGGAGTGGTTCCCACTTGGCCCAGCAGTGTCCTGCTTGAAGACACCAACAATATTCTCAAGGACCACGATTGTGACACCTTAGACCTTTCTTTGTGGTTTCCAGTCAATAGCTCCGTTTTACTGGCCTATCGGTGTTGTTTTACCCCCTTGTGCCAACAGTGTTACCTACATTATCATGGCTCCAGAACACCATTTACTATGTTCTCCATAGGTGACAAACTTGGACATTCCTTCCATTCCTAACTGACATTAGGCTACTCTGTGATATTATCTTCAAGTGTTGCGTAGATTTTACCCCTTAATCATCACCCGGTTTCAATCCAAAGTTTTGTTTAAATCCCATAGCATAGAAGTCATTCAACCCACATTCCGAGGGAAACTAGGGGGTAGGCAATAATGAAGAAGGGCTTATCCCCAAAACGTCGATTCTCCTGTTCCCTGGATGCTGCCTGACCTGCTGTGCTTTTCCAGCAACACATTTTCAGCAGGCAATAAACACTAGCCTTGCCAAGGAGACCCATGTGCCAGGATGAGGGTAAAATGCTCTCATTACCTGTGATCCTGCACAGATTCACAAGTCAGATTCCACAATGCTATTTCGGGGTTCCATTAGTTATTGGATTCCTGATTAGGTTTTCAATTTTTCGTTTTTGTTTGGTGCTCTAATAGCAGATCGTTACAGGTGCTAAGTACATTGGGATCATAATCGATCATTTTGAAACACGAGGAAGGAAATTCTCACTTCCCACTTCAAATGCCTTCATCCCACCTACACTACATTCGACAGGACAATGCACTATTTCTAAACAATTCCAGTCAGCCACCAGCCCACCCAACCACATCGCAGTATCTAGTAGCATCTTGCATATACGTCTGAGGTTAAGTGGAACTTGGGGAAAGGTGACGGTTATATGTCAATTGAGAGTAATTGGGTGAGAAACCAATTGGGTATTTTGTATAGAAGGAGCAAGTAATCAATGCAGTTAGAGCTGATGGCGAGACAATTGGAAAGAAGCTCTAACTGGAAAAAACAAAAACATATGCCTAGACTCCATTTAAACACCAGAGGTAAAACTGTCGGTTATCACCCTAAATCTGTCTAGAGTTGGCAGAGATCTCCAGAAATTGCAATCTGTCATTTCAGAATTGTGAACCAATGCCCCTCCAATCTTATGACACTGTTTGGGGTGAATAGCCAAGGTCTTTTCTCCAGCATGCGGGAGTCTAAAACTCAGTTTAGGGGGAGAGGGGAAAGATTTAAAAAGGGACCTGAGGGGGTAACCTTTTCATGCAGAGGGTGGTACGTGTATGGAATGAGCTGACAGAGGGAGTGGTGGAGGCTGGTACAATTACAACATTTAAAAGGCATCTGGATGGGTATCAATAGGAAGGGTTTAGAGGGATATAGTCTAAATGCTGGCAAATGGAACTAGATTAATTTAGGATATCTGGTCGGCATAGACGAGTTGGACTGAGAGGTCTCTTTCCGTGCTGTATGACTGACACTTCAGAACCGACCTCCCTGGTTAAATCCATCTTTAGATTTTCCAATTCACCCTGAATCTGCACTGCGATGAGGTAATTAGTTATTGTAACACAGTAAGAGGCTGTACAGTGCAAACTTTCAGATTGCTGTTGATACTGATGTTTTAGCCATTTATTCCCCCACATTCCCCTCTTCTCCCAATTCAGGGAGGCACCTCAGATGGTTTTGACTGAAGAACGGCAACCTGAGTGTACCACATGTTAAATGAATGTCAAGACGAACAGAAAGCCAAGTCAACAAATAACCCTGTGGTAAAGGGCATCTGCTGATATGCTGCCCCTAAGTTTTCACCACGTTACAAAACTAAAAGACTGCATCCACTTAATGGTTAGAATAAATCACAGGGCTAGTCTGCCGCCGTGATTGGCTGATCAACGGAAGACCCCTTCAAGTATTACACAGAACAAGAAGTGAGAGACGAGGCGCAGGGAAGGGTTACCTTGATGTACTGCTGAACCTGGGCAGGCTCAAATCCTGTGAACAGCACTGCTGGTGTTGACTCTGGAGGGAGCTTTTTTGATGGTGGTGGCAGATCCTCAATCCTGGTTAGACAGATGACTTGCCGAGTCAGAAACTGTGATCATATCGATGGGAGATAAAAAAAAAACCACACAAAACTACCCAGGTCATCTAGCTCTCTCACCCCGATACCACATGAAGTGCTCTTTTTGTTTTCTCTCTCTCTCGAAGACACAGACTACTGTTCCACAGGCAGATTACAAGCATGTATAGCAGGAGCAAGCAGGCTATTTGATCCACTCCACCATTCAAGATGATCATGGGCGAACTCACTTTAACCTTAAATCCACATTCCCATCTACCCCAGGTAACCTTTCAGCCTCTCTTGTTGAACAAGGAATTAAACTACTGGATTATTAAAGCTGAGGGATAACAGCATACCATTCCTTTCAAAATAAACATTCAGGCAATGACGGTGTCACTGTCTAGGCCAGCATTTATTGCCCATCCCTAATTGCCCAGAAGGCCGGTAGGGGAAAACCATATTGTTGTGGGATAGGCCAGACCAAGTAAGGATGGCAGTTTCCTTTGGTCTTTCTGAATATCGACAATAGAGTTATGACCATCATTAGACTCTTAATCCCAGATATTCATTGGATTCAAATTCCACCACCTGCCACGACAGGATTCAAACCCAGGTCCCCAGAGCATTAGCTGGGTCTGTGCATTAACACTCCAGCAATAATACCACTAGGCCATCGCCTCCCCTGAAACTGTTGGGATTCAATCCCCACACACATGCACATTGGGTTTGAGTGGGTTTGAGTTTGTTTCTCTTTAAAACCATGCGCCTGGTTTGCAGTGCAGTGACGTCAGCAGATGGGGTTCAATTCCCACACTGGCTGAGGATACCACAAAGGTTTCCACGTTCTCAACGTTTCTTTTTGAAAGGATTGTAGATGACACTAAACTTGGAAGTGCAATAAACGGTGCGGAGGATAATACGTGACTTCAGGACACCACAGAAAGGATGGTAAAATGGGTGGCACATGCAATTCGGTGCAGTAAGAAGTGAGGTGATAATGGAATGAGGAGCAACGATATGAGTTAAAGGGGATTGAAGAAAAGAGAGACATTAGCATATGTGTGTACAAATCACTGAAGTTGGCAGGACACTAACAAAGAAATGACTAAATAATGGGATCCCGGGTACCAAAGCAACAAAGTTCTGCTAAACGGAGATAAAACTGGAGGCTGGTTGCAGCTGGAGCACTGTGTCCACTGTGAGTATCCCTCTTTGCAGAGAGACGTTCAGACTTTGTAGAGGATGCAGATGAGATTTACATGAATGACTGGTAAGGTCATACAGTAACTTAACAGGAAGTGCTGAAGAGATTTGATGGACGTGTTTAGTATCGTGAAAGATTCAAATACAGTAAATAAAGGGAGGCTACTTCTAACTGATAAAGGGTAGGAACCAGAGGGCTAAAGGCAATTGCCACATGAACCAAAGATAACAGTGGGGGAAACCTTTCTTAGGAAATGTGGTGATAGGATTTGGAATGCACTACTTGAGAGGTTAGTGGAAACAGATTCAAAAATGAGGAAATTGGATAAATGCAAAAAGGAGAAACAAATTGCAGGAAGAGTGGGGAGTGGGACCAAATGAATTGCGCCTTGAAAGGGCTAGCACATGTTTGATGGGCAGAGGGGCCTCCTTCTGTACTAGTTTTGTTCTGCGTCTCGTCAAGAGTAGGCCAATGTCTGATCCATCAATTTAACATTTAAAAAGTTAATGACAAATACATTATGTAGCATTGTGATTACTTGAATTACAATTTTAAAAAATGCATTCCATTAAATTCCAAAAGCACTCAAGTTGAGGACAGCAAGAGTTTAAGACAACAATTTGGAGATTTATGTAATGCAAGTTGTTTCACATTTGTGTAGGTAAAAACAAGGAATGCAGATGCTGGAACCAGAGTCGAGATTAGAGTGGTGCTGGAAAAGCACAGCAGGTCAGGCAACATCCCCCGGATGCTGCCTGACCTGCCAGCACCACTCTAATCTAGACTCCTGTTTCACATCTGTATTGTACTTCAGAGACATTGAATGGAGAGTTAAGGAAAACCACAAAACAAACCAAACAAGGACGACAGTAACTGGAGACACCAAATAACAGCAGTCTGTCACAAACTGGCCAAGTCTCTTGAACTCTATAATTGCACATTCTCCACCACACAGGCCAATGCAACAATAAATCTCAAACTCAATGAGAAAAGCTATGGTCATAGTCACCTTACCTTGCTCTTTTCACAGGAGGTGGAACGTTATAATCATTTTGTTTCTGTTTAATCTGGAGACGTACATTCTGCAAGGTAAAAGACAGACCATCAGGACACCTTTAGCAGGTTCACAGAGGAAAGAAACACATCACTCGTCTCAATGGGAGCTACGCCAGCAATGGTGTTCCACACAAGTCCTTCTTCATCTCATACCCAATACTCCTGACATAGTCTTTCATTTATTTTCCCCTTGCACTTATGTAATTTCCTCATGAAGAGGATCTACACAATTGATCTAATCTACACCCAGAGATAGGAACTTACTTGGTTGGGTAAGGAAATCTCTCCCGAACCCCTTTAGTTAGGCCACACTTCAAATATTGTGTACAATTGTGGTCACCACTCTACGAAAAGGATGTAGATGCTTTCGAGAGGGTACAGAAAAGGTTTACCAAGATGCTGCCTGCTAATGGGGGAATTTTAGCTCTGAAGAAAGATTGGATCAACTGGGTTTGTTATCACTGGAATGCAGCAGGTTGAGGGGCCGCCTGAAAGAAGTTTAGAAGATTGTGAATGGCATGGACAGTGGCAAGTATGAGACTTTTTCCCGGGGGTTGGGTGGGGGGGGATCTCACACACAAAGGGTGGTGAGTGCTTGCAATGCATTGCCAGAGGTGGTGGTGGAAGCAGACAGAATAGCAGCTTTCAAATAGCACCTGGACAAATACATGGTTAAGAAGAGAATAGAGGGATATGGATCCTCTAAGTGAAGACAGTTACAGCATAAAAGTGCATGATGTGTCAGCACAGGCTTGGAGGGCCAAAGGGCCTGTTCCTGTACTGTATTGTTCCATGTTCTTTCACAGTTATCACAGGCTATTTTCCATTTATGGCCCTAACTCTCCTGTGAAAACATCGGTTATGTGTCTAGGAGAAAGTGAGGACTGCAGATGCTGGAGATCAGAGTAAAGAGTGTAGTGCTGGAAAAGCACAGCAGGTCAGGCAGCATCCAGGAGCAGGAGAATCGACGTTTCAGGCATAAACCCTTCATCAGTTTCCTGAGGCTCAAAACATCGATTCTCCTGCTCCTCGGATACTGCCTGACGTGCTGTGCTGTTCTATGTCTACCTTTACAAAGAGCTCTCCAAGATTGAGAAGACATCACGTTTGCAAGCTCCATTCCTGAGAGAGATGTGGGCATCACCAGTTGGTCAGCATTTATTGCCCATCCCTGGTTACCCTCAAGAAGAAATCTGAACCACTGTGGGTAGACCCACAATGCTGTCTGGGAAGGAATTTCTAAGTGAAGTCTATCAACTTGCTAACTCAACTACAAGTTACCAATGTATAAGGCAATTTACTCCATATTGTTGTGATTCAAAACATTAAAGTTTTCTCCCCATCGATGTGCCAGACCTGTTGAAGTTTTCCAGCACTTTCTGCCTTACTTCCAGAATTCCAACATCCACAGTCTTCATTTTCATTTACTATTGCCTCAGTTTATAGGGGAGGTGATGGCCTAATGGCACTATTGCTAGACTGTCAATGCAGAAATCCTGCCTTGGCAGATGATGGAATCTGAATTCAATTTTTAAAAATCTGGAGTTCTAATGGTGTCCATGAAACTGTTGACAATGATCAGGAAAAAACATATCCATCTGGTTCACTAATACCATTTAGGGAAGGACATCTGCCAAACTCATCTCGTCTGGCCTACATGTGACTCCAGCAACGGGCTGACTCTCAACTGCTTTCAGGGGAATTATGGCTGGGCGATAAACCCTGACCTAGCCACACCCCGTCTTAATTCATCAAGGAACAGCGCAATTAAAGATGCTGGCTGTAGGCATCTTTGGAGCAGGGAATTGGTGTGGAATGCTAACACCTCCCAGAAACATCACCAAAAGCTATCATATGCTTGACACAAAGCTGCTCACGGCATTCAGTTCAGGTTATGCAAGGGTTACTTGGCTCATGATTCTGCAGCCTGGGTATAAAAACAGACAAAAAAAAAAACTGAGAGGCGAGAGTAATTGCTCTTGACAGTGAAGCTGCCTTGGATGAGAGTGCGGCACCGGGGAGCTCCGAAAAACTGCAGCCAATGGGAACTGGGGGAAACACGCTGCAGACTGAAGCCTGAAGTAGCAGAGAGGGAGATAATGGTGGCTACAGTCTGGCACCAGGAAAGGGTCCTCAGCTGAAACATCTTCAGCTCTTTCAATAATGACCCTCTCTTGATCCTAAGGTCGGGAGTGGGGCTGGTTGCTGATGATAGCAAAACAGTCTCAACAGTTTCCTGTGTCAGAGAACTCCACAGGCTCACCAATCTCTGGGCAAAGAAATTCCTCCTCATCTCAGCCCTAAAAAGGCCCACCGTTGAGCGTTAAGACTCTGAACCCCGGGTTCTGGATTCTGCAGTCGTCAGGAAAATCCTTCCACCCTGTCAGAATTTCTTACGTTTCTATGAGGTATATCTCCCGATTTTCTCAACTCTGGTAAATACAAGCCTAACTGTTTCAGTCTCTTCCCAATATGTCAGTCCTGCCATCCCAGGAATCGGTTTGGTAATCCTTCTTTGCAGTCCCTCAACGTCATTTCTCAGACGCTGAATTTAAATTCCACCAGCTACCATGGTGGGACTCGAGTCCATGCCCCAGTGCATTGCCTGGGCCTATGGATCATTTGAGCAATTTTTATCACTATGTCACCATATCCTCTTAAGATAAATGCAAATGCTTTCTTTAGCCAAGGTATTTTGATGTACATCATTTGCATTGAAATAATGAACCTGCTTTGGTTTGATTAAAGCAAATCAACTCAATCTCCCACAAGTCTACACGCATGGCTTTTAGACTTAATCTGGGGAAAAAGGACAAAATTCAGGAGAGGGTGAAAAAGGGGGTAAAAACTACATAGCAGCAGTCAACACTTGAGACAGAGGGTAATTAAATATGGTCATACCATCAACAGCTCCGGAGAGATCTTCAGTGGCATCCGCCAAGCAGCTGGAAACAAAAATGAACAGAATTTAACCAAATCTTTATCTACCAATGATACAAATGCCACAGAAAATATTGCATGCAATTCTGGTTGCCACATTAGCAGAAGGATGTGGATGCTTTGGAGAGGGTGCAGAGAAGGTTTAACAGGATGTTGCTTGATCTGGAGGGTTTTAGTTATGGAGGAGAGGTTGGATAAACTCATCGTTTTCACTGGAAATTCAGAGACTGAGGGGCTCCATTTACAAGTATACAAAATTATGAGAGGCATAGAAAGGGAGGAGGGTCAGATGCATTTTGTTCTGTTCTATTCTTTGTTCTCCATGAATATTTTTACAGGAAGGATGGACAGAGGATGGATAACTTAATCACCTTCTCAAAAATAAGAATGGCATCTTACAGATATTTAACTACCTTTAAATTTAGGATAGCTTTAGCACAAAGGATGATAGCACATTACTAGAGTGCTGGCGGTGCTTTTCGAATTTCGGGTTTTGTTTAATTTTGTCTGAAATAGGAGTAGCTGATCTACTGCTTCCATTAAGAAACTGAGCTTTGTCAACACGGGCTACAACAAAACTGTGAAAAATGGAACTTGGAACAGAGAGAGAGAGAGAGAGAAGTTCTGGAAATGCATTGTGTGTTGGTCAGGGTTCAATATGTCGAGTCAGCTTACGAACTGGTGAGGATGTCTAGCTGAAGAATAGCAAGATAAGTCCGCTCGGACTTTATTCATGAGGCAGATACGGGGTTTGGGGGGGTGGGCGGGCTTTTAGATAAGCACATGAATATGCAAGGAATGGAGGGATTATGGACCAAGGGCAGGCAGAAGGGATTAGTTTAACTTGGCATCATGTTTGGCACAACATTGTGGGCTGGAGGGTCTGTTCCTGTGCTGCACTATTCTACGAATGATGGTGAAAATTCAACATGGCAACCAGCTCGGGTTTCAACTTGGCTGAGGGATCCAGATGAACCTCTCATCTTTTGCCATTCCATGAAAGCCAGATGAATTTGGCAGCTGAAAATTTCACATACGATACCTAAAAGGTTTGAAACCAGTTGTGGATTGGGGGCAAGAGGGTCCTGGAGGTTGAACACTGTGTAGCGACTGTGCTGAATCTGTCGCAATGCGTCGAAGTTCCCGAGGAGAATGTCACAGAGCCACTGAGCGTTCACACACGGTATCCTCCACTCCTTCGCCTTCTCGTATTTCAATCCACACGGTCTGTTCTCAAGACAAGCCACCGGGAAAGTAGAGTCAGTTCACTTTCAAATCAAACACCAAGAGGAAATCTCACCATACTGTACCCTGAAAATGAATTCTCAACGGTGTCTATTACATGGCATTTTGGAGAAATTTGGGGGTAACATCATTTTATGATTTCAATATTTTTTGTAAAGTTGTCCGATAATCATTGAAAACAAATTCAGCTTGTTCACCAGTGTCCTTCGGGATTAGGAAGCTACTGTCCTTATCAATGGCAGAGCCAAAACACCAGAAAGATCTGACAACTGCAAGGTGGTGTCATATCCAGACCGTACAGCTCAGTACCTAGGTGAATTTCCTCACATGAGAACTTCCTCAATAATTATGAATAAGAACCTGATTAAGAAATTTTCAGGGATCAGATCATAGAATTATGCAGTAGAGAGCCTTCAACCCATCGAGGCTGTACCACCCAAAATACACTACAATCCTCACGAGTCCCGCTGTCTCACACTGGGCTCAGCGCCTTGAATGATATAGCATTTCAAGCGCTCATCAAGTACTTTTTAAAGTTTGCGAACTTTTCCACCTCCACTACCCTTGCAGGCAGTGCATCCCAGACCTCCACCACCTTACTCCCTTGTTACGGACCTTTTGCCTAAGGGGACAGCTGCTTTTGGTTTACACTGTCCATACTCCTTATTATCTTATACACCTTGATGTACTCCAGCCTCTCTTCATAGCTGAGATACTCCAGCCCAGGCAATACCTTGGTGTGGTATCTATTGCTCTTGCTTGCACAACAGAAATAAGTCTACCACACTACAGTGAGCTGGTTTGCTTTTGAAAATAAATAACTTTTCTAATATTGTTTCATATATCAGGCAACTTGACTTTCTTACCGTTGCCTGCATGCATGTAATTGGTTTGCGCCAGCTATTGCATTGTCAGAGATCACTTTATCTAGTAAAATCATAAGGAGCACAGATGAGGTGAACAGCAAAGGTCTTCTAGGTGATGCTGGAGATCAGAGTCTAGATTAGAGTGGTGCTCGAAATGCACAGCAGGTCAGGTAGCCTCTGAGGAGCAGGAGAATCGACGTTTTGGGCAAAAGCCCAAAGGTCGTTTCCCAAGGGTGGGGGCGTTCAAAAGTAGGGGGCAGAGGCTAATGGTTACAGGAAAAAAGATTGAAACAGGACTCGAGGGGTAACGTTTTCACACTGTGTGGGGTGCATGCATAGGATGAGTGAGAGGAGGTGCTGGAGGTTGGTATTACAACATTTAAAAGGCTGGGTACATGAATAGGAAAGGTTTAGAGGGATATAGGCTCATTTGCCAGCATGTGGCCCAAGTCAGATTGGGATGTCTGGTCAACGCAGATGAATCAGACCGAGGGGTCTGTTTCCATGCTGTACGACTCTCAGGTATTGTTATTCTCCTGACTAGGACACTTTCTCCCAGCAATTTTTAAAAACTGTGTGTTAATTTGCAGGCAAGATAACTCTAAACAAACCTCTGAGCCAAGTGTTAATGAAGCCTAAAGTCACTTAGTGACTCTTACGTGGTATGCATTTGTGTGGTTACAGTACAAAAGGTAATCATAAAGTCATTCACAACAGTAGCAATTTGTAAGAAATATTGCAGACCGGCTGCTTATCCGTTAGTGAGACAGCAGATGGTCTCGAACAGTTGGCGGTTCTGCTTGCGAGCAATCCATGGCAGACAACAACTGATATCTTTAGAAACAAAGATCTTTATCGTTTAGAAGGAGAATGCAATGGAGTGTCACTGAATTAACCCCAAGTGTTATATACAGCTTGAATGCAAAATCAACTGTGGTACTTATCCTATTTTCCAACTAAAACATACATCGATATCCTGTGTCCCATTAGCATATGTCCCCCACTTGCCAGTTTATTATCACCAATAATTGTGAACATATGATGCTCTAACACAAGGGACTGGGATCCTTCACTACAAAATGCAGAGGTTCTGTGCTTGTGCATCAAGATCAGCACTAAATGCAGAAAAATGATTCCAACCATTCACCATTCTTGAAGCACTCGGTCTTGCCCTGACATTTGTCTTCACAGTATGCTATTCTTTTCTAAAGCTGCAGAATGGTAGCTGTAATAATGGTGCAAAATACAACACCATCAAGTGTCTCCCCTGTCCTAGAGACAGAACAGTTGTGGACCAGATTTGCAAAAAAGGTGCAAATCCCAATTGCAGTAAGCCCCCTTCAGAGTGCTTGTAGTCACGAGCTAGTTCCTAACCACAGAGACCTGCTCACTAGTTGCCTGTTTCTGGATCAATGGTGCTGGAAGAGCACAACAATTCAGGCAGCATCCGACGAGCAGCAAAATCGACGTTTCGGGCAAAAGCCCTTCATCAAGGGCTATTGCCCGAAACGTCGATTTTGCTGCTCGTCGGATGCTGCCTGAATTGCTGTGTTCTTCCAGCACCACTGATCCAGAATCTGGTTTCCAGCATCTGCAGTCATTGTTTTTAACTAATTGCCTGTGCTCACTGGCTAATACTGCCCAAGAAACTGTCTCCAGGGCCTCACTGCTCCTTACTTCTGTCAGCTCCTACAGCCTCTCAACTGTTCACGACCTCAGCTTTCCTGCAATTCTGGCCTCTTGCGCATCCTTGAGTTTAATAACTAAACTAAAATCATTGAACTGCGGGTGCTGAAAATCAGGAACAGTAACTGCTGGAAAAACTCAGCAGGTCTGGCAGCATCTGTGGAGAGAAAGCAGAGTTAACATTTCCAGTCCAACGATCCTTCTTCAGAACCCACTGTGGCTGCACAAACAGATGCCTGGGACAAAAGCTCTGGAATTGTCTCACCAAATCACTGTTACAAGACACTCCTCATGAGCTACTGCTCTGTTGAAGGCTTGGTTGACTTGCACACCTTCTAATGGAATCACATCCTCCCCATAGTGAGGCCGTGACCCGAACTGCAAATAGTACTCCAGTTATAGTCTAACCAAAGTCCTGTATAGCTCCAACATGACCACCCTGTTCTTATAATCTATACCTACCACTTATAAAGGTCAGCATCCCATATGAATCATAGAATCCCTATAGTGTGGAAACAGGCCCTTCAACCCAACAAGTCCACACTGACCCTCAGAAGAGTAACCCACCCAGACACATTCTCCTACTACTCTACATTTACCCGACTAATGCACCTAACCTACACATCCCTGAACACTGTGGGCAATTTAGCACGGCCAATTCACCTAAGCTGTACATCTTTGGACTGTGGGAGGAAACTGGAGCACCCGGAGGAAACCCACACAGACACAGGGAGAATGTACAAACTCCACACAGACAGTCACCCGAAGCTGGAATCGAACCCAGGTCCCTGGCGCTGTGAGGCAACGGTACTAACCACTGAGCCTTTTTAATTACCCAATTAACCTGCTCTGTCATCTTCAGGGATCAGTGGACAAGCACTCCAAGATCTCTCTGTTCCTTTGAGCTTCCAAGTGTCTTGCTATTCATTGAGTACTCCCATGTTCCATTCCTCCTCACATTTATCAGGGTTAAATTCCAACTGGCATGGAGTTGGCCATCTGACCAAACCATTTATATAGGAATGGATGGTCATCAACAAACCTAAATTCAGAACTCAGAATAAGAAAACGTGTAACATATTACCGTAATTTGGATTTTTAAGTAGAGATAAAATAGGTCCTGTGAAGCTAACTTTGTTTTAAAAGTTCAAAAGGTGTTTTGAAGAGTTAACTAATCAAATCATTTCAAGAAGGCATGTGATTTGAATGGTCTCCAACAGGATACTTGTGACATTCATTGACGAAGCTGAAGTTTTGATATGTACAGAAAGCCAGTAAGGTTCTGATGGATTTGAGTTTAGTTCAGAACCAGGTTTCAGTTCAGAAGATGTAAGTTTCAGTACAGAAAGATAGTACGTGCAAGCCAAGCTACAAAACTTCAAACTGAAAGAGTTTATCTGTAGCAGTGTGTGTCGTGGTTTTTAAGCTGCCAAACTGGGAAAAAAAGTGGAGGCCACAAGAAACGAATAAAGATTTCAAGGCCATCAAAACCAGTAAGTCAGTAAAGTAAGAGGGCGGCATAGTGGCTCAGTGGTTAGCACTGCTGCCTCACAGCGTCAGGGACCTGGGTGACTCAGGTGACTATCTGTGTGGAGTTTGCACATTCGCCCAGTGTCTGCATGGGTTTCCTCCGGTTTCCTCCCACAGTCCAAAGATGTGCATGCTAGGCAAATTAGCCATGCTAAATTGCCCATAGTGTTAGGCGTTACTGTCTGAGAGAAATGGGTCTGGGTGGGTTACTCTTAGGGTCGGTGTATACTTGTTGGGCCGAATGGCCTGTCTCCACACTGTAGGGAATCAAATTGAATCGAATCTAATAAATCAAAGGATTAAGATAGGAGTGACATTTTGCAGGGATTGAGAATCTATAAAGGATGTTGCTAGGGAAAAAAAAGGTTAAAACTTTGTTTTGCAGTTTACCTTAGTATTATTTTGAACTGCTTGTTCCAGTTATAAACATATTATTCCAGTAATAAACTCATTATTCTTTTGTGGAAAAATACTGCCAATCTTGAATATATTCAATGACTAACAAATCACAAAAAAATTAAACTCATTATCTATCAAGCCAGTTTTCATTCAGGGATCGGACTTGGCCAGTATTACCATCAGCTGAGATAATAACAGAAGAAAACGTTTCACCCAAAGAACGATGAGAATGTGGAGTTAAATACAACATGAAGGTTGAAACGAATCGTATAGATGTATTTATGGGGAAGCCAGGCAAGCATGCAGAGGAGGAAGGGAACAGAGAATAATAAATGATAGATTCAGATGAGTAAAGATAGAAGCTAGAATGCAGCATGAACATTAATATGGACTGGTTGGGCTGAAATGCCCCACCTCTGTGCCATTTATCTTATGTAAAGGTCCTGTTTGCTTACTTCCGTGCCCCCTCCCCTCGGATTTTAAAATTCTGTACAAATAGAATCAAATGCCTTTCAGTTTAGAACTTGACAAAGCATCAAGTGACTAAAGACTGAAGCCCGTTACAAAAACATTCTCGGCTAGCCCAGATCAAAAGAAAATGTTCAAAATTGAATCAAATTTACCATCAAAACACGCTCGAAACAATGGGTTGCACGAGCAAAGTGTCCAGCTTAAATCAGTCATGGACACACGCTCACCACCAGCACCAGCAAATTCTCTTATTGAGATCCAAACATCCGAGCAAGTGGGACTTCAGTTAGAGAGACTGTGGAAGTGAGTCTAATTCAAGCAGAGTTAAAAATAAAAATCACACAACACTTGGCTATAGTCCAACAGATCCTATAGACTAGCTAACTGATGTCGGAGCAGCACTCCAAAGGCTTGTACTTCCAATTAAACCTGTTGGGGTATAACCTGGTGTTATGTGATTTTTAAACTTTGTCCACCTCAGTCTAACACCGGTACCCCCACATTATACTTGCAGCAGGTCAGAGAATGTCAAAAGAAGATTTCATTGAGATATTTTCAAAAACGCAGTCTTTACAATATCAAAATGGTTGGTCATCAGAGGTCACAGATATTAAAAAAAAGCAGGGACAAGATGAAGAAAAGTAAAATAAAGAGTTATGATCTGGAAGAGTTAAAATCTGTAAAGCCTGAAAGGGTTGCCGGAGCAGATTGAATTGCAACTTTTAAGATGTTAAATACCTGACGGAGGAAAAACAAACTTTGCAATGCTGAAGGTTAAGTGAAATTGCGTGGGTCCATTTGGATTGGTCATTCAAAAGGACTAACATAGGCATAATGGGTCAAATGGCCTAATCCTGTGCTGTACCCATTCAATAAAACCTTAAGCGAGAAGTATTTTTAGTTTAGAATTCCGACCGAATTGCATTCTGCCACATTAGCTCTATCACTGCCACTTAGAGTTGTCTCCCATTAACTCCTGCGCTCTCTTCACCCACTCAACTGCTCCAGCCCACAAACACTTGAAAGTTATGACAGGTAGTCTTTGGAAAAAAAGACAGGGAATCATGATGAACCATAATTACAGCAAATGTACCTTTGACTACCAATTATTTCACTCAAGAAAGCAGTTGACCATCATTGCTCTCAAGAGTACCAGACCTTCAGGCATGAAACTGTAATAATTCACTCCAGATTACCTTGATACTCTCCGTAAAAGGATTCTGTACAAAATTGCTTACCGTCATTTTAAAGGTGTACTCAACCAAACACATTACAAGCCAATGAAATACTAAAGAAAAACTTGGCAGACAGCACATCAGAATTAAGCTGGTGAAAGCCAATGTCTTTTTCTTTTGCGGTGACAAACAGTACCCTTCACTAACAATCACCGCCATTTCACATTAACAATAAAGAACTTACTCTTTGCAGATGAGGACAGTGTTGCTGCGGCAGAGGTATCCCGTGTACTTGGCCCCGGCTAAATAACCCATCAGCTTCAAGTCAGCTCGATCGTTATCCATGAAGCCAGTGACAGAAATCATCTGCAAAGTCACAGGAAACAGTTCAGTTTGTTTTTCCAGACCTGCTCCACCAAAGCACCTTTCATCCATGGACAGCAGAGAGAGGTGAAGAAAAAGACAGCACAAATAAATAGGAAACCAATCTTTCCCACCATGCCAGCTTACTTAAGACAAAGAACCTTTCTGATCCTCAGACACACTATACACCGCACTGATGCTTAAGTGCAGCATTCTGGAATCGCCAGTTAAATTGAGGATTTATTTCTTGATCTGTCCAATACATTGGTAAACCTGCCTCTGGGTTTGGTATTTCACATGTTTATTCGTTAGTCTGGTCGTTGCCAAAGTGAAACTGTGCACCAAAAGTAACAAAAAAATCAGGCGTTGTTATTGCGATGGGGAGCTGGTGAGGCCACAATAGAAACGCTTTGAGTAATTTTAATTTTGGTTACCCTCTCCTTCGACAAGCACGATCCAATGTTGGGCTCAAGGACCCTGGACGTTAGTGAATAATCGAGGCACTCCATTAAAGCTTTGCTTTTCAAAGTTTGGATACACACCAGCTCATTTAAAATGTTGTGAAGAACATAACTGTCAGTAAAGGGATCACGAGTTACAGGGATAAGGCAGGAAAATGGAGATGTGGATAATCAAGTCAGCCGCACTCTCCCTGAAAGGTGTAGAAGACTCTATAGGCTGAATGACCTCCTTCTGTCCCTTTGTTTCGAGGGAGAGGGCCAGCTAGTTACCTTATATTATTTTGGAGATTTACTGGCAACATGTGGAGGCTTCTCGAGCTCCTTAACTTCCCATTTTACAGATTTTACAGCCCCACTTCAGCCGGGGGATCACCACAACCACAGAGCTCCTCGGCCATCGTGATGAAGCAACTGTAGCTTGTTGAGCTTTGTCAGCTGGGGAAGGTCCGGACTGGAAGATTATGCAAATGGCAGTACAAAAACTGGCCCATGGGCTAACAGACGTGACTCCTGGTACAGCTCATCCCAGGACATGATTACTGTCTACTCCCCCACCATCCACCTCCCTACAAGTCCTCCCAATACTGAGGAACTATGACACACTCTCTTGTGCTCTCTCAGGACATCATTATTGCTAATGCACTCAAAAATAGGCCATGCACAAAGCACAATCTTTCTTGGGTTCAACCCAACCTCTGAACACAAGACAGCTATTATTTCAGCCAACTGAACTTGTCAGTAGCAATGTTTCAACAAGTCCGACAGCTTTCCTTAGCATTCTGATTCAGGACCCCTCTATAATTGCTTTCCAAAGAGAATGGATGAAATGAATGGTTTAAAAAGTTTAAATAATTAAATCAGTTCTGGACACAGGCTCTGTTGCGCCTCGATTCTATTATGGCCATCTGTCTAATATTAAACTGTCAAATGGACCTTTGAGTAATAGCTGTTCCTCTGACAATGTGTCTAAAGGGACAGTAAACTGCAAGCAATCCTCAAAGATAAAAATCAGGGTTCAAAATCAGTATAAATAACAGAATAAATTAAGTACACAGTGACAGCACTGATACTTTTCAGAGGAAGATAGAGACAAATTTTCTACTTTATTAACCATTGTTAAATTGAATTTAAATCAAACTGAACCAATTCATCATTTTACAGCTAGGTGCAAGTTACCAATGATGCAACAGCTTTAAACTTAGTGTTTCTAAGTCAGTGCTTCTAAGTTATCATTTCTAAGAACTGAGTTAGTAGCTCTCTCATTTTCAATCACAGAGTTCCAGGATCAAACCCTACTTCACTGCCCTCAGAAAAAATTCCAGGTTGATATCCAGGGGAGTACTGAGGCACACTGCACTGTCAGAGGTGCCTCGTCATTAAACACAGGATTTAAGGGTGTTGCCAGGGTTGGAGGGTTTGAGCTATAGGGAGAGGCTGACTAGGCTGGGGCTGTTTTCCCTGGAGTGTCGGAGGCTGAGGGGTGACCTTATAGAGGTTTAGAAAATCATGAGGGGGCATGGATAAGGTAAACAGTCAAGGTCTTTTCTCCAGTGTACAGGAGTCGAAAACTAAAGGGATTAGGTTTAAAGTGAGAAAGGGAAGATTTAAAAGGGAACACCGGGGCAACTTTTTCACACAGAGGGTGATGCATGTATGGAATGAGCTGCCAGAGGAAGTGGTGGAGGTTGATACAATTGCAATATTTAAAAGGCAGCTGGATGGGTACATGAATAGGAAGGGTTTAGACGGATATGGGCCAAATGCTGTCAAATGGGACTAGACTAATTTAGGATATCTGGTCGGCATGGACGAGTTGGACCAAAGGGTCTGTTTCTGTGCTGTACATCTCCATGACTAGCTTGGGTGGAGTCATTGTGCTATTTTGAACAAGGGAAGGGAAGTTATTCCTGGCATTTGGTCAATATTTACCCCTCAATGTCACAAAAATAAAATCTGTTGGTCATCATCACATACCTGTTAGAGGGAGCTCGATGGGTCTCAAATTGGCCACTATGTTTCTGACATTACAACAACTACGCTACCCTGAAGTGCTTCTTTAGCTCTGGATGATCTTCGCGAAGTCCAGTAGTGATGTCAAGTGCCAGATAAATGCAATCTTTCTGTGCTTATTCAGTCCTCATTTTATGATTAAGATGTCAGAAAAGTAATGTCAATGGAAGAAAGAGCAGGAAATCCATTATGAAAGAATACTGAATGCAAAAGACAAAGGCTTTATACCAGTGACTCAGTCAGCTTTAGCACTTGGCTCTTATCTCCTGTTTAAATGTCATCATGCCATTAGACTCTAACTCAAACAAAAAAAAAATTAAAAAATCGGCATGAGGCACATGGTCACAGAGACTGAATGAGGCAACTGATGCTATGCATCGGCTTATTATCCACTCAATTACTGAGCTCACCAATTGTTCTGAATGTCAGTACAAACAAGAGTAGCTGACAACAATAAACCCGATTATAAGAATATGTGCAGTAGGTTATATTGCATTGCATATTAGCAAACATACGCCGTTTCCCACTCTATCTAGAGTACTGCATTCGCTGCTCACAATGTGGTCTCCCCTACGTTGGGGAAACAAAGCGTAGACTGGGTGACCACTTCACAGAACATCTACAGTGTGTAAAAAGACCCTGAGCTTCCAGTTTCCTACCATTTCAATACCCCACCCTGCTCCCTTGCCAACATCTCTGTCCCAAGTTTGCTGCAGTGTTCCAGCAAAGCTCAGCACAGGCTGGGAGGACAGCACCTCATTTTCTGTTTGGGGACTCTACAGCCATCTGGATTCAGTGTCGAATTTAACAATATTAGGGCTTGAGGTACCTACCCCCAAACCCCACTCCTACCTAAAACCCATCATTAGCTACAAATAGACCCCATTAGCAGCCATTCATTCTCCTAGGGGGACCGCTATCCAATCTTTTGTCCGTCCAAGGGTTCTTCTCCCTCTTTAGGTTCCATCTCCACTTGTCACTTACTCCTTAACCCCTCTGACAGTCTGTCAATTTTCAGTCTCACTAGACGCCCATGGCATATTACCCACAAACTGATCCACTTTCTAGCTCACAATTAATAAAATTAACGAAAATTTCCCAAGCAGCCATCTTTTGGAGAGACTTGAAAGAGGCCAAAGCGGTCAGATCATGTCCCCAGGCATGACTGAAGGAAGGGTCGAGGGAAATTTCCCTATGGTCCCAGTACATATTATCTAATGTTTTGACCCCTCAAATCAGCATTACCAAGTACGAGTTGACCTAATGGCTATCACACCTCGCTTTCTGGAGTTTTCGGTGTACAAACTGGTTGACATGTTTATGCCATTACAAGTGACAACACTTCAGAAGTACATCATTGGGTGCACCGCCCTGTGGGAAGTCAAATGTTTTTTTAAATGTGTTCATGGTTAATGGAGGAATTGCTGGCTAGGCTGGTCGGTTTGCTGGTGCAACAGGTAATTTGGAACGCAAACGGAATGTTATCTTTCATTGCTAGAGAGATTGAATTTAAAAGCAGGGAGATTATGTTGCAGCTGTATAGGATGCTGGTGAGGCCACACTTAGAGTACTGCGTGCAGTTTTGGTCTCCTTACCTGAGGAAGGATGCACTGGCACTGGAGGGGGAGCAGAGGAGGTTCACTAGGTCGATTCTGGAGTTGAGGGGATTGGCGTATGAGGACAGACAGTGTAGACAGGGATTACATTCATTTGAATTTAGAAGAATGAGGGGATATCTTACAGAAACATAAAATTATGAAGAGGATAGATAAGATAGAAGCAGGGAGGAGGTTTCCACTGGCAGGTGAAACTAGAACAGGAAGGTAATTAGGGGGGGGGGGGGCAGATTTAGGACTGAATTAAGAAGGAATTTCGTCACCCAGAGAGGGTTGTGAATCTGTGGAATTCCCTGCTCAGTGAAGTAGTTGAGGCTTCCTCACTGAATGTTTTTAAAGCCAAGATAGATAACTTTTTGAATAGTAAAGGAATTAAGGGTTATGGTGAGAGGTTGGGTAAGTGGAGCCGAGGCCATGAAAAGATCAGCCATGATCTTAGGGAATGGTGGAGCGGGCCCAAAAGGCCGGACGGCCTACTCCTGCTCCTTAATGTTCTTATTTATTGCCCGGAGAGCAATGAAGAGGTAACCATTCTGCTGGGAGTCTGGAATCACATGTAGACTCAGACCAGGTAAAGATAGCAGATTTCCTTCCTTAAGTTTTGTGAACCAGATGAGTTCTTACAATAATAATTGACAGTGGTTGCCATTAGCTCAGTTCTTCAGCCTACTTTTTACCGAACACAGATTTTACTACCTGCCATAGTGGGATTCAAACCCTCATTACCAGAACCTTATAGTCTGGGCTCTGGATTCTCAGTCCAGTGACATTAGCACCATGCCACGGAAAGTGCAATATATACGCTCCACCTTCTTTTTAAACGTGTATTGCTCAAGAAATATGAGGACACCACTTGAGTTCTAGCAATCCCAGTCACTCAACGGCACATGTCGCCTGGTGGTAGGTTACTCACGTGCTGTGAACACGGCTTGCCTCCTGGCGGGAAAGCGACCGGAAAATGCAGCCCTCGATGAGGTGGAATCATCTTCTTCTTCTTTAAAATGGTGTTCAACCAATGAGCGGTGATGCATCGCTTTCCTTCTCTCAAGGCCTAGTAACAGAAGGACAACGTTAAATGTTAAGAAAACAATGGTCCCAAAATGATCGTGTTGAAGTACTGCCAACAGGACATGCAAGACAATGAAAAAAAAAAGAGGGAAGATCATAACTCTGTGGCTACAGGACTAGGCTTCAACTGAGCTCATCAATGCTGCACTCAAGTTTCAAGCACACTACTGCCACTGAAACCCAGCCTGCCAATGCTTGGTGAAGGATGCTGATAAATCTCAGGCCAACTGCATTGACCAGGAACTCAAGATGGTTACCAACACAGGAAGCATCTGGAAATATGCCCACCTTCTATATCTGCAAACTCAACTTCGATATCAATGTGAAGCTCTTCACATTCCAAAGCCCATCGCTGACTCCTCTTGGTTGAAGGAAACTGCAATTCTAAGAAATCCCAAAAGAATACTGTTTTGGACTGAGGTCAGGAGACAGAAATAAGGGGAAATAAATTGTCAGCTAGGAAAATGTTATATTGAACAGCCTGCAGGAAGATGCAATCTATCCATGTCTGTATGCAGTTGAGTAAAGGCGAAAGCTGCGTGTTTTATTTGACAAAGAAACTGTATAAGGTCATTAAAGGATGAATAACATTGATTGGGCTGGGTGGGGGTGGGGGCAGAAAGGGAGAACAACGACACTAATGAGTGGAATTGGAGGGTATGCACTAAAAGGAATTAAAGTGGAAAGAAGAAATGCTTCATGGCGCAGAATGATTCAAATTAACTGCTTCAAATTCTAAAGGGATGCCTTCTATCATTGGAACTGCTGTGATCAATTCTCTCAAGAGCACAGAACTAACTAATGAGTCACAGTGAGGAACCGGATTTATTCTTTTGTCAAATGCTTCTGTAACAGTATTGACTGTGGCTCACCAGGGATCAACTGGAAAAGGTTAATTACATCCCAGAAAGGTTACCCAGTATCCCAAAATACTGAGATCAGATAGAACACCGTTGATATTAAATGGAAGTGTAACATTCAGATTTATTCTTATTGCGGTTCTTGGCAAACACCATCAGCATTTGCAGTTCCTTCCCTCAAAATCGCCTCAACTTGGATGCGTCACAGAAGTTTACAAAGACAAACCCATGTGGGACCAATAGTCCATGTTTCACACAAGTCACCTTCCTTCATCGTGCTCTATCTATACATCTGACTATTCCTTCCTCCCTCACGTATTTAACTGCGTTAGTGCTCGTCGCCTTCATTACTTCATGTGACAAGGGGGTGAACTTCCCATTCTGAGTAAATCAAGTTCTCTCTCAAATTCCTGACTGGATTTGAGAGTGATTGATCAATATTTAATCATGCATAGTATTAGACTCTCACTCCCAAATCACACTGGCTTCAGGCTACCAGCACCAAAAATTACATTTTTTTTTCATTCTGCTCACTCTTACAGAAAGAAGATTATCCCACAACTATGGGCCAACAGTTTTAAGAATGGAAGAATGAGGAGCAGGAGTAGGCAATTCAGCCCCTCGAGCCTGCTCCGCCATTTAATAAAATCATGGCTGATCTCATCTCTGCTTCAACTCCTCTTTCCTACCAGTTCCCCACAATCCTTCAACCCATTTTTAGAACTCCCCCCTATTTTTGCCAAATAAAATCTCCAATGCCCTGCCTCTACAAACTCCACTGGTTTTCCAGTAAATTGGTCAACCCTATTCACTTTGCTTCCTAAACTTAATGTCAGTACATCCCACCTCTATCCACCTACCCACCCAATAACATTATGAAACTAAATGTAATCAAATGCCCATTAAGAAAAACAATACGGAAATGATCACTAAAAATAACTAATGTCCTCTGGGGTCACCCAAGGATGGAAACTTGTCTACTTCTGCATTTGTTTTTAATTTGAGTCATATAGCATGGAAACAGACCCTTCAGTCCAAGCAGTCCATGCTGACCATGCTCCCAAACTAGACCCATCCGCCTGCGCTTGGCCCATATCCCTCCAAACCTTTCCAACCCATGAACTTATCTAAATATCTTTTAAACGTTGTAACTGTACCCATATCCATCACTTCCTCTGGGAGTTCATTCCACACTCTAACCATTCTCCGTAAAAATAAAATTGCCCCTCAGGTCCTTTTTAAGTCTTTCAGGTGTTTTGCTTGCTCTTAAAACACACACGACTTTAGGACACTTCATCACAGAACTGAGGTCCAACACACCTGGTCATGTGCCATTTAACTAATCAAACAAACTCCACGACTGTTTCTTCTATCACCTTATGACCGAGTTGCACACCAACACTCTAAGCACCAACTTAAAATTACTCCACACATATGTTACTTAATGGCAAAATCAACATAAAGCCAGTGAAGTCTGACTTGCCAATCTTAAATTCCATTTCAATCTCAGTAAGACCACTTCTCAATATCCATAGCATCACCCACAAGGAATCACCAACATTTATCATTAAGAAGCCTGAATTCCTCCCAATTTGGCATCAACAATATATCATGGAAGCTGCTTTAAGGATAGAGCTGCCAGTCAATAATACAAGCCAACAGATTACCATTGTCCTCAGATTGGAGGAGGAGAAACAGTCTTGGATTACCATACAGGCTTGGTATTGAAGACAAAAGTGTTCAACAAGGTTCCGCAAGATAGATTGATTATAAAGGTTAGATCACATGAAGTACAGTCGTTTATATACAAAATTAGCTCTGAGGTAAAAGACAGTGGTGGAGGAAAGTTGCTTTGCAGCCTGGAGTCCTGTGATCAGTGGTGTGCCACAAGGATCAGTGCTGGGTGCGTTGTTTTTCGTCATTTATATAAATGATTTGGATATGAACATAAAAAGGTATAGTTAGCAAATTTGCAGATGTCACCAAAATTGGAGGTGTAGTGGACAGCGAAGATTACAACAGGATCTTGATCAGATGGGTCAATGGGCGGGGGAGTAGTAGATGGATTGAATCTAGATACACGTGAGATACTGCATTTTGGAAAGGCAAATCAGAGCAGGACTTATACATTTAATGGTAAGGTCCGAGGGAGTGTTGCTGAACAAAGAGACCTTGGAGACGTAGGCTCATAGCTCCTTGAAAGTAAAGTCGCAGGTAGACAGAATAGTAAAGGCAGCATTTGGTATGTTTTTCTTTACTGGTCAGAGCATGGAGTATAGGAGTTGGGAGGTTATGCTGCAGCTGTACAGGACATTGGTCAGACCACTTTTGGAATACTGCCTGTATTTTTGATCTCCTGGCTATAGGAAGGATGTTGTGAAACTTGAAAGCGCTCAGAAAAGATTTGCAAGGATTGGTGTGTTTGAGCCATAGGGAGAGGCTGAAAAGGCTGAGGCTATTTTCTCTGAAGCGTCAGAGACTGAGAAGTGACCTTATAAGATCATGAGAGGCATAGATAGGGTGAATAATCAAGATGTTTTCCCCAGGGTAAGCAAGTCCAAAACTGGAGGGCATTGGTTTAGGGTGAGAGGAGAAAGATTAAACAGGGATCTCAGAGCCAACGTTTTGACAGATGGTGGTGTGGACCGAGCTGCCAGAGGAGGTGGAGGAGGCTGGTACAATTACAACATTTAAAAGGCATTTGGAGGAGATCATGAAGAGGAAGGGTTTAGAGGGATATGCGCCAAGTGCTGGCAAATGTGACTAGATTAATTTAGGTCAGCACAGACGAGTTGGACAAAAGGGTCTGTTTCCGTGCTATATACCTATGACTTTATGAATGTAGCTAAACCCAGACTATTTTCTACAAAACTGAGCTCTGAAAAAAATGCCATAACCTCGAAGCATCATTCGGGCCATAAACACTTGTTTACTTTTCATTAGTTTCCCTTCTGTATCCCTCACCTCAAGGTGATTTCGGAAACACTTCCCTCTGAGATTTTTCACTCTGCAGTAAGATTGCTTTCACACCAATTGCTCTGGATTCTCAATGAAATGGGAAGTGGCCAAATAGGGTTTAAAACAAGAGCCTTACTTTTCAGCGTTCGGACAGTCCATTCTTCGTCCAAGCTACATTGTACTTTCCCTCCTCAAAATACCAGAGGAACACGCATTGCTACAGCCTCAATTCTCCCTGTAAGTGCCTTTTCTGGACAAACTGATCCATGTAATTATGGAAGCGTGGTATCTGGTACTTCAGAATAAAATTTCTCAAAATGTTATTCCCTTGAAGCATTCAGATACTCCGCAATCTGAGCACCATTCAGCAGCTAATTGGCACCGAATTGAGTTTTCCTTTTTCAGTCAGAGTGGTTGGTGACTGGAGAGCAGTGGTGACCTGGCAGGTACAGGAAAGGCAGGTTGTGTTTCGGGCTTCCCTCAGATTGGGGGAAAAGAGTCAGACTCTTTCGAAAAACATGCACAATGTCAGCAGGATTTGAGCGCGATATCAACACCAACCTGTGGACGAACACCAACCAGTGTAGAGAGTCAGGACCAAAACATTGTCACTAGCATCCCTTACCTGCATCTGCCTCCACTTCCCCACTGTCACAGCAATTAGCAGTCTAGGCATCTGCACCACACAAGTGCCAGAAAATGACCATCTCAATGGTACTGAATAGGCCACTTACATCACCCTGGGAGGTACAAGTGCTGAAAAACTGAACTAGACTAAAAGGTAGGGAGGAGGGACTTGGGGGAGGGGCGTTGGGAATGCGATAGATGGAAGAAGGTTAAGGTGAGGGTGATAGGCCGGAGAGGGGGTGGGGGTAGAGAGGTCGGGAAGATGATTGTAGGTCAAGAAGGCGGTGCTGAGTCTGAGGGTTGGGACTGAGATAAGGTGGGGGGAGGGGAAATGAGGAAGCTGGAGAAATCTGCATTCATCCCTTGTGGTTGGAGGGTTCCTAAGGGGAAGATGAGTCGCTCTTCCTCTAGGTATTGTGTTGCCATGGTCTGGTGATGGAGGAGGCCAAGGACCTGCATGTCCTTGGCGGAGTGGGAGGGGGAATTAAAGTGTCCAGTCACGGGGCGGTTGGTGTGGGTGTCCCAGAGGTGTTCTCTGAAACGTTACGCAAGTAGGCGGCCTGCCTCCCCAATGTACAGGAGGCCACATCGGGTGCAGCGGATGCAGTAAATGATGTGTGTGGAGGTGCAGGTGAATTTCTGATGGATATTGAAGGATCCCTTGGGGCCTTGGAGGGAAGTAAGGGGGAAGGTGTGGGCGCAAGTTTTGCATTTTTTGCGGTTGCAGGGGAAGGTGCCGGGAGTGGAGGTTGGGTTGGTTGGGGGTGTGGATCTGACAAGGGAGTCGCGGAGGGAGTGGTCTTTCCGCAACACTGATAGGGGTGGGGAAGGAAATATATCCCTGGCGGTGGGGTCCGTTTGGAGGTGGCGGAAATGATGAAGGATGATCCGATGTATCTGGAGGTTGGTGGGGTTGTAGGTGAGGACCAGTGGGGTTCTATCCTGGTGGCGTTTGGATGGGCGGGGTTCAAGGGCGGAGGAACAGGACGTGGAGGGGATGCGGTGGAGAGCATCGTCAAACACGTCTGAGGGGAAATTGCGGTCTTTGAAGAAGGAGGCCATCTGGGTGGTTCGGTATTGGAATTGAGCCGCATCTGCTCCCAGGAGGACAAGGTGAAGGAATTGGGAATATGGGATGGTGTTTTTACAGGGGGCAGGGTTGAAAGAGGTGTAATCTAGGTAGCTGTGGGAGTCGGTCGTCCGAGATAGAGATGGAGAGGTCTAGGAAGGGGAGGGAGGAGTCTGAGACGGTCCAGGTAAATTTGAGGTCGGGGTGGAAGGTGTTAGTAAAGTGGATGAACTATTCAACCTCCTTGTGGGAGCACGAGGTAGCGCCGATACAGTCATCAATGTAGCGGAGGAAAAGGTGGGGGGTAGTGCCAGTATAGCTGCGGAAGATGGACTGTTCCACATATCCAACGAAGAGGCAGGCATAGCTGGGGCCCATGCGGGTGCCCATGGCTACTCCTTTGGTTTGGAGGAAGTGGGAGGATTGGAAGGAGAAGTTGTTAAGAGTGAGGACCAGTTCAGTCAGTCGAAGGAGAATGTCAGTAGAAGGGTACTGGGTGGTTCGGCGGGAAAGAAAGAAGCAGAGGGCTTTGAGGCCTTCGTGATGGGGGATGGAGGTGTATAGGGACTGGATGTCCATGGTGAAGATAAGGCGTTGGGGGCTGGGGAAGCGAAAATCATGGAGGAGGCGGAAGGCGTGGGTGGTGTCCTGAACGTAGGTGGGGAGTTCTTGGACTAAGGGGGACAGGACCGTGTCAAGGTATACAGAAATGAGTTCGGTGGGGAAGGAGCAGGCTGAGACAATGGGTCGGCCAGGGCAGTCAGGTTTATGGATTTTGGGTAGGAGGTAGAAACAGGCGGTGCGGGGTTGTGGGACTATGAGGTTGGAGGCAGTGGATGGGAGATCCCCTGAGGTGATGAGGTTATGGATGGTCTGGGAGATGATGGTTTGGTGGTGGAGACTCCCCAAGGTGCTTAAACCAACATCACTCTCTGACCCACAGTTTCCTTAACAGGCACACAAACACAAACTGGTCAAAGCAGAGACTGAAACACCTTGTCAATGGATCAACTCACGCTATCCACTCAGCTCAGAAACTCAACAACATTAAGATCGACGATGAAGAAATCATGGTTTCCTTTGACCTCACAGCAGTTTACCTCCATTGACATACCACTGGAGGAAGAACCATCCACAGCACTACTGAAAGAACTGGAAACGCTGACCCCCAACACAATATACTCAAACCACTTGATTTATGCCTCACCACTTACTTCAGCTTCAACGGCCATGTATACCAACAAATCAATGGCACACCCATGGGACCACCCATATCAGGGCTTCGAGCCGAAGCAGTCATGGAAAGACTAGAACCCACAGCCCTCCCCATAATCCAACCCAAACTATTGATGACACATTTGTCATCAAATGCACAAGCTAGAGGAAACACAACCCATCAACACCACATTCACTGGAGAGCAGGAAAACAACAATAGACTCCCATTGCGAGTTATCACTGTAGAACGAAGGACCGATGGAGAATTTGTAACCAAGGTATACAGAAAGGCCACCCACAGAACCAAATCCTCAGCTACAATGGCAACCACCCCAATGTCCATGAATGGAGCTGTGCCAGGACAGCTACTTCGCACGGCAACACACCAGAATGATGCAAGAATGAGAACGAATGCCGATACAAGGTCTTCACAAACAATAGATACCCCAACGGTTTCATCTGCCAATGCCTATCAGACAGCTAACACCAGAAAGACACCATATGTCCCAACACACTAGTCACCCCACCCTATATCAAAAACATATCAGGAATAACAACTAGGAATCAGGACACAGGGTCACACTACACCAGCTACTCACGAACAAAACACCCCATACCCGTAACGTGCAGGACCAACGTGATACATAAAATTCCATGTAACAACTGCGACAAATATTACATCGGACATACCAGCAGAAAACTAGCAATCCAGATACACGAACACCAACTAGCAGCAAAACGGGATGGCCAATTCTCCCTCATTTCAACACACACAGACAAAGAGGACCACCAGTTTGACTGGGACAACGTAACGATTCTCGGACAAGCTTTCCTGAGGCACGCACAGGACTTCTTAGAGACCTGATTTTCAATCTGCAATACCATCAACAAGCATGTTGACATAGATCCCACTTACAAACCACTGCATAGGAAAACCGGAAGTGACAGCACCCACCTTAACAGACCAGGGCAAATATCAAGCAGAGTAGAATTACAACGCTTCACTTAAATCGCATTGATGTTGTTACCTATCGTGCTGATGAAACATTTGCATGACAATGCACCAGCTCAGTGGGCTAACCTGCAATCACATGTGCCTCCCTAGTCTTAAAATCCCCCATCCTCGGGAAAAGACAACTACTATGAACTCTATCTTTACCCCTCATTATTTTACAAACTTCTATCAGATTGCCTCTCATCCTCCTGCACTCTAGAGAAAAAAGTCCCAGCTTATCCAAATTTTCTTTATAACCTAAACATGATGCCTGGCAACATCCTGGTAAATCTCTTCTGAACTCTCTCCATCTTAATAATATCCTTCCTATAACTGGGCAACCAGTACTGGATACTAATGTTCTGTACAACCTCAACATGACTTCCCAACTCCTATACTCAAAGGACTGAGCAATGAAGGCAAGTGTGCCTAACACCTTTAACCACCCTGTCTATATGTGATGCAAATTTTAAAGAATTATGTACCAGAACAAAGAGGTCCTTCTGTCCTGTAACACTACCCAAGTTTAGCCTTGTTTGTTGTACCAACATGCAATAACTTGCATTTATCCAGATTGAACTCCATTTGCCATTTTTCAGCCCATCGATCAAGATCCCTTTGCAATCTCAGAAAACCTTCTTCACTGTCTATTATGCCACCAATTTTGGTGTCGTCTGCAAAATTACTAAACATGCCTCTATATTCGCATCCAAATCATTTTTTAAAAAAAAAAACAGGACATATAAAAGAGGACCCAGAACTCATCCCTGTGGAACACCACTGGTAACAGGCCTCCAGTCCAAAAAGCAACTCTCCCCACTATTCTGTCTCCCGCCATTTAAGCCAATTATGTATCCAATTGGTGAGCTCACCCTAAATCCCACGTGACCTAACTTTACTAGTTAGTCTACCATGCTGAACCCCTGTCAAAGGCTTTACTAAAATCCAAATAAACAATATTTACTGCTCTGTCGTCATCAATCTTCTTGATAGCTTCCTCAAAAAACTCAAGTTTGTGGGACATGATTTTCCTCACACAAAACCATGGTGACTATCCCTAATCAATTTTTGCCTTTATAAAACATAGGATTTACGAACATTTTGAATCACCTCCAACAATTTGCCCACAACCAAACAGTTTACCCACTCACAGGTCTATATTTTTCTGGTTTTCCCCTACAAACTCTTTTTGACACAAAGGTACATTTGCCATCCTTCAGGAATCAGGCACCTCACCCAAAGTTATAGATCATGCAAATATTTCTGCAAGGGGTCTCGCAATTTCCTCCCTTACTTCCCACAACATTCTGGGATACTTTAGATCAGGTCCCAGAGATTTATCCAAAGATCCTTTGACAGCACCTTCCAAACTCATGACCACTTCCATCTAAAAGGATAAGGGCAGCAGATACATGAGAACACCACCACCTGCGAGTCCTCTTCCCAACAACCCACCATCCTGACTTGGAAATATATCGCTGGTCCCTCGGTGTCATTAGGTCAAATCATGGAACCCACTCCCAAGTGCATTGTGGGTCAATCCAGGGTACATGGACTGCAGCTATTCAAGAAGACAGCTCACCATCACTTTCTCAAGGGCAACTAGGGACGGGCAATAAATGCTGGCATATGGGTCATGAATATATTAAAAAATCTTGCTTGGACTGCACAGGAGATTGGTCAAAGCACAATTACAGTACTATGTGCAGTACTGGTTTATTTACCCGAGGGAGGATATTATTGCCATTGAGGGAGTGCCAAAAAGATTCACCTGACATGGGATTGTCCCGTGAATAGAGATTTGGGAAGCTGGGCCTGTATTCTCTTTCTTGCAGAACATTCCTACTTAACTTTGTATCCTCTTATCAACCTGACCATTACTTGAATTGTATACAGACTTGAATGCAAAGGTTTATTCAAAGCTTCTTGCAAACTGGAACACACTACACCTGTGGAGCTTTTGCAGATTTGCTGCAACTGAACAGCCCAACACAGCAGAGTTTCTGTTAACTCTGAAACTGAAGCTGGCAAAGAAAATAAAACAATCGGAGTTTTAACATTTCATCTTCCCACTTCCTTCTCAACTAACCTTGCAGTGAATGCGCAAGCCTCTCCAACCATAACTCCCACTCAGCAGCTTTTAAAAAGAGTCACCAGCAATAAGCCAAGGGACCCTGAGACACAGCAACAATTCCAAAAGGAACTATTACAAGCTTTAGTGTTTGAGCATGGTTTCAAATGTGCTTGAACACAGGGGTCACTGTTCTGTGGGGGAGTGCCATTCAATTATAGCGCATCAACTACGGTTGAAAAACTATTAGCCAAGTTACACAATAAACTTCGGGGAAAGCCTTGTGAGACAGCCTCTGCAGAACAAAGTGGACAGGTAATTGTGGAGCTGACCCTACAACGCAGTTTGTCTAATGAAGTACTGAACTGGCAAAAAGTTTTATGCATGATCACTCACTGAACACAGGAGGTGCAGCATCAGCTAACCTCTAATCTCTCACTGTTGCTGATTGGTTTAGTGCTGAGTCATGGCTGTTTGACCTGCACCGGTGAGGAATGGATTTTAAGATTAGTCAGAGTACTGTCACACTCATGTCATGTCGTGAAGAAAGGGATCTTTGATACACTCCTCCCTCCCCCTCCAGTAGTTGAAGCTGAACTGACCGCTCTGAGCGCATTAAACACTTCCTTACCACCGCTTCCAGATTCAGTTGGCCTAACCCATTACGAGAGGACATCCATTCATAGCGATGTACAGATTGGAAACAGACCCTTCTGCCCAACTTGTCCACGCCGACCAGGTATTCCAACCCAATCCAGTCCCACCTGCCAGGATCCGGCCCACATCCCTCTAAACCCTTCCTGCTCCTATAACCATGATACCTTTTAAATGTTGCAATTCTACCAGCCTCCACAACATCCTCTGGCAGCTCATTCCATACACGTACCACCCTTTGCTGAAAATGTTGCCCCTTAGGTCTCTTTTACATCTTTCCCTTCTCACCCTAAACCTTTGCCCTTTAGTTCTGGACTCCCCACCCCAGGGAAAAGACTTTGTCTATTTATCCTATCCATGCCCCTCATGATTTTTTAAACTTCTATGAGGTTATCCCTCAGCCTCCAATGCTCCAGGGAAATCAGCCTCAGCCTGTTCAGCCTCTCCATATAGCTCAAATCTTCCAACCCTGGCAATACCTTTGTAAATGTTTTCTGAACCCTTTCAAGTTTCACAACATCTTTCCGATAGGAAGGAGACCAGAACTGCACGCAATATTCCAACAGTGGCCTAACCAATGTCCTGTACAGCTGCACCATGACTTCCCAACTCCTGTACTCAATACTCTGACCAATAAAGGAAAGCATACCAAACGCCTTCTTCACTATCCTAGCTACCTGCAACTCCACTTTCAAAGAGCTATGAACCTGCACTCCAAGGTCTCTTTGTTCAGCAACACTCCTTAGGACCTTAACAGGACTTGTACACTTAATGGTAAGATTTGCTTTCCCAAAATGCAGTCACATGTACTGAATTACAGGGTACAGTAAAAAATCTACAATATCACCACACACAGCTGCCTAATTACAAAATTCTTAGGAGGGACAATGTAGTTAAAAAAAAAGAGAAACAAAGTGATAAAGTTAAGCATTACAGACCATTATAGTGTAACTAGAAAAATTAACAAAGGTAATAGTTATTGTTAAAATGCTTAATATAAACTAGAAAATTAAAAAAATAAAGGTAACAGTTCAGGTCTTAGCTCACTCTCTGGGAGAACTCAGCTGCCTGTTCTCACTGAAAGTTGAGTGCCAGAAACTTCATAACAGTCTCCGTCTCCTTCAACCTGCTGCACACTTCCAGCCTTTTCCTTTCATGTTAAGACTTGTACTTTCATTTATTTCAGTCCAAAACCACGTTGCTCCTCAAAGTGAGCATGGTGGTGGCAGAGGATTGCACTGAGAACAGAGTTGAAAGCCAACATTGCCTCCTCAGTCTGCACCAGCTATCGCAGACATGCCCAGGGAATATACACTCAACTGAAAAGACACTGAGGAGTGAAGCTTGCACGCACAAATTCATCCTAAGCATGCTGGCAGATAAATCCATAAAAAAGCCAATTAATTTGGGGCTTTATAAATAGCCAATTAACATTCAAGAGTAAAAGGACAGAATATATACTTATATAAAACATGGATTGTGCCAAAGTTGCAACACTATGTTGTTGAAGCACCTCACAATGGTAGAAATTTGAAAGCCAGCACAAGCACTAAACTTAGTATCACTGGAAGAGGAAATTATAGTTATTGATAGGGATGAGACAGACTATTTCTACTAAAGCACAGAAACCCAGGAGGAAATTTCATGGAGGCATTGAAAGTTACAAAATCTTTTCAGGGAGTGACTATGAAAAGATTATTTACTCTGGTTAACAGGATGTGTAATCATACTCTCTTTACATCGAGCAATGTTTTGCTTTAAGAATTGGCTCAGACAGTGAGATTTGGTCTACTAAACAGGAAAATTTGAAACAGAGAAAGGTTCAGGACAATTGGATAAGCGCGAGGCAAGTTGAATTAGTTTTGAACAATACTAAAATGTCAACACAGATGCAATGTGCAGTAAAATCCAAGGCTCTTCACTCAATTAAGAGGGAAAGGAAGACCCTTGGTTCATTTACTCATTCTCCTTGAGAGACAGAGCACTCTGTTTGGATTTTATAGAATATAGCGCTTAGGGATAAAGGGCCTGAGGTGAAAGCTGGACAAGGGTACGGTGTTGGATGAGCAGCTGAGATCATATTGATTGACTGATCAGGCTCAAAGAGCCAGATCAACTACACTTGCCTATATGTTCTACATTTCATCATTGGATATTAATTCAGATTTTATTGTCGTATGTACTCAAGTACAGATGCACAGGAGTACAGTGAGAAGTGTACAATGTCACCACACACAGTCCCATCTTACATACAAAGATACCTTTTGTTTATTTTTTTTTAAAACTACTTTGCACCCAAGTTAAAAAGTTAAGCATTACAGGCCATTATAGTATAAAAATAAAGAAATAAAGGTAATATTTAATATTATCTTTCTTAATATAAACTAGAAAGATAGAGAAATCAAGTTAAAAGCTCAACAATCTTTCTCGACTGTTTAGCCATAATACGGCCCCAAGTTCCTCCACTTAGCTCACTCTCTCAGCTGTCTGTTCTCAATGCGACCGCCACCACAGAGACTGGGGGACTTCCCTCATCGCTCACTTCTCCCACGTTAGGCTCACTCCAAATGACAAAAACCCATGCTCTGGACCGGACGAATATGACTGGCTCCTCAAATGCCAAGCATCTCCCCTAAATGTTTCCCCACTGCAGATTCATGATGGCATTCAAACCAAAGTCAAGGCTCAGAATGAGACACAAGTTACTGGTCATGATCTGCTGAAAGACTGACCCAGCAGCAGGTTTTGAAATTATTAAATGGCGCAAGTTGATATTCTGTAAATCAAATAAGGCCAAAAAGAAACTTATGCAGGGATACCAGGAGGAAGCCTTCCATCACATTGCTTGTAGTGGCATTCCATGGCTTTAGGAGGTAAAATACAGCAACTTACAGCAGCACAGAGCTGGAAATTTGCATCGATATGTAAATTGGGGACATTATCAGGATGTTACATTCCTACTATTTTACCCTCAACTGTGAACATCTGGATGGAAATACCAGAGGCAAAGTGTTATGAAGGATTGATTTTACTCATGCACCAATTACATAGTAAAGAATCAGAGATTGAAGATAATACGTATATTACACAAATTAGTGAACAGTAATGAGCCATCAAAAGATGTTGCATTAAAAACTAATTTCTTTCATCAATACAGCACTCAAAACAAGCTGGGAGGCTGAATGAGGCTGCATAATGTTTTCACAAAACTATCTTGATAACATGCATGCAAGGAAGGGAAAAGGCAAGTAAATGCCTATGCACTTACCTGGGCGTACATATTGCTGACCTGACTTTCACACAGAAGGTGCGTGCATCTATTGGTCAGGGTGGGATCTACAATTCCACCATGGGCTTGGATAATCTGGACAATAACATAAAAACACATCATTTATACACCATATGAATTTCTACTACATCAACAATCAGGAGACTCTTCCTACAGTTAAACCATGTCATCGCATCGCTTCGTTTGTCAGCTCTGATTAAATTGCATCACCTTATTATTAAAGTTACCAGTTTAACTTTTGCCATATATCTAATGCACCACAGCACGGCTGAGATGGGAATGACTAGTTCAGTACAAATCAGGAATGGAATGGACCTACTTCAGGTTCCATAGCTTTCCGTGATGCACACTGGACACAAGATCAGACAGGGAAGCTATCTGACTGAACTACTTTTGCTAAAACTATAAAGGGAAGAGTCAGACCACAGCTGAAATACTGTCAACAGTTTTGTGTCCTTATCTAAGGAAAGATATACTAGCACTGGGGACAATTCACTCCATACTCACTATGAAGTGACTTGTCTAATGAGGAGACTTTGAGTAGAAAGTCTGTAACTTGATATCAAATATACAGGATACATAAAGTCATATCATGAAACAGACCCTTAGGTCCAACTTGTCCACGGCGACCAGATTTGTAGTCCCATTTGCCAGCATTTGCCTCATATCCCTCTAAACCCTTCCTATTCATATACTCATTTGGATGTCTTTCAATGTTGTAATTGTATCAGCCTCCACCACTTCCTCTGGCAGCTCATTCCATACACACACCACCCTCTGTATGAAAATGTTGTCCCTTAGATCTGTTATGTCTTTCACCTCTCACCCTAAACCCATGGCCTCTAGCTTTGAACTCCCACCCCAGAAAAAAGACTTTGCCTATTTATCTTATCCATGTCCATTACGATTTTATAAACTTCTATTAGGTCACCCCTCAGCCTCCAACAGTTCCGTGAAAACAGCCCCAGCCTGTTCAGCCTCTCCCTATAGCTCAAACCCTCCAACCCTGGCAACATCCACTTAAATCTTTTCTGAACCGTTTCAAGTTTCACAACATCTTTCCGAGAGGAAGGAGACCAAATTGCATGCAATATTCCAACAATGGCCTAACCAGTGTCCTGTACAGCCGCAACATGACCTCCCAAATCCTGTACTCAATACTCTGACCAATAAAGGAAAGCATACCAAACCACCTTCTTCACTAACCTATCTACCTGTGACTCCATTTTCAAGCAGCTATGTACCTGCACTCCAAGGTCTCTTTGTTCAGCAACACTCCTCAGGACCTTACCTTTAAGGTGTATAAGCCCTGCCCTGATTTGCCTTTCCAAAATGCAGTACCTCGGATTTATCTAAATTAAACTTCATCTGCCACCCCTCAGCCTATTAGCCCATCTGATCAAGATCCCATTGTACTCTGAGATAACCTTCTTCACTGTGCACTACACCTCCAATTTTGGTGTCATCTGCAAACTTACTAACCATACCTCCTATGTTCACTTTCAAATCATTTATGTAAATGACAAAAAGCAGTGGTCCCAGCACCGATTCTTGTGGCATTCCACTGGTCACAGTCTCCAGTCTGAAAAACAACCCTCCACCACCACCCTCTATCTTCTCCCTTCAAGCCAGTTCTGTATCCAAATAGATCCCCCTGTATTCCACGGGATCTATCCTTGCTAACCAGTTTACCATGAGGAACCTTGTATGCCTTACTGAAGTCCATTGGATCACATCCACCGCTCTGCCCTCAATCTCCTTTGTTACTTCATGATAAACTCAACTAAGTCAGTGAGACATGATTTTCCCATGCACAAAGTCACGTTGACTATCCCGAATCAGCCCTTCCCTTTCCAAAACCATGTAAACCCTGTCTCTCAAAGAGCAAGGTAAGTGTTGAAAATCTAATTCCCATTGTGAAAAAATGTACAATTACATATTCTAAGTTTAAGTGGAGATGAGGAGGAATTTCTTCTCTCAGAGTAGTGAACCTATGGAATTCTTTAGCATGGCAGCTGTCAAAGCTGGGTCATTAACTACATTCAAGATTGAGATAGGCAGATTTTTAATAGTCAAGGGTTAGGGGGATATGGAATAAAGTGAGTTGAGGCTAGCTGCAATCTCAGTGAATGGCAGAACAAACTTGATGGGCTGAATGGCCTCCTCCTGCTCGTAATGAGAGTGTGTTGCTGGAAAAGCACAGCAGGTCAGGCAGCATCTGAGGAATAGGAAAAATCGATGTTTGGGACTGGAGCCCTTCATTAGGAATGAGGTTGGGAGCCCTGGGAGTGGAGAGAGAAATGGGAGTGGGGGTGGGGCTGGGGAGAGGGTAGCTGAGAGCCACCCCTCCCTCCCATTTCTCTCTCCACCCCTCGGGGATTCTAGCCTCATTCCTGATGAAGGGCTCCAGTCCCAAATGTCAATTCTCCTGCTCTGCGGATACTGCCTGACCTGCCTTATTTTTTCCAGCAACACACACTCAACGCTGACCTCCAGCATCTGCAGACCTCATTGTCTCCTTCTGCTCTTATGTCTTATGTTTTTTTAAATAGACTTTAAATCATTACAAGCACTCCACTGGTTATAACCTATGCTCCAGAAAATGGTGGGGGGGCTGGGTCTGGGTGGGATGTTTTTTCGGAGAGTTGGTGCTGACCTGATGGGCCAAACAACCTCTTTCCCCACAGTAGCGATTCTGTGATTCAATGATATGAATGCTTATCATATTAAGCCACTTTCAGGTATGTAACATCTAATGATTCCCCTTTATCTGTAATGCTGGTTACCTCCTCAAAAAAACTTTAATAAAACTGTCAGGCTTGATTTCCCCTTCACGAAGCAATGCTGATTCGGCTTGCTTAAATTATGCATTTCTCAAAGTTTTGCTTTTATGTTCATTAAAATGAATTCCAGCATTTGCCTAATAACTATTTAGCCGTTTGTCTCCCTCCCCTTTTGCAGGAGAGTTTTACCTTGTATAAGGGTGCAATCTGCCAAGAGCTGTACAGCACGGAAAGAGACCCTTCAGTTCGATTCGTCCATGCCGACCAAGTTTCCCAAAATAAACTAGTCCCATTCGCTTGCATTTGGCCCGTATCCCTTTAAATCTTTCCTATTCATGTACTAATCCAAACATCTTTTAAATGCTGTAATTGTAACAGCCTCAACCACTTCTTCTGGCAGTTCATTGCACACAAACTACCTGCTGTTTGAAAAAGTTGCCCCTCAGGCAAAATTCTTCTCCTCTCACCTTAAAAATATGCCCCCGAGTTTTGAACTCCTCTATCATCGGGAAAAGATCTTGGTTATTCACTTTATCTTTATAAACCTTTATAAGTTCACCCCCAACCTCCTATGCTCCAGTGAAAGAGGTCCCAGCCTTTACTGATAACTCACACCGTCCAGTGCTAGCAACATTCTGGTAAAACGTTTCCCTCTCCAATTTAATAAAACCCTCCCTATAGCATAGTGACCAGAACTATACACAGTACTCCAAAATTAGCCTCACCAACATTCTGTACAATCTCAACGTGATGCCCCCACTTCTATACGCAATGGTCTGAGCAAGAAAGACAAGCGTTCTAAACGCCTTCTTAACAACCTGACTACCTGTGACAACTTTCAAAGAACTACGTATCTGAAACCCTAGGTCTCTCTGTTCAACAACACTGCCAAGGACCCTAGCATTAACTATCTAAATCCTGTCCTTGCTCATCTTACCAAAAATCATCTGTGATTTTCCCAGAATCTAAGGATTCTTACAAGAGTACATTGATTATCTCTGTCCCTACTTTGTTTAAAATCCTAGGATGCTATCCTCACATACAAGGGATGTTTTCACCTTTCATCCCACTAATTTCCCGAGTTATTGCTCGCATGATAGTCATGATGCTATTTCCTCCCTCTTCTTTCTTGATTATTTGGTAATCTAGGAATGCTAATTACCACAGCACGGTGGTTCAGTGGTTACACTGCTGCCTCACGGTCCCAGGTTCGATTCCAGCCTCAGGCGACTGTCTGCATGGAGTTTGCACATTCTCGCAGTGTCTGCCTGGGTTCCCTCCGGGTGCTCCGGTTTCTTCGCACAGTCCAAAGGTGTGCAGGTCAGGTGAATTGGCTGTGCTAAATTGTCCATAGTCTTAGGTGCATTAGTCAGAGAAGTGGGGGGTGGGTCTGGGCAGGTCGTTCTTCGGAGGGTTGGTGTGGACTTGTTGGGTTGAAGGGGCTGTTTCCACACTGTAGAGAATTTAATCTAATCTAATATTCCCTGCAGTGAAGACTATTACTTAGCTCTTCTGCCATTCTCTAGCTTCCCCATTACTTCCTCAGATACTCTTTCAAAGGAGCAGATACTCATAGGTGCCCCCTTTTTTTTTTAATTCAAAGCAGCTCTTACTGTCTGCTTTTATGATGCTTGCTCCATTGGACTCATAAGTTTCTCCACCATTTTTCTGTCATCTTCTGTTGGCTTTACCACTAGTCTGTGCCAAATTGTATGCTTTTTCTTTCAATTTGATACTTTAGTTTTCCTTATTAACCACGATCAGTTTAGCCTGTTGCTAGTATCCTTCTTCCTCCCAGGAATATTTCTTTGCTGTTTGTGGTGAACTGTTTTCTTAAATGCCTGTCACTGTTCCTCAACCATTTCTTCTCTAAAATATTCCCCAGTCCACTCCAGACAGCCCTGCCCCAGTCTCATGTAATTATCCTTAAAGTTTAGCACAGTTGTTTCCAACCCAATTCTGTTCCATTATTGTCACTGTTGCCGAGGGAATCTTTTATTCTCGGATCATCTATTAAGCCTGCCTCATCACACATTACCAGACCTGAAACAGCCTGATCCAATGGTGGATCCACAAGCTATTGTTATGGGGAAAAATATCAAAGAATCCCTACAGTGTGGAAACAGGCCCTTCAGTCCAACAAGTCCACACCAACCCTCTGAACAGTCACCAACCTATGAATACCCTATGAATGTACTCTATGAATTCTTCCAAAGTAAATTGTCTGGTCATTGCAGGATTGTACTTGCAAGATCCCATAACTAGCAATCACTAGTCTCAAAATAAACGGAGACAGTAAGGACTGCAGAGGCTGGAAACCAGAGTCAATAGATGTGAAGCTGGAAAAACGCAGCAGGTCAGACAGCATCCGAGGAACAGGAAAGTCAACGTTTCGGGACGAAACCCTCCCTTCTGATGAAGTGTTTTGGGATGAAATGTTGGCTTTCCTGCTCCTTGGATACTGTCTGACCTGCTGTGCTTTTCCAGCTTCACATCTATTGACTTAAAATGAACTTCACAAGTTTGAACACTCTTTGGGACAGCCCAAGGTCAGCGTTAAAATCCTTTTTTGCTAGTTTAAATCGATACTTCCTTGTCCTCGAAACCCTGAGGCATTATCTCAGATTGGAATTAGAATTAGGTTTATTGTCATATGTACTCAGGCACAGAATTACAGTGAAAAGTGTACAAAGTTGCCATTCCTGGCACCATCGTGCACCTGGTACAAAATAGGAAACTAAAGAAATACAGTTAAAACTTCATCACAGTTCTCCAAAGGCATGGGCCTGCAGTTGCTCCATGCTGGGCTTTCCAGAGGCCTTCTCCCCCACCCCAGCTGGCTGAGACCTTCCCTGTCGATCACCATCAGTTCACTCACTGTTCTGCTTCAATATTCTAGTTTAAATTTATACTCTCAGACAGTACCGTTCAAGGATAAAGTGCTTAGCTTCTGCAGTTCTTCTGCTTAATCAAGACGAATTTACTACAATCCAACAATAGATTAGATCGAACATAAATGAGCCATTCTTCAACCCAACAAGCCTGTGCCAGTGACTATACTCCGTACTAGCCTCCTCCCACATCTCTGTAGCCAACTCCAACAACTACAGAGGAATCTCAATTATCCGAACGACACAGGCAAGGAGTATTTTGTTTGGATAATCGAACGTTCTGATAACAGTTTATCCAAGCATCGGGATCTTGTTTGGATAATCTGAAATTCGGATAAATCGAATGCCAGATGATTGAGGCTCCTCTGTATACAGAACAGAATGGCCAAGAGGCCACGCAGTGATCATTGCCAATGCAGACTCCCTGCCTTTCCCCTTAGCCTGACAGTTCTTCAGATTGCTGTCCAACTCCCTTTGCGAGCCACTATTGAATCCGTCTCCACCACATGAACAAACGACTCAGGAGAAGCAGCAGCACATTTGGTTCCTTGAGCTTGCTTCACCATTTAATAAGGTCATAGCTCATGTGACTGTAGTCTCAGCTACGCTCTCCCATCTGAGCCCCATAAGCCTGGACTCCTGTAATTATCAAAAATCTAACTCACTCCGCCTTCAATAAACTTAAAGACTTAGCCTCCACTAGCTTCTGGGGAAGAGAACACCACACTCTAATAATCCTGAGAGAAATAATCTATCTCCTGTTTTTAAGACGGCAACCTCTTGTCTTTAAATTAGGACTGCTTGTTTTAGTTTTACAACAGGAAATGTCTTCCCAGTATCAAGCCTACCCAAATCCCACCTCAGGATCCGAGACATTACTTGGAACAAGTAACTGATTGATAACTTGTCATTAGTCCACTGACCAATGGTGTGTTCGGGCGATATGGTGGCACAGTGGTCAGCACTGCTGCCTCACAGTGCCACAGACCCAGGTTCGATTCCACCCTCAGATGATTGCCAGTGCGCAATCTGCAAGGGTTTTCTGCGGGTGCTCCAGTTTCCTCCCACAGTCCAAAGATATGCAGGTTAGGTGGATTGGCTTTGCTAAATTGCCGATAATGTCCGGAGATTTTCAGGCTAGGTGGATTAGCCATAGGGAATGCAGTATTACAGTGATAGGATAGGGGGTTAGGTCTGGGTGGGATGCTCTTCGGAGCGTCGGTCAATGGGTTGAATGGCCTGTTTCCATACTGCAGGGATTCTATGACTACAAGAAAACCTCACATTCTTGTTAGCTCCAGTGAGTAAACGTTTAACTTGTTGGACATTTCTTCAAAAGGGAAGCCCTGCATCTCAGGAACGAGTTGAGTCAGCCTTCACTGTAGGGTTTTCAAACTCCTTTCCCTCCTGTCCTTAGCTGGCTTCCCATGAAAAGCCATCTACCATTCAGGTAAACAACTCCGTGCAGCAACAAACTTGCAATTCTGACCCAGGTCTGTGGTAAAATGTCACCTTTGAATGCCCCATTAAACTCAACGGTGATCTCTTTTCATTTGTCACTCCCCGCCAGTTCTGGATCACCTCAACACTCCCAAACAAGTGGGGACATCAACAAATTTTTTTTTTAAAAAAGCACCAGTTGTCCACAGCAGAAGTGCAAATCCGCAATCTATTTTGTCACCTAGCAGCGTGTGAGGTATTACCTTTTTCCAAGTTGCCAACAGTTGTTTATCTGACATTTGCTCAGGGTAGTCAGCAATTGCAAAAACGCAACCCAATAAAAAGGACTCTTCTGGGACTGAAAAGAAAAGAGGAAGGAAACTGAGCAGTTGATAGCTGAAAGTATACAATAATTCATGACTACACAGATGCACTGAGATGTTCAGAAGCATTACTAAATAAAGAGTAACTAAAAATATTTCAGTAATGTAGTTTATGCCCTCACAATTAATCCTGTGCGGTCCCTTAATCTAATTTTATAGCAATCAAGAGTCAGAAATTAATCCAACTCCCACTTGCAGATGCACACTATATACACAAATTAACATTTATATAGCGCCTTTAAAATAATCAAACATCCTAAAGTACTTTCACAGCAACATCATAAACCAACATCAGACACAGGGGACTAAAGACACTTTACAGCTAATGGACATAAGCTGAGGCGAAGATTTTGGTTTGAAGAACCATCTTAAAAGGTAAAGGGACAGGGATTTAGGGACAGAACTCTAGAGTTTAGGGTCTTAAGCACGTGGACGTATAGCCATCAATGGTGGAGCAATTCAAGTCACCAGAGTTAAATAAACTGCTACCATGTAAAGTTGTAGAGATAAGAGGAGGTAGACAACAGAGGGATTTGAAAAGGGCAAGAATTTTACAATAGTGGCATCTGAGAACCAGCATGTGTCATAGGGGTAAAACTAGCTACCATCAGTTCTGAGGAGAGGTCCTTGGACCTAAAACGTTAACTTGAATTTGAATGAGCTTTATTGTCATGTGTGCTCACACGAGTACAATGCAAAGTTTACAAGTCGCCACTAACAGGGCCATCTTAAGGACCAGGTTACCCAGGTACAACTTCTTAAAAGCTAGAGGTGGTGAGAGGTAACTCCGATTTCTCTCCACAGATACTGCCAGACCTGCTGAGCTTTTCCAGCAATTTCTATTTTTGTCTTTACAAAATATGGAACTTTTTTAAAAAGTAACTGTTGTACAAATCATTGCAGTAATTTATATGTCTAGCACTGGTCTTGATAACTACCTCTCAACTCTTTTTTGCCTCATTTACCAAAGCAATTTCAGTCAGTCCCCATATTCTCATCTGTTACTGAAATTCCAAACATCAAACCTGCCATCATTAATCTAAGACAAATATTTTAGTTTCTCAATTCACAATTTTTGTTTTAAAAAGTAAGGATAGACACAGTCAGATTAGCGAGTGCATCAGAAAAAAAAGGGTGCACTTCAGTGGTGTGATTTAATTTGGATTTGCCCCTTTGACAAGTGTTTGTTTCCACTTGACCTGCTTAGTGAAGACCTTTAGCAGGGAATATCTTTGTTCTGCTCTTTTATCCTCTCAGGTTAATACAGGTCCTTTAAAATTAATTGAGGAGCTGTCCAGGGTGAGCTGTTGCAACTGTTAATGACTAAGACTGCTCAATTAACCAGGGAGGCAGAAGGCGATGGTCAATATGTTTAGACATGTTGTGACTAGAAAGCTACAGTAGTGGAATATTAACCTTATGCAGTCATTTTATTCATGAACACGCTAGCTTCAAAGGCTCAAGGGAATAAAAGTATAACTGCCCACAAAAATAAACTTTAAACTAAAACTGAAGCAGGAGAAAGTGGGTACTGTAGATGCTGGAGATTAGAGTCAAGATTAGAGTGGTGCTGGAAAAGCACAGCAGGTCAGGCAGCACACGAGGAGCAGGAAAATCGAAGTTTCAGGCATAAGCCCTTCATCAAGAATGAGCTTTTGCCTGAAGAAGGGCTTTTGCCCAAAACGTCGATTTTCCTGCTCCTCAGATGCTGCCTGGCCTGCTGCACTTTTCCAGCACCACTCTAAAACTGAAGCGGTTAATCGTCCATAAATCATAAAAATACTGCATTCAAATTCATATTGGTTAATTGGAAAGGCAAATGAAATATTGACCTTAATTTCAAAGAAAATGGAACATTAAAATAGAGAGGTTTTACAATAATGACAAGTTTAACAAAATTCGACACTAATTAGTCAGACCACAGCGGGAATACTGTGAACAGTTTTGGGACCCTTATCCAAGGAAAGATACACTGGCAACGGGAGGCATCAGAAGATGACCACAAGACTGATAAAAGTTTGAGTAGGGTGCACCTATACTCATTGAAATATACAATATGGAAACAGACTCTTTGATCCAACTTGTCCCAATGGTGACAAGATACCCAAAATAAACCTCGTCCCATTGACCAGCATTTGACCCGTATCCCACTAAACCCTTCCTATTCATATACCCATCCAGATGCCTTTTAAATGCTGTAATTGTACCAGCCTCCACAACTTCCTCTGGCAGCTCATTCCATACAGGCACCACCCTCCACGTGAAAAACTTGCCCCTGAGGTCCTTTTTAAATCTTTCCTCTCTCACCTTGTACATATGCTGTCTAGTTTTGGACTCTCCCAACCCCAAGGAAAAGACCTTGTCTATTCACCTTATCTATGCCTCATGATTTTGTAAACCTCCATAAGGTCACCCCTCAGCCTCAAACACTCCAGGGAAAATGGCCCCACCTAATCAGCCTCTCCCTATAGCTCAAATCCTCCAACCTTGGTAACATCCTTGTAAATCTTTTCTGCACCCTTTCAAGTTTCACAACGTCTTCCTTACAAAGAGGAGATCAGAATTGCACGCAATATTCCAAAAGTGGTCTAACCAATGTCCTGTACACATGCAACATGACCTCCCAATTCCTATACTCAATGCTGTGGTCAATAAAGGCAAGCATACCAAACACCTTCACTACTCTATCTACCTGCGACTCCACTCATTGGAATTTATGAGAAAGACGTGATCTATTGAAAGATATTAGGGGACTTTACAGGATAGAGGTGGGAAGATTGTTTCCCCTTGTGGGAGAGTCTAGGAGAAGAGAGCATCATCCCGGAAGAAGTGACTGTCCTGTTAAGACTGAGATGAGGAAGAATTTCTTCTCTCAGAGGGTAATGAAGCTGTGGAATTCTTTACTGCAGAGGGCTGTTGAGGCTGGGTCCTTAAGTGCAATAAAAGCTGAGATAGAGAGGATTTCAATCAGTAAGGGCATCAAGGGTCATTGGGAAAAAGCACAAAAATGGAGTTGAGGATCATCAGATCAACCACAATCTCATTGAATGATGGAATAGACACAATGGGCTGAATGGCCTACTTCTCCTATATCTTATGATTAGATTCCCTACAGTATGGGAACAGGCCCTTCAGCCCAACAACTCCACACCGACCCTCCAAAGAGTAACCCACCAGACCCATCTCCCTCTTGACTAATGCACCTAACACTATGGACAATTTAGCATGGCCAATTCACCTGACCTGCACATCTTTGGACTGTGGGAGGAAACCGGAGCACCCGGAGGAAACCCACACAGACACGGGGAGAATGTGCAACCTCCACACAGACAGTTGCCCGAGGCTGGAATCGAACCTCGGACCCTGGTGCTGTGAGGCAGCAGTGCTAACCACTGAGCCACTGGGCCGCCCTATTTCAGTGATGATTAATTATATTTACACAACTATTAATAGATGGTCAGAAAATATCTTGCTGACTCATTATACTGGGCCCCGGTCTCAAATACACTCAATGACTTGGCCTCCACAGCCCCCTTTGGCAATGAGTTCCATAGAGTCACCACCCTCTGGCTGAAGAAATCTCTCCTCGTTTCAGTTCGAAAGGGTCATCCCTTCACTCTGAGGCTCTGCCCTCTGGTCCTCACCTCTCCTACTAATGAAAACATCTTCGCCACTTCCAGTCTGTCCAGGCCTCTGAGTATTCTGTAGGTTTCAATAAAATGCACTCCCTTGCACCCCCTATCCTCCTGAACTCCAAAGTACAGACTCAGAGTCCTCAACCTCTCCTTGTATGGCAAGCCCTCCATCCCGAACATCCTTGTAAACCTCCGCCGAACACCCCCCACCACCACATCCTTCCTTAGATACAGGGCCAGAGGCTTCTCAATATTCTAAATGCAGTCTAACAAAAACCTTGTACAGCCTCAGCAGTACAGCTTTGCTCCTGTATTCTAGCCCTCTTGACATAAATGCTAACATTGCATTTGCCTTCCAAACTGTCCAATGAACCTGCATGCTAACCTAAAGAGAATCCTGAACTAGGACTCCCAAGTCCATTTGTGCTTCAGATTTCTGAAGCATATCCCTGTTCAGAAAATAGTCTATGCCTCTATTCTTCTCACCAAAATGCAAAAACCTCAGTTTCCTGCAGCGTATTCCATCTGCCACTTCTTTGCCCACTCCTCGAGCCTGTCCAAGTCCTTCTGCAGCCGCCCGTTCTTCCATCTACCTTTGCGCCTTCTGCAAATTTAGCAACAATGCCCTCAGTTCCTTTGTCCAGATGGTTAATGTATGATGTAAATAGTTGTAGTCCCAACACGAACCCCTATAGACCTCCGCTAGTCACTGGCTGCCATCCTGAAAAAAAACCCTTTAACCCCATTCTCTGGTCTTCCGCCAGTCAGCCAATCCTCCCTAAACACTCTGCTACCTGCATCTCAACACAAGTCCAGCTCAAACCCGTTACACCCCTGTGCTCACTGACCTGCAGCAGCTTACAGTCAATTTTCAGCCTGGTTTTCAAACCCCTCCTGGGCATCACCAGCTGACTCCCGTAACTTCCTTCAGCCCCACAATCCAACGTGAGACTGGAGATCCTCTAACACCAGTTTTGCGTACACCCCAATTTTAATCGTTCCACCAATGGTGGCCGTGACTTCAGCTGCTTACAATTCCAGCTTTGGAACTCTGTCTCTAAACCTTGCTGCTCTCTCTCTACCTCCGTCTTCACCTTAAAAGTAACCTCTTTGACTAAAGCCTCTATCACCTCACTTAATGCCTCGTCATATGGCTGAGTGTCAGAATTTGCTTTATAATGGTTCTGTGAAGCAGCTTGGGATGTTTCATTATGTAAAAGGAGCTTTCCAAATATATGTCAGGGTTCTTTGCGATCAAACAATTCTCTGGTCCAACACCTGTGACTTTATTCAAGATGGACATCCACAATTATATTGACTGAGTTCCAGGCACATGAAATACATGGCCACACAAAAGGAATTGTAAACTCGTGTTTCAAACAACTTCACAACTGCGGTGGAATCAAAGTTTCTCCACTGATGAGAAACTGCACAAAGCTAGTGAGGTTGGTGAGTATTTAAAAGGGACAAACTTTTCGGAGACTTTTGAGTTGACAGAGGGTGCAGTAGACAGCGAAAGGATTGAGGAAGAGGAGGAGGAGGAAGAAATGGGCTGTTGCCTTTCTGAGGCACAATGAGATCTACAAAATATTTTTTTTCAGTAAGGCAGCGTTTACGAGAGCGCTGGAATTTAGACAGGTGGTTGAGGTAGCTTGGAGCAAAGCTGTGGATGGCTTACAACACAGGGGGAGCTTCAACAACCTGACAATGGAGATGAGGTATTGTGAGCATAAAAAAGGACATAGGAACCAGGAGCAGGAGTAGGCCACCTGGCCCTTCGAGCCTGCTCCGCCATTCTGATCTTCTCTGGCCTCAGCTCCACTTTACCCAGCCTCTGACCATAACCCTTCATTCCTGCATGAACATAAGAGCTGGCCTCAAAGTATGGAAAATATTCTACATGTAACTGTGGTGGGTTTCCCTTTATCTTTGGGGGAAGGGGCATGCAGGGAGTGTCTATGTCTAACCAGCAGCTTGATGAATACAAATCTGCAAAATGGTAAATTTGAGTTTGTGGACTTTAAAGAAGCCCATCCTATATTACCACCAAACGGCTACAGCCTGCAATTTCCCTGCTGCCGGCAAAACTGAAATCAGACACGCTGACATATTTTTTTTTTAAAAAATCAGTCAGAGGATGTGGGCATCACTGGCCAGGCCAGCATTCATTGCCCATCCCTAATTGCCCAGGGGGCAGTGAAGAGTCAACCACATTGCTGTGGGTCTGGAGTCACGTGTAGGCCAAAGCAGGGAAGGATGGCTGTTTCTTTCCCTAAAGGGCATAAGTGAACCAGATGAACTTTTCCTGATAACTGACAATGGCTTCATCGTCATCATTAGACTTTTAATTCCAGATTTTCACTGAATTCAAACTTCCACGGTATGGTGGTTCAGTGGTTAGTACATTAGGACATTACAGCGCAGTACAGGCCCTTCGGCCCTCGATGTACTGCTGTCTCACAGCACCAGGGACCCGGGTTAGAGTCCCACCTCAGGTGACTGACTGTGTGGAGTTTGCACATTCTTCCCGTGTCTGCATGGGTTTCCTCCGGGTGCTCCGGTTTCCTCCCACAATCCAAAGATGCGCAGGTTAGGTGAATTGACCATGCTAAATTACCCACAGTGTTAGGTGCGTTAGTCAGGGGTAAATATAGGGTAGAGGAATGGGTCCGGGTGGGTTACTCTTCGGAGGGTCGGTGTGGATTTGGTGGGCCGAAGGGCCTGCTTCCATACTGTAGGGAATCTAATCTAATCTTCCACTAAAGTGCCGTGATGGGATTTGAACCCAGGTCACCAGAACATTACCCAGGGTCTCCAGATTATGAGTCTTTAGGCCATCGCCTCCCCTCAGAATTTACAAGGGTAAAAGCAGAGGAGAGAGCGTAATCAAGAACTGCAGCAACCGGACTTGACATGTACAGACAGGAAATGCATTCTCGACATCAAGGTCATAATGAGGTGTGCGGATGTACTTGGAAAGACGCAAAAGGGAAAACATGTGACGTAATGACTGCGAACGAAATGCTTCAATCGACTTACTTTCTAGCCCTGGATCGTGCCCGAAGATTGGCAGCTGCTGCAGCGGGACATGGTGCTGCTGCTGCTGCTGTAACTGTTGTAGATGCTGCTGCTGCTGTAGATGTTGCTGCTGCAACCTCTGGAGGTGCTGCTGCTGTAGTTGCTGCTGTAGGTGATGGTGCTGCTGCTGTTGGGAGAACCCGTGCTGCTGTTGCTGCTGGAACGGATGCTGGTGCAATTGAGGATGGTGTTGTTGCTGCTGCTGCTGTTGCTGCTGCTGCTGTTGTTGTAGCTGCAGTTGCATCAGATGCTGCTGTTGGAGCTGCAGCAGTTGGTGCTGCTGTGCCTCGGGGGTCAACTGCTTAACCTGTGTGAACAAGACGGCGCTGGGATGTCTTGGGTCCGGGCCTTGCTGGTTCTGACTAGCGGCTTCCAGGTTTTTGGTCGGAGCGGAAAGGGACTGTAAGATCTGCAAAAACAATCCCACAAATTTTTTTTTATATACATAAGTGCCAAGACTAAGAGATTGAAATATAGTCACGATGCGTAGGGAACGATGTTTAGAGTTTGCTGTTCAATTATCTGGGTGCAAAGGGGAAAATCAAGTTGAGAAGGGTGTGGTGAGCAGTCCTGGCTCAACCCAGTTAATTTTCTGCCGATTTGCTTTACTGGTCAATAACTTGAGAAACTCTGCACCAGCCCCATGCACATAAATACAACATATCCATCAGTTCGATGCACAGTTTTAAATGCACCTTTGACTTATCTAAATACAATACTGCACAAGCAGCAAAATGAAATGAGTCTCATGTGACCAAAATCTTGCACAAGCCCCATCTTTTAAATGGCAGAAGCTACAGTGGCTGAAAGCTCTAATTATCATCGATCTGTAACATTGTGCAGTACAAGCAGATTGGATTCTAACGTGCAAGTGGGAACTGCGGCGGGGAAAGGACATTGCACAGATATAGCGAAAGGGCAGAGAAGTGAAGCTAATTGAATAGCTGTTGCAAAGAGACAATGTAGGAGTTTTCATTAAAGACAAATGGCTACATTCACTGCAGTTGACAAGTTAGGAAGGCAGGCTGTGCTCGCTGTAAAGGGTTTGGTATCCGGCTTACAACTGATTCCAGGATCTCTTCCTGGCAGTGATCTGGTAAATAACCCTGTCCAATTTCAACAAGAGGAGGAAGAATAAATATCAAGCACCCAATGCTGGAAGCAGAGACAACATTTTGAATCCAGTACGAGTCTCCTTCCAAACTTCGGAAGTCATTTGGGACTTGAAAGACAAACGCTGTTTCTCTCTCCACAGATGCTACCAGACCTGCTGAGTTTCTCCAATGTTCCCCATGTTTGTTTCAGATTTCCAGCATCCACAGTATTTTGTCTTAGAGGAAGACTAAGTTGCCACTTTGGTCACGAAAAGTCTCTGCTGTTTCTTCCCCCACCATTGCCAATGCATTTTTAGAGGCCAAGTATCCCTGCAGTTTTGGTATATTTCAGACACAGTGGGATAAAGATGATTAATAGGGACCACTAAATCAGTGCGGGGGAGTGGTTCACATTCCTGGGATATTGGAATCTGGACCAAAAAAAACGATGCTCCTGAACCACTGAGAACACTGGCATAGCGTTAAACGGCACAGAAACAGACCCTTTGGTCCAACTCATCCATGCAGATTACATTTCCCAAACTAAACTAGTCCCCTTTACCTGCATTTGGCCCACATCCCTCCGAACCTTTCCTATTCATGCAGCTGCTCAAATGTCTTTTAAACGTTGTAACTGTATCTGCATCTACCACTTCCCTCTGGCAGTTCATTCCAAATATGAACCACACTGTATGAGAAACTTTGCCCCTCTCTGTATCCTCTCATTTTAACATTAGTTTTGACCAGAACTGCATACTGTACTCCAAAAACGGCCTCATCAACAGGATGCCTCAACTCCTGTACTCAGTGCTCTGAGCACAAGAATGCAGCATTTGAATTAAGAGCAGCTCAGAAATAATACAGACTGAAATGGAGGATTGAGAGAAGCAGACTACAGTGGGTTGAGAGTTCACAGCAGTAAATGTGGAGGTGCAAGTAGCCACATGAGACTGAGACAACAGAATTAACAAAGTTACTTATCTCAAAAAGGAGGGGACTGGGAATTTAGCATGCCCATATAAATTATTCAGAAAGGAGAGCATTTGGATAATAATGCTAGTTCAAGACATTGAGAGAATACTAGAAATGAATGAAGCAAACGAGTAATCAAAGACAGAAACTTCATGGTTAAAATTTAGTGACAGAATACCACGGTGGCACAGTGGTTAGCACTGCTACCTCACAGTGCCAGGGACCCAGATTAGAGTCCCACCTCGGACATCTGTCTGTGTGGGTTTCCTCCGGGAGCTCCGGTTTCTTCCCACAATCCAAAGATGTGCAGGTCAGGTGAACTGGCTATGCTAAATTGCCCAGAGCGTTAGGTGCGTTAGTCAGGGGTAAATATAGGGTCGGGGAACGGTTCTGGATGGGTTACTCCTCAAAGGGTCGGTGTGGACTTGTTAGGCCGAAGGGCCTGTTTCCATACTGTAGGAATCTAATCTCAACAAGCAATGGGAGACCAAACAGGAAGTTCAGTTCCAGACCAGCCACTGTACAAAAACAAATAACTGCGGAAGCTGGAAATCAGCAACAAAACAAAAATTGCTGGGAAAAGCTCAGTAGGTCAAGCAGGATCTGGGGAGAGAATTCAGAATTAACATTTCAGATCCATTGACCTTTCTACAGAGCTGAACGCTTCCGAAAAAGAGTCGCCGGACCCCAAACATCAAGTGTTTTCTCTGCACAGATGCTACCAGACACACTGAGTTTCCCCAGTAATTTGTGTTTTTGTTCTGAAACAGAAACATTTCCAGCAGGAAGAGAAGTATAGCATCATTGGCTAGAACCCATGAAGTATAACTATAGACATAAAATGGAACTGATAAAGGTGGCTAAAAGCATTGGACTTAATACAGCAAAGAAACAAGGTGAATCTGAAAAGTACTATACATTGGAGAACTGAAATAGGAGGCATTCCTCAGGTCCAGATGGGTTACTGATGGAGTTAAGGTCAGAGATAGGAAAGCTCTGGCAATGATTTCATGAATAAGGTTAGAGATTGCAGAGACAGAGTGGAATGTCTGGACAGTAACTTGGATGAGGAGACAGTGAGGTCTGCAGATGCTGGAGATCAGAGTTGAGAATGCACTGCTGGAAAAGCACAGCAGGTCGGGCAGTGTCAGAGGAGCAGGAAAATCGATGTTTCGGGAGGGCTCCGGCCCAAAACGACAATTTTCCTGCTCCTTGGATGTTGCCTGACCTGCTGCGTTTTCCCAGCAACACACTCTCAATAGTAACTTGGATGATTTTGCCTTCCTCAGATTGAAGTCCATACACGCAGTACAAGATAGAGATGGAACCCAGTACGGCCTACCTCTCCCTGACCCAGCTCAGAAAGGCTCACCCCTATTATGGTCCAAACGACAACATTACAGAAGAACTTAGATTTGGATGTGGGAAGCTTTACTCAAACTGAAGAACAATACTCAAACTGTAAGTACAGTTAAGAACTCAGAAGGTCGAAGTATCACAAGGTGAAACGGACGAACAAAAACAACTTACAGGTGGAATTCACTTTGAAAGGGCAAAAGGTGTGGCAAGATACATAATGAAGGAGAGGAGGAGGATTTGGAAGCTCAAGTTCACAAGCTGCAGAGTACATTAATATGTACATGCATACAGATTCCATGACAAGAGCTACTATGAAAGGTAGCCCTAGGAAGGCGATTATTAAACTGGAGAGGGCACAGGAAAGATTTACCTGAATGTTGCCAGGAATGGAGGATTTGAGTTATAGGGAGAGGCTAGGACTTTTTTCACTGGAGCATACGAGGTTGAAGGGTAACCTTATGCAGAGGTTTATAAAATCATGAGGGGCACTGATAAAGTGAATAGCAATTGTCTTTGCCCAGAGTGGGGGTCTTCAAAACTAGAAGGCATATGTTTCAGGTGAGAGGAGAAAGATTTAAAAAAGACATGAGGGGGATCTTTTACACGCAGAGGGTGATTCATAGGTGGAAAGAACTGCCAGAGGGGAGTGGTAGGTGTAGATACAGTTACAACATTTAAAAGACATTTGGACATGAATAGGAAAGCTTTAGAAGGATATGGGTCACGTGTAGGTAGGTGGGACTAGTTTAAATTTGGGAAACTTGAACAGGCATGGATGAGTTGGACTGAAGGGTCTGTTTCCATGCTGTATGAAGCTAGGAGATGCTTGATCCATATAAACTGTAACAATGCTACACTTTCAGCCTGCGCGATGTGTGGAATATGTTGAGGAAACATGGACATGACTAAATCGGGTGCTGCTGATTCAGAAAATACAGAAGCGAAAGGTAGACTGTGGCTGGTTTTATGAGTACCGACGAGGTTGCTGGGTGATTTGATAAAGAAATGTTGTATAATGACTAGTTGGAAAGCTGGAACATTGCTTTCAGTGACTGAAAGATTATAAATAAATACAGATCGAAAACTAAAGTGAAGAGAGTAGATGAAGCTATTTTGTTTCCCCAAAGAGGGGGCTGTTGGCGCACTGTGGCATATACAGGACTTAGTGACGAAAACAGGGACTGCAGAAACAGAAATGAATACGGTGGCTCAGTGGTTAGCACTACTGCCTCACAGCACCAGGGTCCCGGGTTCGATTCCAGCCTCGGGTCACTGTGTGTGGAGCTTGCACATTCTCCCCGTGTCTGCATGGGTTTTCTCCCACAGTCCAAAGATGTGCAGGTTAGGTGATTTGGCCAAGCTAGTGTTAGGTGCATTAATCAGAGGGAAATGGATCTGGGTGGGTTACTCTTCAGAGGGTCGATGTGGCCTGGTTGGGCCGAAGAGCCTGTTTCTACACTGTAGGGAATCTAATCTACTCAATAAATAGTGCAGGGATAAAGCCAAAAGACCTTCGAGGAACAGGTACATGGGATTAGGATCACTATGTGTGGACGTTAAATACTTGCACAAGTGTACTAACAGTGAATTAGGGGACATTAACCTGCTCCTTATTCAATGGCTACAATTCCACATGCCACACCACCCCCCACTCCATTCCATGATCCAATCTACCTTGGCCTTCAAATTACTTCATGGTTTTCACCTTTGTCTGGGGAACGGTGTTCCAAAGACTCGTTACCCTCCAACAAAGAAATGTTTTAAATCTTTCTCATTGGGCAATGCCATATTTTAAAACAATGACCCTTAGAATCATAGAAACCCAGAGTGCAGACACAGGCCACTTGGCCCATCAGATCTGCCACAACCTGCAGAACAGCATCTCACCCTATCCCTGTAATCCCACATTTATCGTTGTTAACCCACCTCGCCGGCACAGGACAGGGCAATCTGCATCCCTCTGGACTGTGGGAGGAGACCCACACAGACACGCGGAAAATGTGCAAACTCCACACAGACAGTCGCCCGAGGCGGGAATCAAACCCAGGACCCTGGCAGTGCTAATGAATGACCCTGCATTAGGTTTACTAAGGGTTTCAGTGATTGGCTAAATAGTTTGTTTTCTCTGTTGCCATTTCTACGTTATTCAAAGGGGTCAAATACACAAAAGGCTCAGGAAATAGTCACAGCAATGTCTTCCTCCTTTGTCTGTGACTCCCCACCCCTCTTCAGTTCTTCTTGCCCAGCCACGAGCCAGGTACCAGTTGGTGTGACTGACCATAACATTATCAGAGAGCCTGAGAAACAGTAATACAAGCCACACTGGAACAATAATTATTACACATACTCAAATATCCCAAGATTTGGGGTGTTGGATTGCGTCCACTGACCTGTGAGGACATTCACTGACACTGCAAAAGCTGAGACACAGTTACCCTGCCACACCTGAAACCATTTACTCCAATACCACAAGATGATGAAAACCTTGGTTCCTGCTGGAACAGGCCATTTCTCTATTAGCCTAATTTGTCAGGATGCTCCCTCACCTTTCAGCTGAAAAGGCTGTTTTATCGTTTAAATGATTGCTGTCAGAGGCGATAATAAGTGTGAAGACAACAGGTCAACAAGGAGACTAGTGAATGACAGGACCAACAGCAGCTCTCGCGCATCAAAGAGAAATGAGAATCAAGAAAGAATACAGGGGAATGACTAAGAAAGCAGATGAATTACAGTCAAATCAGGCACAAAGAAACTGACTGGATTGAGAGGGAAGATCAGGTGAAAAAGTGCAAATTTGACTTTGTAAGAATAAAAGCAATTTACCACGTGGAAGGAATGAGCTCCACAGTTAAACTGTTCAATTGCTGGGGCATTGCATAAATAATTAACTCATCGTCAGACTCCAACACCTTGCACTTCCACAGCGCCGACTATGTAGTTAAAATGTCCCTCGGTGGTTTAACAAAGGGTTATCAAGTAAAACTGGATGCTAAATCACAAAATGATATTCGGCCAGATGAAGAAAAACATGGTAAAGAGAAGCAATTATGACACTGGAGGCCATTCGACCCCTCAAATCCACGCTGAGCTCTGCAGAGCTATCCAGACAATCCCATTGCTCAGGTAAAAACAATGACTGCAGATGCTGGAAACCAGATTCTGGATCAGTGGTGCTGGAAGAGCACAGCAATTCAGACAGCATCCGAGGACAGGCAAAATCGACGTTTCGGGCAAAAGCCCTTCATCAGGAATAAAGGCAGAGAGCCTGAAGCGTGGAGAGATAAGCTAGAGGAGGGTGGGGGTGGGGAGAGAGTAGCATAGAGTACAATAGGTGAGTGGGGGAGGAGATGAAGGTGATAGGTCAGGGAGGAGAGGGTGGAGTGGATAGGTGGAAAAGGAGCTGGGCAGGTCGGACAAGTCCGGACAAGTCAGGGGATTGTGTTGCTGGAGGTTAGAAACTAGGATGAGGTGGGGGAAGGGGAAATGAGGAAGCTGTTGAAATCCACATTGATGCCCTGAGGTTGAAGTGTTCCGAGGCGGAAGATGAGGCGTTCTTCTTCCATGCATCTGGTGGTGAGGGAGCGGCGGTGAAGGAGGCCCAGGTCCTCCATGTCCTCGGCAGAGTGGGAGGGGGAGTTGAAATGTTGAGCCACGGGGCGATTTGGTTGATTGGTGCGGGTGTCTCGGAGATGTTCCCTAAAGCGCTCTGCTAGGAGGCGCCCAGTCTCCCCAATGTAGAGGAGACCGGATTGGGAGCAACGGATACAATAAATGATATTAGTGGATGTGCAGGTAAAACTTTGATGGATGTGGAAAGCTCCTTTAGGGCCTTGGATGGAGGTGAGGGAGGAGGTGTGGGCACAGGTTTTACAGTTCCTGCGGTGGTTCCTGCGGAAAGTGCCGGGATGGGAGGGTGGGTCGTAGGGGGGCGTGGACCTGACCAGGTAGTCACGGAGGGAACGGTCTTTGCGGAAGGTGGAGAGGGGTGGGGAGGGAAATATATCCATGGTGGTGGGGTCTGTTTGGAGGTGGCGGAAATGTCGGCGGATGATTTGGTTTATGCGAAGGTTGGTAGGGTGGAAGGTGAGCACCAGGGGCGTTCTGTCCTTGTTGTGGTTGGAGGGGTTGGGTCTGAGGGCGGAGGTGCGGGATGTGGACGAGATGCGTTGGAGGACATCTTTAACCACGTGGGAAGGGAAATTGCGGTCTCTAAAGAAGGAGGCCATCTGGTGTGTTCTATGGTGGAACTGCTCCTCCTGGGAGCAGATACGGCGGAGGCGGAGGAATTGGGAATACGGGATGGCATTTTTGCAAGAGGTAGGGTGGGAAGAGGTGTAATCCAGGTAGCTGTGGGAGTCGGTGGGTTTGTAGAAAATGTCAGTGTCATTTCCTCAGCCCTGAAGCTCTTCAACCATGTCCTGAAACAAACTCGCTATCACAGCCACATTTGCTTCCTCAGTGCCTGTCTCCGTAACCAACTCATCCCACACGGACTCCGGACCACCTTTAAACCAGCAGAGTTCGGACCCGAACAGGACAAACAGTACAGACTACAGATTCAAAAACACCAGCAACGGTTCTCCATCAAGATCCTCCGCTCTACGCTTGCAGCAATGCGCCGGCACCTAACCTCTCTACAGTCAGCCCTGCCTCAGCTGAGGGCCACACTCTCTCAGAATTGCAAAGGACCCACTCTGTACTACATCCTCAGGAGAATTCATACTCTCAACAAACAGTATTTCAATTCCATCTCAAACATCAAAAACTGTAAGTACAACAAACTTTTATCTACCCACCTCCATAACCAGCACTCCTCGAACATTCCAGAAGATTCCCCTGGCCTCGGAAACACCATTAGCCATGCGGCTGATGCAGCTACCACCCCCACGCTGATTGATGATGTCACTTCTGCCCCCCATCATGGCCACTCCCACAGCCACTTCCGCCCCTCACATCATCGCCAATGCCACACTCTCAGTGACTTCCGCCACCCCTACTGCCGTGTCTGCCACCACTTCCGTCCCCACCAACGCCACTCACCTGCATTCTGCTGACACGCCCCCCACAGACCCCACTGTCACTATCCCCACCCCCCAGAACCCCGAGGGGAACACTACCCCTGCTCATGACTCTACCCCCATTCCCCCCACCATCACACCCACTCCAGGTACTGGCTCCAACCCCACTCCCAGCTCTACACCCACACCAGCTCCCAGCCCTGCCGAGTTTTCACCATCCCCCCAGACCTCCCCCTCACTGAGGATGAACGATCAGTCCTCAGCAAAGGACTCACCTTCATCCCCCTCCGTCCACGCATCAATGAATTTAATACACGCCGTGACATCGAACAATTCTTCCGTCGCTTCCGTCGCCTCCGCCTCAGAGCTTACTTTCACAATCAGGACTCCCGCCCACCTTCCGAGGACCCCTTCGCCCACCTCCAACACACTGCATCCACCTGGACACCCCACGCTGGCCTATTACCTGCCCTCAACCTCTTCATTTCCAACTGCCGCCGGGACATTAACCGCCTCAACCTGTCGACCCCCCTCCCCCACTCCAACCTCTCATCCTCACAACTCGCAGCCCTCCAATCCCTCTGCTCCAATCCTGACCTCACCATCAAGCCAGCGGATAAAGGGGGCGCAGTGGTAGTCTGGCTCACTGACCTCTACACCGCTGAAGCCAAACGCCAACTCAAGGACACCTCTTCCTGCCGCCCCCTTGACCATGACCCCACCCCCCCATCACCAAACCATCATCTCCCAGACCATACAGAACCTCATCACCTCAGGAGATCTCCCACCCACAGCTTCCAACCTCATAGTCCGGGAACCCCGCACTGCCCGGTTCTACCTCCTTCCCAAGATCCACAAGCCTGACCACCCTGGCCGACCCATTGTCTCAGCATGCTCCTGCCCCACTGAACTCATCTCTACCTACCTCGACACTGTCCTATCCCCCCCTAGTCCAGGAACTCCCCACATACATTCGAGACACCACCCACGTCCTCCAGCTCCTCCAAGACTTCAGTTTCCCCGGCCCCCAACGCCTCATCTTCACCATGGATATCCAATTCCTCTACACCTCCATCCGCCATGACCAGGGCCTCCAAGCCCTCCGTTTTTTCCTCTCCAGACGTTCCCAACGTACCTTTCCACCGACACTCTCATTCGTTTGGCTGAACTGGTCCTCACCCTTAACAATTTCTCCTTTGAATCCTCCCACTTTCTCCAGACCAAAGGGGTAGCCATGGGCACACGTATGGGCCCCAGCTATGCCTGTCTCTTTGTTGGCTACGTAGAACAGTTGATCTTCCGTAATTACACCGGCACCACTCCCCACCTCTTCCTCCGCTACATTGATGACTGCATTGGCGCCACCTCGTGCTCCCGCGAGGAGGTTGAGCAATTCATCAACTTCACCAACACATTCCACCCTGACCTTAAATTTACCTGGACCATCTCTGACACCTCCCTCCCCTTCCTGGACCTCTCCATCTCCATCAGTGACGACCGACTTGACACTGACATTTTCTACAAACCCACCGACTCCCACAGCTACCTGGATTACACCTCTTCCCACCCTACCTCTTGCAAAAATGCCATCCCGTATTCCCAATTCCTCCGCCTCCGCCGTATCTGCTCCCAGGAGGAGCAGTTCCACCATAGAACACACCAGATGGCCTCCTTCTTTAGAGACCGCAATTTTCCTTCCCACCTGGTTAAAGATGCCCTCCGACGCATCTCGTCCACATCCCGCACCTCTGCCCTCAGACCCAACCCCTCCAACCACAACGACAAAACGCCCCTGGTGCTCACCTTCCACCCTACCAACCATCGCATAAACCAAATCATCCGCCGACATTTCCGCCACCTCCAAACAGACCCCACCACCAGGGATATATTTCCCTCCCCACCCCTCTCCACCTTCCGCAAAGACCGTTCCCTCCGTGACTACCTGGTCAGGTCCACGCCCCCCTACGACCCACCCTCCCATCCCGGCATTTTCCCCTGCCACCGCAGGAACTGTAAAACCTGTGCCCACACCTCCTCCCTCACCTCCATCCAAGGCCCTAAAGGAGCCTTCCACATCCATCAAAGTTTTACCTGCACATCCACTAATATCATTTATTGTATCCATTGCTCCCGATGCGGTCTCCTCTACATTGGGGAGACTGGGCGCCTCCTAGCAGAGCGCTTTAGGGAACATCTCCGAGACACCCGCACCAATCAACCAAATCGCCCCGTGGCTCAACATTTCAACTCCCCCTCCCACTCTGCTGAGGATATGGAGGCCCTGGGCCTCCTTCACCGCCACTCCCTCACCACCAGACGCATGGAAGAAGAACGCCTCATCTTCCGCCTCGGAACACTTCAACCCCAGGGCATCAATGTGGACTTCAACAGCTTCCTCATTTCCCCTTCCCCCACCTCATCCTAGTTTCTAACCTCCAGCAACACGATCCCCTGAGTTGTCCGGACTTGTCCGACCTGCCCAGCTCCTTTTCCACCTATCCACTCCACCCTCTCCTCCCTGATCTATCACCTTCATCTCCTACCCCACTCACCTATTGTACTCTATGCTACTCTATCCCCACCCCCACCCTCCTCTAGCTTATCTCTCCACGCTTCAGGCTCTCTGCCTTTATTCCTGATGAAGGGCTTTTGCCCGAAACGTCGATTTTGCCTGTCCTCGGATGCTGCCTGAATTGCTGTGCTCTTCCAGCACCACTGATCCAGAATCCCATTGCTCAGCTCCATCGTCCTAGACCTACGTGCTTACTTCTCTCAGGAACCAATCCAATTGCATTCCAAATCAATTATTTGCGCACTCACCAGCAAATTTCGGGACATTACCGCCCACTGCACAAAACGACTTCCACCTCACACCTTTGCCCGAAATCTTAAACCTGCTTTCCCCAGTCCACGAGCCATCAGCAAATGGGAACAGCTTTATTGTCTATGTTATTTAAGGGCATATTTTAAAATGAGCAGTGACAGAGAGCCTAGTTGAGCTGTGACCAGCGGGGTTCCACAGAGCTCAGTGTTGCAAACACAACTGTTTGCCAGATATATTAATGACTTGGAGGAAGGAAGTGAATGCACTGTAGCCAAACTTGCAGACGGCACAAAAATAGGTGCAATGGTAGGTTGCTAGGGGGAGACAAGTAAACAGTTTGTTCAGAGACAAAACTAGAAACTACTCAAAGCTCAGCAGGTCTGGCAGCATCTGTGGAGAGAAGTCAGAGTTAATGTTTCAGATTGAGTGACCCTTTCTCAAAACCTGCTGAACGTTTTGTTTCTGATTGACAGCATTTGCTGTTCTTTCGGTTTTTAGTTTGGAGATATCAATAGGTCAAGAAAGATTAGATTACTTACAGTGTGGAAACAGGCCCTTCGGCCCAACAAGTCCACACCAACCCGCCGAAACGCAACCCACCCAGATCCATTCCCCTACGTTTACCTCTTCACCTAACACAAGGGCAATTGAACATGGCCAATTCACCTAACCTGCACATTTTTGGACTGTGGGAGGAAACCGGAGCACCCGGAGGAAACCCACGCAGACATGGGTAGAACGTGCAAACTCCACACAGACAGTCGCCTGAGGCGGGAATTGAACCCGGGTCTCTGGCGCTGTGAGGCAGCAGTGCTAACCACTGTGCCACCATGCCGCCCACTGTATTGCTATCAGCAAGTGTTCCTAAATCACACAGGGTTTTTTAGTTTAATTACAGTGCAGAAACAGTGCAGAAACAAGCCCTTCAGCTCAACAAGTCCACACCGACCCACCCAGACCCATTCCCCGACATTTACCCCTTCACCTAACACTACGGGCAACTGAACATGGCCAATTCACCTAGCCTGCACATTTTTGGACTGTGGGAGGAAACCGGAGCACCCGGAGGAAACCCACGCAGACACGGGGAGAATGTGCAAACTCCACTGACACGGGGAGTAAGTTGGCAAGAAGTTAGTAAATGGAGTATAATACAGGAAAACATGAAGTTGTTTGTTTTGGAAGGGAGAACAGAAGATCAGAGTGCTATTTAAATAGAGAAAAACTGCAGCAATCTGCAACATCAAAGGACACAGGGGTACTTGTGCACAGAAAGCTAGCACACTCACGTACAGCAGGTCATCAGGAAGGCTAGTGGAATGTTAACTCTTATTTTAAAGGGTTGAATACAAGAGTAAGGAAACCTTACTGCAATTGTATAGGGTGAGACCACATCTGTAATACTGCCAACAGTCTGGTCCTCTTCTTTAAGGGAAAAACGTCACTTCATTGGAGGCAATTCAAAGACAGTTCACTATGTTGATCTCTCGAATGGAAGGATTGTCCTATGAGCAAAAGCTAAACACGTTGGGATTCTACTCACTGGAATTTAGAAGGATAAGAGGTGATTTCATTCAAACATATTGGATTCTTGACAGGATAAATGTTGAAAGGATGTCCAGATCTAAAGGGTCTGGAGTAGAGAGGCACTAATTTTAGACTGAGTAGAAGGAAGAATTTCCTCTGAGAATTGAGAGCCTTTGTAGGGGCAGAGCCCTTGTGTATATTTAAGGCTGAGATAGATCCTTGATCAGTTGGGACTCGAGGGTTACAGGGAAAGGGCGGAAAGTGGATTGAGGAATGTTAGATGAGCCACGATCCTATTGAATGGCAGACCAGGCTCAACGGACTGAACGGCCTACTCCTACTGCTTCCGGTGTTAAAGTCAGTTTGATTAGAGTTAGGGATGTGTAAGATTAAAGAGTGATTCACTTGCAAATCCAACACGGCTTTAACAATAATGAGTGGTTCAGGATGAAGTAACATTTGTGAGAAGCGAACAGCAGGGAACAGTAAACCAACCAGCAAACTCTGGAGATTCACACTTCATAGCATCTTCCTCAACCCCATAAACTTGCCGCTTTGATTTACGAATCAATGACAGTATGTGTCATTAACAAACATAGTCTCCCCAGCAGAATCCATTGTTACCAAGCTAAGGATCCTTTTTATTCCAATGCCCATTTTAACCTGGTAGTTCTAATTGACTGACCTGATAAATACAGAAAGGAGTGACCATTCAACCCATCAACTACTCCTCTCCTTCCACAGCAACAGACTGGTTTCTGAACAAGATGAGAGTGGTGCTGGAAAGCTCAGCACTGTCCCCATGACCTGTCCTACCTGCCAATCTCCCTTCCCACTTATCCGCTCCACCCTCCTCTCTGACCTATCACCTCCATCCCCACCCCCATTCACCTATTGTACTCTTGGCTACCTTCCCCCCAGCCCCACCCCCTCCCATTTATCTCTCCACCCCAAAGGCTCCCTGCCTTTATTCCAGATGAAGGGCTTTTGCCCGATACGTCAGTTTTCCTGCTCCTCGGATGCTGCCTGACCTGCTGTATTTTTCCAGCACCACTCTAATCTAGACTGAGCTATAGGAAGAGGCTGAACAGGCTGGGGCTGTTTTTCCTGGAGCGTCGGAGGCTGAGGGGGTGAGCTTATAGAGGTTTACCAAATAATGATTGAATGGATAGGATAAATAGACCAAGGTCTTTTCCCTGGGGTGGGGTGTCCAGAACTAGAGGGCATAGATTTAGGGTGAGAGAGGAAAGACTTAAAAAGGACCCGAGGGGCAAGTTTTTCACGTGGATGGTGGTGTGTGTATATGGAATGAGCTGCCAGAGGATGTGGTGGAGGCTGGTACAATTGCAACATTTAAGAGGCATTTGGTTGGGTATATGAATAGGAAGGGTTTGGAGGGATATGGGCGAGGTGCTGGCAAATGGGACTAGATTGGGTTGGGATATCTGGTCGGCATGGACAGGTTGGACCGAAGGGTCTGTTTCCATGCTGTACATCTCTTTGACTCTATATGACTCTACCTGCAGTCCTCACGTTTGCCTGGTTTCTGAACAAGTTAGAATATTCTCCCTTTTACGAAACCCTGTCTCTGCTTGAAGCACTGCATGCTAACAAATTTTAATCTCAAGCACATCTTTAACCTGGGCCTCTCAGGAAGGGTGGAAGAGCAAGAGGAGAGATGCAGTGTTGAAGTCAGAACAAAGTGCAGTAGAAGCTCAGCAAGCATCTGTGGATAAAGAGAAATATTGAATCCAGGATGACTCTTCTTCCGGAGAGTCAAGTCTATTTTTCTCCCCACATATTGGGCAGACCAGCTGAGTTTCTCCAGCAATTTTCTTCTTTATTTCAACTTGAACTGCTTGTTTTTCAGCAGCCTGCCAGCATCCACAGTACTCTGCTTTCAGAAGATGCTGTGCTGACCAAGACGGTAGCTGGGTCAAATGTCATTAAGATGGTTAGGAACATTGTACTATTCCCAGAATTACCCAGGAGAGGGATCTGATGGTGGCTCGCAATTCTAAAGAGCAGACCTATCCCCACACTGGTTAGGGGAATAGAGAGAAACAGAAGCTTCAATTTAACTGGACCACACAGACATTAGAGGTCATCTTGCAGCAAGAGCAGAAATGCAGAATTTTAGATTCAGAGCTGGACAGCAAAGAAGCACACCTTTCAGAGCAACTTATCCATGCTGACCAGGTATCCTGGCCCAATATAAAGATGTGCAAGTGAATTGGCCATGGTAAATTGCCCACTGTTCAGGAATGTGTAAGTTAGGTGCATTGGTCAGGGGTAAATCGGGTGGGATGGTCAGTGTGGACTTGTTGGGCCAAAGGGCCTGTTTCCATGCTGGAGGGATTCTATGATCCTAAATTAATCTAGCCCCATTTGCCACCATTTGGCCCATATCCCTCTACACCCTTCCTTTTCATATCCCCATCCAGATGCCTTTTAAAATGCTGTAATTGTACCAACCTCCACCACTTCCCCTGGCAGCTCTTTCTATACACCCACCATCCTCTGCATGAAAAAGGTGCCCCTTAGGTCCCTTTTAAATCTTTCCCTTCTCACCTTAAACCTATGCCCTCTAGTTTGAACTCCCCTACTGCAGGGAAAAGCCCTTGTCTGTTCACTGTATCCACGCCCCTCATGATTTTATAAACCTCTGTTAGATTTATATAAACCACCACTCAGCCTCCGATGCTCCAGAGAAAACCCCAGACGATTCCTATAAACAACCCCAGCCGCACCCTTGTAAAGCTTTCCTCAACGCTTTCAAGTTTCACATCATCCCTCCTATAGTAGGGAGGCCAAAACTGAACGCAATATTCCAAAAGTGCCCTAACCAATGTCCTTTACGGCCTGAACATGACCTCCCAACTCCTACTCAATGCACTGACCAATAAACATAATGAATTCTTCACTATCCCATCCACCTCTGACTCTACTTTCAAGGAGCTATGAACCTGCACTCCAAGGTCTCTTTGAAGCAAACCTGATAACCTCTGTTAAGGTAAAAACAGAAAAAGCTCGAAAGATGATTGAGAGCGATGAAGCAATTTAGGTCTATACAGGAGGAGATCTAACCGAGGTGCATAAAATGCTTTGGGGATCAAAAATGTAGGTCTAGAGATGATGTTTCTCTCTGAGGCGCAATCTAAGATGAGAGGCCATAGTTTTAGGCTAAGGGCTAGCAGGTTTAGAACAGAGATAAGAAATGACTTCTCTCATAGGGTCACAAATCTGTGGAATGCACTACCCCAGAATGAGGTGGATGCTGGGACAGTGAATGAGGAGGAGATGGACAGATTTTTGATTAGCAAATGGGGGAGGGACAGGAAGTGGAGTTGAGGCCAAGAGGAGATCAGTCACAAACATACTGATTAGGGGAGCAGACGAGAGGGGCTGACATGCTTACTCCTGCTCCGACTTCTTACATTCGGAGGTGGATCAGGCAGCATAGACAGAGAAAGGTGGATTATCATTTCAGATTGCTAAAATCCTGAGTGGGGTGAGACAAGGGGACCGTGTCACAGATGATACGAAAGCAGATCAGACTGGCCGGCCGGCTAACCTACACAGTCTGCGACTCGATAGTGTTGCCTTCCTGTCGTTACACTTTTAAACAGAAAGGTCGCGCTCCGTGTTAACCCCAGCTGCTCCACTTCAGGAGATTCTGCGCGCCCCAGCAGGAATGACAAGCCACTTACCTGCGCTACATTGGACGGTCTGGAGATCTGCTGAATGTCAGCGTTATTCGTTATATTCCGCAGAGTCCTGACAGCAGGGCTCCAGGCAGTCGCCATCTCAGGGCCCGGAGCCCCCTGGCCAGGCGTCACCAAGCCAACCCTGGCCTCAGGGTGAGAGACGGAGCTGGGCACCGGCGGGACGTTGGCGCACAGGTTAATGAGGGCGGACTCTTTCCCGTGAGCCAGCCGGCGCTTCGCGGCGCTGGGAGGCGGGATTTCCGCCGGGGTCCAGTTCAGGTTCCTCTCCTGCTTCTCGGGTGAGGAGTCCGAGGAGTCGTCGAACATGATCTCGCTGGTGGCCTTCTGGGCCTTCTCACCCCCCCGCCTGGGGGGCGAGCCCGGCACGCTGAGCGGAGAGCCTGCCCGCGATGACCCAGCGCTGCTCTTGGCCGAACACTTGTCGTCCATTTCAGGTTCCTCATCGTTTCCGGCCAGCTCTTCCTCATCCTCCTCCGGAATGACAAGGCGAGGGTGATACGTGCACTCATCCTTCCTGGATTTTGCCACGACACTGTCCTCCACCCAGTCTGGCGTCACTATTTTGATGCTGCTTCGACTCAAAGCACAGTTGTACTTCTCCTGTCAAAACAAAACAGAGTTTAAACCTTTCTGCCACTGACATTAAGAAAACTTATCACTTGTACCTTGCTTTTCCACAAGAAGGTCTCAAAATTGGAACCTAGTAACAGCTAGAATTTTTTTTTTTGGAGGGACACTACAACTGTGCCGCAACTGGGCCCTTTATTCAGCACCCCCTCCCCCACTCCAATTTTAAAATTTATATAGAGACAGAGAAAATGAAGACACTGTTGCGAACAGAGTGTTTTTCTTTATTATATCTACAAACAGACCTCTCAGTCTAACTCATCCATGACAACAAAGTTTCCCCAAACTAAACTAGTCCCACATGCCTGTATTTGGCCTATATCCCTCTAAACCCTTCCAATTTATGTGCCTGTCCAAATGTACTTTTAAATGTTGTAACTGTACCAGCCTCCACCACTTCCTCTGGCAGCTCATTCCATACATGCACCACTCTCTGCGTGAAAAAGTTGCCCCTCAGGTCTTTTTTAAAATCTTTCCCCTGTCACTTTGAACCTATGCCCTCTAGTTTTGAACTCACCTATCCTGGGGTCAAGTCCTTTGCCATTCAGCTTATCTTTACGTCATGTTTTTTTTAAAAAAACATCTATAAGGTCACCCCTTAGCCTCTGACGCTCCAGTGAAAAAGATCTTGGGCTACAGGCCTTATCTTGTAACTTTGCACCTAAACCCCAGAGGGATTGGGCAGAGGTTTAGAGAAATGTCTGGAAGAAATTAGAAATGTTTCGGTTTTTTTTTAATTTTGAATGGGTCATGTTGTGGGAAGGTTGAAAAACAGTATGTTAGCCTTTCAGGAGTAATTGCAGTTATTCTATAAAGAAAGACAGTGCAAATCTTTGAAATATACACGTGGTCTGGCCAGTCAGCACCTGATAACAAAATAGCAGCTTCATACTTTCGATACAGAATTAGTTCCTAACTTTCATAGACTCCGTAGTGTGGAAACAGGACCTTCGGCCCAACAAGAATTAAGGTATGCAGCCAAACTAGTTGATAATACTGTTATTTAAAACCCAACTAGTTTACAGTATTGATGTTTGCATTCCACACCAGTCTCTTGCCACATCACATGATCCCACCTTATCCTCACACCCCTTAAGCCAGTCGCTCATTCCAATCCCACCACAGCAGGTGAAATTTAAATTCAGATTAATACATCTGGAATTGAACAGATTTCCCTCCATAATGGTACCATAGCACGACCACTGTAAATACCCAGCAGATTCGCTAATGCCCTTTCAGGAAGGGCAGCTGCCATCCTTAGCTAGTCTGGCCTACATGTGACTCCAGACCCTGAGCAATGCTGCTGACTCTTAACTGCCTTCTGGAAATGGCCTCAGTTCCAGGGTAATTAGGGATTTACAAAAAAAAAGTGCTGGCTTTATTAGCAAAACCCATACCCTATGAAAGGATACAGAGAAAATTCCTGGGCTCTTATTTTTAAAGAAAACATTTTTGTAGAAAAATTACATTTTAGCATATTTTAAAAATTATGTCACTGATTAAAGGAACGCATAGATTTAATGTTTATTCTGTAGGACTTTGGAAGAAGCAATTACCATTTGGATCAATCTAGCTGGCAGGTGTTTAATATTTATTCAGTTGGTAATTATAAAGTTCAAAGGCGGCCTATTAAGGTATGGATCTGAGGCTTTAATGCATTGAGCTTTGTGAAAATGCTGATGGGGCTACCCTAATCCCATTAGTCTCAAGATCTGTGTTCAATGTAAACATATAGCTCCTTAGTAATACAAATGTTTACAGGAGAGAAGGCCCATCATCAGTCCCTCACCCATCAAAGAACTGACTACACTGATTCCAGCTTTCACTTTTCTATACATGGCTCTGGGGGCTATGGCCGGGCAAGGGGCTAGCTAAATGCAACTTAATTGTTACAGAAACTTCTCACTCAACCACCCTTTTAGACAGTGAGCTTCTGACTCTCTCCACAAGCACAGCGGGTCAAGCAGTGTCAAAGAAGAAGGGGAGCGATGAAAGGTTCCAACATCGACTCCCCATCTCCTCTGATGCTGCTTGATCTGCTGTGCTCTTCCAGCTCCACTCTTTATCCACTCTGACTCTCCAGCATCTGCCGTTCTCATGATCTCCAGTGAAGCGTATTTTCTTCTTACCTTACATCTATGTCCCTCTACCAACACAAAAAATGCCTTCCTATCCATCAGAGACAGGCAAGAGGCTGGAAGAACACACAGCAAGCCAAGCAGCATCAAGAGGTGGAGAAGTTAATGTCTCGGGTGTAACCCTTCTTCAGGATTGAGGGCGGGTGTGAGGGGAGCTGCAGATAAAGGCGGTAGCAAGGCCAGGGTGAAATGGTGATAGGTGAAGAGACAGGTAGAGGGTACGACCTAGTTTGTCAATGGGAAGAATTAATCTGGTAGGTGGCAGGGAGGGGTAAAGGAAGGTGGAGGGGCTTGGAAGGGCGTTGGGGGATGGGAAGAGAGCTTATTTGAAATTGGAGAAGTCAATGTTGAGCTCTCCGGGCTGTCGGCTGTCCGGTGGAAGATGAGGAACTGTTCCCCCAATTTGCAGTGTGTGATTCGTTGTGGCAATGGAGAAGGCCAAGGATGGTCATATCAGAAAGAGAATGGGAAGGGGAATTAAGTCTTCAACCAAGTTTGTTCCTATCCATCCTGGCTACAACCTTTGCGCACCAGTTGTGGTCTAACCAGTGTTTTGTACAGTTCCAGAATAACCTCCTTCCTCTTGTACGCTATGCCTCTGCTAATAAAGACAAGTCTCCTATATTGTAACTACAGGAGGTGGAACACCTGTCCATTCACTTCCTCCCTCTTTAACACTTAAAGCCCCAAACTTACCTTCCAGATGAAACAGCGTTTCACTTGCAGTTCACTCAATCTGTTGCATTCACTGCTCACAATATGGTTTCCTCTACACTGGGGAGTCAAAGCATAAACTGGGTGACTGCTTTGCAGAACACCTACATTCAGTCTGCAAAAAAGACCCTGAACTCCCAGTCACTTGCCACCTTGACACCCCCACCACAGACGTTGGTTCCCTGGCCAACATCTCTGATCTCAGGCTTACTCCGGTGCTCCAGTGAAGCTTGGTGCAAGCTGGAAGAATAGCACCTTATATTCCACTTGGAGACCCTGTAGGCTTCTGGACTCAGTATTATGTTCAACAATATTAGGACTCGAGACACCTTTTCCCAAGCCGCACACATTAGGCCTTGCCATTACATGCTATTACACACAATCCATTGTTAGCCACAACTAGTTCACATTAGGATCTCTTCATTCCCAGGTTAATCATTAACTACTCCTGTCTTTCCAACTGTTCTGTCTCTTAGCAATTTTTGAGAAGATTTGTAGCTCAGGTTAATGATAAGTATGTAAGTTAGCTCGCTGAGCTGGAAGGTTTGTTTTCAGACATTTCGTCACCATGAGTAGGTCATATCATCAGTGAGAGTCTCTGGTAAAGCGCTGGTAGTATGCCCTGCCTCTCTATTTATAGGTCTTGGTTTCTTAAGGTGGGTGATGTCATTTGCGTTTTTCTCTTTTCAAGGGAAGATCGATAGGGTCTAAATTGACGTCAATTTTCCTCCTCCTCGGATGCTGCTTGACCTGCTGTGCTTTTCCAACACCATGCTCTTGACTCTAAATTGATGTGTTTATTAATGGAGTTCTGGTTAGAATGCCGTGCCTCCAAGAATTCTCGTGCATGTCTTTGCTTCACCTGCCCGAGGATGTGTGCGTTGTCCCAGTCAAAGTGGTGTCCTTCTTTGTCTGTATGTATGGAAACTAGTGACAGTGGATTGTGTCTTGGTGGCCAGTTGCTGTTCATATATCCTGGTGGCACGTTTCCTGCTAGCTTGTTCTCTCTCTTTGGGCACTAACCCTAACTATCATTTACACCTTACCCCCTCCGCACACTTCTGCATAAAAAACAACTTTTTTCCTAGCTACCATCAGTTTTAAGGAGGGACATTGGACCTGAAAAGTTAACTTTGATTTCTCTCCACAGTTGCTACCAGATCTGTTGAGTTTTTCCGGCAATTTCTGTTTTTGTGTTGTATAGGTCTTCTCAACCATCTTATTCTTCCTGCCATATCTTCACTGTTCTGATATGCACACCAAGGTTCTTATGATCTCCATAACTTCCCAGGGTCTACCATTCACGCTATAATTACTTGCTTTGTTAGGCCTCCCCAGGTGCATTACTGCACACTTTTCCAGGTTGAATTCCATTTGTCACTGCGCTGCCTAGCTGACCAGTCGGGTCCATTGATATCCTTCAGTAGTTTACAGCTATCCACCTTATATTTAAATGCAGAGGAATGGGATTGTGGGAGATATAGCAGTTTGGATCAGTAATTGGATGGCTGAAAGAAGACAGAGGGTGGTGGTTGATGGGAAATGTTCATCTTGGAGTCCAATTACCAGTGGTGTACCGCAAGGATCAGTGTTGGGTCCACTGCTGTTCGTCATTTTTATAAACGACCTGGATGAGGGTGTAGAAGGGTGGGTTAGTAAATTTGCAGACGACACTAAGGTCGGTGGAGTTGTGGATAGTGACGAAGGATGTTGTAGATTGCAGAGAGACATAGATAAGCTGCAGAGCTGGGCTGAGAGGTGGCAAATGGAGTTTAATGCGGACGAGTGTGAGGTGATTCACTTTGGTCGGAGTAACCGGAATGCAAAGTACCGGGCTAATGGTAAGATTCTTGATAGCGTAGATGAGCAGACAGATCTCAGTGTCCAGGTACACAGATCCTTGAAAGTTGCCATCCAGATTGACAGGGTTGTTAAGAAGGCATAGTGTTTTAGCTTTTATTAATAGAGAGATCGAGTTCCGGAACCATGAGGTTATGCTACAGCTGTACAAAACTCTGGTGCGGCCGCACTTGTAGTATTGTGTACAGTTTTGGTCACTGCATTATAAGGAGGATGTGGAAGCTTTGGAAAGGGTGCAGAGAAGATTTACTAGGATGTTGTTTGGTATGGAGGGAAGGTCTTACGAGGAAAGACTGAGGGACTTGAGGCTGTTTTCGTTAGAGAGAAGAAGGTTGAGAGGTGATTTAATAGAGACATATAAGATAATCAGAGGGTTAGATAGGGTGGACAGAGAGAGCCTTTTTCCAAGTATGATGGTGAGCACAAGGGGGCATAGCTTTAAATTGAGGGGTGATAGATATAGGACAGATGTCAGAGGTAGTTTCTTTACTCAGAGAGTAGTAAGGGTATGGAATGCTTTGCCTGCAACGGTGGTAGATTCACCAACTTTAAGTCGTCATTGGACAAGCATATGGACATACATGGAATAGTGTGGTGGGATGGGCTTCAGATTGGTTATGACAGGTCGGCGCAACATCGAGGGCCGAAGGGCCTGTGCTGCGCTGTAATGTTCTATTTACCACACGACCTTTTCTCTCTGAGATCTAAAGGACGTGGACTTGGTGGAACAGAGATTTTTTTGGGGAATAGTGCTGGAAGGGATACAGGTGTGAGGCAAGAGAGATTTGGAAACAGGGAGGTGATTTTTTTTTGTTTCAAAATTACAGCTTTGCCAGAAAAGAAGCCACACTGGATCAGCAAGTACAGGAGTTACTTCCAGCTTCAGATTTAACAAAATAAAAAACATTAGAACTCGGAGCAGGAGTGGGCTTGAGTCTGCTCAATTATTCAATACAGCAACAGGTGATCTCATCGCGGCCTCAACTTCTCTTTTCTGCCCGCTCCCCATAACCCATCACTAATTAAAAATCTGTCCACTGCCTCTAGACATATGCTCAATGTTCCAGCACCCACTGCACTCTGGGGTAGTGAATTCAAAAGATTAATGGCCCTTTGAGAGAAGCAGTTTCACTACAGGAAGAATAGAAAGGGAGGCAAGGGAGATGGGGAAGTGGCATTTTTGATAAGGGATAAGCATTACAACTGCCCTGAGGGAGGATATTCCCGAAAATACATCCAGGGAAGTTATTTGGGTGGAACTGAGAAATAAGAAAGGGATGATCACCTTATTGGGATTGTATTAGAGACCCCCTAATAGTCAGAGGGAAATTGAGAAACAAACTTGTAAGGAGATCTCAGCTATCTGTAAGAATAGGGTGGTTATGGCAGGGGATTTTAACTTTCTAAACATAGACTGGGACTGCCATAGTGTTAAGGGTTGAGATGGAGAGGAATTTGTTAAGGGTGTACAAGAAAATTTTCTGATTCAGTATGTGGATGTACTTACCAGAGAAGGTGCAAAACTTGACCGACTCTTGGGAAATAAGGCAGGGCAGGTGACTGAGGTGTCAATGGGAGAGTACATTGGGGCCAGCGACCATAATTCTATTAGTTTTAAAATAATGATGGAAAAGGATAGATCAGATCTAAAAGTTGAAGTTCTAAATTGGAGAAAGGCCAATTTTGATGGTATTAGATAAGAACCTTCAAAAGCTGATTGGAGGCAGATGTTTGCAGGTAAAGGGACGGCTGGAAAATGGGAAGCCTTCAGAAATGAGATAACGAGAATCCAGAAAAAGTATATTCTGTCATGGTGAAAGGGAAGGCTGGTAGGTATAGGGAATGCTGGATGACTAAAGAAATTGAGGGTTTGGTTAAGGAAAAGAAGGAAGCCTATATCAGGTATAGACAGGATAGATCGAGTGAATCCTTAGAGTATAAAGGCAGTAGGAGTATACTTAAGAGGGAAATCAGGAGGGCAAAACGGAGACATGAGATAGCTTTGGAAAATAGAATTAAGGAGAATCCAAAGGGTTTTTACAAATACATTAAGGACAAAAGGGTAACTAGGGTGAAAATAGGACCCCTCAAAGATCAGCAAAGTGTTCGACAAGGTTCCCCATGGGAGACTGATTAGCAAGGTTAGATCTCATGGAATACAGGGAGAACTAGCCATTTGGATACAGACCTGGCTCAAAGGTAGAAGACAGAGGGTGGTGGTGGAGGGTTGTTTTTCAGACTGGAGGTCTGTGACCAGTAGAGTGCCACAAGGATCGGTGCTGGGTCCTCTACTTTTTGTCGTTTATATAAATGATTTGTATGTGAACAGAGGAGGTATAGTTAGTAAGTTTGCAGATGACACCAGAATTGGAAGTGTAGTGGTCAGCGAAGAAGGTTACCTCCAATTACAACAGGATCTTGATCAGATGGGCCAAATGGGCTGAGAAGTGGCAGATGGAGTTTAATTCAGATAAATGAGAGGTGCTGCATTTTGGGAAAGCAAATCTTAAACAGGACTTATACACTTAATGCTGAAAATGTGTTGCTGGAAAAGCGCAGCAGGTCAGGCAGCATCCAGGGAACAGGAGAATCGACGTTTCGGGCATAAGCCCTTCTTCAGGAAGAAGGGCTTATGCCCGAAACGTCGATTCTCCTGTTCCCTGGATGCTGCCAGACCTGCTGCGCTTTTCCAGCAACACATTTTCAGCTCTGATCTCCAGCATCTGCAGACCTCACTTTCTCCTTATACACTTAATGGTAAGATCCGAGGGAGTGTTGCTGAACAAAGAGACCTTGGAGTGCAGGCTCATAGCTCCTTGAAAGTGGAGTCGCAGGTAGATAGGATAGATTAGATTACTTACAGTGTGGAAACAGGCCGTTCGACCCAACAAGTCCACACCGACCCGCCGAAGCGCAACCCACCCAGACCCATTCCCCTACATTTCACCCTTCACCTAACACTACAGGAAATTTAGCATGGCCAATTCACCTAACCTGCACATTTTTGGATTGTGGGAGGAAACCGGAGCACGCGGAGGAAACCCACGCAGACACGGGGAGAATGTGCTAACTCCACACAGACAGTCGCCTGAGGCGGGAATTGAAACCGGATCTCTGGCGCTGTGAGGCAGCAGTGCGAACCTCTGTGCCACCCATAGTGAAGGCGGCGTTTGGTATGCTTTCCTTTATTGGTCATCGTATTGAGTACTGGAGTTGCGAGGTCATGTTGCGGCTGTACAGGACATTGGTTAGGCCACTGTTGGAATATTACGTGCAATTCTGGTCTCCTTCCTATCGGAAAGATGTTTTGAAACTTGAAAAGGTTCAGAAAAGATTTACAAGGATGTTGCCAGGGTTGGAGGATTTGAGCTACAGGGAGAGGCTGAACAGGCTGGGGCTGCTTTCCCTGGAGCATCGGAGGCTGAGGGGTGACCTTATAGAAGTTTACAAAATTATGAGGGGCATGGATAGGATAAATAGACAAAGTATTTTCCCTGGGGTCGGGGAGTCCAGAACTAGAGGGCATAGGATTAGGGTGAGAGGGGAAAGATATAAAAGAGACCTAAGGGGAAACTTTTTCATACAGAGGGTGGTACGTGTATGGAATGAGCTGCCAGAGGATGTGGTGGAGGTTGGTACAATTGCAACATTTCAAAGGCATTTGGATGGGTATATGAATAGGAAGGGTTTGGAGGGATATGGGCCGGGTGCTGGCAGGTGGGACTAGATTGGGTTGGGATATCTGGTCAGCAAGGACGGGTTGGACCGAAGGGTCAGTTTCCATGCTGTACATCTCTATGACTCTATGATCTGCTCTCCCTTATCCTAAACCTGTGACCTCCCGTTCTAGACTGCCCCACACAAGGAAGCATTCGCTCGGTCTACGTTGTTCACCCCCTTCGGCACCCTGCGCACCAGTTACAGCTTGACATGGCAGATGGAGATACTGCAACATCAAGCTCCGTGGAACCACACAACACAAAGGCCAGGAACACCAAAACAAAACTGGCCAGACAGAGGACTGTAAAGCTTTACTGCTGCTCGGAGGTGAACCAGTATTAACAACAGCACCATAAACATGAAGCAGTTTCCTGCAGGAATGGAGAAACCTTCAGTTATAGCTAATAAATTCTTTTTAAGACTGCAGATGCTCCCACAGAATCACCATCACTGGGACTGACATTGTTCCCCAGTCAACTCAGACAACCCCCACCTCGGAGGCAAATGGCTATTAAGTCGATATTTACGGCCACTGCAAAGCAGCTCAATTTAGTCTGCCCATTTGCTTTTAACAACTGGCTGTAAAAAGATTTTATGAGCCTGACACAGACTGTCCTATTGAAACATGCCCACAAGGCAAGTTCCGTGGATCTAAGCCTTTCAGAGATCTGTGTCTTCAATGAGAGCAATCAATCTCTTACATTAAAAGAAAGATCAGGGAGGGTGATATCCCCTTAACCTGCTATCTCCTTTCTCTCTCCAAGGAAGGATAAACTCAAACCATTCCAGCTGAATAAATGAAAGTCAGAGTGCGAGATCTCCCATTTCTCACTCAGCAGTTGAGCAGTGGCATAGTAAATACACCAGGAAGACCATTTCCAAACCAGAACGAGCAATATAACACACAAACTCCGGTAACAGAAGGGCTGCAGGCCGGGGCAACCATATGTAAGCAAACTGGCAGAAAAGTCCGGGCAGGGAAAAGGAGGAGATTTATTCTGACGCAGCAAGTGGTCAAGGAGTCTTGGCCAAGGTGCCAGGTGCTTTCACGAAGTTGCTGAATAGCTCCTCAAGGCATTGTGTGGCCTCCTCCTACTGAAACATACCTGCCCGATTCAGCCTAGCTTCCAACTGGGAAAGACTAGGGACATTGTGGGATGAAAGGGGGAAGAAAGAAAAGGTTAAACCAGTCAATGACAGAGGCAGTTCGCGGGCCAGGGCTGAAAGGCCTGTTTCAGTACAGCGCGATTTATAGGACTCCCCCAATACGAAATGATCAGACCCACCACACAGCTCCAGCTTCATCCCATCCCCCGCCACACCACTCCCAAACTCAGGGCCGTTATGATGTCATGCCTTGGAAAACACCTCCCCTACACAACACGCCCCACCAATCCCTCTTGTGAATTTACTTCCCAACACACTCCCCTGATATCTATCTTGCCTCACCCCCTCCTTTCAGCTGGTCACCAATGCTCCCTCGAAGGTTACGTGTCTGCATGCCGATCATGGCCATGACCGTCAATTCCGAAGACAGTGCCACACTCAGAGGCCCTGGCAGCTGGAACAAGAATGAGAGAACACGCTGCTGGTCCCTGTCAGACCAGTGAACACCGAAGTCAGCCATTCGGCCCGTCAAGTCTGCTCTGCCATTTAACGGAGATCATGATGGATCTAGCCAACCTCCACTCCATTTCCCCTTCTCCCCAGAACGCGCCCTCCGCTTGCTGATTAAAAATCGGACTCTCTCAGCACTGAGTACACGTGATGGTCCCGAGCACTCTCTGCAGATGAGAACGTCATAGATGCACGACCCACCGAGAGGAATCTCCTCCTCACCTCTGCATTAAAGATGCGACCCTTTATTCTGAGATCAGGTGCTTGAATCGCCCACAACCATCGCCATCCACTTCTGTCACCCGCTTACCTCACACGCGCACACAGGCATTCGCCAACACCAAAGGGCTGCTTACACGTCTGAAAGCTTGTCAGCAGGTAGTGAATGAACTGACAAGAAAACAGAACTTTGTAACAAGGAGCAGCCTGGCTTAGCTAACATTTAAGAGGAAAGATTTAAATGGGACCCAAGGGGCAGAGGGTGGTGCCTGTTTGGAATAAGCTGCCAGAGGAAATGGTGGAGGCTGGTACAATTACAGCATTTAAAAGGTATCTGGGTGGTATCTGAATAGGAAGGATTTGGAGGGATATGAGCCAAACGCAACTAGATTAGTTTAGGATATCAGGTTGGCATGGAGGCGTTGGGCTGAAGGATTTGTTTCCGTGCTGTACAACTCTATGCCTCTAAGTCCTGACCAGAAATATCTAGCGCCAAAGGCAGGGAAAAGTAGTGACTGCTCCAGGACAATGCCCATCTAGTGTGCTTACAATTAAACCTGTTGGACTATAACCTAGTGTTGTGTGATTTTCATCTTAATGGAGTACATTCCAGGCTGCTCTGGCAACTGTGACACACTTACCCCCTGAGGTTCAGGCACGATTAAGTGGGTGCAAGCCTTGTTGAGTTTGAGTTGGCAGTCCCCTCCGTAAAATGTTATTAAAGCCCATAGCGTTTTGCGGTCTTCAGTGGAAACCTGGAACAGAGAAATGGAAAGAGAGACATACTTTTCAGTGTTATTAAGTATAATTTTTAAGTATTTACTTACTACACACTTGTAGCTTTATATAAACGACAGTGAAGTCTCACTTCTCGAACCAGTAATCTAATCAAACTAAAAGCATTCACCTAGAATGGAACATTCCTTCCCAGAAGCTGACAACCCCTCAGCACAGAAATGGTAGATGGAATACAATGTGGGAAAGTGAGGTTGTGCACTTTGGCAGGAAGATCAGAGGCATACACTATTTTCTAAATGGGGAGAGATCTCACAAATCTGAAGCACAGAGGGACTCGGGAGTCCTAGTTCAGGATTCTCTTCAGGATACTATGCAAGTTCAGTTGGCGGTTAGGAAGGCAAATGCAGTGTCAGCATTCATCTCCGGAAGGTGAGAATGCAAGAGCAAAGATGTATTGCACAGACTGTATAATGTTCTGGCCAGACTACATTTGGAATATTGTAAGCAATTTAGGGCCTCGTATCTAAGGAAGGACGTGCTGGCCTTGCAGGGAGGGTCCAGAGAAAGCTTACATATACGATCCCGGGAATCAAGGGCTTGAAGGTCCTGGGTCTGAGCTCAATGGAGTTTAGCAGAATGAGGAGGAGGAATCTGAACGAAATTTACAGAATACTGAGAATGTGGAGAAGATATTTCCACTTGTTGGAGAGACTGGGGACCCAAGGGCACAGCCTGAGAGTGAAGGGGACAACCTTGTAGCACTGAGCTGAGGAGGAATTTCCTCAGCCAGAGGCCGGTGACTCTGTGGAACTCATTGCTGCAGGGGGCTGTGGATGCCAGGTAATTGAGTGTATTTGAGAGAGAGATAGATAGGTTCTTGATTAGAAAAGGGATCAATTGTTAAGGACAGAAGGCAGGGGAATGGGATTGAGAAACAGATCAGCTATGATCAAATGGCACAGCAGACTTGATGGGCTGAATAGCCTAATTCTACTCATATCTTTTGGTCTTAAATGTAAGATTTTACACAAAGTAAAGAACCTGGCCTGTTTCTGAAGTGTTCGGTAATGAACGGATCCTTTACTGGTTCAAATCTGACAAATCCTAAGAACATACTGTTTCCATGGAAACACATGACTGTTGGCCTAATTTCAACTGTCTGTGGGGATTTCCCCCCCAATTTGGTGTTCATACCAACCCCAAAATCGCACTGCCGGCCTCCACACTTAAACATTACACTGTTTCTTTTGTTTACTTAACCTATTTTTCTAACCAACCTATTGAGATGTTATCACACATCTCTGGAGCAGGTGGAACTTGACCCCAGGCCTCCTGGTCCAAGGGTAGGGACACTACTACTGTGCTACAAGAGGGCCCATTACATATCGAAGTTCTAGGGAAAAAAAGACTTCCTCAAAATCACATTATTCCACCCCCAGAAGGAACGTCCCAGGCTCCCAAGTTTAATAACAGCTAATAAATGTACAACCGACAAAACGTAATACATGGGATCATTGCTTCTTCTCTAACTGTGCTCCTAATTAGCAACAATGCAACAGAGAACTCTGGTAACACACCACCACTGAGTCATACACAGAGCCTCCGCCACTGCCTATCTCCTTAAGCAGGAGCAAGCAAGGACTGCAGATGCTGGAGATCAGAGTCGAGTGAGGGGTGCTGGGAAAGCACAGGTCAGGCAGTATCTGAGGAGCAAGAGAATCAACGTTTCACACATAAGCCTTTCATCATTGACTCCACACCGCCCCTTTGAACAGCATCCTACACAGAGCAACTCATCACCCTATCTCTGTCACCTTACATTTTCCATGAGTAACTCATCCAGCCTGTACATCGGTGGGCACTATGGACAATTTACCAGGGCTATTCCACCTAACTGGCACATATTTGGATTATGGGAGGAAATCCACACAGACAGACCTAGGGATGGAATTGAACCCAGGTCCCTGGCGCTGTCCCTCAGTGCTAACCACTAAGCCACTGTGCCATTCTGTACTTTACAGATTCTTGCATGAAATACATTTCTTAAAAAGCAAAATTGAGGAACAGAAAAAAAAACAACCGTACCAATATTGTTTCTTCATACAAGAAATTCCTTTTCATAAGAAAGGAACAAATTTTCTGTATTATAGGATCAAGAGTAGGCCTGTTTTATCAGATTTTGAATCAATCCATATCTTAATTGCATCAACCAGCTTTGGTTCCATAAACTTACAGCAGAGATGGTTAGAGGGCACTGACAACAGAGGTGTTCAAAACCAGAAGGAATTTTGACAGAGCGATGGGTTTGTCCCTTCTGTCGTGTGGCGCAGTAATCAGAGCCTACAGATTGAGCTAACTGGCAGAGGAAACTATAGGGGATGAGAGAACATTGCTCCCCACATGATTTTGGGGGGGGGGGAAGCTGAGAAGATTGGAGCATTACCTGAACAAGTTCTGTATGATGATGCTGCTCCTTTAACAAAGTTATTGCGTCCTTTTTTTTTGAGAGGGGTTGTAAAGGTGGAGGTTCCGATATGTCTGGAAGTCTCTACTTGAAAAGGCTTTTAAGTTTTTTTAAAAAACACTTGCACAATAAAGGGGGGCTGCCAGTTCTCCCAATTCAGAGATTTTTCTGGTTTGTTTGATTTCAACAAGTAGACTGTCTGAAGCTGCTGGTCAAGTTATTAGCCGGGGACCAAAAGAATCCGCTCCACACTGGTCCCCTCTCTCTCTGGCGTCTCTCTCCTTTAAGACCCTGTGTTTGAATTTACCTTTTTGCCACGGGGTGCGATTATGGGATGGTGCAGGAAATCACAACAGCTCTTTGTTAAGTTGCACTTTCATGTCGGTTGGGTTTTCAAGTCGTTATGCTATTGTAAATTTGATTTCCTTTGGTTAGTGTGTGAATAAATTCTGTTTTTTTTAAACTGAGTGGTTGGGCCAGCTGCATTCCTCCTGAAATATCCACTGTACACCTGCTTAAAACAACTAGAAAAGTTAGAGTCTGGGCTACCTTTTCGTGGGGGTCTGACCTGGTCCATAACAAAACATCCAAAACAGAACTTATAAATCTGCTTTATTGTCACGAGCACTCGAATGAGTGCTGTGAAGAATCTTATATCGCCACAATCCTAAAAGGACTAATGGGCAGGGTTAAGGGGAAAAGGCAAAGAGTTGGGGCTGGATATATGGATAGCTCTTTCATGGGGAGGTGATGGCCAAATCGTATTATTACTGTACTGTTAATCCTCAAACCCAGTATTCTGTGGACCTGGGTTCAAAACCTGCCATTGCCGACAGTGGAATTTGAATTCAATTTTTAAACATTCTGGAGCTAAGAATCTAGCAATGATTATGAATCCAAAGCAGATGGTCAGGAAACCCATCTGGTTCACTAGTGTCTTTTAGGGAAGGAAACTGCCACCCTCATCTGGTCTGGCCTGCACGTGACCCCTGACCCACAGCAATGTGGTTGACTCTTAACTGCCCCCTGAGCAATTAGGGATGGGCAATAAATGCTGGCCTACCCAAAACGCCCTCATACCATGAGTGAATTACAAAAGAAAACCCACTGCACTAGCCCAACTGGCATGGGTATCCTTCAGATCGAAACCCAAAATATGCTGTATGAAAATAAAGTGCAAATAAAATTAAAAGCAATAAACATACTCCCTACGTAAAGTCTTTTCAACTACATGGAGAGCACCATGAATTAAAGAGCAGGAAGTATCAACATTTGTGTCACAGGACAGCACAAGCTCGAGGGGGCTGAGTGATATCACCATAGCATCAGTCCACAGTCTATCATGGCATGGAAGGAATATTCGGTCGAACGCAAATAATCACGGATTTGGTTTCCACGGTTTCTGTTATCTGCTGCCTAAAACAATTACATGGAAAATTCCAGAAATAAACTAATCATTTCTCTTCATTGCACAATCATCCCTTGAGGGTTAAGCTAAAAACGCCAGAATCCCGTGCATTCGACGGCGCGCGCGCATGGATAATAATGTACAAGGTATTTATTATTTAATATTGGTAATGAAATATTGCATGTAATTTATCAACTAAACTTTATCATTGTAAACAAAAAAATGACATATATAGGGTTCGCTACTATCCGTGGTTTCGGGCATCTGCGATGGTTCTTGGAACACATCACCTGCGGATGGGGGCGTTCGGGGGGGGGTGAAATGGGACTACTCTACAAGGAAATTAGAGACACAGCTCAGATGATCCAACAGGGAAAAGGGAAAAGGAAAGACTTAACAGCACATTGATGAACTACATTCAGCAACAAAATTACCAAGACAGCCCTGGGTAAGAAAGTGAAGACCCCTATCTGAAGAAACAATTTCTGATCTTCATTTCAAGGTGAATTGACTGGAAGCAATTTAACCTGGGATGAAGCACTAATGCATTTTCCTTTGCACACATGGAAAATGATTGGCCATATTCTACATCAATGGTTTCAACATAGCCAGCCTGTTGTACACCTCCATACTTTCTCCTAAAACAGTACAATTCACGTCTTCGCTACAAACAAAGAAAAGGAAGAATGTGCGAATCCTTTAACAGCAGTTACCGAGAAAAGAGTTTTCTCTGCCTTGAGGAGCAGGCGCAGGGCAGTGAAAATTGCGAGGACGTACCCGTGATAGGCAAGCTGTAACTCCCGAAAATACCTGTCCTCCTTCTGGAGAGAAGCCAGCTACTCTGTGTGCGTTATGTCAAGGAAATGAGCTGCACAGTTCATTATTCTGGATCCAACATTAAAAGCGTCAGTGACAACGTATGACAAAGACGGACCAGTTTACTCGGAGATATGAGGTGTTGATTTACCGTAGAGAGAGAAAACCAAGGACCACGTTAGCTCACTGCACTCAGAGGGTCCCTCAGGAGCTGCAGAACATAGAAAAGTACAGCACAGAACAGGCCCTTTGGCCCATGATGTTGTGCCGAGGTTTAATTCTAATGTAAAATATAACAACTTAATCTACGCACCCCTCAACTCACTGCTATCCATGTGCATGCCCAGCAGTCGCTTAAATGTCCCTAATGACTCTGCTTCCACCACCACCGCTGGCCATGCATTCCATGCGTTCACAACTCTCTGCATAAAGAACATACCTCTGACGTCCCCTCTATTCTTTTCTCCTAATATCTTAAAATTAAGACTCCTTGTACCAGTCAATCCTGCCCTGGGGAAAAGTCTCTGGTTATTAACTCCTTGTGCAGGCAATAGGCTGTAGCTAGTGAGCAGGTTACCCTGGGCCAATACACTCACGGAGACACTTACTGCACAGCGAGAAAGTATTCCTGAAAATAATAACTATCACTCCCTTATAAAACATAGCTACCGGAGAAGATTCAAGGTCAGCTGATCAGGAGTTTGGTCAAGGAGGTAGGTTTTAAGGAATGCCAGAGGTAGAGGAGCTCAATTATGTTGGGTTGAGGATGTAGCAGATCACATTAAGAAAATGAGCAAGTCATGAAGACTTAGAACATAGAACAATACAGCGCAGTACAGGCCCTTTGGCCCTCGATGTTGCGCCGATCCAAGCCCACCTAACCTATACTAACCCACTATCCTCCATATACCTATCCAATGCCCGCTTAAATGCCCATAAAGAGGGAGAGTCCACCACTGCTACTGGTAGGGCATTCCATGAACTTACGACTCGCTGAGTGAAGAACCTACCCCTAACTTCAGTCCTATATCTACCCCCCCCTTAATTTAAAGCTATGCTCCCTTGTAATACCCGACTCCATATGCGGGAAAAGGTTCACACTGTCAACCCTATCTAACCCCCTAATCATCTTGTACACCTCAATCAAGTCACCCCTAAACCTTCTTTTCTCTAATGAAAACAGCCCCAAGTGTCTCAGTCTTTCCTCATACGATCTTCCTTCCATACCAGGCAACATCCTGGTAAACCTCCTCTGCACCCGTTCCAGTGCCTCCACGTCCTTCCTACGGTATGGCGACCAAAACTGCACACAATATTCCAGATGCGGCCGCACCAGAGTCTTATACAACTGCATCATGACCTCAGGACTCCGGAACTCAATTCCTCTACCAATAAAAGCCAGTACGCCATATGCCTTCCTCACCGCACTATTTACCTGGGTGGCAACATTCAGAGATCTGTGTACATGGACACCAAGATCCCTCTGCTCATCCACACTACCAAGTATCCGACCATTAGCCCAGTACCCCATCTTTTTGTTATTCTTCCCAAAGTGAATCACCTCACACTTAGCTACATTGAATTCCATTTGCCACCTTTCTGCCCAGCTCTGCAGCTTCTCTATATCCTGCTGTAACCTGCCACATCCTTCCTCACTGTCAACAACTCCTCCGACTTTCGTATCATCCGCAAACTTGCTCACCCAACCTTCTAACCCCTCTTCCAGGTCATTTATAAAAATGACAAACAGCAATGGTCCCAAAACAGATCCTTGCGGAACACCGCTAGTGACGGCACTCCATGAAGAAACTTTGCCATCAACTACTACCCTCTGTCTTCTTCCATCCAGCCAATTCCTAATCCAAACCTCCAACTCACCCTCAATGCCATATCTCCGTATTTTCTGCAGTAGCCTACCATGGGGAACCTTATCAAACGCCTTACTAAAATCCATATATACCACATCTACCGCTTTCCCCTCATCAACCTCCTTCGTCACCTTTTCAAAGAATTCAATAAGGTTTGTGAGGCACGACCTGCCCTTCACAAAACCATGCTGACTATCCTTGATCACATTATTCCTATCCAGATGTGCATAAATCCTATCCCTTACAATTCTCTCTAAGACTTTGCCCACAACAGAAGTGAGACTCACCGGCCTATAGTTACTAGGGTTATCCCTACTCCCCTTTTTGAACAAGGGAACCACATTTGCTATCCTCCAGTCTTCTGGCACTACTCCTGTAGACAAAGAGGACATAAAAATCAAGGCCAATGGCTCTGCAATCTCCTCCCTTGCTTCCCAGAGAATCCTAGGATAAATGCCATCAGGCCCAGGGGACTTATCTATTTTCACCTTTTTCAGGATTTCCAACACCTCTTCTCTACATTCCTCAAAGCCATCCATTCTACTTATTTGTGACTCAGTATTCACATCGACGACAATGCCCTGTTCCTGAGTAAATACTGAAGAAAAGTATTCATTCAGTGTCTCCCCAATCTCTTCCGCCTCCACACGCAACTTCCCACTACTATCCTTGACTGGACCTATTCCTACTCTAGTCATTCTTTTATTCCTAACATACCTATAGAAAGCCTTAGGGTTTTCCCTAATCCTACCGACTAAGGACCTTTCATGTCCCCTCCTTGCTGCTCTTAGCTCTCTCTTCAGGTCCTTCCTGGCTACCCTATACCTCTCAATCGCCACAATTGAACCTTCACGTCTCATCTTGAGATAGGCCGCCCTCTTCCATTTAACAAGGGATTCCAATTCCTTATTAAACCACGGCTCCCTCTCACGACCCTTTCCTCCCTGCCTGACAGGTACATAATTATCAAAGACACTCAATAGTTGCTCCTTGAACAAGCTCCACATATCATTTACTTCACCAGGGGTTATGCACTGTAAATGGGATGGTCGAAGGGGCAGTTCAGTGGCAGGTGGGAGGGAACCCTGAAAAGTGAGAGATGATACGCTTGAAAAGAGTAATGTAATATGGAAGTGTTAAATGAATGGCATGATGCTAGGAACAAAAGGACCTTGGCATGTTTGTCCAAAAATCACTGAAGGCAGAAGGGCATGTTAGTAGGGTGGTGAAAAATATACATTGGATACTTGCCTTTATGAATCAAGGCATAGATTAGAAAAGCAGGGAAATCATGTTGGCGTTGTACAGAACCTTGCTGATACCACAGCAAAAGTACTGTGTGCAGATCGGGTCTCCACATTACAGCAAGGATGTGATTGCGCTGGAGGAGGGGGTGGTGCACAGGAGATCCACCAGGATGCTGCCTGGGATGGAAAACTGAAGTTTGAGGGAAGGTTGGATAGGCTTGGGTTGTTTTCCTTGCAGCGGAGTAGACAAAGGGGTGATTCCAAAGATCTGCAGGTCAGGTGAATTGGCCATTCTAAATTGCCCATAGTGTTAGGTGCATTAGTCAGAGGGAAATGGGTCTGGGTGGGTTATTCTTCAGAGGGTCGGTGTGGACTTGCTGGGCCGAAGGGCCTGTTTTCGCACTGTAGGGAATCTAATCGAGGGGTACAGGATTATGAGGGGTATGAACAGGGTGAAGGGTCAGTCATGCGGAGACACGGGTTCAAGGTGAGGGGCAGGAGGTTTTGAAGAGATGTGAAAAAAGGTTTGTTAACCCAGAAGGTGCTGACAGTCTAGAAGTACTGCCTGGGAGGGTAACAGAGGTGAGTTGTCTCATATCCTTCAGAAACTACCTGGATGACCACTTGGCACATCATCACATTCAAGGCTTTGGGCCCAGTGCTGGTAAATGGAATTAGGTTGAAGGTCGGATGTTTCTCATGTCAGTGCAGACTTGGTGGGCCCATACCCAGGAGGGAGATGCACAGAGTATGGTGAGTACAGTAACCCCCAAGACACCAAGTTTGGAGGGGGGGGGGGGTTAGGGTCAGTGACATAGGAAGGAAGACTGGGAAGGTTAACTTTCAATGGGCTGTAGGTTAGAGAGGAAAGCACAGAGGCAAGTTACAGACTAACACAAGAGGAAGTCAGAGAGGTCTACAGCACAGAAAAAGGCCCTCAGCCCATCGACTCAGCACCGGTCAAAGAGAGGAGAAAGTGAGGTCTGCAGATGCTGGAGATCAAAGTTGAAACTTTATTGCTGGAACAGCACAGCAGGTCAGGCAGCATCCAGGGAACAGGAGATTCGACGTTTCGGGCACAGGCCCTTCTTCAGGAATGAGCAGAGAGTGTTCAGCAGGAGAAGATAAAAGGTAGGGAGGAGGGACTTGGAGGAGGGGCGTTGGAAATGTGATAGGTGGAAAGAGGTCAAGGTGAGGGTGATAGGTCGGAGTAGGATGGAGGCGGAGAGGTCAAGAAGAAGACTGCAGGTCAGGAAGGCGGTGCCGGGCTGGAGGGATTCGGCTGAGACAAGGTGGGGGGAGGGGGGATGAAGAAACTGGTGAAGTCCAAGTTCATCCCCTGCGGTTGGAGGGTTCCCAGTCGGAAGATAAGACGCTCCTCCTCCGACCGTCGGGTTGTTGTGGTTTGGCGGTGGATGAGTCCAATGACCTGCATATCATCGGTGGAGTGGGAGGGGGAGTTGAAATGCTGTGCTACAGGTTGGTTGGGTTGGTTCGTCCGGGTGGCCCAGAGGTGCTCTCTGAATCGCTCCGCAAGTAGGCGGCCTGTCTCCCCAATATAGAGGAGGCCACACCGGCTGCAGCGGATGCAGTAGATGATGTGGGTGGAGGTGCAGGTGATTCTGTGGGGTCCACCTGGACAGTCTCGGACCCCAACCTCAAATTCACCTGGACAGTCTTGGACTCCTCCCTCCCCTTCCTAGACCTTTCTGTTTCTATCTCAGGCGACCGAATCAACACGGACATCTACTACAAACCAACCGACTCCCACAGCTACCTGGACTACACCTCCTCCCATCCTGCCCCCTGTAAAAACGCCATCCCATTCTCCCAATTCCTTCGTCTCCGCCGCATCTGCTCCCAGGAGGACCAGTTCAAAATACGTACAACACAGATGGCCTCCTTCTTCAAGGACCGCAATTTCCCCCCCGACGTGGTGACGGTGCCCTCCACCGCATCTCCTCCACTTCCCGCTCCTCCGCCCTTGAGCCCCGCCACCAGGACAGAACCCCACTGGTCCTCACCTACCACCCCACCAATCTCCATGTACAGCACATCATCCGCCGTCACTTCCGCCACCTCCAAACAGACCCCAGCACCAAGGATATATTTCCCTCCCCTCCCCTATCAGCTTTCCGTAGAGACCACTCCCTCCGCGACTCCCTTGTCAGATCCACACCCCCCACCGACCCAACCTCCACTCCCGGCACCTTCCTTTGCAACCGCAGGAGGTGCAACACTTGCGCCCACACCTCCCCCCTCACTTCTCTCCAAGGCCCCAAAGGAAACTTCCATATCCGCCACAGATTCACCTGCACCTCCACCCACATCATCTACTGCATCCGCTGCAGCCGGTGTGGCCTCCTCTATATTGGGGAGACAGGCCGCCTACTTGCGGAGCGATTCAGAGAGCACCTCTGGGCCACCCGGACGAACCAACCCAACCAACCTGTAGCACAGCATTTCAACTCCCCCTCCCACTCCACCGAGGATATGCAGGTCATTGGACTCATCCACCGCCAAACCACAACAACCCGACGGTCGGAGGAGGAGCGTCTTATCTTCCGACTGGGAACCCTCCAACCGCAGGGGATGAACTTGGACTTCACCAGTTTCTTCATCCCCCCTCCCCCCACCTTGTCTCAGCCGGATCCCTCCAGCCCGGCACCGCCTTCCTGACCTGCAGTCTTCTTCTTGACCTCTCCGCCTCCATCCTACTCCGACCTATCACCCTCACCTTGACCTCTTTCCAACTATCACATTTCCAACGCCCCTCCTCCAAGTCCCTCCTCCCTACCTTTTATCTTCTCCTGCTGAACACTCTCTGCTCATTCCTGAAGAAGGGCCTGTGCCCGAAACGTCGAATCTCCTGTTCCCTGGATGCTGCCTGACCTGCTGTGCTGTTCCAGCAATAAAGTTTCAACCGGTCAAAGAGAGCCAATTATTCCAAACCAATTTCCTGCACTCATTCATAGCCTTAAATACATCACAACTAAAACATTTAAATACTTCTCCGAACTGGAGGGTTTCTGCCACTTACAGACAGAGCTCCGATTCCCAAAATGATTTCCCCTTGTCTCAACTTTATGCCTCTTTCCTTAAATCTACAATGGAAGGATCAGTGACCAGGGATCAAAAAGGAAAGGTTGCTTCCTATCTGCCCCACCTAGACCACTCAGAATTTTACGCAGCTCAATCATGTCCTCTCTGTTCAAGCCTGGGATAGGCAGGAGGCAGAGGAAGATTGAGGAATCCTGAAGGGGTGTTGTGAAGAGATGGAAACACACTATACTGAGAGTGGAGGAGTTAAGGAGCCAAGCAGGGGGAATCTCAGCAGAAAGGCAAAAATGGAAATGGAATGAAGGGCGTGGATCCAGAGCAGCGATCACCAATGAACACTCAAACGGAGCCAGGGAAGAGAAGGCAAACCATAAAGCTACAAAGGAAACCTTCCATTCCCCTGGCTGTTACAATACTTCGCTCCTGAATTTCACTGCAGAATCGCTTCGTGTTGACTTGGCGCAAAATACAATCCATCCCCCTGCGTGGGTGAAACATCTGAGCACTGAAAGGATACGGAAGAAGCTGTCCACAGCGTACTGACAAAAAAACCCAGGACGGCTGCAAAAGAGAGGAGAGAAAAAAAAAGTCACTAAATACATACGTAACATTCTTAATACTGCATACTCTTCCATTTCTCAGATTAACCATCATCCACGTCTGGCACAAGACTCCCATTACCTCTGCAGTTAATCTCAGACACACCACCTCATTTAAATGGGTTCAGCAGCATTGTGTACTATACACCTGGACTCTAGGATTAGATTAGATTAGATTATTTACAGTGTGGAAACAGGCCCTTCGGCCCAACAAGTCCACACTGATTCACCGAAGCACAACCCACCCAGACCCATTTCCCTACATTTCCCCCTTCACCTAACACTACGGGTAATTTAGCGTGGCCAATGCACCTAACCTGCACATTTTTGTGGGAGGAAACCGGAGCACCCGGAGGAAACCCACACAGACACGGGAGAATGGGCAAACTCCACAGAGACAGAGTCACCTGGTGCTGTGAGACAGCAGTGTAACCACTGTGCCACCGTCTACGACTGGTGATTCAGAGGCCTTGACCAATTATCGGGAAACCCATGTTAAGACCACAGTGAGGAAGTGTGCAAATTGCGAAATGCAGTTAACTGAATAAATCTGGGAGAGCTGGTGAAAGTCACCATGAAAACCACCCATTAAAAATCCAACTGAATCATTAAAGGTGCCTTATTTAGGTAAAGTTGTTGTTTTTCCCAGTCTGGTCTCCAGCAACGTGTTTGAATCCAAACTAGCCTCTAAAACGAGCCTGTGAATTATACTAAGGTACTAAACCATCACTTTAAAAAACATCTCTACGATTAACAATAGTTCTAGCTGCTTCACAAGGTCAATTCATGGCAGGCAATAAATGCTGTCCCATCCCCCCTCCACCCACGCCACCTCCCCCGAAACAACACTCACATCAGTGAAAACCAACCCAACTGATCTTGTGAAGAATAGCTATGGAATTGTTTTCCATCCGCCCAAGTGCTTTCTGGTCTCCTGGTTATTTTTACTTGTGTAAGGATGAGTATAATAAAGGGCTTAGAGTTCTCAATTGTTTTTACTTAACTTAGCTTTAAACAACCTGTAACTAGAAATTGATGACCGGCAACGAATCGCAATTCCTCGTTAAGTACAGAAGCCTGATCCGTGCTTTCTATCAACCTGGGACTAACAGAAAAAGCAGACAGTTGGGGGATTTTACATATTTATTTTAAAAACTAACTTCTGTGATGATTTAAACAGCAGCCGGGCTTGATTTCCTGGGACGCTACCCCAATGCAGTACAACAGCGCTCCTCAAAAGTGTAGCTCACTCTGGGTTATGTGCTCAGGTCACTGGGATGCGCGGGGGTGAAGGGACTGAACCAATGATCTTGGAGGACGTGGATCCCAGCACTGACTTCCAGTTCCGGATACAGACTTCAGAGGCACACGGATAAGATATAAACCAAGGAGGGCTGCTAACCACCAGCACTCCACTCTCCTGTTGCGTGGCACCTCAGACACAAGTCAAATCCTCAAGGATTCTCCAAGCTGAACATTCAAGCTGAACAGAATGAAGTAATTGAAATATAGGAACAGAAGTAGGCCATTCAGCCCCTTGAGGCTGTACCATGATTCTTTAAGGTCATGCAGCCTAACTCCATTTACCTGCCTTTGGCCCATTCCCCTTAATACCTGCTCTTCACAAAAAATCATCTCCAATTTAAAATTAAGAACTGACCCAGCAGCCACTACTACTTGTGAGAGAGAGTTGAAAACCATTCTTTTTTTGTGTGGAAGTGATTCCCAAGATTCCCAAGAAGCTCCCTGGACGCTCTAGCCCTAATTCCCTAGTTTTAGAATCCTCAACAGTGGGGATAGTTTATCTTTATTTATCCTGCCATTTCCTGTTTATCTTGAAGACTTCAATCAGATCATCCCCGAACCTTCCAAAGTCATTAGAAATTCTAGAGAATATCAATTATATGGAGGCAGGAATGAAATCACTTTCACTATGCCTTCCAGAACCATGGTCAGTGGTAAAATCCAATGGTGTGGAGAAACGTTTGAATTGCAAAAGTGTTTTTCTAATGTCCTGGCCAGCCCTGGCCTATCCGTTCTCTCCTCACCAATCCAGTTCCATTGATTGTTGGAAGTAGTCTGGAATGAAACCCACTGGAGAGTGATCAAAAAGCTTCATTCTCTCTCACCTATGACTTCATAAATAAAATGTGACCGAGCCCATTGTTATGAAATGTAGAAAATGTACTGAGAAGGCCATTTGGCCCATCAAGTGGGTGCTCATTGGAAAAGCTCTGCAGCTATTGGTCCATAGCCTTGTCTGTGTTTTACTTCAAACTGTGTCAAGGCTCCCTTTAGGGAGTGAGCCCTAACCACCCACTGTGCGGTGGAGTGAAAACAAAATTCTCAACTCCCCTCCATGCTTTAATCTCAACCTCTTGGCTATCAACCACTGTGCTCTGCACACCTCCGTGCATTCCCTTCAGCTTTCACTCTTCCAAGCAGGGCGGTTCTAGCCTGTCCAATCTACCCTCATGTCACAGCCTTTGGATGACGGCAGAATTCATCGTGGGTAGATGGGAACATGGGATTCGAAAGACCAGCGGGTCAACCATGATCTTATTGAATGACAGAGCAGGCTGGAGGGGCTGAATTGGCCCCTGCTGCTCCCATTCTGTACGTACATATCAGACAGCATTGTCGAATGGCCTCCCCAGATGATGTCCCTTTGCTGACCAAAACAAAAAAAAAGTGCTGGCTTTTAATTCGTCCACACTGGAGAGATCTGTACAAGGAAGTGCACAATATCGATATGACTCGACCATCGCTGTTCAGAGCGTTGAGTATAAGAGTTGGGACATTACGTTGTGGTTGTACAAGACTTTGGGGAGTCCACGTGTAGAACACTGCATTCAATTCTGGTCAAAAACAAGAGTTGCTGGAAACGCTCAACAGGTCTGGCAGCATCTGAGAAGATAAATCAAAGTTAACATTTCGGGGCCGGTGACCCTTGCCCAGAAAGGATAGAGAAAAACCTTACAAGGATGCTGCCAGGTCTGGAGGGTTTCAGTTATTAGGAGAGTCTAGATAGGCTGGGACTATGTCCCTAGAGCATCAGAAGCTGAAGAGGGACATTACAGAGGTTTATAAAGTCACGAGGGACATGGATTGGGTGAATAGCCAGGGTTTTTTCTCCCCAGGGTAGGTGAGTCCAAAACTGGAGGACATAGGTTTAATGTGAGAGGGAGAAAAGATTTAAAAGGGACCTGCCAACTTTTTCCACGTAGAGGGTAGTAAGTCTATGGAATGTGCTGCCAGAGGAAATGGTGGAGGCTGATACAATTACAACATTTGAAAGGCATCTGGATGGGTATATGAATAGAAAGGGTTTAGAGGGATATGGGCCAAGTGCTGGCAAATGGGACTAGTTCAATTTAGGATACCTGGTCAGCATGGACTAGTTGGAGTGAAGGGTCTGTCCCTGTGCTGTATGACTGGACAATCAGTGCACAAGGTGCCAACATCTCCCTATTCCCAGCAATGGAGAGCATCACTGCAAAGTGGGAAGTGCTGCAGACTGCTACTGAAACCTGTGGCACAATTCGTCGTTCTAAAGGGCAACTTTGAATCACACGGAACTGCAGGTTCCAGCAGTGGGTAATGATTTCAGATACTGCAGGACATTAAATATTAGGGATTTTTTTTTTTCCTTAGAGTGCTGCAGAACTGGACATGTGCTTATTTTAGGGCATTAGCTAATTCATGAGAAAAAAAATTGCAAGATAAGAAGTGAACATAGCATTTGAATTGCAATGTTATACGAAGTGGATGATGCATTAAGAGCTGGATTGATGAGGGAATAACAAAGGCCATTTCAAAGAGTCCTGATTCAAGACTTCCCTTCACTGCCTCTCCTTCAAATGCCCTTCCAAACTAAAAATCTTATCTCTGACTTTGATACCCTACTCACGGATCTCCTAAATTATTGAATGATTCAGGGCTTTCCAAAGATAGAAGGAAATTTTTATTTCATACAACTGCGCCATGCTCAAAAGCACAGACTGCATAAATTATTGAAAACTGAGATACAGGAATAATCACAATTATCACAAGTCAGAAAGAAAAAAGAAATCAGCACCCATCCCCTTGCAAAACAAACTCCGAAAAAAATTTGCAATGGTGGGGGTGAGGGTGGTGGATACATTTAATATTGGCTGAAAATTTGATCACTGGACGTTTCAGCTTAAAATCGAGAAAGAAAACAAGTTAAGCCAAACTCACTGAACCCCCCCCAGGATTGTGTGGGAAGTGGCAGAGGAATAGGGATTGTCTCCCCCAGCACAAAGGGAGATCGACTCTGCACTGGACGCCTGATCAAGGGAGGATTGAGGTGTAAATCAGCATCGCACAGAGAAAGTCAGTCATAGTCACAGCACCAACATCCATCAGCTGCTCCACTCGACCACTCCACAGCCAACAAGCTGAATGCACTGAGACTTCTTAAGGGGTACTGCATTTGTAAATCCATTACCTCACACAGCGCAAACAGCACAGATTAGGGGACCAAAATCAACCTGCAGTTACCACCAGCCCCACCATATCGTCAAGGAAGTGTTTGTATAAACAGGGACTTGTCCAAGCGAGGACTGACCTTGCTCATTCCTCCTCGATGTGGAAGTGCCAGTGTTAGACTGGGGTGGACATGACACCAGGTTATAGTCCAACAGGTTTATTTGAAATCACAAGCTTTTGGAGCAAGTGACTTCATCCGATGAAGGAGCATTGCTCCGAAAGCTTGCGATTTCAAATAAACCTGTTGGACTATAACCTGGTGAAGTGCGGCTTCTGACTTCAGTATTCCTCGAGGCAGATGGAGAGCGAGGTTTCCCCTTTGGGAGCCAAGACGACAACAGGTCATAGCTTTATGCTAAAGGGGTGTCAGATTTAAAACAGAGATGAGGAGAAATTACCCCTCTCTAAGGTTCATGAATCTGTGGAAGTCACTGCCCCCAAATGCACTGGATGCTGGGACACTAAATAAATTTAAAAAGGAGTTAGACAGATTTTTCATTAGGAACAGGTTGAAGGATATTTCGAGAGCAAGGTGATGTTGAGGTGGAGGGGAGGTCAGCCGTGATCAAGCTGAATGACCGAGCAGGCTCAGGTAGATGTGGGGAACTGAAACAAACACAGCACTGAGAGAATGCACAGTTCAAACACGTGGTCAAGGCAGACTCAATCACCTTTTCCAAAGGGAAAGGGGACAGGCTAACAGAACAACGTAGGGGAGAGATCCTGGCCAAAGACTGGCTGGGCCAAATGGTTTCCTTTCTAGAGTGTAACCATTTCATAACTGATTTATATTATACATCCAAGCCATTCTGCAGCGACGTGCCCTTCAGATCGAAAAGGCGAATTTGCCGTGCAGGACAGAGAGAGAATATAAAAAACTCACTTTAACCACTGGCAGGTCAAACACTTCCCGAGCCTCGCCAACCTCTGGGTTGTCACCATCTTCCGCAATAATGTGCGTCGCCAATGCGTTATATGAAACCTCTTTCGCCTTGCCAGCTTTCAGCAGCTGAATCACCTAAAGAAACAAAGAGCCAGCTGTAAACACACACTAGACACAGGATGAGCTGACTGCTAAAGGTACAGACACACAGGAACGATGCGTCTCCTTAACCAATGAGCTATTGAAAAAGAAACAGAGCAATGAAGGTGAATGGAATTAGAATGAACTGCAATCCCAGAGGAAGAAAAGAAAGGCTTAAAAGTTGGAAGAATGAACAAAATTACAATATTGAAATTGCACATTCCTGTGAATTTACGATCCATGAGGGTTGAGAGTTGACAGTCACACTCCATTAACAATTGTCACACTGATAACCTCAACTTGGTCTAAGTTTAACCGGCAGAACCAGCACCTTTTTTTAAGAATAACAGGGTAAGCTGTCCCTTTCTTGTAAAGCTCAGAGTGGAGCATTATCAAAATCACAATAAGCTGCAGCGATTTTGCAAAAGCTCAGGGATGTTTGGATCCTAGCCACAGGCTGCTGTATAATCCACACTCTTCAACCAGAACACCACAGAACTCACCGTCAAACTGACACCAACCACGGCTTCAGTTCAGCATGTAGTAAATGCACAAGAGTGATCAACATCGAGTCATAGAGATGTACAGCAGGGAACTCAACCCTTTGGTCCAACCCGTCCATGCCAACCAGATATCCCAACCCAATCTAGTCCCACCTGCCAGCACCCGGCCCATATCCCTCCAAACCCTTCCTATTCATATACCCATCCAAATGCCTCTTAAATGTTGCAATTGTACCAGCCTCCACCACATCCTCTGGCAGCTCATTCCATACACATACCACCCTCTGCGTGAAAACGTTGCCCCTTAGGTCTCTTTTATATCTTTCCCCTCTCACCCTAAACCTATGCCCTCTAGTTCTGGACTCCCCCACCCCAGGGAAAAGACCTTGTCTATTTATCCTATCCATGCCCCTCATGATTTTTATAAGCTTCTATAAGGTCACCCCTCAGCCTCCAACACGCCAGGGAAAACAGCCCCAGCCTATTCAACCTTTCCCTATAGCTCAAATCTTCCAACCCTGGCAACATTATCATAAATTGTTTGTGAACCCTTTCAAGTTTCACAACATCCTTCTGATAGGAAGGAGACCAGAATCGCACGCAGTATTCCAACAGTGGCCTAACCAATGTCCTGGACAGCCACAACATGACCTCCCGACTCCCAATACACTGACCAATAAAGGAAAGCATACCAAACACCGCCTTCACTATCCGATCTACCTGTGACTCTCTTTGTTTAGCAAGACTCCCCAGGATCTTACCATTAAAGTGCATAAGTCCTGCTACGATTTGCTTTCACAAAATACAGCATCTTGCATTTATCTAAATTAAAGTCCATCTGCCACTCCTCAGCCCATTGGCTCATCTGATCAAGATCCCATTGTACTCGGAGGTAACCTTTTCCACTATCCACTGCACCTCTAATTTTGGTGTCATCTGCAAACCTACTAACTATACCTCTTATGCTCACATCCAAATCATTTAAATAAATGACAAAAAGTCGTGGACCCAGCAACAAACATGAAGCTACCTGCGGAAACTTACACAGGAGACAATATTGCAGCAGGTTTACACTGAGCAACAGGGACAAATGGAACTGGAGCAGTCCTTCATAGAAGCTCCTGCGTAGTTTGAAACTGTAGTGGGTGCTGGGAATATGATAAAGCCATTCAAGACCACGTGCTCTACAAATATGCCCATCATCAATACACAAACAATAGCAAACTCTTTTAAGAGTCTTCTGAACGGCAGAGTGGAACATCAGCCTAGAAAGGATCAGCTTTAATAACAACTGAATTAAGGTAATGTCACTAACTTCTTACCAAACCATAGGGCTACTCGCTCAATAGAGGGAGATGACTAGTGTTGGGGTAACCTTCACAATGGTTGTTGAAACACAAAAAAGAAAAACAGAATTTAGAACAATTTACCTCATAACCCATCTGACTCTACTGCAACATCCCATAAACACACCATTGTTCAAAGTAATCAGTACCAGACAAATCGACACCTCTGCCTTTACAACCCTTCTTGAAAAAAACCAAAGGACAACATAACCTTGTTAAAGGGGCAGCATCATCACAGTGAGGAAGATAATTCCACATGCTAACAAGGCTCAGAAGCAATTCTTCCTCATCTTCATTTAAATGGAAACTCGCATTTCGAGATTGTGCACCCCAGTCCTAGCCTTCTCCAAATGAAAGGAGGGGGGGGGGGGAATCATCCTCTGTGTCCACCCATCCTTCTCAATGCTGTATACTCCAACATGATCGCCCCTTGTTCTTCTGAGCTCTAATCAGTAAAGGCCCAACTTGTGTAAGCTTTCTCCATAATGCAACCTTTCAGGGCAGGAAGCAGTGAAGGGAACTTTCACAAAGCTACATCCAATGTAATTCTAACCTAACGTAAAACTGAATACCGTATTCCAAGTGCAGTCTCAGTCAAACCTTGCAGTACAATTCCCACATGTGTATATACTTTGTGCAATGAACACCAACAATCCAACTTCTTTACTACTTGCTGTATCTGTACGGTAACTATTTGCTTTTATATGCATTCTGATAAAAGTTTACATTTTTCAACATACTCCATCTGTCAGATCTGTGCTTACTCATATACTCTACTGAAATCCCTTTGCGACTTGATTCCTTACCTATCTTCGCACTGTCAAAGGATTTGGCTGCAAAGCAACCAATCCCTGCAAGTGATTACTAATGATCTTCATCAGTCGAGACCAAGGTATTGGTTTTATTTTTATTCTGGCACAGAATGTAGACATTGGTGCAAGGCCAGTATGGTGCCCCCCTGTAATTGGCCTCGAACTGGGTAGCCGAAACGGCTGTTTCAAAGGGCAGCTAAGATTCAGTGACACTGATGTAGTTTGAAGTCATGGGGAGGCCAGCCTACACAAGGCTAGCAGATTTTCTTCTCTTAAAGGCACTAGTGACCCCGTTGTGCATTTAACAATCACAATTCTGCTGAATTTGAAAGGGCACAGAAAAGATTTACAAGGATGTTGCCAGTGTCAGTGGGTTTGATCACGAGGGAGTGGCTGAATAGACAGGGACTATTTCCCCTGGAGCATCAGATGCTGAAGGGTGACCTTGTACAGATTTATAAAATCATGAGAGGCATGGATCGAGTGAGTAGCCAAGGTCTTTTCTCCCCCCTCCCAGGGTAAGGAGTCCAGAACGAGAGAGCATAGGTTTAAGGTGAGAGGGGAGAGAGTTAAAAAGGGAACTAAGGCAACTTTTTCACATAGAGGGCGGTACGTGTATGGAATGAGCTGCCAGAGGAAGTGGTGGAGGCTGGTACAATTACAACATATAAAAGGCATCTGGATGGGCACATGAATAGGAAGGGCTTAGGATATGGGCCAAATGCTGGCATGTGGGACTATATTAATTTAGGATATCTGGTCCATATGGATGAGTTGGACTGAAGGGTCTGTTTCCTTGCTGTATGACTGTATGATTCATGGTCACTGTTACTGACAGGTACCTTTCAATTTCAGATTGATCGTTTAAATCCAAATTTCACGAGCATTAGCAGAGACATTTCAACTATGTCCCCAGAACTGTTATGGATGACCAGTCCAGTGACATGACTACTCTATCAAGGATCGCTATAGCACTCCACTAAATCTAGACTGTTCACCTGAAAAATGACAGAGTTAACTGTCTATTTCCTGTGAATCAGCCAATCCTCTATCCTTGCTTATCACATCACTTCCCATTACTCCATGACATCTTGTGGAATAATATTTTATGTATCAGCCCATCAAATCGCCGTTGGAAATCCAAATACAGTACGGATCCTGTTTTCCATGAACCATCTGAGTTGCTATGTTCTCAAACAACTCTAAAATTCACGAAGAAAGAATTTCCCCTGTCAAGAAACCAGAGTTGACTCTGCCTGATTACGGTATGGTTTGTTCTTATCGTCTTAAAAATTAGATTCCTGTACCTTCCCAATTACAGTTGATTTATTAACGTGACATGTATCTAAGTACAGCAAAAGGTTGCAACATAGGCAGATCATAGCATGCAAAGTGTATCGGGTAACAGAACACAGCGAGGAATATAACATTATAGCTGCAGAGAACATATACAAAGAGCAAGATAAACATTAAATTTAAAATTTGAGAGGTCGTTCAGAAGTCTAATAGCAGCGAGGAAAAAGCGGTTCTTGAATCTGTTAGTACGTGAATCTCCTGTCCAATGGAAGAGATTGGAACCAGGGTGGGAGGGGTCTTTGATGATGTTGGCTGCCTTCCTGAAACAGAGAGAAGTGCAGATGGAGTCAATAGATGGAAGGTTGGCTTGTGAGATGGACTGAGCTGTGTACACAACTCTCTGTAGTTTCTTATGGTCCTGGGCAGAGCAGTTGCCATACCAAGCCATGATGCTACTGGATAGGATGCTTTCTATAATGCACCTATAAAAACCGGCAAATGTCTTCACGGGCATGCTGCATTTCCTAGCCTCCTGAGGAAGTGTAGGCAATGTTCAGCTCTGTGGCTGCATTGCCCTGCCATCTCCTTTCTTGAATAAGATTTTCAGTTCTCTAATCCACCGGGACAGTTTCAGAATCAAGGAAATTTTGGAACATTACAATACATCTATCATTACTGCAGTCACTTCCTTTAAGTCCCTAGGACAGTAATAATGATTGCCTGCCTCCCAACAGCCAGGCTCCTGAAATGCTCTGGGACACTTTCCTATGTAACAGGCACTGAACAAATGCAGAGTGCTGTTGTACGTTCCCTCTTGCACTCACGTTACAATCCCATGAACCTGTAACACCAGCGATCAAGCTGCCTTCTGTCACATTGACGCCATTTCTCCAGCAACAGGAAATAAAAACGTCAAAGGCAAAAATCTAACAGAAAGGTTAGAAATCATTGGCAAAGGTAAGGAAGCATCAGCAAAGCTCCTCCCACCAGCACTGTTCTCAAGAACAGGAAGAGTCCATTTAGCCTCTGAATGGTGGAACAACACGCAGAGATCGAATACATGTTTACACACCCAGCTGTGGCCTGTATCTCCCGATATCTGATTAAAAGAAATTTCTCAACCACAGAATAAAAATCAACTCACCTTGCAATAAATGCCGTTGGCCAAAGAGAGTTTTACCCCTTGTGCAAAGTCATTGTTTTCCAATGTCAATCTAGAAGGCTCTGGCTTTCACATCAAGGTCGATGTGAACTGGTCTCAGGCTCCCACCTAGGGAGGTGTCCACACAACAATCCAGCTCTCTGGCCTGGCAATCCAGAACTCCAGGCTGACGTTCTGTGGTTTGGGCCCAAATCCCAATGTAGCTGGTCACATTCAATAAAATTCTAGAATAATAGGCTAATCTCATGGCGTTCATGTGACCTTTGTTGTCAGAAAATTGAACAAAATTTTTAAAAAGCAACGAATGACAAATAAAATTAGAGGGAAAGATTTATTCAAGAGTAAGCAAGCTAGAAATGTTTGAACAGATTCTATGATTTTCTATAAATATTTAAAGCTAAAAAAAGGCATTAACAAAGTGTGCATCAGTCCCATCGAAAGAGAGATCAGGCATTAATAACCAAAAATAAGGAATGGCAGATGAGTTGAACAGCTATTTACCCAAGTCTTCACAATATTGTAGACAATAAAAATCCCAGACATGGCTACAAATCAGGATATAAAAAGGTGAAAGGAACTCAGGAAAATCACAATCATGAGAGAAATGGTGCTGTGTAAACTGTTGGAGCTGCAGATTGGTAAGTGTTTGGGTTCCTTTTTATTCATGGGATGTGGCCATTGCTGGCTAGACTGGTATTTATTGCCCATCGCTAGTTACCCTCGAGAAGGCGCTGGTGAGCTGTCTCCTTGAACCACTGAAGTAGGTTGACCCACAATGCTGTTAGGGAGAGAATTCCAGAATTTTGACCAGCGACAGTGAAGGAACAGTGATATATTTCCAAGTCAGGATTGGGAGAAACTTGGGAGGGGAACTTGCAGGTGGTAGTGTTCCCATGTACCGGTTGCCCCCTGTTCTAAATTAGATTAGATTAGAGTTTGTGAGAAGATTTGTAGCTCGGGTGCTCGTTGCCATCCACAAACTCCATCAACAAACACATCGACCTGAACCCAATATACCAGCCACTACAGCGGACAGCTGAAACTGACAACCGGAAGCGGCAGGGACAGGCCACTATAAATGCTGGAGGAAACACCACAGAAGCGCTTCACAGGAGGCTCCCAAGCACTGAGGATGTCACCTAGACAGGGGACGAAACGTTTGCAACAAAAACTTCCAGCTCGGCGAACAGAACCACAGCAGATTAGATTAGATTACTTACAGTGTGGAAACAGGCCCTTCGGCCCAACAAGTCCACACCGCCCCGCCAAAGCGCAACCCACCCATACCCCTACATTTACCCCTCACCTAACACTACGGGCAATTTAGCATGGCCAATTCACCTGACCTGCACATCTTTGGACTGTGGGAGGAAACCGGAGCACCCGGAGGAAACCCACGCAGACACGTGGAGAACGTGCAAACTCCACACAGTCAGTCGCCTGAGGCGGGTATTGAACCCGGGTCTCTGGCGCTGTGAGGCAGCAATGCTAACCACTGTGCCACCGTGCCGCCCACTGATGATAACGATTTTGGGATTTGGAGGGTGCTGTCTTAGGAGCCTTGAAGAATTTCTCCAAAGCATCTTGTAGATGGTACACACTGATGATATCGAGCATCAGTGGAGGAGGGAGCGGATGCTTGTGGATGTGATGCTCCACTATGCAGGCTGCTTTGTCCTGGATGGTGTCAAGCTTCCTGAATGTTGCTGGAGGTGCACCTATCCAGGTTACTGGGGAGTATTCCATCACACTCCTGACGGGTGCTCTGGAGATGGCAGACAGGTTTTGAGGAGGCAGGAAGTGAGTTACTTGCTGCAGGATTCCAAGTCTGACCTGCTCTTGTAGCCAGTGTGTTCACCTGACAAACCCATTTGAGTTTCTAGTCAATAGCATCCCCCAACATTGCTGCTCGTGGGGAATTCAATGGTGGAAATGCCACAATGTGGAGGGGCATTGGGTAGATTCTATCTTGTTGGAGATAGTTACTGACTGGCATTTGTGGAGCAGAAGTGTTCCTTGCCACCTTTCAGGCCAAACCTGGCTACTGTCCAAGCCTGGCTACGTTTGGACATGGACTGCTTCAGTACCTTAGGATTTACAAATGGAGCTGAACATTATTCACCAATAGCAGCACATCTCCATTCCTAACGCGATGAAGATGAAGCAGCTGAAGCCAGTTGAGCCTGGGACAATGCCCTGAGGAACTCCGACAGAGGTATCCTGGAGCTGAGATGAGATGACTCAGGAAGGATGGCCGAGGGGTAGAGGTGGGAGATGGAGGAAGAGGCAGGCCATTTAGGACTGAGGAGGAGGAATTTCTTCACTCCCCCAGAGGACGGTGAATCATTGGGATTCTCCATCCCAACGGGCTGTGGAGGCTCAGTCAATGAGTACATTTAAAACAGAGAGCAATAGATTTCCGCACACTAAAAACATTACTGGATACAGTGATAAGACCATAAGACATAGAAATGGAGTAGGTCACTCAGTCCAACTGGGTCTGCTTTTTAAGATAATGGTTGATCTGATTATCCTCAACTCCATTGTCAGGTCTTTTCACCATAAGCTTCAATTCTCACATTGACTAAAAATCTGGTGTCTTAAATATTCTTAACAACTAAGCTTTGACAGCCTTCTGCAGCAAAGAATTTCACAGATTCGCTACCTGCAGAGAAGTAATTTCTTCTCATGACTATCGTATGAACCTTTATTCTGAGATTAGGCCCTCGGTCCCAGACCCTCCCACAAAAGGGAAACAAACTTGCAGCACCTAGCCCGTCAGGCACATCCTAAAGATCCTTCTCTTCGACAGGTCACCTACCATTCTCTGCTATTCCAATGAGTAGGTCCCAATCTACTCAACCTCTCCTTCAAACCTGATAGCAACCAAGTGAACCTCTTCTGGACTGCCCCCAATACCAGTGTATCTTCCCGCAGATAAGGAATCCAAAATCAGTGTTCCAGCTGTGTTCCGACTAGTGTCTTGTACAGTTTTTAGTAACAATCTCCCGATTTTTTTGCGCCATACCCTTTGAAATAAATATCAACATCCCATTTGCCTTCCCTATCACCCATTGAACTCAGATGCTAGCTTTTTGAAGTTCATACAAAAGTCTCTATTTTGTAGCTTTCTGCAGTGCTTTGCCATTTAAATAACAATCAGTTCCTCTAGTCTTCCTCAAAGATTGTGGTGCTAGAAAAGCACAGCCAGTCAAGCAGCAGAAGAATTAATGTTTCCGGCATAAGCCCTTCATCAGGAATGTTCCTGGGGTTTATGCCCGAAACGTCGATTCTACTGCTCCTCAGATGCTGCCTGACCTGCTGTGCTTTTCTAGCACCACGCTCTTTGACTCTGATCTACAGCACCTCACCTCCTTCTCTCTTCTTTCTGTCAGAGTACAGACTTTATATCTTCCTATATTACATTGCACACTCACTCAACGAGTCTATATCCCTCTATTTTCTTAGTACCACCTTCACTACTTGCGTTCCCAACAATTTTTGTCTCATCCACAAACTGAGTGATAGTACATTTACATCTGTCATTAACATATTACAAATAATTGTGGCCCCAGCACTGACATCACAAGAAAATGATGTTGAAGTTGAAGATCAGCCATGATCTCATTTGAATGGGTGTGTGTCCTTGAACAGGTGAATGGCAGACTCCTGCTCCTCATTCTTACACTCTCTGCTAAGGATAATATCACCCATCTCTAGTCCTAGTCCAATCCAAATGGGCAACATGGTGGCTCAGTGGTTAGCACTGCTGCTTCACAATGCCAGGGACCTGGGTTCAATTCCACTCTCAGATGACTGTGTGGAGTTTGCACATTTTCCCTGTGTCTGTGTGGGGTTGGTCTGTTTACTCCCACAGTCCAAAGATGTGCAGGTTAGGTGGATTGGCCACGGGAAATGCACGAATAGGGTGGGGTGCTCACCGAAGGTTCGTATGGACTTTATGGGCTGAATGGCCTGCTTCCATACTGTCAGGATTCTGTAATACAAAGCCATCTGCAGGTACTGCCAGGAACTGGGTTATTAAGTCCCTGTTTACCAGGCTCCATATTAACTGCCACCAGGTTATAGTCCAACAGGTTTATTTGGAAGCACTAGCTTTCGGAGCACTGCTCCTTCATGAAGTGATTGTGGAGAATAAGAATGTATCGCAAAAGTTTAGTGTGATGTAACTGAAATTATATATTGAAATATTTAAATATGTATATTGAAATATATAATCACCACAACCACCTGATGAAGGAGCGTCGCTCCGAAAGCTAGTGCTTCCAAATAAACCTGTTGGACTATAACCTGGTGTTGTGCGATTTTTAACTTTGTACACCCCAGTCCAACACGGCATCTCCAAATCATCCTATAAAAGCAGTTTATAAATCTGACCAGACTCCTTTCAAAAAAAAAGAATTGGAAATGAAATACAACAAAAACAGTGACAAACGTACTTTGTCCATATACAATCAGAGTGCCCAAGTACACACATGAAATTCATGTTTAATCATATCACTTACAGCAACTTAACAATGAGTTGTCAAAACTGCAAAGGTATGACTTTGAGCTAACTGAACTCTTCATGCTCCTAAAGGGCCATCAAACTACTACCAGGTTATGTGCAACAGACTTGGGGGTTTTATTGTAGTCAAATACCTGGACTTACCACAGGTTAAATATTAACCAACTCAAATCAGAATGGCAGTAAAATTGGAGCAGGTTTACAGCACCTGGGTGGCAGAGTTTATGTGAAAATCCTTTGTAAGATCGTGAAAGTAAACATCATTTCGGAAGAAAATGAAGAGATGGGTGGGAGTTGGGAGAGGGGGAAGAAGAGAGGAGTTTAAACACTCACCGCCAAGTGAAAATCTGGCAAAGTATTTGGTGGGAAAAAGTAAGAGTCGTCCACTTTGGCAAGAATAGCAGAGCAGAGCTTTACTGTACTGCGATGGAACAACTTCTACTGCAAGGGAAACAGAACGTCAAAGTAGGAAAGTATTGCTTCCACTCCAAGGACACTGGTGAGACTGCACTTGGAGTACTGCATACAATTGTGATCTTACTTCAGGAGGGATAGTCTACTGTTGGAAACACTTAATCGAGTGATTTCAGGAACAAAGAGAGTATCTTATGATGAAAGGTTCAGTAGGCCAGGCATACACATTGGGGCCTCAGTGATATCATCTTGTTGAAACCCAAGGTGCTGAGTGCACTTGGCTAAATGACTGATCTGCGGTTGTTTCCTATTGGAAGGGAGGCTAGAATGGGGGCACTGTTTCAAAACACAGAGGTCTCTCATTTAAGATGAGGACAAGGAATTATCTCAGATGTCACGGTGCAGTGAAGGCCAGAACAAAGACTGGGTTGGACCGATTTTTTGATCAATAAGGGAGAGGAGGTTCGTGTAGAACAAGCAGAAGGTGGAGTTTAAGCCACAGTCAGCACCATCATTATGGAAAACAGACTCATGGGGTGAACAGGCTATTCTTGTTTCTTCTGACCTTCTTCAGAATGTATTTAGCAGGAAAGCACATCATCATCATCATCAGGAATAATGCTGACTCTCACAAGGAATGTTTTCAATATCATGCCTTCCCATAAATCCCCAGGAATTGCTGCAATTTACTATCGTACACTGATAGTACTTTGGTAAGGGAGAAATTTTGTCAAACCCCTTTGCTACAGAAAGGCTGGACAGTCGCTAACAAAACAAAAGATTCTGAGATGACAAAGACAGGGAAGCACAAGGCCATGGAGATTCCATAGGTGATGACTGAGGCGTTTTCTGGAATACTGTGTGCAGCTCAGGTCGCCCAACTATACGAAGGACATTATTAAACTGGAGAGGGTCCAGAGAAGATTTACCAGGATGTTGCCAGGAACGAAGGGTTTGAGTTATAAGAAGAGGCTAGAACTTTTTCACTGGAATGTAGGAAGTTGAAGGGTGACCTTATAGACATTTACAAAATCATGAGGGGTATAGATAAGGTGAATAGCAAGAGTCTTTTCCCTAGGGGGAGGGAGTTCAAAACTAGGGGGCAAAGTTTTAAAGGTGAGAGAACAAAGGTTTAAAAAGAACACGAGGGACAACCTTTTCTTTAGAGTGCTTTGTGTGGAATGAACTGCTAGAGGAAGTAGAGGGTGCAGGTGCAGTTACAACATTTAAACATATTTACACAGGTACATGAATAGGAAAGGTTTGGAGGGACATGCGCAAAACACAGACAGGTGGGACTAGTTTAGCTTGGGCACATGGTCAGCGTGGACTAGTTGGACCGAAGGGTCTATGGCTGAGCACTGTGCTGAGGGTCCATTATCGTTGTGGTTCTGTTCGCCGAGCTGGGAATTTGTGTTGCAGACGTTTCGTCCCCTGTCTAGGTGACATCCTCAGTGTTTGGGAGCCTCCTGTGAAGCGCTGATGATGTCACCTAGACAGGGGATGAAACGTCTGCAACACAAATTCCCAGCTCGGCGAACAGAACCACAACGACGAGCACCCGAGCTACAAATCTTCTCACAAACTTTGGGTCCATTATTCTAAAGTTGGTTAATAACTCGGCAGGTGTATTTGTTTTGCTAAAAGCAATTTTTGTGGTCAAACACATAGCAAGTTGATGACAGAAACGCAGGGTCTGGGTTGCTGTGTACAGAGGGCAATACCAAACACGATGAAAATGAGTGAGTTTTGATAAGATTTGTAGCTCAGGTTGAGGTTCTGGATGTACATTTGCTCACTGAGCTGGAAGGTTCATTTTCAGGAACCTTCCAGCTCAACAAACAAACCTACATCCACGTGATAAAAATAAACAAAGACTTCACCAATATTTAATATGGGAGATGGATACAAAGGCACTCATTAGTGCCAGCAAAATAGGTCATTACAAAATAAAAACAACCTCCCAATTCAATGTTTACACAGGTTCACTGGCTAGACACCTAATCGCAATGACAGATTATTTCTCAGTCTTTGAAAACAGCTTAAACCTTCTACCTTTTCATATAATCTGGATATAAACTCATCAATTGGCAGACAAACACATCATAATAACTTTTACACATGTATTTCACAACTGATAAAGAGTCAAATGCAAATAACAACATTCAAAAACCTCATTCCAAGTAATTTTCCCATCCATTTGAGACAAAAGGAAGGAGGATTCACTTGAAAAGAAAAATTCTACATTCCTCAGTGCTTAAAAAACAATCAGTCTTTCATAAATAACAGTATTGATTTGAGGTACCCCAGCTCTCCAGACTGAGCTGTGTTAGCCTTGTCCTTACATACACAACAGGGGGCTGATCCCTCAGGCAGGGATTACAAGGCTGGGCCTACTATACAACACAAAGTGCAAAGCCAGGCAATCGTCCACACAAACACAGTCCCACAGGCAGCTCACTCCAGAGCACAAGCGAGAAAAATAAAAACAATCACACAAAGCACAGAGGTTCAAAGACAACATTGTAAAGGAGCTGATTAGAAAAAAAACAAGAATGATCTACTTCCAGGTCAAATCCTGAAAAGTTGCAGAAGGCCATGAGTAGCTGCAGCAGCTTGCAGGCCCAGGCTGCTGGCACCAAGTGTCAGTCCCCCTCCTGTGGAAGATGGAGCAGAGACCCTCCAGACCCAGGGCCATCCCTCTCCTCAACCCAATCCTCACACCCTTGTTCCTATCAACCCCTCACCTTGTACTCTCAAACCCTCACCCCAGCTCTCTAACCTTCAACCCCTCACCCCCACCCCCCTTTCCAATCCTCCACTCCTCCTCCCCTCAGCTTGGAACCTTCAACACCTCACCCCCTCCCTCCCTCAGCTCCTTCCACTCTCAGCTCCCCCCCTCCCAACCTTCACGCCGCCAACCCCCCCCCCCCAACCTACCCCCCCCAACCTTCAACCCGTCACCTCTCGTCCCTTACCCCTTCTCTCCAGTCCTCACACACCCCTCTCTCTCTCTCCAATCCTCAATCCCCCTCCCGCCCAGGCCTTCCCTCCCCCTCACCTGCTGATCGATATCTCCCACCGCGAAGAACTTGATCTCCTTAAACAGGTCCGGGGCGACTGCCGGCTCCTCACTGCGAGGCGTCTCCGACATGTCGAGGAGTGAGCCGGGGTCGCTGCTGCTGCCTGGGTACAAACTGCTTCCCTTTCCCTGTCTCCGGAGCTCCCCCTCGATACATTCATCAGCCCGCGCCTGCGCACCTCCCTCCCCCTTCTTCCTGGGGATCCCCCAGGCATCTGAGCAGAACAATCCTGGGAGAGCCGGGGGGGGGGGGGAAATTACCTAACATTATTAAAATCACCCCCTCGGTCAGACCAATCCCGACTCCCCCACATACACACACGCACACGGTATTGAGGATATTACTGATATGAATACCCACGGAGCTGTTTTATTCTTTGTTTCCGTGTAGTTTTCCGAGAACTTCAGTCTGCCCACTTTCTGAACACCCCTCTCCGAAGCCATGGTCGGGTCCGCGTTCCAATGGGCGGGGCCTGGTTGGAACGCGGGGCGCGCGCGGGTTCCAGGCGGCGATTGTTACAAATAACGCGGGAAATGTTGCCACTTTGCAAACATTGAGTCTCCTGGTCCCTGACTCAGTGCTGGCTGGGGCGTGGGGAGGGTAGTTTATTATCCAGATTCACAAATATCACTGAGAGTCAGTGACAACAGGCTAATACAAGGATCTGCAACACCAAAATAAACTAAACTGTGATAATATTTACCCCTTCAACATAAAACACGAACGAAACAGTTTGCGGCTGCTGGAATCTGAAGCAAAGATTTGAATGCTTTACTTGGTCCAGCAGTTTCTGATAGAAATGTTTCCCCAGAGGATATCTTCCCCAGCCCCCACTTAATGCCTGAAAGATTTTCAGGTTATTTGAAAACGCAATTGTAAAATGTTCATGGTATTTCAGTTTATTGCAAAATGTTCATTTTATAACAAAAATATTGTTGAAAAGTTGGTTGAATTAGTTTATTGTTTATTTTATAATTTAAGTATATGCTGGGAGAGAATGGGGGGGGTGGTTTGAGCTTATACAAAATTTCACGATTTTATGATAGTGTTTTCAAACTCCAAAAAACGTTTAAAATCCCTAGTGTACAGGAAAATGAATTTCCGTTTCAGAATGTTAAATGTTTCCCTCCGCAGATGCTGTCAAGCTTGTGGAGTTTCTTAAGCAGTGTTTATTTACGTGAAAATTTGGCATTTCTGTTACGCAAGACTGACTATCAAATGTTATAGTCAGAGAGTGTGGTGCTGGAAAAGCACAGCCGTTCAGGCAGCATCCGAGGAGCAGCAGAATCGGCGTTTCGAGCATAAAGCCTTCATCAAGAATGAGGGGGTGGCTTAGGGGGGGGGGGGAGGTGAGAGATAAATGGGAAGGGGGTGGTGGGGCTGGGGGAACGGTAGCTGGGAAAGAAGGGATAGGTAGATGAAGTTGGGCGTGAAGATGAAAGGTCAGAGAGGAGAATGGAGCAGATAGGTGGGAAGGAAGATGGATAGGTAGGACAGGTCATGAGGGCGATGCCGAGCTGGAAGGTCAGATCTGGGATAAGGTGAGGGGGAGGGGAAATTAGGGAACTGGTGAAATCCACATTGATCCCATGTGGTTAGAGGGTCCTAAGGCAGAAGATGAGGCATTCTTCCTCTGGGTGTTGAGTGGTTAGGGTTTGACAATGGAAGAGGCCCAGGATCTGCATGTCCTTGGGCAAGTGGGAGAGGGAGTTAAAGAGTTTGGCCACGGCGCAGTGGGGTTGTTTTGTGTGTGCGTGTGTCCTGGAGATGTTCTCTGAAGCGTCCTGCCAGTTGGTGTCCTGTCTCCCCAATGTAGAGCAGACCACATTGGGAGAAACGGATACAATAGATGATGTGTGTGGATGTGCAGGTAAACCTCTGACGGATGAAAGGTCAGAGAGAAGGGTGGAGCAGATAGGTGGGAAGGAAGATGGATAGGTAGGGCAGGCTCCTTTGGGGCCTTGGACAGCGGTGAGAGGGGAGGTGTGGGCACAGGTTTTACAATTCTTGCTGTGACGGGGGAAGGTGCTAGGAGGTGAGGGGTGAGTACCTAACAAGGAAGTTGCAGAGGGAATGGTCTTTATGAAACGCTGATAGGGATGGGAAGGGAAATATATCCATGGTGGTGAGGTCTGTTTGTAGGTGGCAGAAATGGCAGAGGATAATGCGATGTACCGGAGATTGGTGTGATGGAACATGAGGACCAGGGGATTCTATTATTGTGCTGGCCTGTTACCCGCCCTCGATCTCTTCATTTCGAACTGCCACCGGGATATTGACTGCCTCAACCTGTCCACCTCCCTCACCCACTCCAGCCTCTCAGCCTCACAAAGCGCAGCCCTCCACTCCAGCCCAAACATCACCATCAAACCAGCAGACAAGGGAGGGGGGGAGGTGCAGTGGCAGTTTGGCACTCTGACCTCTACACCGCTGAAGCCAGACGCCAACTCGCAAACATCTCCTCCTACTGCCCCCTCAACCATGACCTCACCTCCAATCACCCAACCATCATCTGCCAGACCTTACACAACCTCATCACCTCAGGGGATCTCCCATCACAGCCTCCAACCTCATAGTCCTGGAAACCCACACCACCCGGTTCTACCTCCTACCCAAAATTCACAAACCATGACTTTCCTGGTTGACCCATTCTCTCAGCCTGCTCCTGCCCCACGGAACTCATCACTGCATACCTTGACATTGTCCTGTCCCCCTTGGTCCAGGAACTTCCCACTTACGTTCGGGGCACCATCCATGCCGCCACCTGTTATGGCCGAGGCCAGACCACTCAAAACATTCTTAAGCAGGCAGCCCAGACCATAACTTTGCAATTTGTTTTGGTAAGTATACAGTGAAAATTACCTGGAGTAAGACAGCTAGGTTGACTATTAGATTTTAAAACAGACAAAAATGTATTCACAAAATCATACAATGAAACACAAAGAACAGAATAAAGAATCCGTACAGAACTCAACCCCAGACGTAATTATGCTGTTCTGAATATATACAACAGTCCCAATGAGCAAATTCCCTTTAAAAACCTGTCTCAATGGAACACATGATTACAGGTTGAAGTTGAAGGCAGGAAGAGAGAGAGTTTCCACACAGCTCCCTATTGAACTTGCAACCAGTTCAAGACTGAACTAAAACTGCTCAGCTCAGCTAGAGAGCTGACCACTCCCCTCTCTTTATACAGGTCATGTCTAAAGTGTGACCATTCTGACCTGAAGTCTCATCTATTTACATATAAACAAAAGGCCTCTCAAAATCTTTTCATCTCTGTACCGAACCAGACTGATTGGAGTCCGGCCCCTTTATTACCCCTATGAAAAAATATCAAAGACAGAGTCTCCTTGAGCCAAGGAACAGCTGTTAGAAAAAAAGGGACTAGGTTTGTGACACACCACCTCCATGACTTTAGTTTCCCTAGCCCCCAACGCCTCATGTCCAGTCCCTATATACATCTATCCGCCATGACGAGGGCCTCCATTTCTTCCTCTCCCGTCAACCCCACCAGTACCCTTCCACTGACCCTCTTATTCATCTTTACTGGTCCTCACCCTCAATAATTTCTGCTTTGGATCCTCCCACATCCTCCAGACCAAAGGGGTAGCCATGGGCACCCGCATGGGCCCCAGCTATGCTGGTCTCTTTGTCGGATATGTGGAACAGTCCATCTTCCGCAGTTACACCAGCACCATTCCCCACCTTTTCCTCCACTACATCGATGGCTGTATCGGCACCACCTCATGCTCCCACGAGGAGGGTGAACAGTTCATCACTTTCACTAATACATTCCACCCTGACCTTAAGTTCACCTGGACCATCTTGGACACCTCCCTCTCCTTCCTGGACCTCTCCATCTCCATTAATGGCGACCAACATAACACGGACATGTACTATAAACCCACCCACAGCTACCTGGATTACACCTCCTCCCACCCTGCCTCCTGTAACAACACTACCCCTTATTTCCTATCCCTCTACCTCCGCTGCATCTGCTCCCAGGAGGGCCAATTCCACCATAGAACACACCAGATAGTCTCCTTCTTGAAAAACTGTAATTTCCCTTCCAACGTAGTTGACAATGCCCTCCAGCGCATCTCATCCACTTCCCGTATCTCCACCCTTGAACCCCACCCTCCAACCGGAACAAAGACAGAACCCCCCCTGGTCCTTACCTTCGAACTTGTGCTTGAACCATCAATTCTCCTGTTCCTCAGATGCTGCCTGACCGGCTGTGTCTTTGATCTCCAGCATGTGCAGTGCTCACTTTCTCCCTACCAAATGTTATAATCAGGTGAGGAGGGATAGGGTGGCTTCCCTTTTAATTACTTACCCTCCAGTAACTGGGCCCTTACAAAGAGGGACTTGCCAATCCAGTGTATTTACTTAAGGAATTAGTCAGGCAAGTTTTCTTGAGCTTTTACCGAAGTAAAGGTAAAGTTTATTCTGAACCAATGTAAGTAAATGCAGGAATAGACCCCGAGAACCTCCTCCACCATCCAATAAAATTGTAGTTGGTCACATGACTCCACAATCCCTTCTACCCTCTTTCTCATCAAGAATCTATTTGTGTCATAGGCCATAGAATCCCTACAGTGTGGAAACAGCTCATTAGGCCCAACAAATCCACACTGACTCTCCAAAGAGTATCCCACCCAGACTCATTTTCCTACCCTATTACCCTACATTTCCCAATATTAAAAATTTTCGGGGATTGTTAAAGTTCACTTGAGAATGTAACTTTTAATGTTCTGCAATTTACATATGAAAGACCTGAAACCAGCATGGTCATTCTAAAAGATGAGAGACTTCACAAACAAACCAGGTCTTTTTTCAATATATAATTTCAGTTACAACACACTAAACGTTTGCTATAAATTCTGTGTCTTACACTCCACAACCACCTGATGAAAGATTAGATTACGTTTCTTACAGTGTGGAAACAGGCCCTTCGGCCCAACAAGTCCACACCAACCCTCCGAAGAGCAACCCACCCCCGTACATTTAACCCTTCACCTAACACTACAGGCAATTTAGCATGGCCAATTCACCTAACCTGCACATCTTTGGACTGTGGGAGGAAACCCATACAGACAAGGGGAGAATGTGCAAACTCCACACAGACAGTTGCCTAAGGTAGGAATTGAACCCAGATCTCTGGCGCTGTGAAGCAACAGTGCTAACCACTGTGCCACCATTCCGAGCAGCCCTCTGAAAGCTAGTGCTTCCAAATAAACCTGTTGGACTATAAACTGGTGTCATGTGATTTTTAACTTTGCATCCATAACATAATTCAAAGACATGGCACTCGGTGGCGTAGTGGCTCAGTAGTTTGATTCCAACCCTTGGGTGACTGTGTGAAGCTTGCACATTCTCCCTATGTCTAAGTCAGTTTCCTCCCACAGTCCAAAGATATGCAGGTTAGGTGGATTGCTCATGTTAAATGGCCCATAGTGTCCAGGGATGTGCTGGCTAGGTGGATTAGCCATGGGAAATGCAAAGTTACACGGATGGGGGTCTGGGTGGGATGCTCTTTGGAGGGTCAGTGCAGACTGGATGGACTGAATGGCCTGTTTCCACACTCTAGGAATTCTATGATTCTTGGGATCATCCTAGTTGAAGCTTCTCTGAACTGCTGCCAATGAAATCATTTCCCCTCTCCCCGCCTTAAATAAGGGGACCAAAACTGCTCTCAATGCTCCCAAACAGTATCTCACCAGCACCTTGTCCAGTTGCGTAACACATCCTCACTCTTACAGTCCAAACCTTTAAAATAAGGGGCAACACTCATAAAATCATTGAGTCATAGAGATATACAGCACAGAAACAGACCCTTTGGTCCAACCCGTCCATGCCAACCAGTTATCCCAACACAATCTAGTCCCACCTGCCAGCACCCGGCCCATATCCTTCCAAACCCTTCCTATTCATATACTCATCCAAATGCCTTTTTAAATATTGCAAGTGTACCAGCCTCCACCACTTCCTCTGGCAGCTCATTCCATACACGTATCACCCTCTGCGTGAAAAAGTTACCCCTTAGGTCTCTTTTATATCCTTCTCCTCTCACCCTAAACCTATGCCCTCTAGTTCTGGACTCCCTCACCCCAGGGAAAAGACTTTGCCTCTTTATCCTATCCATGCCCCTCATGATTTTATAAATGTCTATAAGGCCACACCTCAGTCTCCGACACTCCAGGGAAAACAGCCCCACCCTATTCAACCTCTCCCTGTAGCTCAAACCCTCCAACCCTGGCAACATCTTTGTAAACCTTTTCTGAACCCTTTCAAGTTTCACAACATCTTTCCAATAGGAGGGAGACCAGAATTGCACGCAATATTCCAACAGTGGCCTAACCTATAATATTCTGTACAGCCGCAACATGATCTCCCAACCCCTGTACTCAATACTCTGACCAATAAAGGAAAGCATACCAAACGCCTTCTTCACTATCCTATCTACCTGCGATTCTACTTTCAAGGAGCTATGAACCTGCACTCCAACACTCCCTCAGATCTTACCATCAAATGTATAAGTCCTACTCAGATTTGCTTTCCCAAAATGCAGCACCTCACATTTATCTAATTTAAACTCCATCTGCCACTCCTCAGCCCATTGGCCCATCTGATCAAGATCCTGTTGTAATCCGAGGTAACCTTCTTCGCTGTCCACTACACCTCCAATTTTGGTGTCATCTGCAAACTTATTAACTATACCTCTTATGCTCACATCCAAATCATTTATATAAATGACAAAAAGTAGTGGACCCAGCACCGATCCTTGTGGCACACCACTGGTCACAGGGCTCCAGTATGGAAAAACAACCCTCCACCACCATCCTCTGCCTTCTACCTTTGAGCCAGTTCTGTGTCCAAATGGCTAGTTCTCCCTGTATCCATGAGATCATAAGTTGCTAATCAGTCTACCATGTGGAACCTTGTCGAACGTCTTACTGAAGTCCATATAGATCATGTCAGCCACTCTGCCCTCATCAATCCTCTTTGTTACTTCTTCAAAAAACTCAATCAAGTTTGTGAGACATGATTTTCCACACAAAAAGCAATCAGTCCTTGCCTTTCCAAATACATGTACATCCTGTCCCTCAGGATTCCCTCCAACAACTTGCACCACCACCAATGTCAGGCTCACTGGTCTATAGTCCCCTTGTCCTTACCACGTTTCTTACATAGTGGCACCACGTTGGCCAATCTCCAGTCTTCCAGCACCTCACCTGTAACTATTGATGATACAAATATCTCAGCAAGAGGCCCAGCAATCACTTCCCTACCTTCCCACATAGTTCTGGGGTACACCTGATCGGGTCCTGGGGATTCATCCACTTTTATGCATTTCAAGACATCCAGCACTTCCTCCTCTGTAATATGGACGTGTTTCAAGATGTCACCGTCTATTTCCCTACCTTCTGTTGAAGGCTGCAAAGAACATGGCTTAGTTTCTTCGTTCAAAGCCGACGAAGGGCACTCTCTCATCATGAATGTGTCTGTCCTCTGAAGAGGTCATTGCAGTTTCTCGCTGTGGCATGTCGGAACTGCTGATCAATGAGCTGAGCATCATATCCCATTCTTATGAGGGCATCCTTCAGCATCTTTAGGTGTCCTTCACATTCCTCCTCGTCTGAGCAGATCTTGTGTGTACACAGGGCTTGTCCATAGGGGATGGCTTCTTTAACATGCTTTGGGTGGAAGCTAGAGAAGTGCAGCATCATGAGGGTCTCCCTGGGCCTGCGGTAGAGTGAGGTACTGAGGTGTCCGTCCTTGATAGAGATGCATGTGCCCACAAGTGAGCCTGATTCTGAAAAGTAGCCCATGGTGGCTGTCACAAACCCTCGATGAAGGAGCAGTGCTCCGAAAGCTAGTGCTTCCAAATAAACCTGTTGGACTATAATGTGGTGTTGTGTGATTTTTAACTTTGTACACCACAGTCCAATGCCGGCACCTCCACAACATCTAACTTGTTGATATCATTGTGTAGTTGTTTGAGTAACTCCTTGCCATGAGTCCATAGGAAAAAAATGTTGTCCATATATCTAGTGTATAGCATTGGTTGAAGGTCCTGTGCAGCAAAGAAGTCCTGCTTGAACTTGTGCTTGAGAATATTGGCGTATTGGTGTGCAGCTTTGGCCCCCATGGCTGTTCCGTGTGTCTGGGTGAAGAGCTGGTTATCGAAGGTGAAGACATTGTATTTGAGAATGAAGCAGATGAGTTGCAGGATGGTGTCTGGAGAGTGGTAGTTGTTGGTATTGAGTGCTGAGGCTGTTGCCTGGGGTGCTGGCGTAGTGTGCCGAAATGTCCATCGGGATGAGGAATGTTCCTGGTTCAATGGTCTATAGGTGCTGAGTTTCTGTTAAAAATCTGTAGTGTCATGACAGAAGTTGGGGATTCTTTGTGCAATGGGTTTCATGATTCCATCGACATAGCCAGAGTGGTTCTCACACAGGGTCCCATTGCTTGATACAATAGGACAGGTGTGTTGGCTTTGTGTATCTTCGGAAGGCAGTAGAAGTCCCCGAGCGAGAAGCATTTGGAATGAGAGTGTGCAAGATGCTCTGAAGGTCTGGATCAATCTGTTGAGTTGATGGGTATGTTCTTTGGTTGGATCGGGAGGTAGTATTTCTGGTTAGTAATAGAGTCAGAGTCCTACAGCACGGAGACAGGCCCTTTGGCTGAAACCAGTCCATGCCGACCAAAATGTCCATCCACGCTAATCCCATTTCCTTGCACTTGGCCCATATCCTTCTAAACCTTTCCTATCCGTGTATCTGTCCAAAGGTCTTTTAAGTGTTCTCAATGTACCCGCTTCAACCACTTCTGCTGGCAGCTCATTCCATATGCATACCTCCCTCTGTGTCAAAAGAGCTGCCCCTCAGGTTCCCTCTTATTCTTTCCCTAGAACCTTAAACTGATGCCCTCAAGTCCTCAATTCCCCACGCCTGGGAAAATGACTGAGTGCATTCACCCTCTTCAGACCTCTCATATTCTTATATACTTCAATAAGATCCCCCCTCAGTCTCCTACACCCTAAAGAGAAAAGTCCTAGCCTGTCCAACCTCTCCTGATTGTTCAGTTAACAGTACACTTCTTTGCGGTAGTCTGTTCTCTTCTTTATGATGAGGGCTTCCCCTTTGTCTGCTGGTTTGATGACGATGTTGCAATTGGTCATGAGAGTCTGAATGGGTTGCGTTGTGCTTTGCTGATGTTCTGCACTATCTTGTGACATTAAGACATCTCCTGAAGGTTTGAACATACATATCAATAACCCCACCATACTGTTCTGTATTTGTAAAATCTTCCTTACCATCCTGTTTTGACACCATCACCTTGATAACTTGTTATGATCTCTCTGCCATAATTAGTTTGTCCAGTTTTTGATTACTTGTTACTTTGGTTAGACCCTCGGCATGTGACTCTTATACCTATCATGTTATCTCCAGCACCACTTTATTTTTAATTCCTTGTATTTATCTCTCTGCCTCAATTAATCAGATTATAGGTCATCCCTTCACTTGCTATTCAACTGTTGACACTTTACTCACACTGTCTGACACTTTTAATTACCTCAGAGAGAGTGAGGACTGCAGATGCTGGAGATCAGAGTCGAGAGTGTGCTGCTGAACTCGAAAACTAGTAAGAACCCCAAATTCTAGTCTAATCAACTCCAATTCCTAAGTACCAGCCAGGAACACTTGCTGGAAATAAAAATTATCATTGCACGAGGGCAGGATCTAATTACTCGTAAAAACTATTTTACTGATTTTCTATAAGGGAACATACATGAGTAATGATCATTTAGTTGAGGAGTTTTTAAACCAACATATTGAGATGTGAAAAAATGCAATGAATAGCTATGAGTCAACATGGTTCTCATAGAAACCCATTTTTCATCACTGACTTGTACCTTGGGTCTTGGTTGTGCTGTTAATAAAAATAATAAGGCTCCCTGTTGTTGTTTGGATTTTAAAACCATATCTGATTTTAATTTTGTGGTGCATTATGAAAAGTCAATGCAGAAAGCTGTCTGTAATTGGTAAATGAAAATAAAATCATTGCATTTTTGGGAGGAAAATGGAGTTGCAATATAGTATGATGTGAATGGTAATATCAGTGGACTATCAGGCCCTCAGCCCAGGCTAAAATTGTGGGGACAGGTGTTCAAAGGAGTGAAAATCTGCAATTGAAGCCTTTTCCTAGCAATGGAGACCATGAATCGATCAGCTTTTGCTAGAAAACCCCATCTTGTGCACTGATGTCCTTTTGAGAAGGAACATGACCATCCTAATGCAGTCTGGCCGACATATGACCCTGAACCCAGTAACTGCCCTCTGACATGGCCTTGCAAACCACTCAGTTCAAGGGAAATCAGGAACGGGCAACAAATGCTGGCCTTTCCAGTGACACCCAAATAACGGAAAAGAAAATATAAGCTACATTGTACATGATTAAAGAGCAGAGAGGTTTGGGTGTTGATGCATACAGACCTTTGGAAGTTGCAGATCAAGCTGAGAAATTGTTCAAAAAAACTTGAGATCTGGGGCTTTAGAATCCCTACGTGCAGAAAGCAGCCATCGAATCTGCACTGACCCTCCAAAGAGTCTACCACCCAGATTAGCACCCCCATACCCTATTCTCATAAACCCACATTCAGCTGGCTGATCCATCTGACCTGCACATTTTTGGACTGTTGGAGCACCTGGAGGAAACATGCGCAGACACGGGAAGAACACGCAAACTCCACACAGACTGTCGCCCGAGGCTGGAATCAAACCTGGGACCCTGGCACTGTGAGGCTAACCACTGTGTCACCATCCCACCCAAGTTTACACACAGAAGTTTCGAATACAAAGTCAAGAAAGTTGTGCAAAAGCTTTACAAATGGCTGATTTACTGGAGTATTTTGTCCAGTTTTGGACTTTGTACCTTCGAAAAAAAATGTTGACCCCTCTAGGTCGCTCCTCCATTCATTAGCATCAGTTGGATCTGACCCTGTTCACATCCACTTTCCATCGCTTTCCACATAATTCTTGATTCCCAACTGATCAAGCATCTACCTATCTCAGCCTTAAATATCCACAAGATGAGCAGCTTCATATTTTCCCACATTATATTCAATTTGCCAATTTTATTGCCCTTTAATTTAACTTGTGTAAACTGTTTGTGTCCCTCTCGCAACCTGCTTTTCTACCTACTTTTGTGTTGTCTGCAAATTTGGCTACATTTGCTTCCTTCCTCCAAGACATTGATATAGATTGTAAATAGTTATGATCCCAACATATCTCAGAACTGAGGAATGGTCACTTGAACCAAAACATTAACTCTGATTTCTCTTCAGAGATGCTGCCAGATCCAACAATTTCTATTTTTGACTCAGATTTACCAGGATGTTGCCTGGATTGGAGTGATAAGGAGAGACTGAACAAGTTTGGATTGTTTTCGCTAGAACATCAGAGGCTGAGGGGTGACCTGACCAAAGTGTATAAAATTGTCAGAGCCAATAATAGGGTGGATAGTCAAAATCTTCCCAGGGTGGACATGTCAAATTCTAGGTTTAAGGTAAGGGGGGAAATGTTTAAAAGCAGATGTGTATGGAAAATGTTTTCCAGAGAGAGTGGTAGGTTTCGTGAAAGTGCTGCCAGGGGATGTGGTAGAAGCAGATATGATAGCAATGTTTAATAGACATTTTGACAGACTCATAAACAAGTGGGTCATAGAGGGATACAGACCATGTGCAGACAGATGGGATTGGCTCAGAATAGCATCATGGTCGGCACAAACATGGTGTGCTGAAGGGCCTGTTTCTGTGCTATAGTATTCAACTTTCTAATATGAGATGCTAGGCTAATCAGCCTATAGTTACCCACTTCTTGCCCCCACCCCCCCCCCCCCCCCCCCCCCCCCCCCCGGCTTCCTTTTGAACAGGGGTTTGTTTGTCACATTGGCAATTTTTCAATCCTCCAGCATCCCAAGACGTTTGGAAAATTACAGCCAATGCATCCAGTATCTGTGTACTTACCTCTTTTGGGTTTCTAAGATGCAAACTGTCAGAGTCAGAAGATATAACTGCCTTTAGCCACATTAGTTTGTTCAATATTATTTCTCTTGTAATTGTGTTGGTGCTTAATTTCTCCCTGAATTCTTTAGGTTAATGGAATGTTTGAAGCATCTTCCTTTTGGATAGACTGTTGCAAAACATCAGCCATTTCCTTGTTCCCCATAACCATCTCCCAGTTTCATTTTTCGAAGGGGTCTATGTTCACTTTGACCTCTCTCTGCCTTTTTATATATTTACAGAAGCTCTTATTGTCCATTTTTATATACCTTGGTAGTTTGGCCTCATAGTTTATTTTCTCTCTCCTCATTATCTTTCTAGTCCTCCTTTGCTGGATTCTGAATTTATTCCAGTCTTTGGGACTATCACTGACTTCTGCCTCCTTGCATGCCTTCTCTTTTGACTTAATATTCTTTTTAACTTCCATGGTTAGCCATGGTTGGTTTATCCTCTTAGTGGAATGTATTTTTGCTGACAGTCTTGAAATACTTCCTTGAATGTCTGCCACTGCTTACTTATTGTGCAGAATGAACCATGTTACACAAGACAAGAACCAATTGAAAATATCATTGTAGAAATAACAGAGCAATTCAACCCTTCTATTCTCAACAGAATGTCTAACCTCATCGGAAGGTTACTGCTTTTTCTCTGGTTACATTCTTTGTTGACATGGCATAGCTTAAATCAGTTTCCTTTCAGCAGATTTCTGTATTCACTCAGTGTTATTTTCTTTATTAAATGCCTCGGGATGAGATCCTTAAGCAAACTGTTAATGTAGCTCACTTACTACCTGATATGTGTTTCTTAAACTCATGTCACCAACAGTTTCTGTCTCTGAAGGTACTCGGTAGAGTCATAGAGTCATAGAAATGTACAGCATGGAGAAAGACCATTCAGTCCAATTCAGCCATACCAACCAGATATCCTAAATTAAACTAGATTAACTTGCCAGCACTTGGCCGATATTCCTCTAAACCCTTCCTATTCATGTACCCATCCAGATTTCTTTTAAATGTTGTAATTGTACCAGCCTCCACCACTTCCTCTAGCAGCACATTCCATACATACACCACCCTTTACAACTGTTTGGACATGACTGGACTATTTTTGCAGCTTCTTGATGGCTATGGGGAGGCTTCCGAGAACGTTGACCACTTCCAATACCTTGGAAGTGTCCTGTCGGTCACAGTAGGTATTGATGAAGAGGTCCAAGCATCGCCTTCAGTGTGCTAGAACAGCCTTCAGCTGCCTGAGGTAAAGGATGGTTGAAGACAAGAACATCAGATCCAACAGCAAGTTCATGGTTGACAGATCTCTGGTGGTTCCCCCCTCCAATGTGGCTCTGAGATCTGGTCTGTCTATAGCAGACACCTCAAGGAGCTGGAGCAGTATCACTAATGCTGCCTGTGCAAGATCCTGAGAATCCACTGGGAAGAAAGACACATCAACACCCGCCACTTTGACCAGGCCAACATCCCCAGCACCAAGGCACTGACCCCCACTTGATTGGCTGCGATGGGCTGGGCACATTGTTCACATAAGAAACATGAGACTCCCCAAGCAGGTGCTCTACTCCCAGCTCCGAAATGGCAGGCGAGCCCCAGGTGGACAGAGGAAGTGCTTCAGGGATACTCTCAAGGCCTCACTGGTGAAGTGCGGCATTCCCACAGACACCTGGGAATCATTGGTCCAAGACCGTCCAGAGTGGGGGCAGAGCATCTGGGAAGGCATCGAGCACCTGGAGACTTGCCGCCAGGAAAAAGTGGAAGCCAGAAGCAAACAGCATGAGGAGAGCGCTGCCACACCTACACCCACCCACCCAGACTCTGCAGTAGCCGCATCGGTCTGTACAGTCAACTACGGACTCACCCTGAGAGTGGAAGAGAGTCATCCTCATCTGCGAGGGACCACCAGTGTCGATGATGGTTTTTGAGGCTGCTCAACTACCAGCATGTCTGCTGTTCCAGGTCTTTTATCTCGAAATGAAACATGAACCCTACCTCACTCCTTCTGGACGGTTCTAACTTTCTGCGCCTTTGGATTAATCAGGCAGCAGATGTTTCTCTCTTCCAACCTTGATTTGTAATGCGTTGTTATTTCAAGGGTTTAAAAGACACGTGGACAAAACAAGTGTCCAGACCACTCTAAAATGAAACATCTAAAAGAAAAATCAACTGTTTTAACACAAACAATGTAGAAAAACAAATCAAACTTCAAGGTAAATATAGCTCCACCAGCTTAAACAATAATGTAATGAATCTTCATTATACCCATTCTGAAAGGGTTAAAAACCTTGCAGAATTATATTAAAGGGTATACAGTTGTGAGCTGCAGGTTGTTAGCTCTGAATAGATATACAAAGACACAAAACTGCAAGTTCAAACAATAAGGGATTGATTGTACCTTACCTACCATGAGCTCTGATGTCAAGTTGCCTACGAGATGGCAAAAAAGTGATAACCTTGAAAGAAATCATTAAAACAGCAGGGGCATCAGACGGGAGAGGATAATTGATATACATGAGCTTGACATAAATCGTTATGTTAAGAACAAATTGTGGTTGGTGGTAAGATTAGATTTGACAGTATGTGCGTGCCTTCGCATCCAATTGTATGTTAGAAGTAAGTAGGCATACCCATGTTGTGATTAGTTAAATGTACAATATAAAGCTAATTGCTCATGGTGATTGAATTTAAATGATTGTATGTTTTAATTGGTATAAGCTAATTTCTTGGAATTGAATCCAAGAGTGTAAATGACGCTTTAGTCCTTAGTTTGAGATCTCCTGCACGTCATGGTCTGATATTCGGCCTTGCTACAGCATGCAATAAAGACCATTTTAGGCACTCTGAAGATCTCTGTCTGGTCACTCCCTGCAGAGAAGGGTCAGAGGATAGCTGAGAGGCTGTTGGATCCTGAAAATTCCCTCAACACCTTAGAACAAAGAAGACCAAGATTAATCAGTTATGCAGGATTTCAATAGACTATTATTCAAGAAAACAGAGACCCTAGATTCAAATCCTTCCATTTGGTGGGGAGAATTGGCGCTTACTGCAGGAAGGTCAATGACCAGAGGATACAGGTTTAAAGCAATTGAGAAAAATAACATAGGTGAGAGCAGGGGAGGTTTCTTTATGCAGCAAGTTGTTATGATTTGGAAATTATCTACAGAAGGGGCTGTGAAAGCTGATTCATCACTGATTTCCAAAAGCTAACCAAATAAATATTTGAACAGAAAAGAAAAAGCATAGAGCCATGGGGAAATAAATTGAGAACTTTTTACTTCAATCTGACATGACCACTAAAATCTATTTAAACCAGCTCTTTCTTACATCAGTAATTTTTGCACCAGCCCTATTTCCAAGTGCCCTGTTTTCCTTTGATAAATCAGAGTCCAGCTCCTGTTTGACAGCAACTGAATCAGTGTAACCTGGTAATTCTGAGGGTAAAGTGTATAAAATCCATTTTCAAGATTCCCTGGGAATATAACATTCCGAGAACAGACCCTTCCAAAGGTGCTAGATGGCAACTAACTGCCCTGAGATCAGGGTGGGAATTATTATAGGAGTTTCAATAGCTCATACAGGACAGTCCAGAAAAGCAGTTGGAGAAAGACAGACAGAGAGAGACAGAGTCTCCATCTTAAGCAAAGTTGCAGGGGCTGTGCTGCTGGGAAGGAGTCCAGATCAGTTGGATGGCTCTATACCATTGGAATGAGGTCTGGGCAAAGTCCTAGGATCAAGTAGGCAGCTCAGAGTTGTAGTCCAGATTCAATAGATATCCTGGGGAACTGGGAAGGTGGGCAAGTTTCTGGCTATGTGTAGCTGGATCTTTGGGGAAAAGAATGTGGGAAAGTGGCAGTCGTTAGCTTGATCAAGTTAGTTTTCGATGAACAACTGGAGTTGGGCTGGTCAATGAGCTTTGGAGTGCAGTTTCAGAGACGAGGTGAGCATGACCCGGATAAGATGGTGATTGCCTAGAACAGGAGCAGACATTGGGAGAGTCCATGACAGGGGAGCTCTTGAAGGAGGGGATGTCAAATCCTGATTGACAGGAGTGAAGAATTGTAATTCTCTCATGAGATGTATGTGAGACAGAGGGTCTGTGTGAGAAAGTGTGTGTGTGAGACCTTAAACATCACATGAATTTGGTGAATTGGTCTTGGATCATAACATAAATGTTTTGTCAGTGCTCTTTACTGGAGTTTTGCTTACGAAAATACATCACATGACAAAATTTCCTTACAAAACCAGAAAATAAAGCATTTTTCTGTTTGTTATCTGTTTACATCATGAGGAAGTAATGACCATGTGGTATTATTGTTAGACTATTATTTGAGAAAACAGATTCAAATCCTTCCATTTGGTGAAATTTGAATTCAACATTAAAAATATCTGGAATTAAGAGCTTAATGGTGGTTGTGAAGCCATTGTCGAAAAGAAAACCCCATCTGGTTCACTCATGTCCTTCAGGGAAGGAAACTGCAGTAATTTCCTAGACTGATCTACATGTGACTCCAAACCCATAGCAAATTGGTTGACTCTACACAGCCCTCTGGGCAATTAGCAATTGACAGTAAATGCTGGCCCAGCCAGCGATTACACATTCAAAAATGAATTTTAAAAAATGTAAAAGTTATATTTGAATTCAGAGTAAGAAATGATATCAACACTATGTAATCAATTAGCTCCCAATCTGGCATTTATTGAGCTCTATTACTGTGGGCATTTATCACCTGTAATAAAAATAGAGGTTAGGTCAGATTCGCAACTGCTATCTTATTTGTATTCTGGAGTGTTTTGAAATAATTCTTTGATTGACAGACAAGGGTGTTGACCTGCATCCATTAGTATTTGCTTTCCTTTGTCATATCATGTTTTATTTGACTTCTGATGAATTCACTGACAACGCTTCCTTTCCTTTTGTGCGCTGCCTCACTCTTAGTGTCTGTCGGTCTTAAATTGCAGAATCGATTTGGATCCTGGATTTTATTTTAGGTTGATTTTACCATCAACCGTGTCTTTTCAGTATCAAGAATGAATGCAAAGTCTTTCATAGAATGTTTTTTTTTCCTTTAACTGCAGAACCAAACAATAATTCCATATCACTCAGGAAGCAATGATTAAGAACGTACAAAATTGGAGCAGGAGTGGACCACACAGTCTGTTTAAATTCCAGTGCGTGAGCATTTTGGAGATAGTGACCAAAACTCTATAAGTTTCAAAGACATTATGGAAAAGGATAAGGATATTGCAGAAGTTAGGTGCCTAAATTGGGGCAATGCCAGTATCAACATCTTTCAACAGCATCTGGCAAACCGAGAGCAGGTAAGTCAACATTTGGAAAGAGGGAGTCTTTTAAAAGTAGTATAGTGAGAATTCAGAGCCAGCATGTTCCTCTGAGAGGAGAAAGTGAGGACTGCAGATGCTGGAGATCAGAGCTGAAAATGTGTTGCTGGAAAAGCGCAGCAGGTCAGGCAGCATCCAAGGAGCAGGAGAATCGACGTTTCGGGCATGAGCCCTTCTTCAGGAATGAGGAAGGTGTGCCAAGCAGGCTAAGATAAAAGATAGGGAGGAGGGACTTGGGGGAGGGGTGTTGGAAATGCGATAGGTGGAAGGAGGTTAAGGTGAGGGTGATAGGCCGGAGTGGGGGTGGGGTCGGAGAGGTCAGGAAGAAGATTACAGGTTAGGAAGGTGGTGCTGAGTTCAAGGGATTTGACTGAGACAAGGTGGGGGAGGGGAAATGAGGAAACTGGCGAAATCTGAGTTCATCCCTTGTGGTTGGAGGGTTCCTAGGCGGAAGATGAGGCGCTCTTCCTCCAACCGTCGTGCTGCTATGGTCTGACGATGGAGGAGTCCAAGGACCTACATGTTCTTGGTGGAGTGGGAGGGGGAGTTGAAGTGTTGAGCCATGGGGTGGTTGGGTTGGTTGGTCCGGGTGTCTCAGAGGTGTTCTCTGAAACGTTCCGCAAGTCGGTGGCCTGTCTCCCCAATATAGAGGAGGCCACATCGGATGTAATAAATGATGTGTGTGGAGGTGCAGGTGAATTTGTGGCGGATATGGAAGGATCCCTTGGGGCCTTGGAGGGAAGTAAGGGGGGAGGTGTGGGCGCAAGTTTTGCATTTCTTGAGGTTGCAGGGGAAGGTGGCGGGAGTGGAGGTTGGGTTGGTGGGGGGTGTGGACCTGACGAGGGAGTCACGGAGGGAGTGGTCTTTTTGGAACGCTGTTAGGGGAGGGGAGGGAAATATATCCCTGGTGGAGGATCCATTTGGAGGTGACGGAAATTATGACAGATGATACGCTGTATATGGAGGTTGGTGGGATGGTAGGTGAAGACCACTGGGGTTCTGTCCTGGTGGCGATTGGAGGGGCGGGTCTCAAGGGCGGAGGAGCGGGAAGTGGAGGAGATGCGGTGGAGGGCATCGACGATCACGTCTGGGGGGAAATTGCGGTCTTTGAAGAAGGAGGCCATCTGGGTTGTATGGTATTGGAACTGGTCCTTCTGGGAGCAGATGCAGTGGGGATGAAGGAATTAGGAATATGGGATGGCGTTTTTACAGGGAGCAGGATGGGAGGAGGTTTAGTCTAGGTAGCTGTGGGAGTCGGTCAGTTTATAGTAAATGTCTGTGTTGATTCAGACACCCGAGATAGAAATGGAAAGGTCTAGGAAGGGGAGGGAGGAGTCTGAGACGGTCCAGGTGAATTTGAGGTAGGGGTGGAAGGTGTTAGTAAAGTGGATGAACTATTCAACCTCCTCGTGGGAGCACGAGGCAGCGCCGATACAGTCATCGATGTAGCGGAGGAAAAGGTGGGGGGTGGTGCCAGTGTAGCTGTGGAAGATGGACTGTTCCACATATCCTACAAAGAGGCAGGCATAGCTGGGGCCCATGCGGGTGCCCATGGCTACTCCTTTGGTTTGGAGGAAGTGGGAGGATTGTAAAGAGAAGTTGTTCAGGGTGAGGACCAGTTCAGTCAGTCGAAGGAGGGTGTCAGTGGAAGGGTACTGGTTACCTTTTCTCAGACTCCTCCCTCCCCTTCCTAGACCTTTCCATTTCATCTTCCGCCTAAGAACCCTCCATGCCCGAAACGTCGATTCTCCTGCTCCTTGGATGCTGCCTGACCTGCTGTGCTTTTCCAGCAACACATTTTCAGCTCTGTTCCTCTGAGAGTAAAGGGTGAGTGCAGCAAGTCCAGGGAACCCTGATGTCAAGGGATATCGAGAGTTTGACCAAAAAAAGAAGCAAATGTCAAGTATAGCACATTCAAAACAGGGGAGGTCTTTCTCAAGCATAGAGAGTGCAGGGAGTTGCTTAAAAAGGAAACTAGTAGGGAAAATGTGGGCCACAAAATAACTTTGGCAAGTAGGATCAAATAAAACCCCAAGGCTTTTTTTAAATATATTAAGAGTTACAAGGCTTACCAGGGAACGAATGGGTGCACTTAGAGACCAAAGGGGCAACAGGTACATGGAGCCAGTGGTTGTGGTCTTGAATAAATAATTACCATCAGTATTCACAGAGGAGATAGACATTGTAGCCGGGAATTTCAGTTGGGATGGTGAGGTTCTAGAACACGTTAAGATTAACAAGGAGGAAGGATGCAATGTTTTAGTAGACATAAAGGTGCATTAAGTCCCAGGGTCTAATGAGATGTATCCTAGGAGATTGTTGGGGCCTTGGTAGAGATATTTAATCCTTCACTGGCCGCAGATGAAGTGCCAGATGACTTGAGGATAACTAACGTAGTTCCTTTGTTCAAGAAGGGCCTGGTAATTACAGACCAGTTAGTCTCATGTCAGAAGTAGGGAAATGATTGGAAACATTCTGAAGGATAGGATTAATCAATAGTTGTAAAGGTAGGGATTGATCAGAAATAGTCAGCATAGACTTGTTAGAGAGAGATCCAGTCTGACTAATTTGAGTTTTTTGAAAAGGTGATGAAATATATTGATGAGGGCAGTGATGTGGTTTACATTGACTTCTCTAAACGATTTGACAAGGTCCCACGTGGAAGGCTGGTCCAAAAGGTAAGAGTCCATGGGATGCAAGATAATTTTGCAAAATGGTTCCAAACTTGGCTCAGGTAGTCTTTGGAACAGCTCCCGCTTCTAGCTCAGCCATGGGCCTGGATCCAGGGTGCTCCACCCTGATGTCTTGAGTCCCTGCTGCTCGATAACACTGCTGCCATTGCACTTCACCATGCCACCACCACTGGGATGAAGAGTCACCACTCTTCGGCACCACCTTGCCTCCACCAATGCCATGATGAGTTCACGCTGATACAACCTCACCACTGCAGTCACCACTAATGCTGCAGGCTCCTGTGCTGGGACGAACATCGCCACCATCGCTGCCTCCGCAGTCAGGCCCCCCCAACTAGGGCTTCGCCTGGGACCTCACCTGCCAGGAGACTCTGACTGAGGTGGAACCATGTCTGCCTCACCCTGGCGTTGCTGCTGCCTTTGGTTGCCTTCCCTTTCAATATTTACTCAACCTTGCCCCTCCCTGGGGCTATGGTGCCGCCATCTTTATAAAGTAAGTTACAATGGACCACTTAGCTAAGGTACTAAGGCAGACTCAACATGGTTTTGTGAATGGGAAATCATATTTAACCAATCCATTGGAATTATATGACAGAAAAATGCAATGTACTTAGATTTTCAGAAGGCATTTGCTAAGGTTTCATTTTGAAAACTATTGTGGAAAGTATCAGCTCATGGTATAGGGGTAGCATAGTGACAGGGATCGAAGATTGGGAGACAAACAGAATAGGCATGGATAAGTCTTTTTAAGTTGACAGCACATAAGACGTGAAATCAAATACAAAAATAAGAAAGATTTTCTTCAGTTAGATAGGACACTGGTGAGACCTTATCTGAAATATTGTGTACGGCACTGATCACCTCATTTAAGAAAGAATGTCAATGCATTAATGGAAGTCCAGAGAAGGTTTAACTAGACTAAAGCCAGGAATGAGTAGTTTGTCTTATCAGGAATGGTTAGAGGAAAGGTTAGATGGGCCAAGTTTGTATCCACTAGAGTTTGAAATAGCTAGAGGCAACTTGATTGAAACATATCAGATTCTGAGGGTCTTGACAGGGTAGACATGGAGAGGATTCTTTCTCTTATGGGAGAATCTAGAACTGGGTAACTTTTAAAAATAAGGTATCATCGATTTAAAACAAATGAGGTAAATTTTGTGTTCTGAGAGTTTTGAATCTTTGGAACTCTGTTCCTGAATAAGCTGAAAGTGGAAGCTGAATATTTAAGTATGTTTAAGGCACAGCTTGATAGATTATTTGTAAGCAACGGAATGAAAAGGGAATGGTTGAGGAATAAGCAGAAATCTGAATTTGAGGTTGTATTCAGATTGGCCATGAGCTTATTGAAAGGTGGATGAGGCAAGAGGTCAAATCGACTTGTTCCATGTTCGTATGTATGCGGCTACAAGAGCAGGTCAGAGGCTACGAATTCTGTGGCAAGTGATTCTCCTCTTGACACCATAAAGGTCTGTCTAATGTACTCAAAGCACAAATCAGGAGTATGATGGCTACCTCCCACTTGCCTGGATGGACCAGCTCCAAAAGCCTAGAAGAAAGTGAGGACTGCAGATGCTGGGGATCAGAGCTTAAAAATGTGTTGCTGGAAAAGCACAGTAGGTCAGGCAGCATCAAAGGAGAAGGAGAATCAACGTTTCGGGCATAGGCTTATGCCTGAAACGTCGATTCTCCTTCTCCTTTGATGCTGCCTGACCTGCTGCGCTTTTCCAGCTCCAAAAGCCCTCAAGAACATCGACCAGGATAAAGCAGCCCACTTCATTGGCAGCACATCCACCACCTTCAGCATTCACTCCCTTCACCACTGTGGCAGCAATGTGTGTAATGTACATCAAACAGGTGCTCGGCCTTCAAAGGCACCTTCCAAACCCCTGATCTCCAATGCCTAGACAAAGATAGCAGATGCATGGAAACACTGTCACCTTCAAGTTCCCTCCAAGCCAACACCATCCTAATGAGGAACTATATTCCTATTCTTTGACTATCACTTGGTCAAAACCACTTTCTAACAACACTGTGGGTGTCCCAACACCTATGGTAGTTCAAGAAGGCAGTTCATCATCATGTTTTTCAGGAAAATTAGGGATTTTCAATACTATAAATGCTGACTTAGTCACCAAAGTCTACATCCCAAGAACGAAGAATAAAACTTAGGACTAAGTGACTTAAACCAAGTCCAAGCCAAAATGATCGAGGAACCGGCAATTATTATGAGTGTTCTGAAGCACTTATGTGAAAAGCTTGCTGGAGCACCACTTCTATGCAACATTGTTCGGCATCCACTTTCTGCTCAGCAGGTATCATGACAATCGTGAAATATCGCTGAAAATGTATTGCTGGAAAGGCGCAGCAGGTCAGGCAGCATCCAAGGAGGAGGAGAATCGACGTTTCGGGCATGAGCCCTTCTTCAGAAATGAGGAATGAGCCCTTCTTCGTTCCTGAAGAAGGGCTCATGCCCAAAACGCCAATTCTCCTGCTCCTTGGATGCTTCCTGACCTGCTGCGCTTTTCCAGCAACACATTTTCAGCTCTGATCTCCAACATCTGCAGTCCTCACTTTCTCCTAATCGTGAAATATCATTGTGCTGAAAAACACTATCAGGATGTTGTGACTAATGCAATTCTAATGAAGAAGCTACAGGACAAAACATTCACATTTACTGTAATGTGTCAGAGTGCATCACACAGAAGATGACCTTTTGGAGTTTAACAATTTTCAATGAGGCAGTCAATTAGCCAAGTTCTACAAAATACAATACAAAATACAGTGAGATGAATAATGAAGTTTCTCTCGTATCATGGTGAAGGGAAGAATTTTTCGCTGTGCTACTGGATGCTGGGACGTTGAGTGAATTTAAGGAGGAGGTAGACAGCTTATAATTAGTAATATTCAAAATTCTGTTAGCGTTTGATTCACGCATTGGACTCTGTGAGGTAATGTTGTGTTGTCTTTGATTTGGCAATGTATAACCTGGATGGAATCCTGCATCTTCTCTGGTGGTGGGAGGATATTTATTCAAGCAGAGGGTGAAGGGTGATGACTTAGGACAGGAAAGTGGAGTTGAAGCTTTGGTGAGATCAGCCATGATTGTATCAAATGGCATAGCAGACTCGAGGGGCTGATTGCCTGCTCCCATTCCCAGTTTTTACATTCTTATGGGGCAGCTCATCCCACCCCCAAGCTGTTGTGATGGCCTGAGGAACATCTGCTTCCACAATAAAAAGGAGTCTCTGCCATCCTCTGTCCAAGTTTCGGTTCTGAAGTGAGGGACGTTCCAACAAAATTCAATCCATGCCAATCTTAAGCTCCAAAGTATTTCACCTTCCAAGGAGAGGTACGGTACCAGATATGGGGCGGAACTTTCCGGAAGCGATATGGATCTTGGCTGCCATCGGGGAGCCAACCAGAAGTCATCATTGCATCTTTTTGCTAAGTTCCTTTTTTTTCTGATCTTGGCTCCGGACCAGTGTCAGGCTAACCATAGGGAAGGCTACAGAAGGTTCAGAATTGGCCGTGGGGTGCCAGGCAACGTGGGGGATGATAGTTGGATTTGGGAAAGAAGAGGCCACCGTAAGGAATGACTCTCAGTAGCAAGATTTCTTCCAGTCCCGGGAATCCATGCACACGGAGTGAACTCCTCTCCCCAGGCACTTCTAGTGAAGTCAAAAAGTGTGGTGCTGGAAAAGCACAGCAGGTCAGGCAGCATCTGAGGAGCAGGAGAATTGATGTTTGGGGCATAATTGAATTGAATTTGAATTTATTGTCACGTGTACCGAGGCACAGTGAAAACTTTGTCTTGTGAGCAATACAGGCAGATCACAGGGTTAAGTTGCATAGATAGTAAATAATAGGTAAACAGTGGCAAAAACAAAAATAAAGGTACAGATGAAGGTTAAGAGTTTGTGAGTCCATTCAGTATTCTAACAGCAGTAGGGTAGAAACTGTTTTGAAACCGGCTGTTGCGTGTGTCGGGCATCTGTACCTTCTCCCCGATGATAGAGGTTGTAGGGATGGATCTTTGAGAATGCTGGTGGCCTTTCCTTGACAGCGGGCCTGGTAAATGGATTCTACAGATGGGAGGTTGGCCTTTGTGATTGTCCGGGCTGAGTTCACCACTCTCTGTAACCATCTCCGATCTTGAATGGTACAGTTGCCATACCAGGTAGTGATACATCCACACAGAATACTCTCGATGGTGCACCAATAAAAGTTGGCAAGGGTATTCACCGTCATGCCAAATTTCCTCAGCTGCCTGAGGAAGAGTAGATGTTGTTGGGCCTTTGTAACCAGTGCATTCACATGAAGAGTCCTAGAAAGCTGGTGTGGATGACCACTCCCGGGAGCTTGACACTTTCCACTCATTCCACTTCTGTGCTGTTAATGTGTAGGGGGGCATGAGTAATATCCTGCCAAATGTCAATAATGAGTTCCTTGGTTTTGCCGGCATTGGGAGCAAGGTTGTTCTCAGTGCACTATTTTTCCAGGTCTTCCACCTCCCATCTGTAGTCTGTTTCATCGCCATCTGAGATTCGACGAAACTATGGTGGCGCCATCAGCGGACTTGTTAATGACATTAGTCTGGTATTTGGCGACGCAGTCATGGGTATACAGTGAGTACAGTAGGGGATTCCAGTGTTGAGTGTTTGTGATGATGAAATATTGTCCCCAATCTTCACTGATTGTGGCTTGTGGATTAGGAAACTGAGGATCCAGTTGCAGAGAGTGGGGCTTAGTCCGAGATCACTAAGTTTAGTAATCATTCCCGAGGGGATAACAGCATTGAAGGCTGAACTGTAGTCAATGTGTAGGATTCTTAGGTAGCTGTTCTTGGTGTCGAGATGTTCTCGGGAGGAGTGATATGGCATCTGATGTGGATCTGTTAGATTGATAGGCAAATTGGAATGGGTCAAGAGTAGTGGGGAGGCTGGAGTTGATTAATGCCATGTCCAGCCTTTCAAAGCACTTCATGACCACTGAAGTTAGGGCCACTGGGCGGTAGTCATTGAGACTCACTGCATGAGCCTTCTTAGGCACAGGGATGGTGTTGGCCCTCTTGAAACAGGCAGGGACAGTAGTCTGCTGCAGGGAGAGACCTCTGCCAGTTGATCTGTGCATGCTCTGAGTGCATGGCCTGGTACTCCGTCTGGTCCCTTCGCTTTCCTTGGAAAATGATCTGACCTCTGACGCAGTGACTGTTGGGATAGGTTCGTCAGGACCTATCAGAATAGGTGTTCCATCTCTGCCGAAATTCTGCTCAATGTGGGCATAAAAGGTGTTGAGACAATCTGGGAGAGATATATCATCATCTGCTATCTTGCACAATCTCTTTTTAGAACCTGTGATGTCATTCAGGCCTAGAAACATTCCTGATGAAGGGCTTATGCCAAAATGTCGATTCTCCTGCTCCTCGGATGCTGCCTGACCAGCTGTGCTTTTCCTATGCCATGCTTTTCGAACCTGAGCTCCAGCATCTGCAGCCCTCACTTTCTCCACTTATGGGTGAGTAACAGCAATGATGGGAATGGGGTTCCAGCTGGCATTGATGGCACACTTAAAGGCCTCAATTGGCAACAGGACAGCTTCAAGATGGCAGAATGTATGACTCCAAGTCATCACCCTTCCCCCTCTGCTTGAATAAATGCCCTCCCACCACCAAACTCCCCACTGGAAAGGGTGCAGGATTCCCACCCACAGTGACACATTGCCAAATCAAAGACAACACAATGTCACTTCTCAGGGTCCAATGTGTGAGTCAGATGCCAAAAGAATGAAACAACATCCTGCAGATGCTGAAAACCTGTATGAATGGTTGCAGACTGACCTGTAAAATTGCCACCATTCACCGTCCAGTGAGGACTACCTGCTGCTGGGCATTGATCACACCCACTGTCCCCCACCCGAATTGTGGGCGAGGTGAGGTTAATTGCTGAAGACTGCCACAGAACCCCCAAACAAACCCCCCACCCCCAACCCCGCATTCTGTCTATGCAACCTGCAAATGACCCTGGCATCAGGACTACGCTTCATTCAATAAATTCCAGCCCAGAGTTTCGGCTTGGTGTTCTGTCAAAAGGGTTTTGTGTACTTGCAGCACTGTCTGTTTTCCTTTCTGACTAACAGAGTACAGTTTCTTTCAGTCAAATGTTCTTGATTTGCAAACTTGGCCCAAAATTTATTTGGGCATCAAATCTATAATAGCAAGTCGGTGCATTGCTTCTGATTGCAATCAAGTTAAAGTCTTTGGAGAAATGCATAAAGGCATGGCTGTTGCAGTGTGATGAGCATTATAAAGTGCACAATTTAGTGAGTCAGTGCCTTGTGCAACTTATCAAAGAAGAAATTGACAATTTTCTTGATGGATATATCACTAATGGTGGAGAGCTCAGTGACTTGGGTAATTATTGCTCCTTCCATCTCATAATAAATTGTCATTATGTTACAGTGAAAGCCTCTGTATGTTCACCAGGGCGATGCCAGGCTCAATTAACATTTCGGCCTTAATTACAAACTCCGGGATGTTCAGTGAGAAGTAATTTACCAGATCGTAGGCTTGCCTTTATATAGCACCTTCCATAGTATCTCAGTGTTCCCTTTGCCAATTAAGTACTTCTGAAGTAGTCACTGAAGTAATGTAGTAAACTTTACTGTCAATTTGCTTACAACATGTTCCAACATATACCAATGTGAAATGACAAGTTAATTTGTTATTATGTCTTGGTTGAGGGATAAATATTGACCTGGAGACTGAGAACTCCCCTCTTAATGAAATAATGGAGGATCTATCTGAATTGATTTCAACTATTAACATTAACAGCAAACTGACATCACGAATTCTTCCTACTCTGTCCTGGAGACAGGATTTGCTGCTGATTGTTAGTTTGGGGCATTAAAGTTAAAGTTTGGCTATTCAGCAGTAAGAAGAAGTTTCTTCCATCAAAAGATAGCGGAAATCTGACACCCTTGTGATGGCACTGATTTTAAGAGAGATGTGTTCTGAACTGTTTCTCTTCCAGAGAGGTGGTGCCGGAATGCTTACTTCAGAAGCAGTGGGGAGACAGCTTTGGGATTCTAGACTGTTTTTTTTTAATTACATAAAAGCAGCATGAGTGGATGGAGTCAGCTTTGCTTTCATTTGGGGGTTTGAAGTTGGCTGTTGAATCTGATAGATACTGCTCTCTCTCTCTGCTTCATGAGAAAAATCTGTTTTGCTGAACTTGCCTTTGCCAAAGGTGTGTTTATGGGATGCTGCTATATTGGAACAGTTGATGATTAGTAGATAAATAATACGTTATTTTATTAAGTATTTCAGTAAAGTTATGCCAATTCTTTTTTTTATTTTATTTTAACTGTGTTGTGAGAATAAAGTGGCAGCATGGTAGTTTAGTGGTTAGCACTGCTGCCTCACAGCACCATGTTCCTGGGTTTGATTCCACCCTTAGGCGACTGTGTGGAGTTTGCATGTTCTCCCTGTATCTCCATGATTTTCCTCCAGGTGTTCCAGTTTCTTCCCATAGTCCAAAGATGTGCAGGCTAGGTGAATTGGCCATGTTAAATTGCCCACAGTATCCAGCGATGCACAGGCTAGGTGGATTGGCCATGCTAAATTGCCAAGGTAAAAACAATGACTGCAGATGCTGGAAACCAGATTCTGGATCAGTGGTGCTGGAAGAGCACAGCAGTTCAGGCAGCATCCAAGGAGCTTCGAAATCGATGTTTCAGGCAAAAGCCCTTCATCAGGAATAAAGGCAGTGAGCCTGGAGCGTGGAGAGATAAGCTAGAGGAGGGTGGGGGTGGGGAGAAAGTAGCATAGAGTACAATGGGTGAGTGGGGGGGGGGGGGGGGGGGATGACAGTGATAGGTCAGGGAGGAGAGGGTGGAGTGGATAGGTGGAAAAGGAGATAGGCAGGTAGGACAAGTCCGGACAAGTCATGGGGACAGTGCTGAGCTGGAAGTTTAGAACTAGGGTGAGGTGGGGGAAGGGGAAATGAGGAAACTGTTGAAGTCCACATTGATGCCCTGGGGTTAAAGTGTTCCGAGGCGGAAGATGAGGCGTTCTTCCTCCAGGCGTCTGGTGGTGAAGGAGCGGCGGTGAAGGAGGCCCAGGACCTCCATGTCCTCGGCAGAGTGGGAGGGGGAGTTGAAATGTTGGGCCACAGGGTGGTGTGGTTGATTGGTGCGGGTGTCCCAGAGATGTTCCCTAAAGCGCTCTGCTAGGAGGCGCCCAGTCTCCCCAGTGTAGAGGAGACCGCATCGGGAGCAACGGATACAAGAAATGATGTTAGTGGATGTGCAAGTAAAACTTTGATGGATGTGGAAGGCTCCTTTAGGGCCTTGGATAGAGGTGAGGGAGGAGGTGTGGGCGCAGGTTTTACAGTTCCTGCGGTGGCAGGGGAAAGTGCCAGGATGGGAGGGTGGGTTGTAGGGGGGCGTGGACTTGACCAGGTAGTCACGGAGGGAACGGTCTTTGCGGAAGGCGGAAAGGGGTGGGGAGGGAAATATATCCCTGGTGGTGGGGTCTGTTTGGAGGTGGTGGAAATGTTGGCAGATGATTTGGTTTATGCGAAGGTTGGTAGGGTGGAAGGTGAGCACTAGGGGCGTTCTGTCCTTGTTACCGTTGGAGGGGTGGGGTCTGAGGGCGGAGGTGCAGAATGTAGACGAGATGTGTTGGAGGGCATCTTTAACCACGTGGGAAGGGAAATTGCGGTCTCTAAAGAAGGAGGCCATCTGGTGTGTTCTGTGGTGGAACTGGTCCTCCTGGGAGCAGATACGGCGGAGGCGGAGGAATTGGGAATACGGGATGGCATTTTTGCAAGAAGTAGGGTGGGAAGAGGTGTAATCCAGGTAGCTGTGGGAGTCGGTGGGTTTGTAAAAAATGTCAGTGTCAAGTCGGTCATCATTAATGGAGATGGAGAGGTCCAGGAAGGGGTGGGAGGTGTCAGAGATGGTCCAGGTAAATTTAAGGTCAGGGTGGAATGTGTTGGTGAAGTTGATGAATTGCTCAACCTCCTCGCGGGAGCACGAAGTGGCGCCAATGCAGTCATCAATGTAGCGGGGGAAGAGGTGGGGAGTGGTGCCGGTGTAATTATGGAAGATCAACTGCTCTACGTAGCCAACAAAGAGACAGGCATAGCTGGGGCCCATACGTGTGCCCATGGCTACCCCTTTGGCCCACAGTATCCAGCAATGCACAGGCTAGGTGGATTGGCCATGTTAAATTGCCCACAGTATCCAGCGATGCGCAGGCTAGGTGGATTGGCCATGCTAAATTGCCCACAGTATCTAGCGATGTGCAGGCTAGGTGGATTGGCCATGTTAAATTGCCCACTGTATCCAGCGATGCACAGGATAGGTGGATTGGCCATGCTAAATTGCCCACAGTATCCAGCGAAGTGCAGGCTAGGTGGATTGGCCAAGCTAAATTGCCCACAGTATCCAGCGATGCGCAGGCTAGGTGGATTGGCCAAGCTAAATTGCCCACAGTATCCAGCGAAGTGCAGGCTAGGTGGATTGGCCATGTTAAATTGCCCACAGTATCCAGCGAAGTGCAGGCTAGGTGGATTGGCCAAGCTAAATTGCCCACAGTATCCAGCGATGTGCAGGCTAGGTGGATTGGCCATGTTAAATTGCCCACAGTATCCAGCGAAGTGCAGGCTAGGTGGATTGGCCATGTTAAATTGCCCACAGTATCCAGCGAAGTGCAGGCTAGGTGGATTGGCCAAGCTAAATTGCCCACAGTATCCAGCGATGTGCAGGCTAGGTGGATTGGCCATGTTAAATTGCCCACAGTATCCAGCGAAGTGCAGGCTAGGTGGATTGGCCATGTTAAATTGCCCACAGTATCCAGCGAAGTGCAGGCTAGGTGGATTGGCCAAGCTAAATTGCCCACAGTATCCAGCAATGTGCAGGCGAGGGGGGGATTACCAATGGGAAATATGGGGTTACACAGATAAAGTAGGGGGGCTGTGTCTGGGTAGGATCCTCTTCAGAGGGGCGATCAAGCCAAATAGCCTGCTTCCACATTGTAGGCATTCTGTGATCCTAAGTGTATTTTGTTAAAGCCTACTAATGGACCAATTAGAACACAGAGCCTTTAAATAAAATAAAACGTTAGCATCTGGACTATCTCCTTTATATATTTTGAGGGGGTGTGGTAAATCTTCATCAGTTGAAAGTTTTAAGACAGCGATGAATAAACTTTTGTGAGGCAAGGGTGTTATGGATTATAGTGCCAATTCAGGTCTATTGAGTTGAAATACATATCAGCCAGAATTTGATAGACTGGAATAAGATCTGACAGCCAAATAACTGGTGCCTTGTTCAAATGTTCCAACGATGGACGGCTCGATTTGTAGGTTCTGTCTCAGCACACACATAATGCTTTACAGACAAAGAGAACACTCAACAGCAATTTCATTGTTTCTGTCCACAGAGAACCACACTCAGCAATGCAATTATTTGGATATTTAAGTTAGAATTTCCTCAGCCCTCCAATGCACAGGCAGTCCATCACGTGGGCATCTTAGAGGCTAACACTGGGAATGATACCAACCATATAACAGAGAATGTTTGCATCTATTCTCCATAAGATTTGTTTGAAATACTGGAGCAGGGAAAGTGGAGAGCAGAACCCGAGAGAAGTGCATATAATTATGAAGAGCATAGACAGGATGAATAGAAAGCAACTGTTCCCCTTAGTCAAAGGGGTCATAATCTTAAAGTGAAAGACAGGAGATTTACAGAGGAGTTGAGGAAACTCTGTTTCATCCAGGGTGGGTTGGGGTCTGGATCACACTGGCTGGGAGGTTAGTTGAGATGGGAAACCTCATAACCTTTAAACTGTACTTGCATGGGCACTTGAAGTGTCATACAATTCAAACTACTGGCCCAGTTCAGGAAAGCAGGACTGGTATCAGTAATATATTTTCGGCAGTCCAGACTCAATGGGCCAAAGGATCTTTTCTGTACTCAATAGTTCTGTAAACTTTTTAACTCCTTTATAATTAGCTTCTTTTTTATTGTACTGAAAACACAATTATAATGTTCACTCTGTCATATTTTGTACATTTAGGATGAAGCTACAATGATGGTAGTTCAATCTCTCTATCTCGCTCTCTCTCTCTCTCTCTCTCTCGCACACAGCATATTTATGTCAGTGGCACTGCTATTGATGGTACAGATATATACCCACTTTTATTCCCAGGATCAATTCCATTTCAGTCAGTGGGAATGATGATATTTGCCACTTCCTTCACTAATAAGAGGTAGACAGAGATGCGAACTTCTTCAAAGCTGGCACTAAAGTGGCACTCAAAATGAAGACTTGCAGCAGGGATGTAAGTGCAGAACTGAAAGTAAAAGGAGAAGGAAAAGGTACTAAAGGGGGATGGAGGAAATCGATGGTGAGAATGAAGACGGTGAAAGTGGTGATTTGAGGGCAAAATCCTGGAATAATATTTTGGAATGGAGGGGGAAGGAATGTTCAAATTCTAATTTAAATGAGGAGGAAGAATGACCACATTATCTAAGGGCTGGACAGGTCAAAAAAAGACAAACCAGGTTAAAGGAGAAGAAGTTCCAAGAGGGAGTCCAGAACTACACGGCATAGATTTAGGGTGAGAGGGGAAAGATATAAAAGAGACCTAAGGGGCAACTTTTTCATGCAGAGGGTGGTACGTGTATGGAATGAGCTGCCAGAGGAAGTGGTGGAGGCTGGTACAATTGCGACATTTAAGAGGCATTTGGATGGGTATATGAATATGAACAGAAAGGCTTGCATTTTTATAGCTTCTTTCATGTATATGAATAGGAAGGATTTGGAGGGATATGGGCCAGGTGCTGGCAGGTGGGACTAGATTGGGTTGGGATATCCCAGCATTTTCAGGTTGGACCGAAGGGTCTGTTTCCATTCTGTACATCTCTATGACTCCATGAGGATGGAGACAATTGTATTAAGATGATTAAGTTGAACCAGTCTGCTGGTTTTGTGGCAAAGACAGAAAGGCTTGCATTTTTATAGCTTCTTTCACGTCTAGAATGGCCAAAGCCATTTTCTTTAATTCACTCACACAATATGGGCATCACTGGGCAGATCAGCATTTATTACCCTGGAGAAGGTGGTGGTGAGCTGCCTTCTTGAACTGCTTTAGTCCACATGGCATGGGGCACCCACACTGCTGTTGGGGAGGGAGTTTCCCAGTTTTGACCCAGCAACAGCGAAGGAATAGTGATATAGCTCCAAGTCAGGCGGGTGGACAGGTTTTGAGACATCAGCAAGTGCTTCAGAATTCCAAGCCTCTGACCTGTCTCTTGTAGCCTCAGCATTTACATGGCTAGTTCCTGGTCAATGATCAGCCCCTGGGTAATGGTCATGACAGATTCAGTAATGGTAATGGTTTGATTCTCTTTTATTGGAGATAGTCATTGCCAGACACTTGTGTGGCATGAATTTTATTTGCCACTTGCCAACCCAAACCTAGATGTTGTCCAGGTCTTGTTTTGAAGAGTAGTTGCTTCTATAATGGAGGGAAGTGTGTTAATACATTCCCAAAGACAACAAGAAGCCAATGGTCAGATGTTCTTAATGATATAGGGTGAAGGACAGTCAATGACCTAGAGGCTGGGAAGACGTCATAGAAAAAGACCAAATGCTCAGCGGGTCAGGCATTAACTGTGGAGAGACAAAGAGTGAGCAGGTGGAATTTTATCAGTGTCGGATGGAACATTTTGTGTGTTCCCAACCCCCTGCACCAGTCAAAAGGTTAGTCAGCACCTCTCTAGCTCTGGGGCCAGCTGCTCTGCTCCACCATTGAAGTGATAGTAGGCCAATTGTGGCCTCAGTGAGGTGAGAATGGGGCTTCAGCACTTCTGGGACAGGAAATTTGCCAACATGCAGCAGCACTGTACTCCCAGTGCAGAACCAGAATAAAGTAGTGGATGCTGTCGGGACTACACACAGGAAGGAAGTGGCTGGACACTGGACTTTAAGAAAAGTTTGGGCCCTTTGGTAGAGGAAGGATTGGAGATCTCAGTGAGGTAGGGGTGAGGTTTTGGGGTTTAGAGGCTGGGGGATCCACAAAGATTGGGGGAATGGGGGAGCACTTCAACAGCACGCACAGGGGACCATTCCACCCACCTTTCCTTCCATCCTTTGCTACACAGTGAAACTTGATGTGTTGGTCATTTTCCTTTCAACTTCCTATGACACACACAATCTTTTTGGATGGCAAACCTTTAACTTAAGACACCCTGAAAGCAGCCTCAGTTAGAAGAGGAAAGATCGGTCGAAATGAACCAAGACATTTACTTAAATGTATTGAAATTTTATTAATCCATTAATGTTATTATTATTATTGTTCAACAGGGTGATGTCTGGTATTCGCAGTTGACATGAATCCAAATATTTTAGTTATTGACGTACATAACTCAGCAAGGGTTGTGATCAGGTGCATTTCCTTGGTGCTGCCATAATAATATCATCAATTCGAAGGTTCATTTCAGTTGCCTCTGCTACATTCAACAGAACTTGTCTCTTCAGTTTGATGCTCTCCAAAATACCCATTGCTGCCATGTCTCCAAGGGTGCCATTTCTCATATCCAATCCAAATGCTGTTCTCCCTTTGCTATGAGCAGCTCAAAACTGAGCCACTAAATCTGCAGTCATGCTCAGCATTATCAGCTATAACAGTGGGATGCATTCCTAACACTTTAGTGAAAGACCCAATTGCTACAGCTTCCTCACCTGGTGTTGTGACAGCACATTCAGAACAGCTTTTGCCAATAACATCTCTGAACAGTTTCCACCACAAACAGTTCTGCACAGAAAGCGTCCGGTAAAGATTGTTCAGCCTCATCTGAATTTGCTGAGTTGCTCCGCAAAGAACATTATGTCAGGAGGGAAATTGGGTCCTTAAGCCAGGCTACCTAAAGCCCACATACATTATCAGCTACCTAAAGCCATCTAACAGGGACCTCCTGTTGTACAGTGTTAGGGTCCCTTTCCATGCCTGGACCAGGAGGCCTGAGTTCAAGTCCCACCTGCTCTAGAACGGCTGATTAGGAAAAAAAAAAGGCCATCCACAGCTCCAAGTGACCTCTCATACATGCACCTATAATAGGGTGGGTGAGAAGAAGGTCTGAAGACTACTCGCTTGTATTTTGCATGTTCCCTCCCATCCACTTTCAGGGAGGTTTTTACAATAGTGGTTGCAAGATCACTGTTGGGCTGTCTGTTTTTATTCCAGATTTTTGTTTGTTCAAATTTTACCATTTACCATGGTCGGATTTGAACTCAGGACCCCAGAATATCAGCCATGGATTTCTGACTGTACAATGGTAATGGTATTGGACCCATGGTCCAGAACTCCACGCTAATAATCTGGGGACATGGGCTCAACTCCCAGCATGGTAAAATTCAGTTAAGGAGCTGGCCCCACAGCGAGCAATATCAATGGTTGTGAAAACCCATCTGCTGTCTAATGCTCTTGAGGTCAAATCTACCATCCTTACTTGGTATGGCCTATGTTATTCCAAATCCAAAGCAATGTGGTTAACTCTTTACTGGCCCCTGGCCAATTTGATGGTGGGGGGTGGGGATTTGGTCTAGCCAGTAACACCCACACCCCAGCTTTTCAACTCACTGACCTTTCATCAGAATCCATCACTGCAGCCATGGTATTTTTGCATTTACTCTGGGAGGATCTCAGCTGCTCTTCATAGAATCATAGAATCCCGAGTGTGAAAACAGGCCCTTCAGCCCAACAAGTCCACACCAACCCGCCGAAGAGTAATCCACCCAGACCCATTCCCCTACTTTATCCTTTACTAATGTACCTAACCCACACATCCCTGAATAATACTATGGGCAATTTAGCATGGCCAATTCACCTAACCTGCACATCTTTGGATTGTTGGGGGGAAACTGGAACACCTGGAGGACACCCACACAGACACAGGGAAAAGGTGCAAACTCCATGCAGACAGTTGCCCAAGGCTGGAATCGAACCCAGGTCCCTGGCACTGTGAGGCAGCAGTGCAAACCACTGAGCCAGTGTGCTGCCCCTTGTTTAAAAAAATATGAATCACAGGATAAATCACCTCCCACATGCAGAAATCTTTCACTGGAATTTCAGCATAAGATTCATGCCGAAGTCCTTGGTGTGCGATTTGTACCCACAACCTTATGATGCAGATGTTAGCACGCACCCAAGCGAGTTGCAACTGGCCTTGCTCAAGGCAAGTACGTCCCTGGCATGACTGACAAAAATTAGGAGAAAGGTACATTGGTTCGAGGTGTGGTGTCACTTTGATCTATAGGAATGGGTTTAGATGAGAGAAAAGCGACTCATTGAGGTAATGTTTGGAGGAGGCGTGGTTCTGGCTGATCTGTTCAAAATCCAAACGTGACTCTGGGAGTCGCAGGCGGACCTCAATTGGGTAATTGCGGCATTTGAAGCTCCCCAAGCTGGGTTCCCTGCCATGCCACTCCGTGCTGGGAGCTCCTTATGTTTCCAAGGACTTGGAAGAATCACCTTCACAACTGTCAAAAATAACTAGAGGCAAGCTGTTAATTGGCAACAAATGCAACACGACTGAAATAGCAACAGGAGGAATGAATTGCAGTTTGACAAAGACCTTAAAGATTCTGCCTCAGGAACTGCTATTAATGGCCGACATGTATCACAAATAATAAGAGAAAATACAGGCAGGTCAGTCAGCAGAGAGAACTGATGAGTTAATATTTCAATTATAAATGCTTCAGCAAAATGAAATGCTGCTATTTTTGTTTCAGATTTCCAGCCCTTGTAGTTCTCTGCTGTTTTGTCACTAATGATGAGTTTGCCTTTAGAATTAACAGCGGACTTAACTCTCAGTTTCTCCCAGATTCTTCTGCAAATCTTAATGAGCAGGACATTGAACTTGGCCATACTGTGTAGAAGTCTGACCTCTGATGTTCCTTAACTGTGTCACCCCAGTGTTTCCTGGTTAACTAATGAGTTGATGCAACCCACACAATCAAAGAGTTTTATTTGGAAGGATTTTATTCTTGAGGTACTCCCGACAATCATTACTTTTCCACCATGCAACGTTGTGCCAAAGCCATCAGAAAAGCTTGACTCTGTAGCTAAAAATATAAAAACACATCTGCTTTAAGAGATATATGCAAATTTCAATACTTGCTATTCAGTATTGACAATTTAAATGTGATACGTACTAGCTTTCTTTATTCCCGGAGCATTGCGTTCCACTTAAAACAACCACAAAGCTGTCAGATCCTCAGAATAACCCAGTTGATTCATTATTAGACAAAAGATGGTGAAGACGGCAGGGTGGGAAGTGTTTGGGCACTGTGCCCATTCGCTCCTGCTCAACTGGCCGGCTGCATTGTCTTTGCCAACTATTTATCTGTCTGTCAGTCTGTCTGTCTGCCTGTCTATCTATTGTTTTATCATTCCTTTTTTATATCAATGTTCACTTTTTCTTGTTTTCTGTGGTGACAGCACAGGAAGAAGGTTGCGAGGCCGACTGTGGTGCCAGCAGTGCAGTGGATCCGGATGTTCAGTCCTTGTGGCTTCCTCATTGGTGGGTCTGGTCCATTCCTCCTGACTGCGGCGCAATGGTTTTTTATTGTACTAGCTTAGGGCTGCACAGTAGCTCAGGGGTTAGCACTGCTGCCGCACAGCACCAGGGACCTGGGTTCAATTCAACCCTCGGGTTATTGTTTGTGTGGAGTTTGCACGTTCTCCTGGTGTCTACGTGTGTTTCCTCCCATAGTCCAAAGATGTCCTGGTTTGATGGATTGGCTGTGCTAAATTGCCCATAGTGTTCAGGGACGTGCAGGCTAGATGAGCTGGCCATGGGAAATGTGTGGTGTGTGGATCTGGTGGGATGGTCTTCAGATGGTCAATGTGGACTTGATGGGCTGAATAGCCTCTTTCCACACTGTTGGGATTCTATGATTCTCGCTTGGGAATTCAGATTCTTCACTCAAGGGATTGTGAACCTAACGAATTCTCTACCCTTGAACATTTTGGATGCTCCATTGATGAATGTTCATTCAGGTCAAGAATCTATATATGTCCAGGGAATCAACGGATTTGGGAAAGTGGCAGAAAAGTGGATCTGAAATCCAAAATTAGCGATGATCATATTGGATGGTGGTGCAGGTTTGATGGGCTCTATGTTCTATTCCTGTTCCCAATTCTCATCTTCCTGTGTTTTTGTATCATTCAGATCAGAACTTATGTGTTTAAGTCTGTATATCGACTTGAGTAGATCACATTAGCAGATCCTTCACATTGGTGCTGAGGACATCTATATTGTTGGAGGTGCCACCTTTGAAAAAATAAGATACTCAAAGACTGGGACGATCACATGATACTTTACAAAAAAGCCATCTCTCCTAATATCTTGGCCAACAACCATTCCCATATACATGAGTTGTTAAAATAAATAATTAAATAATGTCTTTCACTGCTGTTTGCGACTCCTTACTATTCACAGATCAGCTGCTACATTTTCCCATATAATAATTATTACAGAATCCCTACAGTCTGGAAACAGGCCCTTCAGCCCAACAAGCCCACACCGACCCTCTTAAGACTAACCCACCCAGACCCACTCCCCTATTATCATATATTTACCCCCAACTAATGCACCTAACCTACACATCCCTGAACACTATGGGCAATTTAGCATGGCCAATTCACCTAACCTGCACATCTTTGGGTTGAGGGAAGAAGCCGGAGTATCTGGAGGAAACCCACGCAGACACAGGGAGAATGTGCAAACACAGACAGTCGCCTGAGGCTGGAATCGAACCCAGGTCCCTGGTGCTGTGAGGAAGCAGTGCTAACCACTGAGTCATCATGCCACTCCTTGCCAGTAATTCCTCAAGGTTCCTTAGACAGCATCTTCCAAACCTGCAACCTCTATCATCTAGAAGGACAAAGGCAGCAGATACATGAAGACATCACCACCTGCAATTTCCTTCATTGCTAATGTGCCAAAGTCCTACAAGGCTGTCCTTAACAGCACTATGAGTGTCGCGAAACTCCAAGGACTACACCTGTTTGAGAACATGTGCACCACTACTTTCTCAAGGGTAACCTGTGGAGTGTTGCTGAAAGAGAGCCCTTAGGGAGCAGGTTCATAGTTCTTTGATAGTGGAGTTGCAGGTAGACAGAGTAGTGAAGAATGCTTGCCTGTATTGATTAGTGCATTGAGTTTAAGAGTTGGAAGGTCATGTTGGGACTGGACAGGACATTAGTGAGGCCACTGTTGCAAAACTGCATTCAATTCTGGTCTCCCTGCTATAGGAAGGATTTGTGAAACTTGAAAAGATTCCGCAAAGATTTAGATAAATGTTGCCAGGGTTGGAGGATTTGAGCTATATGGAGAGGCTGAATATCTGGGGCTGTTTTCCCTGGAGCATTGCAGGCTGAGGGGTGGCCTTGTAAACCCATGAGAGACCTGGATAAATAGAGGGCATAGATTTAAGGTGAGAGGGGAAAGATTTAAAAAGGACCTAAGGAGCAACTTATTCATGCAGAGGGTGGTGAGTGTATAGAATGAGCTGCCAGAGGACGTGATAGAGGCTGGAACAGTTACAATGTTTAAAAGGCATGTATTACATGAATAGAATGGTTTAGACTGATATGGGCCAAATGCTGGCAGATGGAACTAGATTAATATGGGATATCTGGTCGGTATGGACGGGTTGGACCGAAGTGTCTGTTTCATGCTGTATGTGTCTATGATTCTAATTAGGGATGGGCAATAAATGCTGGCCTAGTCAGCGATACTGTTACACAGTGAACGAACATAAAATATTCTGTGAACACACTCAAAAAAATGATTCACCAAGGGCAAAGCACTTTGGGACGTTAACATTTCAGAGCAGCGTCCTTTCACCAGACCAGGTTAGAAATGAACCGTTGTGAAGAAGGGTCATTGGACTGAAGCATTAAGTCAGCTTTCTCTCTGCAGACACTGCCAGAGCTGCTATGTTTCTCTAGCAATCTGTTTTTGTTTGTGTTAGAAATGAAATGCAAAGATGTGGTTGTGTGCAGGTGGAACAAGGGGATAAGGATGTGTAAACAGTTGACTGGCAGGAATAAGCTGAAGTTGAATGGCATGATACTACAAGCTATGGCTAGACCGGGGTGGATCTGGAATTCTTCCAATTAAAAGAACACCTTGCAGGAAGCGAGTGGCATTAATTGTCCTCCTACAGTTTTATCATTCCCCATCCATTGTTTTTTTGCTGGAGAAAGAATCTTGTGTTTATGGAGATTTTTTTTATGGCTCCACTCCTATGCCATGACATGCTTCTTTCCTCTTTCTTCCCACCCTCCTCAATCCCATCACGTCCCTCCCCAGCCCGGGTGACTTTGATCCTGGGTTACTCATTACCCACTGCTGTTTCTCTCTCTCTGATCCACAGCTACTCTAAGTCCACCATCAGCATCCACACAAGTGTCATCTCTCATCCACCAAACACCTCACCATTTTCTCTCTCTCTCTTTCTCCACTTATCCACCTACTCCTGTTCCCTCTAACACCCCCCCCCCCATCCAAATCCCCTGTCACCAGCTTAAATACCACCTTTTCCTACCTACTATCAATTCTGAAAGAGGGTCCCTGGACTCAAAGCATGAACTCTACTTTCCTGCCACAGGTGCTACCAGACCTGCTGAGTTTTACCAGCCATTTCTGTTTTTTTTTCGGATCTTCAGCACATATAGTGTTTTGTTCTATTTTGTCTTTGTACGTGCTTGGCACTGCCCACCGAATAAGCAACCACTGCCTCTAATGGATGTGCCCCTTCAGTTAACTAACTGAAGCAATCCAGGCAGACAACACCTGAGTGTTATTAGAAATCTCAGTAAAACCTACAGGATGGCACGGTGGCTCACTGCTGCCTCACAGTGCTAGGAACCTTGGTTCGTTTCCAGCTCGGGCGACTGTGTGGAGTTTGCACATTCTCCCCATGTCTGCGTGGGTTTCTTGTGGGTGCTCCATTTTCCTCCCACAATCTAAAGTTGTGCACGTCAGGTGAATTGGCCATGCTAAATTGCCCATAATGTCCAGGACTGTGCTGGTTAAGTGGGCTAGCCATGGGAAATGTAGGGATAGAGTAGGAAATGGTCTGGGAGGGATGGTCTTCACAGAGTCGTGTGGGCTCAATGGGCCAAATGGCCTGTTTCCACACTGTAGGAGACTGGCTGTGGAAACGGTAACAATTTGCAAGTGAGTGAAACTAACTTAAAGAAGTGTTATTTCAAAGAGTCATACAGGTCAGAAACACACCCTTCAATCTAACCAGTCCATGCCAAACGTAACCCCAAACTAAACTAATCCCACCTGCCTGCTCCTGGCCAATATCCCTCCAAACCTTTCCTGTTTATGTATCCATCCAAATTACTTTTAAATGTTGTAATTGTATCTGCATCCGCCCTTCCCTCGGGAAGCCATCCAGAACATTCTGTCTGGATGTATCGCTCCCTGGTATGGCAACTGTACCATTCAAGATCGGAGACAGTTACAGAGAGTGGTGAACTCGGCCTGGACAATCACAAAGGCCAACCTCCCATCTATAGAATCCATCTACCAGGCCCACTGTCAAGGAAAGGCCGCCAGCATTCTCAAAGATCCATCCCACCCTGGCAATGTTTTTCTACAACCTCTACCACTAAGGAGAAGGTACAGAAACCTGAACACACGCACCAGCCAGTTTCAAAATAGCTTCTACCCTACTGTTGTTAGAATACTGAATGGACTCACAAACTCTTAACATTCGCCTGTACCTGTGGTTTTGTTTTTGCTGCTGTTTACCTATTATTTACTTATCTACGCTAGTTGTCTATGTGATCTGCCTGTATTGCTCTCAAGACACAGCTTTTCACTGTGTCTCGGTACACGTGACAATAAATTCAATTCAATTCAGTTCAAATATATTCCACCACCTTTTTTTAAAAAAAGGTCCGTGTCTTTTTTAAAATCTCTCTCCTTTCACCTTAAAAATGTGCCCCCTGGTCTTGAAATCCCCCATCCTGGGGAAAAGACAACTATCATTAATGCTTCCTATACCCTTCATTATTTTATAAACTTCCATCAGATTGTCTTCAACCCCCCTGCGCACCAGTGAAAAATTCCCAACCTTTCTTTATAACTCAATCCTTCCATATTTAGATTAGATTAAATTACCTACAGTGTGGAAACAGGTCCTTCGGCCCAACCAGTCCACACTGACTCGCCGAAGAGTAACCCACCCAGACCCACTTCTCTCTGACTAACACATCTATCACCAGGGGTAATTTAATATGGCCAGTTCACCCAACCTGCACATCTTTAAACTGTGGGAGGAAACCAGAGCGCCCGCAGGAAACCCACACAGATTGACTGATGTCTGAGATGAATGGGTCTTCTCATCAGGAGAGGTAGAGCAATTTGGGCCTTGAAATTTATAAGGATGAGAGGTGATCACATTGGAGATTCTGATGATTACTTACCAGAGTGCATGCTGAATGTTTCCCATCATAGAGAATTAGGGGACATCTCACATTTAAGATGGCGATGAGGAGGACTTTCTTTTCTCAGAAGGGTCATTCCTGTTTGGAATTATTTTTCTCGGAGAGGAAACTGACAGACATTTGGTCTATAACTGCTCAAAGGCTGTAGGGCTCAAGGAAGAACACACATGGGAACTCACCAATAAATTTCTTATGATAAATCCGCTGTTGAACGGCAGTCTTTGAAATACCATGGTGAGACTGATTTGATTTATATTATCTGGCAAAACCCTGGTAAATCTCTTCTGAACCCTCTCCAAATTGATATCATCCTTCCTATAGCTGGATGACCAGAACTGGACACATCCTGTATAACCTCAACAGGACTTTTTCTCGTTCAATGAGACAAGAGCAGCAGAATGGTCTCCCTCGGGGGCTGACGTGATTCGAAGATAACAGTAACCAAGTGGTAATTCCACACGAACCCCGTGTTCCTGGGTGTACTGGCCCAGGGACTGAGGGAGGTGGTAGCAGAGCGCCTCGGGGGTTGTACAAGGTACAGAAAGCCTTTGGCTTTTCCCCAGCCGGAACAGCACCACGGTGTGCTGGCTGAGCTCGGGGCCAGTTCGAACATCTGAAACTCCACCGAGCAGCCGCTGGGTTGAACGGGAAAAGAATCAGAAAGGAGGGATGGAGGGAGAGTCAACCGCGCGACCTAGGCACAATATTGACCTCGGAGGCTGCCTGAACTGCTGTGATCTTCCAGCACCACTAATCCAGATTCTGGTTTCCAGCATCTGCAGTCTGCAGGTAATATTTTAACCTACAATATTGACACATTTGCAAATGGGCCGTGGGTGGGGGGGGGGGGGGGGGATGTTTTTTTTTAACAGCCTTGTTCTGCGTGGAGAATGGAGAATCTCTTAGCAGCCGAATTATACCTCCAGTTCTGCAGAGACAGCGGTCCTGAGCAGCATCCTCGGCGTGACAGAGAACTGAACGGGAGACTGAAATCCCAAATAGGGATTATTTTAACATAAGTGTGTGAGTATATATACACATACAACTGCCTGCGTGCAATACCAAAAGAGAAGCTGCATTAAATCTCCACAGAGCAACGTCCCACTTCCCGATGCAGGAATTAGTTTCAGCAGAATTTGTGAAATGGCAGTATTTTTGTTTAATTGCATATGCATGTGTTAAAGTGCTCAGTCGGGAAACTGTGGTCTTTGCAATCACTAGTTCCCCACTCTAAATAAAACCTCCTGGCGCCGAGAGGTGGAACTATCTCCCTTTTCAGTGAGATGGACCATTCGGCCCAAACTGGCTAGTTCTGACGAAGGGTCACTGGACTCGAAGCGTTAACCGTGTTCCTTTCTGTCTACAGATGTGAGCGGAGCCGCTGAATTTCTATAGCACCCCGTGTGTGTTATTTTTTCTTGTTTCCGCTATTTTAACCTATTTGGATATGTCAGGTGGCATCTCTGGGTCAGCAGGAGAGTCGAACCCGGTCCGTCGGTCTCACGGTGTAGAGGCACCCTTCCCGCTCCACAAAGACCCTCAATGTTCATCAGAACCCACCCTCGCGTCCTGAGGACACCAGCCCACCTCCAGCCCACCCCAAATATGGAGATTTCAAACACACAAGAGGGCAGGCACATAAATGAACAAAACCGATTTATTTTATTTTTAAAACATCAGAAAGAACTGCAGATGCTGGACATCAGAAACAGGCATTGCTGGAGAAACTCAGCAGGTCTGGCTGCGTCTGTGGAGAGAAAGCAGAGTTTACGTTTCGGGTCCGGGAAACTTGATTTATCGATTTTTTTTTTCAAAAAGGAACTCTTACCTGGAGAAATCTGGACTGTGGGGAGCTCCACAGCTGAGGGCTGACCCTCTCGCTAAGCTTTAAGCGGTGGCACTCTGCTCCTGGTTAAAAAAAAGGGGTCTTTTTATCCGACCCTCCCCCTCGATGTTGAGCTGCTCCCAGAAGGTGTGTTGTTAAAGAGCCCTCCAGTAAGAGTAGGCGGGGTTGGGGCAGGATTGCACAGTTTGGCTGTGAGGAGATCTCTTTAAATCCAGAGCCAGCCTCCTGTCTCTCTGACACACACACACACGTTTCTCTAGCTCCCTCTCCCTGCATGGCTTGTCAGAGGGTGGAGGCTGAGGAATAAAGCGGAGTTGCTGAGCTTGCCGGCTCCAGTTGGTGAGTAGAGGAGTGGGGACGGGAAGGCGAGGAGAGCTTTGTGCAAGGGCAGGGTGAGTGGGCAACCCTCTCATGCACCTGCACAGGAGCTTCCTGCATCTTTGCTGCTGAGAACAGCCCGCTGTCTCCCTTTCCGAGCCGGGACAGAAGATGTTGAAGATGTTCAGGAGGGGAACGGTTTACTCACTGAGAGAGCGGTGTTACTGAAGAGCTCATAGGACACGGTAAATGCTGGGCGATTATTTCAGCGGCTTTTGCGCGGTTCAGTGGCAGCCTTCAGGAACCAGTCAAACATGAGTCGATTTTCTTTTTTCTTAATGAAAAGCTTAGGCATGGGGGGTCTGCATGTTTCGGTGATTGCAACTGACCTGCCTCACTGCCCCCTGTTTGCAGTGAGTGACCTGCCCTCTGTGTGCAGTGAGTGACCTGCCCTCTGTGTGCAGTGGGTGCCCTGCCCCCCTGTGTGCAGTGAGTGCCCTGCCCCCCTGTGTGCAGTGGGTGCCCTGCCCCCCTGTGTGCAGTGGGTGCCCTGCCCCCCTGTGTGCAGTGGGTGCCCTGCCCCCTGTGTGCAGTGACTGACCTGCTCCCCTGTGTGCAGTGACTGACCTGCTCCCCTGTGTGCAGTGACTGACCTGCTCCCCTGTGTGCAGTGACTGACCTGCTCCCCTGTGTGCAGTGACTGACCTGCTCCCCTGTGTGCAGTGGGTGCCCTGCTCCCCTGTGTGCAGTGGGTGCCCTGCTCCCCTGTGTGCAGTGGGTGCCCTGCTCCCCTGTGTGCAGTGGGTGCCCTGCTCCCCTGTGTGCAGTGGGTGCCCTGCTCCCCTGTGTGCAGTGACTGACCTGCTCCCCTGTGTGCAGTGACTGACCTGCTCCCCTGTGTGCAGTGACTGACCTGCTCCCCTGTGTGCAGTGACTGACCTGCTCCCCTGTGTGCAGTGGGTGCCCTGCTCCCCTGTGTGCAGTGACTGACCTGCTCCCCTGTGTGCGGTGACTGACATGCCCTCCTGTGTGCAGTGGGTGCCCTGCTCCCCTGTGTGCAGTGACTGACCTGCTCCCCTGTGTGCGGTGACTGACCTGCTCCCCTGTGTGCAGTGGGTGCCCTGCTCCCCTGTGTGCAGTGGGTGCCCTGCTCCCCTGTGTGCAGTGACTGACCTGCTCCCCTGTGTGCGGTGACTGACATGCCCCACTGTGTGCAGTGACTGACCTGCTCCCCTGTGTGCAGTGGGTGCCCTGCCCCCTGTGTGCAGTGACTGACCTGCTCCCCTGTGTGCAGTGGGTGCCCTGCTCCCCTGTGTGCAGTGACTGACCTGCTCCCCTGTGTGCGGTGACTGACATGCTCCCCTGTGTGCGGTGACTGACCTGCTCCCCTGTGTGCGGTGACTGACCTGCTCCCCTGTGTGCAGTGACTGACCTGCTCCCCTGTGTGCGGTGACTGACATGCTCCCCTGTGTGCGGTGACTGACCTGCTCCCCTGTGTGCGGTGACTGACCTGCTCCCCTGTGTGCGGTGACTGACATGCCCCCCCTGTGTGCAGTGACTGACCTGCCCCCCTGTGTGCAGTGGGAGCCCTGCCCCCCTGTGTGCAGTGGGAGCCCTGCCCCCCTGTGTGCAGTGGGAGCCCTGCCCCCCTGTGTGCAGTGGGAGCCCTGCCCCCTGTGTGCAGTGGGAGCCCTGCCCCCTGTGTGCAGTGGGAGCCCTGCCCCCTGTGTGCAGTGGGAGCCCTGCCCCCTGTGTGCAGTGGGAGACCTGCCCCCTGTGTGCAGTGGGAGACCTGCCCCCCTGTGTGCAGCGGGTGACCTGCCCCCCCTGTGTGCAGTGAGTGACCTGCCCCCTGTGTGCAGTGAGTGACCTGCCCCCTGTGTGCAGTGAGTGACCTGCCCCCTGTGTGCAGTGAGTGACCTGCCCCCTGTGTGCAGTGAGTGACCTGCCCCCTGTGTGCAGTGAGTGACCTGCCCCCTGTGTGCAGTGGGTGACCTGCCCCCTGTGTGCAGTGGGTGACCTGCCCCCTGTGTGCAGTGGGTGACCTGCCCCCTGTGTGCAGTGGGTGACCTGCCCCCTGTGTGCAGTGGGTGACCTGCCCCCTGTGTGCAGTGGGTGACCTGCCCCCTGTGTGCAGTGGGTGACCTGCCCCCTGTGTGCAGTGGGTGACCTGCCCCCTGTGTGCAGTGGGTGACCTGCCCCCTGTGTGCAGTGGGTGACCTGCCCCCTGTGTGCAGTGAGTGACCTGCCCCTCTATGTACAGTGAGTGACCTGCCCCACAGTGTGCAGTGGGTGCCCAGCCCCCCTGTGTGCAGTGACTGATCTGCCCCCTTTGTGCAGTGGACGCCCTGACCCTGTGTTCAGCGGGTGACCTGCCCCCCCTGTGTTCAGCGGGTGACCTGCCCCCCCTGTGTGCAGTGGGAGACCTGCCCCCCCTGTGTGCAGTGGGAGACCTGCCCCCCCTGTGTGCAGTGGGAGACCTGCCCCCCCTGTGTGCAGTGGGAGACCTGCACCCCCCTGTGTGCAGTGGGAGACCTGCACCCCCCTGTGTGCAGTGGGAGACCTGCCCCCCTGTGTGCAGTGGGAGCCCTGCCCCCCCTGTGTGCAGTGGGAGCCCTGCCCCCCCTGTGTGCAGTGGGAGCCCTGCCCCCCCCCTGTGTGCAGTGGGAGCCCTGCCCCCCCCTGTGTGCAGTGGGAGCCCTGCCCCCCTGTGTGCAGTGGGAGCCCTGCCCCCCCCCCTCCCCGTGTGCAGCGGGAGCCCTGCTCCCCTGTGTGCAGTGGGTGCCGTGCCCCCCCTGTGTGCAGTGGGAGCCCTGCCCCACCCCGTGTGCAGCGGGAGCCCTGCCCCCCTGTGTGCAGCGGGAGCCCTGCCCCCCTGTGTGCAGTGGGAGACCTGCCCCCCCTGTGTTCAGTGGGAGCCCGGCCCCCCCCCCCCGTGTGCAGCGGGAGCCCTGCCCCCCGTGTGCAGCGGGAGCCCTGCCCCCCTGTGTGCAGCGGGAGCCCTGCCCCCCTGTGTGCAGCGGGAGCCCTGCCCCCCTGTGTGCAGCGGGAGCCCTGCCCCCCTGTGTGCAGCGGGAGCCCTGCTCCCCTGTGTGCAGTGGGTGCCGTGCCCCACCCCGTGTGCAGCGGGAGCCCTGCCCCCCTGTGTGCAGTGGGTGCCGTGCCCCCACTGTGTGCAGTGGGAGACCTGCCCTCTGTGTGCAGTGACTGAACTGCCCCCTTACGCCAGCTAATTTAATTTCAAAGAAATGAAAGAGACAGAAGTGCTAGAGACACTGGGGGGGAACAGTTCTGGAGAAATCACACGGATTGGAAAGCTCTAACTCTCTCTTTGTATATCCACAGACGCTGTTGCCTAGTGTCTCCAGGGTCCTACTACACACCTGCTACTCGCCTCGGTGAGCCCAGCTTGGCACTGTTGTCCCGAGAAATGGAGAGTTCGAGTGGGACTGGATTTGGAGCTCACTCCCCTTGGGGCAAGGGGTGTCTGTGAGAGGCAGAAAGAGAGGGGGCATTAAAGGGGACTTATCCACCCCCTCCGTCTCCCCACCACTTCGCTCTGGACTGTGGGGAGGAATAAGCATGGATGTATCCAACAGCTCACTGCAGTGGGGCAACAGGAGCGAAGGGCAGCTGCCCCCTGGAGGGGTATCCGTATTCAGCATCCTGGCCCTGACGCTGCTGGCTGGCCTGGTGCTGGCCACGCTGCTGTGGAACGGCCTGGTGCTGGTAACCATCCTGAGGGTGCGCGCGTTCCACCGAGTCCCGCACAACCTGGTGGCCTCCATGGCAGTGTCGGACGTGCTGGTGGCGGCGCTAGTCATGCCCCTGAGCCTGGTGCATGAGCTGCACGGGCGCCGCTGGCTGCTGGGCCGGCCACTCTGCCAGCTGTGGGTCAGCCTGGACGTGCTGTGCTGCACCGCCAGCATCTGGAACGTGACTGCCATTGCCCTAGACCGCTACTGGTCCATCAGCCGGCACCTGGAGTACACGGTGCAGGCTCGGCGCCGCCTCTCCAACCTCATGATCGGCCTGACCTGGGCGCTGTCCGCCGTCATCTCCCTCTCGCCGCTGTTCGGCTGGGGGGGCAATGCCTACTCGGAGCGAGACGGCCGTTGCCAGGTCAGCCAGGAGCCCTCCTACACCATCTTCTCCACCTTTGGCGCCTTCTACCTGCCCCTCTGCGTGGTGCTCTTTGTCTACTGGAAGATCTACAAGGCCGCCAAGTTCCGCATCGGCTCCCGCAAAGCCAACACAGTCAGCCCCATGCCCCAAGTGGTCGAGGTAAGCTCCCTCTGCCCAATACACTCCCTCTGGCATCAGCATCACCCCCTGGATGTGGTTGTGGGAGGGTTAAGAGACAGAGGGTGCAGACAACAGTGGATCCAGACGTGAGAAAGACAGAGACCTGTTCAAAAAAAACTTCAGTGAAATAACCCAAGGAAAGAGTGCAGACAGAGAGAGAGAGAGAGAGAGAGAAAGAGATATTCGCCGAGAAGAGAGAAGAGAATTATCAGGGAAAATGCATGAGGAAGACATCCCAGGGAAAGAGAGAGATCCCATGGCAGAAAGAGACCAGAGGGAGAGAGAAGGGAGCCCCAGGAAAGTGTGTGTGTGTATGAGAGAAAGATGGGTGAGTGAGTGACCTCAGGGAGGAGAGAGAGAGAAATCCCACAGAAAGAGACAAAAGGGACTTCTCAGGGAAAGTGAGTCAGAAAGACATCGGTCAGAAAGTCAAAAAGAAACCAGATGGAGAGAGGGACCCCCAGGAAAGTGTGTGTGTGAGTGAGAGAGAAAGAGACCAGAGGGGGAGTGAGTGACCTGAGAGAGACCATGAGATATCCCACAGAAAGAGAGAGAGAGAGAGAGAGAGATTCCGAGGAAAGTGTGCATGTGTGTGCTTGACGGAGAGAGAGAGGAAGATGCCACGGGAAGAGAGAGAAAGAGATTTGAGGCGGAGAGACCTCCAGGAAAGTGTGGATGTGAGAGAGAAATGTGTCTGTGTGTCTGTGAGATGCCACAGAAACAGAGAGAATGAGACCAGAGGGAGAGAGCCTCAGGGGAAGAGAGAGATGTGGGGATTTAGAGAGAGCCATTCCTGTGAAAGAGAGAGGGATATCTCAGGGAATGTGAGTGAGTGAGACAATCCAAGGAAAGTGTGTGTCTGAAAGAGATATAAAGAGGGAGAGAAAAGACCTGAGGGAACGTATGTGAGAGAGAAAGAGAGGGGAAAAGAAGGATAGGTGAATCCTAAGGAGAGACATGTATATCCAAAGGGAAGAGAGATGGAGGGGGACAACATTAAAAATCACAAACATTAGAGATAAACTGACAAAGGAAGAGAGGCACTGACAATGGGCTGAACCTGTCTTGTTCTACAGCATAACCATTCAGTGACTCTGAAGTGGAAGATTTGTCTTCAGGCAGTGCTGACAGAGTGGACAGTGAGACAGTGAGCAATGAGAGAATGAGACTGCCCAGGAGCACTAACACCGGGCAAAGCAGGGAGAGGCGGGGAAATAGTGCAGAGCAGAAACAACACAGATGCAAGGAGAGCAGTTTCAAAGACAGCAAAAATAACAATAGAATGAAAGGAAAAGAAATACAGGAAAATAGGGAGCAAGATCACGGAGAAAGCGAGAAAACTGACAGGGTAGAAAAATGGGACCACAGACAGGGAGAGGAAAATGGTTGGAATTAATATTAAAATCATAGAACAAATCTGAGAGGGAACAAGTCGACAGTAAATAGAATAACCAATATGAGGAGGGGAAAGAGAGAGGGAAAAAGTAGTCATAAAGAAAACAATGGGGTGAAAGAGAAAGATGGAGAGATCAAAACAGAAAGCATAGAGACAGAGAATGAAGCAATGCATTTAATAGAAAATGATTGGAGGGAGAGGATAAAGATGCAAGGAAAAAGAGCAGGAGAAAGTGTGAGGGGAAGGGGAACATGTGAGAGGAGAGGGATGTGTAGGGGAAAGGGCAATGTGTGAGAGCAAGGAGTGGATGTGAGGGGAATGTGTGAGGGGAGGGAGGATGAGTGGGGATAAGGGGGGATTTGGGGAGAGGGGAAGGGGGATGTGTGAAGGGGATGTGAAAGGGGATGGGGAGGGGGTATATGTGAGGAAGGGGGATGGGAGGGGGATGTGTGGGCGAGGGGGAGCGGTGATGTGTGAAGAGACTGGGATGTTTGAGGGGAGGTGGAGGAGGGACATGTGTGAGGGGGATAGGGGAGGTGGGGGGGATTGTGATGGGGATGGGAAGGTGGGGGGGATGTGTGAGGGGAGATGTGTGAGGGGTGGGGGATGTGTGAAGGGTGGGGAGATGTATGAGGGGAAGAGGGGATGTGGGAGGAGGGATGGGGAGAGGGAGAGGGAAGGGGTTGGGGAGGGGGGAAGGGGATATGTAAGGGGGAGGGGGAATGGGAAGGCGGATTGGGGGAGGGGGGTATAAGAAGGGAAGGTTTGAATAGAAGAGTGGGAAACAAAAGAAATTAGGGAAGTGTCAGTGCGATTTTGCAGCCAATGAAAGATTGGAAAAATAAATGGGTCAGTCAGAGACAAATCGGGCACAGAAACAGTGAGAAAAAATGGAAAGGATGAGAAAGGAGATAGTTGAAGGAATGCTATTACAATCGTTCTGTCCAGTGAAAGTGCCGACAGTCTGTCTTAATGAGCAGCAACGGTGCTGTGTTGAAAGGTGGGTATTGGAGATCTGCTGCTGACTAGTGTGTTCACCCTGTCTGTCCAGGTGAAAGAGGCGAACCAGCAGCCTCAGATGGTGTTCACTGTGCGGCACGCCACGGTCACCTTCCAGACTGATGGAGATACCTGGCGGGAGCAGAAGGAGAAGAAGGCAGCGCTGATGGTCGGCATCCTGATCGGGGTCTTCGTGCTGTGCTGGATCCCGTTCTTCATCACCGAGCTGATCAACCCGCTGTGCTCCTGTGACATCCCGCCCATCTGGAAGAGTATCTTCCTCTGGCTGGGCTACTCCAACTCCTTCTTCAATCCCCTGATCTACACCGCCTTCAACAAGAACTACAATAACGCCTTCAGGAACCTCTTCTCCCGGCAGAGGTAGAGCTTTGGCCGGCCGCTGGCACAGCCTTCTGTCCAGTTTTAGTCAAGACAAATGAACACACGCACACACACACCGAGAGTGCATGGCCAATGTGAAACAAAAAGCTGCAAAGATGCCTTGGAAATTAGGGGGTGGGGGGAGGGGAGCTTGCAGTGCCACGTTAGCCAAACCTATTTAGCAGCTCCGACGCTGTTTCTTGTACAAACCGAAACAGCATTTGTGGTTCCGAGCGTTTGCAATCGAATATTCCCTTGTAAAGTATCTGTACGTATTTCAGTTGTACATACATTGCCATCCAGCACCCAGACCAGCCAGCCAGTGTATCTGCCGTCACTGGGTCCACCAGGTCACTGTGGGACTGACAATAAGGACTGGCCAGAAACGAACGCCGTCAAATCTATTTTATATTGAACTGCCGTGTCCATCTGTCATCATTCTGTGTGACCTAAGGGGTCTCTCTCTCTCTCTCTTGCAATAGTAAAGATCCTCTTGAAAATGGTAACTTTGTTCATTGCTCGGAATAATTCACGTACTTTCTCTTTGATTTAGAGAGATAGCACAGAATAATGCACATAAGCTGTGTCAGAAACAAAACCAGAGGAACCACAAGCTAAATTATAAACGATCGAAGCACAGAGCCCGGAGCGGGTCATTTAGCCCATTGTCACTGTCCCTTTGATTCCAAGTACTGTTTTCCTGTATTTGCCCATTTTTCGGCAATAACCTATTTCCTCCCAAATAAAAGGGAGAGAGATATGAACCAAGCACATTTTGAAAAGGCAGATCGTCCCTTTGGGGACCTGGACCTTGCTCCTGTGGTGTGTAGTTCTGTTGAAACATTACTTTCTTAAATATTTCCATCATTCTCCTTTTTGGAATGAACAGGTACAAAAGCTCAATGGCCCAGGTCTAATCATTTTCAGTATTGGGCTGAGATTACATAAAGCACTGCATGGCTGCTGTACAATCAGATCAATCAGCTTGGCTTTATTGAAATGCACTGAAGCAATACGTGAGGTGTATGTAACCCGCATCATTAGGATGCTCATATCCAAGGAATCTCATTCAGTTTAGGGTGGTTTGTGGCAGCAGGGAGCTGGGGCAAAAGGTCCTCAAAACCCAGTAGGACTACACACATTGCAACAGTGAACTTGCATAACATGGTAAATAGTTGGTAAGTAAGATTCAACGTCAAGAAATGCAAGATCACACGTTTGTGGAGGAAGGAAATGACGTCACTTATTCCTTGGGAAGTGCAAGGGTAAATGGGGGAGTGAAACTGATAGATCAGCAATCAGTGAAAGTTGCACATCAGCAAAGCAAACCAAATGCTACGATTTTATTGTGAGCAGATAGAATTAAAAAATAGTTAGGCTAAACCTGTCTCAAACTTCAAGTGGACCACAGAGTACTGTGTTCTGGTCTCCATGTTACAAAAGAGGAGATTGAGGCACTGCGGAGGACGTAGAGAAGACTTGCAAAGATAGTATCAGGAATGCGTGGGTGCATATGTCCGGAAAGGATTGACAGACTGCAGACTGTCTGGGGGGAAAGAAGATGAGAGGCAACCTAACAGAGGATCATATAACATTTTGATAGTGTGGGGATAGAAAAGGAGGAAATTGGCGCTGTGCAGGCACGATGGTCTGGATAGCACCTTAGCAATTCTGTGCTGCTGTTACGAAGAGAGAGTGGTTTGTCTTCTGAGAAAGTACATTACCAGAGGCCCGTCCATAGAAGATAGTTTACAAGAATTCTGAAAGGGAAACGTCTTTACCCAAAGAACATGGGACTCACTACTACAGGGAGTGGTTGATACAAAGAGTTATAATGGATTTACGGTAAAGCTATACAGGCATATAAGGGAGAAGGAATAAGATATCTATGATGATGGATTAAGGTCAGGAAGTATATGAGGAGGCTAGCATGGAATGTTCAAACTTAAAAACTCTTGGTTTGCAGGTGTTGGTTGAGATCTTTTATATTACCAGCATTTCCTACTTTTATTTCAGTTTTTTTGTTAAAAGAGTGTCTGTCGACAGTTCAGTCTGCAGCGGCAACCAGATATTTTCAGGGATCTTGAGGATTACAAAGTGCTGCTGTTAGTCAGACCTTCTCTCAGAAAGTCCAAGAAGGCTTGGAGCAAGTGTACAGGTCAAAGGACCTACTCTCAAATCAATCGCTGCCTTTCAAATCAAATTGAATCACCGTTGGGGTTACAGGGTCATCCAATCTGTCTCTTGCCAAGATTGCTTGTATATTGTGAGTAGCTGCCTGTCTTATTATGAGGCATCTCTCGGCAGATTGGCATTCAGTGGCAAAAGAGAAGAGATCTCGGGGGGTGAGTTTTGTTTTGTACAGTTCGTCGTTATCATCCGGAATTCACTGCTGGGAACCGTGACAGAAGCAGGTTCAGAAATGCTGTCAAATGGACAATTGGAGAAATTCCTGAAGGGGAGAAATTTGCGGGGTTGTGGTGAAAGAGCAGGGGAATTGGTCTAATGGGGAGCTGGTTCAAAGAATGGGCACAGACACAGCGGACTGAATGATCTGTCCCTGTGTGGCAACAATATCAAGTTGCATGGGTTTAAAGCACTGAACAGACCATTCGCCCAACTGGTCTATGATACCTCATCAACCCTGGTTTCTAATTCAGAGCAGATAGTCGCCAGATAATACCCTGGGAGGCTGCCTACCAATTTGCAATTTACTTTTTAATTGGATAGATAGACTTTGATCTGCACCAGCATTGTCCATCTTTCTGGTGGGAGAGGTCACATTTCAATCTTGTGTTGGCGGGACAAATGAGCGTGTTGTGGAAATGGATGGTAATACACAGCTGGAAATTTAGCTTGATATTGTTGCAACAAAGCATTTTCATGCACTTAGCCACAAGGAAGGTGATGCCCTTCTGTAAGGGTTAGCCAATGTGGGACAATAAAGTTTCCAAACACCTACCCCCACCCCACCCAACACACACCATATAGCCTCACTGTCTCACGGCTTCTCTCTGCCTGCTGCACTCTCTTTCCCACGGCAGTTTCTTTCACCTCGCCTTACCTTCTCAAGTTTGCTCTCTCTCTCTCTCTCCCAAACCTAATGCCTCATTCAAAAACGCAGGAACATTGGAATTAGGAACAGCATTCAGCTGTTTGAGTCTTGCCTTGCCTTTCAACAGTATGAGGGCTGACATGGTTGTGGTCTCAACTCTGCCGTCCTCTCTCCTCAATAACCAATGACCCTCTCGTCTGTCAAACATCAGTCTGACTGAGTTTTGAATATATTCAATGACTCAGCCTTCGTCACCTTCTGAAGAGAATACCAGAGTACCCCCTTAGGTTGACATGTCAACTGGATTAAACTGGAACTTGCAGCTTTCAGTCACCACTGAGAAAAATATGACCCTCATCACAATTACAATTTTTCAGAAACACAGAACCATGCAAACATTAGATTTTTTGCATTAGCCTTTTCGTCGTTGTGTACGGAAGACACAAATTTATAACCACAAAGAAACGTGATCTATCAGGCTATGTGGTTATTACTGAGTACGGATGTTTTGTTTGAATGGTGACATGGATATTTTAATGTACGATTTAATCAAAATGTTGGATTTATCATGTTTTTCAGACACTCTACAGTGGCAACCCTAACCAAACTGTTGCTCTTTCCCCAGAGTATTCTTTCCTCTCTTGTCTGATATAAACCTTTCCCACAATTTTATTCAATCTTCCACACATTAATCTGTATAGTTTGGACCTAAAGTCACTTTTGAAACAAAATAATGCCTTCTAAGAAAGATCAGATTTTTAAATTGCATAGGGTATTAATGCTTGTTATTCCATAAGATTATCCACATTTCTGGTATTTAGACAGTGTCTATGCACCATGCTTCTTGATATTTAAGATTGCCTGCCTCTGGAACAAGGTTAGGTTGTCCTTGTTTCTTTCAGAGGGGTTATAGAGACAGAAGGTCTGTTTTGTCTGCGTTTGTCTACTTGAAGAAGCTTTTATGATTCTTTAAAAAAAGCACTTTTATGATGAAAGGGGAGTGGCCAGTTCTCCCAGCTCAGCTTTTCTCTGGTTTGGTTTGATGTTTAGCAGGAGAAAGTGAGGACTGCAGATGTTGGAGATCAGAGCTGAAAATGTGTTGATGGAAAAGTGCAGCAGGTCAGGCAGCATCCAAGGAGCAGGAGAATCGACGTTTCGGGCATGAGCCCTTCTTCAGGAATGAGGAGAGTGTGCCAAGCAAGCTAAGATAAAAGGTAGGGAGGAGGGACTTGGGGGAGGGGCGTTGGAAATGCGATAGGTGGAAGGAGGTTAAGGTGAGGGTGATAGGCCGAAGTGGGGGTGGGGGCAGAGAGGTCAGGAAGAAGATTACAGGTTAGGAAGGCAGTGCTGAGTTGAGAGATTTGACTGAGACAAGGTGCGGGGAGGGGAAATGAGGAAACTGGAGAAATCTGAGTTCATTCCTTGTGGTTGGAGGGTTCCTAGGCGGAAGATGAGGCGCTCTTCCTCCAGCTGTCGTGTTGCTATGATCTGGCAATGGAGGAGTCCAAGGACCTGCATGTCCATGGTGGATTGGGAGAGTGGAGTGAAAGATCAGTCCTCAGCAGAGGCCTCACCTTCATTCCCCTATGCTCTCGGATTAATGAGTTCAACACGCGGCGAGATATCGAACAATTCTTCCGCTGCCTTTGCCTCCACCCTACTTCTTCAACCATGACTTTCGCCCACCCTCTGACGACCCCTTCTCCCGCCTCCAACACACCCCATCCACCTGGACACCCCGTGCTGGCCTCTTACCTACCCTTGATCTCTTCATAGCCAACTGCCGCCGCGCCTCAGCCTCTCCACCCCTCTCACCCACTCCAACCTCTCACCCTCGGAACCTGCAGCTCTCCACTCCCTCTGCTCCAACCCCAACCTCACTATCAAACTGGCAGACAAGGGAGGCGCGGTAGTAGTTTGACGCACCGACCTTTACACCGCTGAGGCTAAACGCCAGCTCGCGGACACCTCCTCCTACTGCCCCCTTGACCATGACTCCACCTCCCACCACCAAACCATCATCTCCCAGACCATCCATAACCTCATCACCTCAGGGGATCTCCCATCCACCGCCTCCAACCTCATAGCCCCACAACCCCGCACCGCCCGTTTCTACCTCCTGCCCAAAATCCACAAACCTGACTGTCCCGGCCGATCCATTGTCTCAGCCTGCTCCTGCCCCACCGAACTCATCTCTGCATACCTCGACACGGTCCTGTCCCCCTTAGTCCAAGAACTCCCCACCTACATTCGGGACACCACCCACGCTCTCCACCTCCTCCATGATTTTCGCTTCCCCGGTCCCCAACGCCTTATCTTCACCATGGACATCCAGTCCCTGTACACCTCCATCCCCCATCACGAAGGACTCAAAGCCTTCCGCTTCTTCCTTTCCTGCCGTACCAACCAGTACCCTTCCACTGACACCCTCCTTCGACTGACTGAACTGGTCCTCACTCTGAACAACTTCTCTTTCCAATCCTCCCACTTCCTCCAAACCAAAGGAGTAGCCATGGGCACCCGCATGGGCCCCAGCTATGCCTGCCTCTTCGTAGGATATGTGGAACAGTCCATCTTCCACAGCTACACTGGAACCAGCCCCACCTTTTCCTCCGCTACATCGATGACTGTATCGGCACCGACTCGTGCTCCCACGAGGAGGTTGAACAGTTCATCCACTTTACCAACACCTTCCACCCCGACCACAAATTTACCTGGACCGTCTCAGACTCCTCCCTTCCCTTCCTAGACCTCTCCATTTCTATCTCGGGCGACCGAATCAACACGGACATTTACTATAAACCGACCAACACCCACAGCTACCTAGACTACACCTTCTCGCACCCTGCCCCCTGTAAAAACGCCATCCCACATTCCCAATTCCTTTGTCTCCGCCGCATCTACTCCCAGGAGGACCAGTTCCAATACCGAACAACCCAGATGGCCTCCTTCTTCAAAGACCGCAATTTCCCCTCAGACGTGATCGACGATGCTCTCCACCGCATCTCCTCCACTTCCCGCTCCTCCGCCCTTGAGCCCCGCCCCTCCAATCGTCACCAGGACAGAACCCCACTGGTCCTCACCTACCACCCCACCAACCTCCATATACATCATATTATCCATCGTCATTTCCGCCACCTCCAAACAGACCCCACCACCAGGGATATATTTCCCTCCCCTCCCCTATCAGCGTTCCGAAATGACCATTCCCTCCGTGACTCCCTTGTCAGGTCCACACCCCCCAACAACCCAACCTCCACTCCCGACACCTTCCCCTGCAACCGCAAGAAAGGCAAAACTTGCACCCACACCTCCCCCTTACTTCCCTCCAAGGCCCCAAGGGATCCTTCCATATCCGCCACAAATTCACCTGCACCTCCACACACACCATTTACTGCATCCGCTGTACCCGATGTGGCCTCCATATATTGGGGAGACAGGCCGCCTACTTGCGGAATGTTTCAGAGAACACCTCTGGGACACCCGGACCAACCAACCCAACCACCCCATGGCTCAACACTTCAACTCCCCCTCCCACTCCACCAAGGATATGCAGGTCCTTGGACTCCTCCATCGCCAGACCATAGCAATGCGATGGCTGGAGGAAGAGTGCCTCATCTTCCGCCTAGGAATCCTCCAACCACAAGGGATGAACTCAGATTTCTCCAATTCCTCATTTCCCCTCCCCCACCTTGTCTCAGTCAAATCCCTCGAACTCAGCACCACCTTCCTAACCTGCAATCTTCTTCCTGACCTCTCCACCCCCACTCCGGCCTATCACCCTCACCTTAACCTCCTTCCACCTATTGCATTTCCAATGCCCCTCCCCCAGGTCCCTCCTCCCTACCTTTTATCTTAGCCTGCTGGGCACACCCTCCTCATTCCTGAAGAAGGGCTCATGCCCGAAACGTCGATGCTCCTGCTCCTTGGATGCTGCTTGACCTGCTGTGCTTTTTCAGCAACACATTTTCAGCTTTGATGTTTAGCAGTCTGGCTGTTTTGCAGCTGCGAGTCAGTTTTTAAGGCTACTGGTCAAAGAAGCAGCTCCATGCTGATCCTCTCTCTTTCTCTGACATCTCTTCTGTAAGAACCAGTGTTTGATATTAACCTTTTTGCCAAGGGGGTGTTTTTGGGAATGCCACAAGTATTTGGAACAGCATCATTAAGTTGTGATAGAGTCGATTGGGTTTTAAAACAGTTATGTTATTTTAAATTCTTTTATTCATGTGTAAATAAATGACTATTGGCTGCCCAGTTTAAAGAAATGGAGTGCGATACAATGTTTGTTATTTCTCTCCTTTTACTGTTTCCTTTTTTTCTGTTTCCCTTTTCATTTGCTGCTCCTTGACTCACCTTAATCTCTTTTAGAGTACTGTTTGAAGAACCACAGCCTTATGGTTCAAAGATTGCAGGCCTACAGTTGTCTCTCGATAGCATTGGCATCAAATAAGGAGGGACCATGGCACGTAGACTTTGTGGAAAGATGAGTTTTAGTGTTGTAATAATCTGTATATTCTTTCAGGAGAGCTGTGCTGCGGCGGGCATTCATCTGCTGTTTCCTTAAAAAAATCAGACATGTGGGCACTTGGATTTTATTTAAAGGAAAGTCAAGCCTTCACTTTTTAAGTAACTTGGGTTTTAGTCGAAATGGATGTGGCTGTCTAATAGCTGATCAATGCCTATTATACAGATATGTACTCACAAATTCTTAACATTGCTAATTGTCCAAATGTTTTCATGTTGTCGGACTCGGCACATTTTTAAGGTGAGAGGTGAATATGAAAGATTTGGAGGGATATCAGGCAGGAGCAGGCAGGCAGCGCTAGTTTACTTTGGGATTATGTTCGGCATGGACTGGTTGGATCGAAGGATCGAAGGGTCTGTTTCTGTGCTCTATGACTCTATGATTCCATAAAATACTGTTTTGTTTAAAACTGAGTGGTTGGGCCAGCCTCATCACTCCTGGAATATCTACACTTACACCTGCTTAAAACAGCAAGAAAAATTAGGGTCTGGGCTATTTTCTTGAAATGTTTTGAGGGAGTCTGGCCTGGTCCATAACACCAAGAAATGGTAGATTTTCCAGAGCGATGTGCATTTGTGGATTTTTGGACACTGCATTTAGTCAATGAGTTTAATGCTGAAAGAGGAACGATTTGAAGTCTAGTTGTCAAGCAGACCTGCCCTTGCTTTGAACTCCTAGCACTGTGCCAAATTCAGACCAATCACTTGGTTCAAATATGCAAAAAAAAAGTAGAGTTCAGATGTTTGGCTTAATATGATGAGAAATGTAAGAGAAAATCATGATGTTTGGGATTTTTGTGGAAGGTGTAGTCCATTTTGCAGGCTGGAACTTAGTAAATTAGTCAGCTATGCAAAGTTTAAAAACGGTAAGTTTAAAATTATTTCTTTTAGATTAGGATAAGCGCTCATGCAAACCCACAGTTGTACTGTCACTTCCTATTGCCCTATTGAACCACCACCAGCCCTCACTCATGGTTAGCCCTACTCCCTGAGCTTTGCCACCAGATCTAAAGTCAGAGATTGGCAAATTGGCCCCTCCCATACCAGGCTTCCCACTGTTAACAGTTGGCTGGGATTCTTTGTCACTCAGTGGTTAAAATCTACCAGAGTAGGTTTAAGAAAGAGGCTGCAGAGTCCTCTCCACATCACACCCTCCTTCCCCCTCCCTCCTAACACCCTGATCTCATCTTAAATCTCCTTGCCTTCAATCTCAGCCACTAGTCAAGCATTGCCCGGTGCTTACCGACCCTCAGAACTGGTTCTGTCCCATGTATGCTGCTCGTAGACTTACTAATGTTAGTGGGAAACATCCAGTGTTTGGACAAACAGCTCCAAACAGAAACTCTTCCACCTGTTTGCAAAACAAAATATTTTTAATCAACCTGTTGGGATACTTTGGGTTATTCTCTTTGTGCATTAATGTATTGTAGAAACTGGTTGGCAGGCGTTTGGTGGAATGGATGGAAATCTTTGGTGGGGTAGATGTTAGCCCGTGCGCTGCATGTTATCTTTGTGTCCTCTTTCTTTACCATTGATGACTTATTCTGATGGCACCAATCTTGTTCAGAAGCTATTGTCATTTATGCCTACTTCTGCGCCCCCATTCTTGCTCATTGAAAATTAAGGTTTACATAATCAGAACTATAGTTAAAGAAAAAATAGTTTGTAAAATAAGTATTGCCCAGTTGAGCAGAGAGAACTCCCCTGCTCTCTTCAAAGAGTTCATGAAAGCTTTTATATGTTCCAAAGTGTGGCAACCTCAACAGGGCATCACTTACCGAAAAGCACCCTTCTGCAATGCCACAACACCCAAAGATTTCAAGTATGATTACAGACCTGGAGCCATGTGCAACATGGTTTCAGAGAACATTAACATTAGATTCCTGGATAGATTTGAGGCACCCTGCAATACTCCCCGCACAAAGGTGCATCACTGTTTAATGCTGCATACAAGCACCAACCTAGCAATATTGAAAGGATTGCGGTTGGAAGAGTTAGAACAATAGGAAGAAGTAGCAGACAATAAGGAAGCAATAAGTGAAATCTAGGAAGATGTGTTGCAGCCAGTGATGCAATGGCACATAACAAAAGCACACATTGGCCAAGCAGCTTTAATGTTGAAAAATAAACCAAAATGCTTTAAAGAGCATAATCAGTGAACTAAAATGACAGTGGGCCAGAAATGGAGATATTAGGACACGTTTCTCAAAGTTTGGGCAAAGCGGTAGATTTTAGGAACTTGGGAGCTGAGAGAGATGAAAAGAATGGAATGAGAGTTTTAGCATTAGTGTTTCCTTTTCTTATTATTGAATAAGTAATATCACTTATCAAAATGCCAACCACTCCAACTGGATTATTAAATTCAATTGTAGATCTTTACTCATGAAGATTGTTATCATAAAGAGCTTTTAATAACATGCCTTATTTAGATAATGTGGAGGTGTAGGTGTTGAACTGGGGTGGATAAGGTCAGAAGTCACATGACATCAGGATATAATCCAACAGGTTTATTTGAAATCACAAACTTCTGAAGCATTGCTGAAGAAGCAGTGCTCCAAAAGCTTGTGATTTCAAATAAACCTGTTAGACTATAACCTGTGTTATGTGACTTCTGACCTTATTTAGATGACTATACACTCCAGACTGGTGTAATGTGCTCCAATATATTAATCACAACTTTGGATGTAGGTTAGCTCGCTGATCTGGGAAGTTCATTTCATCACCCTATAGGTAACATCTTCAGTGGGCCTCAGGCAAAGCAGTGTACGTGATTCCTTCTTTCTATTTATATGTTTGAGTTTCTTTGGGTTGGTGTTGTCATTTCCTGTGGTGATGTCGTATCCTGTTCTTTTGCTTAGGGGATGGGGTCTAACTCAATGTGTTTGTTGCTAGAGTTCCAGTTGGAATGCCATGCTTCTAGGAATTCTAGTGCATGTCTCTGTTTGGCTTGTCCTAAGATGGATATGTTGTCCCAGTCGAAGTGGTGTCCTTCCTTATCTGTATGTAAGGATACTAGTGAGAGAGAGTCATGTTGTTTTGTGGCTAGTTGGTTTTCATGTATCCTGATGGCTAGTTTTCTGCCTTTTGTCCAATGTAGTGTTTGTTACAGTTCTTGCACGGTATTTTGTAAATGACATTAGTTTTGCTACCCCCTGAGAAAAAGAAGAGGAAATGACATCACCACAGGAAATAACATCACCAACCCAAAGAAACCCAAACATATAAATAGAAAGCAGGAATTGTGTACACTGTTTCACCTGAGAGCAAAATCGGCGTTTCGGGCAAAAGTCCTTCATCAGGGGCTTTTGCCCGAAACATCGATTTTGCTGAAGCTCCTCGATGCTGCCTGAATTGCTGTGCTCTTCCAGCACCATTGATCCAGAATCTGGTTTCCAGCATCTGCAGTCATTGTTTTTACCTTGTTTCACCTGAGGCCCACTGAAGATGTTACCTCGTAGGGTGATGAAACATCTGGTAATGAACCTCCCAGATCAGCGAGCTAACCTTCATCCAGAACCTCAACCTGAGCTAGAAATCTTCTCAAAACTCACTAATCACAACTTTGTTAGGATATGGGCAACAGTCTTAGTTGAATGCAATTTTAAGAGGGTGGACGATGGGAGGCCAGTCAAGAGGCTGAAGGTAACAGGCATCAATGAGGGTTTCACATTCAGATAGCTGAAGAAATACAGGTTGATCTGGTATAACGTGCATTTCATCAACACAAATTGGCTGTTATGTGATTGATGAATTGTGGGTGATGTTCGGATAATGTGATCTTTCTGTTGAACGGATACAGCGATTTTCTGTAGCAATCTTCTACAGTGCGATATTCTACAGCAGCTTTCCATTGCGCGATTTTCTCTAGTGTGGGACTGCAGAAGAACACAATTGTTGCATTATGTAGCAGAACGGCCTGTAACAGAGATAGAATAAAAATGTGTATTTAAAGGGTAAATGAAAGGGTTAGGCAGTGCGTCAGCAAAACATCCATAAGCCTTTTTGTTAGAACTGATGTCTGCAAGTCCATGGCTTTCAGACGTTTAGGATTACATAAAATCATAAGTGGCCTTGTAATTGCAAAGAAGAATGAATTATTATTATTCAAAGTGAGAAAAAAAATGACAAGGTGAATGTGGAACTATCAACAACATTGTTTTCACTCTCTTTATGAATGCACAAAGCTTTGCAATTTGCTGAAATATAATTCAACATGAATTCACAAATTGCCTTTTCTTCCCTTTTGTTGTTCATCACTATTAAGCTTGGTTCAAGTGCAGTTTCATTTTCAAGGTTGTTAGTCTATGGATTGTTGTGGTCGATTTGCAGGCTTTCTCTAGTTCCACTGGTCACAACATACATTTAAAATGTTGTATCCAGGTCGCCATAATGGTCAATTATATACTCAGTCTATATTAGCTTATGAATACAAAACAATCCATTGGCTAGATTTGTTTAATAAGCAACAAAATTATTGATTTCCTGTATCAACCAGGCTTATTGGACAGTGATGCAAAGCATCAAAGAACTTTGAAACAGGAAAATATAAATAGTCACTCTTAAATAACCAATTTTGCACACACACAGACACACACACACACAGACACACACACAATGGTTGAACAGATAGTAAAACAACTTTCTCTACAGTAATTAAGATTTATAAAAAATGGCCAAATAACTATTAATTCTCGAAGAAAAAATGTAAGGATATGAAATGCTCCAGATGGTTTTTTGTCTGACATCCAGTTACTTGCGAATGAGTCACTTTACTCACGCAGGGAGACATACAGTAACGAGTATGATGTGCAGAAGAAGTAATGAGAGAAATTGTTGGATAATATATCAACAGAAAATTCCTTTGGAGTCTGCCATGAATGTAGCAAGGAGGAAACATTCATAATCTTAATGAGAGGTAATTAAGCATAGCCTTGTGTAGGATATGATGCAAGGTGGGGTGTGTGCAGGGTGCTGGGGAAGAAGAGTGGGAAAGAATGACTGAATGTGATAGGGTCAAGTGGAGAGATGCAGAACTACATTCAAGCTTGGTACCACTGGACACATCCTGTACTGGAAAGCTGCCATTGTAACACATTTATTCAAAAAGAGGAGACAATACAACTATATTAACTTGTTATTGGGAAAATGTGAATCTATTATAGAGGATGTAATAACAGAGCATTTAGAAATAAGTAACATGGTTAAGCAGGGTCAGCATGGTTTCATAAAGGGGAAACCACGTTTAACACATTTACTGGGATTCTTCAAGGAGGTAGCAAGCAGGATAGATAAAGGGGAAACAATTGATGTGATATATTTAAATCTTCATGAGCTACTCAGTAAAGTACCTCACATTAGGTTACTTAATAAAATAAGAGCCCATAGTGTTGGATGTAGCATATTAGCACATTTCGAGGATTGGTCAGCTAAGAGAAGGAAGTGAGGACTGCAGATGCTGGAGATCAGAGCTGAAAATGTGCTGCTGGAAAAGCGCAACAGGTCAGGCAGCATCCAAGGAACAGGAGAATCGACGTTTCGGGCATAAGCCCTTCTTTAGGACCGAAACGTCGATTCTCCTGCTCCTTGGATGCTGCCTGACCTGCTGCGCTTTTCCAGCAACACATTTTCAGCTAAGAGAAGACAAAGAATTGAGCCATGGGGCACATTTTCAGAATGATAATGTGTTAACAGTGGCGTGACACAGAGTTCAGTGCTGGGGCCACAGTTAAATATAAATTACTTTGATGAGGAATATGAATACACTTGAGCCAAGTTTGTAAATGACACAAAACTAGCTTAGAAGGCAAGTGGTGAGGATAACACAGAGTCTGCAAGAAGTGGGCAAAAATTTGGCAGATGGAATGTTATGTGTGAAAGTATGTGATTATGTACTTTGGCAGGAAGAATAGAGGAGTTGAGCAATGTTTAAATGGAGAAAGACTGCAGAAAGATGCAGAAGAGAGGGATTTGATAGTCCTCGTCAATGAATCACAAAAAGCTAGCATCCATGTTCAGTGGGTTAGAGGGAAAGCAAATGGAATGTTAGTCTTTAGTGCAAAGGGAATGGAGTATAACTAAAAGGAGGTTGTGCTACAACTGGACAGATTTTTAATCGGGAGGGGAATTAAGTGTTATGCAGAAAAGGCTGGAAAATGAACTTGAGGATTAGCAAATCAACCATGATCTCACTGAATGATGTAGTAAAGTCAATGGGCTGATTGATTGACCTGCATCTGCTCCTATGATCTTATGGATGTATGGTCTAATTATGGATCCAGGGAGTAACTTGCCTTGACCTAATGCTTTCAGCCTCCTTCCTTCAGAGTCAGGAAATCTTAGGTTTGAGAATTCTCCCACTCGTTGTAAAGCGACGTTTGCCTCTTGATCCATGGTAGCCGCAGGAAGGACTCTGAGAACCAGCAGCCTGCCTGAAACTCTACAAAGTCAAGCACTGAAGTCCTGTAAGGATATCTACTGAATATCAGTCCAGTTCCTGGGTGCCTGCTGGAGATTACATAATTACTGTTCCCAGCCTGATGAGATGAAATCCATTGTTGACAAAACCCAGGATATGGGATGGGTCAGCATTAAAACTAAGGTTAGTGGAGTGCATTTACTCTGGTATTCCACTCCCTTCATCCCCACCCCAACCACCGAAAACCTGTCCTATTGAAAGTCGGTTCATTTACTGATTGTCTATATTCATGGGGGGGAGGGGGGTGCCCACCCTAGTGTGCCAGGTTAAAGAAGCAGAATAAATGCCACGTTGGAATAAAACCTCTTGCCCTTCTTCCACCACCTTCATGTTCTATAGATTTGACCTGTGTCCATTTGGTGGAGATTAGAGCCGTTTCTGAGCAGATTACTGTGTAATTATTGCACGATCCAGAATTATCCAGAATTATTGCACAGTTACAATTACTAGGTGTCACAACTTACTGCAGATGGGAAATTAAGCTACAATGCATTCGAGCCGGACAGTAAATATTCACACTGAGCACCAGCAGATTGTCACGAATATATTTGTCCCTGAGAGTTGGGATATTTATTCCTGCTTTGTTCCTCATTAGCACTTGCCTTTATTAGTGCATTATGTTGCACCTCTATTAATATAAGAACAACCAAAGACAAAAAATAGCCATTCAACTTTGTCTCTCTAAGTCTCTGCATTGAATGAGAATGAGTGTTTCATTCTCTACAATCATGCTTGGCAATTATTCTGAGTATTAATTTTGCTTTCCAGATGCTGCTAAGATTCTGTTTGCAAGTTATTTCACTGACCAAGGTGATGCTATTTTATTGATATCCTGCCCACCTCCATAAGCACTCTCCCTCTGCCACTAATGCACTGTGACAAGAGGGCGTAACAGAATGAAAGTGTACTTGCCTAGGCTCCTTCGACAACTTCTTCCAAATCTGTGATGTCTATTGAAGCACATGGGTGGCAGATACGTGGCAGCACCTGCTCATGCAAGTTCCCCTCTAGGCCACACGCCATCCAAACTATCACAGTTTCTTCACTGTCACTGGGTTAAAATCCAGGTACTCCCATCAAACAGCATTGTGGGTATAACTGCACCAAATGGACACCACTGGTTCAAGATGGAGTTCACCACCACCTTCTCAAGGGCAATTGGAAATAAGCAACATTTGTTGGCCTAGCCAGTAATACTCATCCTGAGACCAAGTGCATTTTAAACCTCAATCTTGTTCTCTATCCTGTCATGACTGGGAACGGTTTCTCCATATAAATTCAGAAAACACCCCTCCCCCCCCCCAGCCAAATATCCTCTCAGCCTTGTTTTTTCCATGGAAAACAATCCTAACTTCTCCAATCGATAGGACAATCAAAGGCCTTACTCCTCTACTATGGAAGTGAAGCACTGGAAGATATTCTTTAGATACTTATGCATGGGTAAAACTCTAATCTAACAGCTTAATATGTGACTCCCTCCCCCACCCATCTGATGGACCCTGAATCTGACCACCCTTGACTCAAAATGAGCTGACAGCCAACAGAATTTGTCCCACCACCCACCTGATCACCTCCTCCATCTTAACTAGACAGCTCTTCCTCAGTCGGCCTGACCACCCATCTTAAAGCATACCCCCACCCACACATATGCACACACATGTCCTAGAGCCAACCATCCCTCCCCAAATCACCCTAGCCCCATTCATTCACCTGGCACAGGACCCTTGTCAACTCACCTTGCACCCTAAAACCCCTCACCCATCTGACCTTACATACTTAGCCTTTCTCTGGATCTATCAAAGGATTGCTGGATGCTTAAATCTCAGAAGGTGAGAGCTGCAAAAAGGAGGGGGAGGGAGAGGAATGCTTTCCATGCTGATTTTCTTCTTTGTGGAATCTTCAACACTTTTGTGACTGGAGTCCCCCATCTGGGCCTACAAAGCAATTGTCTTCAGACGCATTCAGTGAAGAGCAAGAAGCAGTGGAAGGCTTGCGAAAGATCCAACCTCATCGCTCATGCTCTTCACTCATCAACAAAGTCTAATTCTAGTGGGCATGCATTTAAGGTGAGGGGAAGAAAGTTCAAAGGAGATGTGAGGGGCAACGTTTTTTACACAGAGAATGGTAGGAGTCTGGAACACGATGCTGGGGGGGGGTGGTGGTGGTGGAGGCAGATACGATAGGGTGTTTAAGGGGCTTTTATATAAGCACAGGAATATGCAAGGAATGGAGAGATGTGGACCAAGGGCAGGCAGAAGGGATTCGTTTAATTTGGCGTCGTGTTCAGCATAACATTGTGGGCCGAAGGCCCCATTTCTGTGCTGTACTGTTCAATGTTCTATCAACAAAGTCAACTGCAGAGACCAATCCTGCCAGCAGGGGGCCACACAGGCACAATATGTGTAACCAGTGTGGAGCTGACTGACCCCCCCCCCAGTAAACTTTGGTACTGTTGTTCAGTCACGTGTGACTACGACCACTGGCCACTCGGAAGGAGATGCTCTCACAGATGTAGGAACACCAATCAACATCGTGGGAGACGAAATGTTCAACAATCTTCAGGATTGCATCATTCTCTGCAAAACAGAGGCTGGGGGAGGAGGAACAGTGACAATGTCACAGAACTAATCATCCCCAGGCTACATTCTTGGGACATGCATTCAAATCCCATCACGGCAGATGGTGAAATTTGAATTCAATAAAATCTGGAATAATAAACCAGCGCAATGGTGACCACATAACCATGACAGATTGGTGTAAAATCGCATCTGGTTCACTAATAGCCTTCAGGGAGCCAGTTCTGCCAGCCTCACCCAGTCTAGCCTATGTGTGACTCCAGACCCACAGTCATTGACTCTTAAATGCCCTCTGAAATGGCCCAATGAGCCAGTCAATTCAATCTAATTCAAGGGCAATTAGGGAAGGGTGATAGATGCTGGCCTGGTTAGCAACAGTCACAGCCCCTGAGTGGATATATAGGGGAACTTAGGGAATTCAAAAACAATATCCCTGACAACAGCAAGAAACTTTAAGACCTTTGAAATGCTAATCTCACTCACAGACTCCAGAACAAATGCTGTACGTTGTTTCAAATGTGATGTGCTGAACAGTTTCCACACAACAGATCTACAGCAGTCACATGCGTATTTCCTATACATGCCAACAGCATTCTGGAGTTGAAAGCTGACCACTTTGTATGTCGACCCTAACGCTTCCCCATCATGCAGCAACAACAGTGAAAAATATTTCATGTTAGAAATGAGGGAGAGAAGGTCAATCAAAGCCGACTTGACTTGAGATACAAAGTTGGGAATGAGTTTACTCTTCCCATTTTACCTACATGAGTCATCAAGGAATGTGAGAACAAAAATGACAACTATCTTACCCAGAGAACAGTGGAGGCAGGATCATTGAGAGTCTTTAAGGCCGGGTTTGATGGAATTTTGATCAGCAAAGGTGTCAAGTGTATGCGGCGTGTGAAAGGGCAAGTGGAGTTGGGGTCACAGACAGCTCAACCATGATCATATCAAATGGTGGAGCATGTTTGAGGAGCCAATTGGCCTGCTCCTGTTCCTAATTTATGCGTAACCCATTAAAAGGTGAAAGGGCAAGTCACCATAGTCCCACTTTTGCAACAGAGAGGGAGAGATATACACACACACACACACACACAGCTGGTGATGGTTTAACCTGAGGGTCACAACACCGCAGGCAGGGTGGGGGGGGGGCGGGAGATTGAGAAGGAGAGTCCTTCACAGTACCATCAGCCATGCTTTTGTTGGTATTCCACATTGCATACCAGCCAATTGGGCCTACCAACCTTCTGTAGGCTATTAAATTCGTGCTAATTCCCTTGAGGCTCAGTTTTGTGTGCTGCCTACCAAAACCAATATGCATTTTTTAAATTCACTGATGGGACAGTGGGTATCCCTAGCTGCCCTTGAGAAGGGGATGGTGTGCTTATAATCCATGTGCTGTAATGGATGTAAAAGAATAAATAAAGTTATAACTAAATACAAAAGGAGGACGTGTGATAGATTTGTTGTTCATCCCAGACAGTTCTTTTTATCTACAATTACTGCTTTCCAATCCAATGATGCAAGAGGTGGCTTGAATACAAATATTAGACTGTGTTAAATAGAAGGCTTAATCCACTTAGATATTCAGGGGCTCTGTACAAATATACGCACACTGGATGTAATAAGAATGTTATGTATGTTTCTATGCAATTATTTGGGTAGTTACTGCTTCACTCAACTGTGCCTGATCTTTTTCTGGATTAGTGGTGCTGGAAGAGCACAGCAGTTCAGGCAGCATCCAAGGAGCTTCGAAATCTCTGGATTATAATCTTTGGCAATGTTAGGAAAAAAATGTACTTATCGCTGGGACTGTTATCCTGTCCCCAAGCCCTGAAATTTGCAGGTGGGCGTAGGGGACATTGAAATGGCTCAGGGCAAGTCTTCCACCCTTCACCCCCATCTCAGAAACATCCCTCACTTCCAATCAGGTCGACGAGACCAATCAGATGGCCGTTAGGTCTCTGGTCCCACGCTGCCATCAGGAGCTGTGGCCATTTCTGAAACTGCAGGCCACCCCACAGTGAGTGAGGGAGCTGGATGGAGAGGTACACCAATCCTAGGGAGGATGGCCGCCAATGTCTCAGGTGTCCCAAAATGAAGAACCACTTGCCCTCTTCTCCCCTACACCCCCTAAACTCCTACAGTCCCCCCCACTCGTCTGGGAAGAGGGACTGGCAGCCTTCAAACCTGGATTGCTGCTTTGCCTGCCATTTAATAACTTGCAGAAGGGTGGGAAGTGGCCTACCAGTTGCCACCGTTGGGCATATGGGCTGCCTAAAACCTCCCCCGTAGTGGGTTAAAAGATCCTCACAGTGTCGGGCAGGCCTGGCAGCATTGCCATGGCACCCAAATGCACCCTTCCCCTGCCTTCCATCCTATCTCCTCTGTGGTTGGTGCTGGGACACAAAGTACAGCCGCCCTTATGTGACTGAGTGTCAAATTTTCTCCCGCGAAGAAACTTGGGGCCTCACACTCAGCTAAGGATGTACATGAATGCAAAGTGACGTTGTTGGATTCCCAAAGCTGAGATGACATGTAATTGGTAGCAGGTGGCAGAAAAAGCGCAGCATCATCTGTGAGCCCAGCATCAATGGATGGCTCAGGATAATCTGAGGGGGGAGAACCATAGATTTTCCTTCACTATTTAAGCTGCCACAGAGAGAATCTCCAATTTCCATGACTGCACAATGATGTAAACGCTGCACTTAATTTGTATTCATTCACTCTTTGCTGAATGCTTCTCAGTTATGTGCCATACATATTAATACAAGGCCTCATTCAAATACTCGTTTGAATTGTGAATTGTTTAGAAGTTGGACACTGGCTGAATTCATGACCGAATGATGGTCCATAGTTTCCATGTGGAAAGTTTAGATCGGTGAGGCTGTTTTATATCACGGTGCACCATCAAACGGAAATACATTTGATGAGCATCAGGATTCTCTGGAACACTTATGCCCTTTGCAGTGGACACAATAATGCTGAAATAAACACCATAAAGTCAGGTACCTTCAGGTTGGAAATTGCTACTCACTCACATCCCAGAATGGTTCTATAGCATTGAGCATCAATAATTTCTCATTCATCCCACGAGGGTTGCCTTGGAACGAAAGGTTATGACACCAAAGCAAGTAAATTGAAGCTGTTATTTTCAATTTCCTCAGCCAGTTTAACGCCTTTGCTAAAATCTCATCCAACAAGATATAGAAGACAGCCTCCTGACAGGTGACATAATGCCTCATGTCTGTCTGTTACAGACCCAACTTGATTTTCATTTGCGTTACTGTGTTCATACCTTTGGCTGGAGCCAATTTATCTAAGTTAAACTCCCGATGCATAATCTTACTACTGAGTCCACCAAAATGGCACATCCTGATGCAATTGACAAAAGAAGTAGTGTCATAGAGTAATAGAGTTGCACATCATGGAAACAGACCCTTCGGTTCAACTCATCCGTGCCGACAGATATCTTATATGTTATGGACCAGGCCAGACGTCCTCAAAACAAGAAAGTAGCCCAGTTTGTTAGTTATTTTAAGCAGGTGTGAGTGGATATTCCAGGAGAGATGTAGCCGGTCAAACCACTTAGTTTTAAACAAAACAGAATTTATTTACAGGATTATCAAATGAAACGCAAATAAAAGAGAACACTATCTAGAATAACTTAACCTATCCAAAAACCCAACAGATTATCCCAACTTAATGATACTGTTCCCAATATGTGCAACAATCCCCATAAACACCCCTTAACACAAAAGGTAAAATCAAACGCAGCGACTTACAGGAGAGAAGGAGATGGCAGAGGGACTCAGCGTGGAACACCTTCTTCCAGGTAGCTGTTTCATGGACCAGCAGCCTCAAAAAACTGACTGACTGCTCTCAGTGAAGAGCCAGACTGCTAAAACCAAATCAAACCAGAGGAAAGCTGAGCTGGGGAGAACTGGCCACTCCCCTTTCATTGTACAAGTTTTTTTTAAACTTGAAAGCATTCTCAAGTATTTCAACCTCAGACATTTTGGAGACTGTGTCTTTACTGCCTTGTGAAAAAGAATCAAGAACAATCCAACCTTGTTAAAGGAGCAGCATCATCACAGTGAGTAAATCTGGTCCTGTTTGTCAGCACCCGACCCATATCTTTGCTTGTCACACAGGACAGTGGGGTTCAATTCCCTGACAGGGAATACAGTATGTGCGATATCTGAGCAAGGCAATGCACAAGTAAGGGGATGTTCTTTTGGGCTAAGGAGTGGCAGATAGAGTTTAATCTCGATAAATGTACGGTGCAAACCAGGGCAGCACTTATATACTTAAGGTCCACGGGAGTGTTGACAAAGAAAGAGACCTTGGAGTGCAGTTTTTTGTTGCTTGAAAGAGAGACAGGGTAGTGAAGAATGCATTTGACGCGCTTGTTTTTATTGCTCAGTACACTGAACATAAGAGTTGGGATGTCTTGTTGCAGTTGCACAGCACTTTAGTTAGACCACTTTTGGAATTCTGCTTCAATTCTGGTCTTCCTCCTATCAGATGTCGTGAAACTTGAAAGGATTCAGTAAAGATTTACAAGGATGTTGGAGGGTTTGAGCTATCAGGAGAGGCTGAATAGGCTGGGGCTATTTTCTTTGGAATTTCAGAGGCTGAGGAGTGGCCTTATAGAGGTTTATAAAATAATGAGGGGCATGGATAAGGTAAATAGACAAGGTCTTTTCCCTGGGGTGGGGTGTCCAGAACTAGAGGGCCTAGGTTTAAGTTGAGAGGGGAAAGATTTAAACAGGATCTAAGGGGAAACTTTTTCAGGCAAAGGGTGGTATGTGTATAGAACTAGCTGCCAGAGGAACTGGTGGAGACTGGTACAATTGCATCATTTAAAAGGCATCTGGATAGGTATATGAATAGGAAGAGTTTGGGGGGATATGGGCCTGGCAGATGGGACTAGATTGGATTGGGATATCTGATTGGCATGGACGAGTTGGACTGAAGGGTCTGTTTTCGTACTGTACATCCCTATGACTCTATGATAGTCATACAGTCATAGAGATGTACAGGACAGAAACAGACCCTTCGGTCCAACTTGTCCATGCCAAGCAGATATCCTAACCTAATCTAATCCTGTTTGCCATACGTTGAGTCAAGGAGCTAGCTAGTACATTGGTGCTTTCAGACAGCAATAGGTTCCACGGATTTCAAAGGGTGAACTGGAAGTTTTCTCATGAATCGAGAGACCTTTTTGAGACAGGAATCATTCAGCCAGATAAGAGATTTTTCTGAAGGGCTACGCAGTCTCATTAGTAATCAAGCAACACTAACTGCATTAACAGTGAGTTACTGCACTTGATCAGTGAACGTTGCTAGATGGAGGAGTTGAAAAGAATGCAGATTATAAAGCAGAAATTAATGAGTTTAAGTGGCCAATGAATTATTCACAATGTTCCCGATAGCAGGTAATACATGTTGGGGGCACTCCACGGCACTTTAAAAAAAATGGCATGTGGGCTCTAACTGCAGCAGCACTTCCTTCATTGCTGACAGATGCATTTTTAACCAGAGAAACAATTGGAGTGGTAGAGGAACCATACAGGAAAGAACTGCAACCACATCAGAGTGAGATGAATCTAGTACTGAGTTTGAACAGACTCCATTTTCAGCTATTCCAAGGGTCACAAATTGATGGGTTGGATGTAACTGCTCTTTAAAGTAGATAAAGTCTACTTAGAATCCCCTACAATGTGGAAGCAGGGCATTCAGCCCATCAAGCCCACACTGACCCTCTGAAGAGCATTTCACCCAGACCCACCCTAACCCTGTATTTCTCATGGCTAATCCATCTAGGCTGCATATCACTGGACATTATGGGCAATGTAGCATTAGCAAATATTACTACTGTGAGACGAAACTGGGAGCACCTGGAGGAAACCCACGCAGACAAAGAGAGGATGTGGAAATTGCACACAGTCACCTGAGGCTGGAATCAAACCTGGGTCTTTGGTGCTGTGGGGCAGCAGTGCTAACCGTTGAGCCACTGTGTCGCCCCTTAACCGTTTTTAAAATCCCTCCTCCCTTTAAACTGTAAGCAAAAAGCAGACTCCAATATCTCTGATTATTAGAAAATATGGAATATTTTGAGTGACAGGCAGTTGGCATATCATCTGTGCAGTTTCAATAGGAATCTTTGTTAATGTTTATTCCTGGGCTAATTTTATGCCTTTAGGAATGATTGGCTAGGTTTCAAAAGCTAAAGTTGTTTCTGTACAAAGTTCTGAATTCACAATTTGATCAACTGCTTAAAGAAGTTATTAAAAAGCTTGTGGGAATGACCAGAATTTTTATTTTACATAAGGTACTAACCATTTAAGGACATTTAAACACTTTGATCCTTTTGTGAGCCAGAGTTTTTTTCTTCACTATCAAGCACGTTTAATGAGAACTGTATAAGATTTTTTGGAAGTTTTGTTTTAGATCTCCACGTAATTCCTTAAATATATCTAAAATGAATACTTGGTGGTATGGCATTGTGTTAGCATGGATTATATAAGGAGGCATGGGGAATTGTGGTTAGGGTATGTTTGTGGGAGTGTGAGAGTTGACGATTAGAGGACATAAAATCTTCTAAATCAACTGGAATCAGTTTCCAGAGGTATGTCTTCTAATAAACCAACCTGAGCATTCATTAGCACGGTATCCTCCTCCACTTGTTCCTGAGTTGGTGTGTCCAAATTAATTTCTCGTAACAGTTTCAGGGAGTTTCTCTTTACTAAGGCAGGCATAACTAGGCTTATCATCAAGATCTACTCTATTTGTCTGTTCTTTAATTCATCAAAACTATTCCCATTAAACTGCTTGCAGATGACAATGAAGAATATTTATTTAAGTAATTGTAACTTTCTTCCATTTGTTTTTCTTTGGAGTCCTCAACCAAAGAAAGATACAATTTGTTTCCATTTGGAATGATATGAGCCCGAGGGATGATGGTTATCAACATGGAGGAAGTAAAGTTACAGGATGAAGCAAAGTGGCAGAAGGGTTGTTTAAATAGAGGAAACAATTCTCACAGCCTTTGAGAATAGTTTGACACAGTTTATACAGAACTGTCACCTTCAGAAAGTATAACTAGCGAAAATCTTGGTGATTCCAAAACAAGTTGCATGGAAGATTTATCCTTTGGGAAAACACATTATAAATAGGACAGGATTGTGTTAGAATCATAGAATTTTACAGTACAAAAGGAGATCATTTGGTGGTGTGAAACAGTTGCTGCTTGCATCCCTTTAATATCTTTCTCCTCTCTGTTTAATAATATGCCCCATAGTTTTGAACTTGCCCACCCCAGTGAAAAGACCTTCAGGATTCACCTTATCTATGCTCCTCATGATTTTATAAACCTCTATAAGGTCACCCCTCAAACTCATACGCTCCAGTGAGAAAAGTCCCAGCCTATCCAGCCTCTCCTTATAATTCAAATTCTCCAGTCCAAGGAACATTCTGGTAAATCATTTCTGAACCCTCTCCAATTTAATAGGTATCTTCTTTTCGTAGTTGTTTTCTTTTCCTTATGGACACCATTGCAGACAGCAGGTCTATAACTTGGCACAACAGCCACAGGATCACTCAAAGAGACGGAAAGGAGTGACAAATGTTGGGAAAGCAAATGAAGTACCAGAGGAGTAAAGAGCTTTTCTCCTCATCTCACTCATGCCGTGCCTGCCATGAGTACCCAATGACTCTGTATAGATCGAAAAAGGAAATAAATCTATTCTTCAATGCCACAAAATACTTTCAGCAGATAATATAGGCCAGTTAGCTCATTTGGCTGGTTTAAAATGCAGAATGTTACCGATTGCAACAGGTTCAATTCCTGCACCAATTGTGGTTACGATGAAATTCTTGCCTTCCCTTGGCTGAGGTCCGGTGACCCTCAGGTTAAACTCACCAGCCATCATCTCTCTCAACAGTGCGACTATGGTAATATTACCCATTATTATATATAATCAAGTAACATGAGTGTGAATTAGAATATCAGAAAAATGTTGAAAGTCATCAGCAGATCACTCAATATCTGTGGAGAGAACAGGTTACCTTTCCTTTCTTGAACAGCAATCTAGGTTTGTTCAATATATCATTCTAGTTGTATGACACTGTGATCTTTTACTATAAATTCTGTGTCTTATGATCCTGCCCCACTAGTTACCTGATGAAGGAGCAGCGCTCCGAAAGCTAGTGCTTCCAAATAAACCTGCTGGACTATAACCTGGTGCTATGTGATTTTTATCTTTGTACACCCCAGTCCAAAACCGGCATTTCCACATAATTTCTTGAAAAGAATAAGGTTAAAGATAGCTCTCGTTAAACAAACAACATGAGGAGGCTAGAAAATCAGAGGTCGAAGGGTGGCCCAATGGAGGACTTTAAAATTACTAAAGGTTTTGATAAGGTTGACTTAGGGAAAACGTTTTCACTACAGGAGAGACAAAACCCAGGAGCCATGACTATAAGATAGTCAGCAGTAATTTCATAATAAAATTCAGGACAGGAATCTTCACCAGAGAATGGTGAGAGTGAGAAACTCGCTGTCACGAGGAGTGGTTGATGTGGTACTACAGATGCATTTAAAGGGCAAGCTGGATAAAGACATGAGGGACAAGGGAACGAAAAGGATTTGCTTTTAGAGCAAGATGAAAAAAGCTGGGAAGAGACGTGGCAATGTGGGCGCAGAACTCCTTACAACAGCAAGGCATCTTGGGAATGTGACCACAGTTTTACATTCTTTCAGTAAGAGGTCAATAAAAAATATTGCGAAAAGGAAAGAGCAAATCAATAATATGTGGTGGTTTGACAGTAAAAGAATAATTTTTTGGACGTTGTGTTGCTTTGTCAGCTAGATTAGATTAGATTACTTACAGTGTGGAAACAGGCCCTTCGGCCCAACAAGTCCACACCGACCCGCCGAAGCGCAACCCACCCATACCCCTACATTTACCCCTTACCTAACACTACGGGCAATTTAGCATGGCCAATTCACCTGACCTGCACATCTTTGGACTGTGGGAGGAAACCGGAGCACCCGGAGGAAACCCACACAGACACGGGGAGAACGTGCAAACTCCACACAGTCAGTCGCCTGAGGCGGGAATTGAACCCGGGTCTCTGGTGTTGTGAGGCAGCAGTGCTAACCACTGTGCCACCGTGCCGCCCGACTTATCAAACATTCTGTGAAAATTCATTTTTATATTATTTATGAAGTAGAAACTCAAAGCTCTTATCCTTGAGATTTCCTTTTGTTCCTGCTGATAAAATCATTATGAATATTAAAACTGTACAAAGCCAAACCAGTGATATTTGAAAAAAAATTGATTTGTAGGTAAATTCATTCTTGAGCTGCTGGTGTGATGCTGTTAACTGTGTACTGTTGTAAAGAAAGAACAAAAGAACAAGAAAACTTACAGCCCAGGAACTTACAGCCCATTCGGCCCTCCAAGCCTGAACCAATCCTAATCCACTGTCTAAACCTGTCACCCAATTCCTAAGCATCTGTATCCCTCTGCTCCCCACCTACTCGTGCATCTGTCCAGACGCATCTTAAATGAATCTACCCTACCTATCTCTATTACCTCTGCTGGCAACGTGTTCCAGGCACCCAACACCCTCTGTGTAAAGGACTTGGCGCATGTATCCCCCTTAAACTATTCACCTCTCACCTTGAAAGTGTGACCTCTCATTATTGAATCCTTCACCCTGGGACAAAGCTTATCTCTATCTCCCCTGTTTATATCCTTCATGTTTTTGTAGACCTCAATCAGGTCCCCTTCAATTTCCTTTTGTCTAATGAAACAATCCTAACCTAATCAACCTCTCTTCATAGCTAGCACCTTCCATACCAGGCAACATCCTCGTAAACCTTCTCTGCACGCTCTCCAAAGCGCCAACATTCTTTTGGCAATATGGCGACCAGAACTGTTCACAGTATTCTAAATGTGGCCGAACCAATGTCTTGCACAATTTAAAATGACCTGCTAGCTCTTATACTCAATACCCCATCTGATGAAGGCAAGCATACCATATGTCTTCTTGACCACCCTTCAGGGTACAATGGACCTGAACTCCCAGATCTCTCTGCTCATCAACTTTTCCCAAGGCTCTTCCATTCATTGTATAATTTGCTCTAGAATTAGACTTCCCAAGATGCATCACCTCACATTTGTCTGGATTGGATTCCATCTGCCACCTTTCCGCCCAACTCTCCAGTCTATCTATATCCTCCTGTATTCTTTGACAGTCCCCTATGCTTTCTGCTACTCCACCAATCTTCATGTCATCTGCAAACTTGCTGATTATACCAACAGTGCCCTCTTCCAGCTAATTTGTTGTACAATGGAAAGCTGTTGACATTTCCTATTCCTTCATGGAATGTTGATATTGCTGATAAGGACAACATTTATTTTTCTATCTCTCATTGCCCGTGCAAACTGGTGAACCGCTTTCTTGAACCCCCTTATGTCCACAGGGTGTGGACAGACTTACACTGGTAGCAAGTTTTGAGAAGATTTGTAGCTCAGGTTGAGGTTCTTGATGCAAGTTTGCTCACTGAGCTGGAAGGTCCATTTTCAGACGTTTGTCACCATACTAAGTAATATCATCAGTGAGCCTCTGGATGAAGTACTGATGGCATGGTCCACTTTCTATTTATGTGTTTGGGTTTCTTTGGGTTGTTGATGTCATTTCCTGTGGTGACATCATTTCCTATGGTGATGCCGTTTCCTGTTATTTTTCTCAGGGGATGATAAATGGGATCCAAGTCAATGTGTTTGTTGATAGAGTTCTGGTTGGAATGCCATGCTTCTAGGAATTCTCATGCATGTCCCTGTTTGGCTTGTCCTAGGAATATCCTAAACATCTGAAAATGAACCTTCCAGCTCAGTGAGCAAACCTACATCCAGAACTTACACTGGTGTTGGGCAGGGAGTTCCAGGACTATGACTCAGATCACTTCAATTGAATCCCACACAATTTATCCTTCATTTAAAAAAAAGCCCAAAGTATCTGCATTAAAATAGCACTGATAGTAACCTAGCACTCACTAATCAACACCAGACATGTTCTTACTAAAAATTAATGTTCAGAGAGAATTTATCTTGTATTGAGCTTACCAATGTTTTTTTTCTTCATTTGAATCTCTGAGTAAAATACAATTCAATGGGCTCAGAAGGCTTCAGTGTGTTTGTGTTCGCCTCAAGACAAATGTACTGAGTGGGCGATCCTGCTCTGCTCCTTCCCACACCTCCCACTGTCAGAGGTGCCAGCGGCTGAACTGACTTGTCTCACTCTGTGTCATGTTGGAAAGTGGCTAAGAGTGCAGGAAATAGAGAAGCCTTTGGACGGAGAAAAGACTAATGCAGGACAATATTATTAGGCAAGCCAGGGTAGCAAGACAAGGAAATATTGATGGAGCATTGCGGACGGCAAATTTAGAAAGTGTTTATCTGCAAAAACAATCGATCATCAGCTGAAATGGGAATAGTTAAGAATCTTGAACATTTTGGTTTCTGCTTGAACCTTCTGCAGAGCCATGGATAGATTCATTGCTACCATTCCTTCTTACTAGCTTCAGTTTAAACTACTCATACCATGAGGGCAAGTGGGCACTTAGGAAAGCAAGTACAAAGTTAGCATTCTTTTCACAAGGGCTAAAATACAAGAGCAGAGTTGTACTACTGAGGCTGTGTAAGGCTCTGGTCAGACCACACTTGGAATATTGTGAGCAGATTGGGCCCCATATCTGAGAAAGGATGGGCTGGCTTTGAAGGCGGTCCAGATTAAGTTCACAAGAATTAACCCAGGAATGTTATATGAGGAGCAGTTGAAGTTTCTGGGTCTCTGGTACAAAGCCTGTTCCTGTTGCACAGAAGGGAAGGAGGGAAAGGAGGAGAGTGTTCGTCATTGGTGACTCAATAGTTACAGGCTCAGATAGAAGGTTTGTTGGGAACGACCAAGTCTCACGGTTGGTGTGTTGCCTCCCAGGTGCCAGGGTCCGTGATGTCTCGGATCATATCTTTGGGGTCCTGAAGAGAGAGGGTGACCAGCCTCAGGTCGTTGGCCATGTAGGTACCAACGACACAGGTAGAAAGAGGGATAAGGATGTAAGGCAGGATTTCAGGGTGCTCGGGTGGAAGCTAAGAGCTAGAACAAACAGAGTTGCTATCTCTGGTTTGTTACCCATGCCACATGATAGCGAAGCAAGGAATAGGGAGAGGTATCAGCTGAACACGTGGCTGCAAGGATGGTGCAGGAGGGAGGGTTTCACTACTTCATAATTGGGGCTCATTCTGGGGAATGTGGGACTTGTACAAACAGGATGGTCTTCACTTGAACCAGCGGGGTACTAATATCCTGGGTGGGAAATTTGCTGGTGCTATTCAGGTGGGTTTAAATTAGCTCAGCAGGGTAATGGGAACCGGAAGTGTATTTGCAGTGCACAGGAGGATGAGAGTAGGAAGGACAGGGACAGGATTTCAGGGTCAAAGGAGTGTAATGGCAGATGGCGAAGTGGTTTGAAATGTGTTTACTTCAACACCAGAAGTATCCAAAATAAGGTAGGTGAGTTTGCAGCATGGATAGTTACCTGGGACTTTGATGTAGTGGCCATTTCGGAGACATGGAAAGAGCAGGGTGAGGAATGGATGTTGCAGGTTCCAGGGTTTAGGTCTTTCATTAAGAACAGGCAAGGTGGTAAAAGAGGGGGAGGCGTGATTTTGTTAGTCAAGGATAGTATAACGGTGGCTGAGAGAAGTTTTGATGAGGACTCATCTACTGAGGTAGTATGGGCTGAGGTTAGAAACAGGAGAGGAGAGGTCACACTGCTTGGAGTTTTTTATAGGCCTCTGCAGAGTTCCAGGGAGGTTGAAGAGAGGATTAGGAAAATTATTCTGGGTAGGAGTGAAAGGAACAGGGTGGTCATTATGGGAGACTTTAACTTCCCCAACATTGACTGGAAATGCTATAAATTCAGTACGTTGGAGGGATCAGTTTTTGTCCAGTGTGTACAGGAGGGTTTCCTGACACAGTATGTCGAAGGGCCGACAAGAAGGGAGGCCCCACTGGATCTGGTGCTTGGCAATGAACCAGGCCAGGTGTTTGACTTAGTTGTAGGTGAGCACTTTGGAGAGAGTGACCATAATTCAGTTACATTTAGTTCAGTGATGGAAAGGGATAGGTACATGCCACAGGTCAAGAGTTATCGATGGGGCAAGGGCAATTATAATGCGATTAGGCAGGAATTAGGATGCATAGAATGGGGTAGCAAAATACAAGAGATGCAGACAATGGAAATGTGGAGCTGGTCGAAGGAACTGATATTGCGTGTCCTTGATAGGTATGTCCCTGTCAGGCAGGGAGGAAGTGATATGGTAAGGGAACCGTGGTTTACAACAGAAATGGCATCTCTTGTTATGAAGAAGAAGGAGGCTTATGTGTTGATGAGGTAAGATGGTTCAGATGTGGCGATGGAGAGTTACAGATCAGCTCGGAAGGATTTAAAGAGAGAGTTAAGAAGAGCAAAGAGAGGACATGAGAAGTCTTCAGCAAAAAGAATAAAGGAGAATCCTAAAGCTTTCTATAGGTATGTGAGGAATAAAATGATGATTAGGGTAGGAGTAGAGCCAGTCAAAGACAGAAGTGGGAAGTTGAGTGTGGACCCTGTGGAGATCGGAGAGGTGCTAAATGAACATTTCTCATTGGTTTTCACTCAGGAAAAGGAGAATATTGTAGAGGAGAAGAATGAGGTAGGAGATATTAGACTAGAAAGGATCGAGGTTAGTTACGCACAGGTGTTATCAATTCTAGAAGGAGTGAAAGTAGACAAGTCCCCTGGGCCGGATAGGATTTATCTGAGGATTCTCTGAGAAGCCAGGGAGGAGATAGTAGAGCCTTTGGCTTTGATATTTGAGTCGCCATTGTCTACAGGTTTGGTACCAGAGGACTGGAGAATTGCAAATGTTGTGCCCTTGTTCAAGAAGGGCAGTAGAGATGACCCAGGTAATTATAGACCAGTGAGCCTTACGTCTGTTGTAGGAAAGGTTTTAGAAAGGATTATAAGAGATAAGATTTATAAATATTTAGCAAGTAACAATTTGATTTCAGATAGTCAACATGGTTTCATCAAGGGCAGGTCATGTCTCACAAACCTCATTGAGTTTTTTGAGAAGGTGACCAAGCATGTAGATGACGTGGGCAGTTGACGTGGTATACATGGACTTCAGTAAAGCCTTTGATAAGGTTCCACATGGTAGTCTGTTGGAGAAAATGCAGAGGCATGGGATTGAGGGTGATTTAGCAGTTTGGATTAGAAACGGACTTTCTGAAAGAAGGCAGCGAGTGGTGGTTGACGGAAAATATTCAGCCTGGAGTCCGGTTACTAGTGGTGTGCCACAAGGATCTGTTTTGTGACCACTGCTGTTTGTCATTTTTATAAATGACTTAGACGCAGGCATATTTGGATGGATTAGTAAATTTGCAGACGACACTAAAGTCGGTGGAGTAGTGGGCAGTTTGGAAGAATGTTACAGGTTGCAGGAGGACTTGGATAAACAGCAGAATTGGGCTGAGAGGTGGCAAATGGAATTCAATGCAGCTAAATGTGAAGTGATGCACTGTGGGAAGAATAACAGGAAGGCAGAGTACTGGGTCAATGGAAAGATTCTTGGTAGTGTGGATGTGCAGAGGGATCTTGGAGTTCATGTACATAGATCCCTGAAAGTTGCCACCCAGATGGATAGTGCTGTTAAGAAGGCATATGGTGTGTTACGTTTCATTCGTAGAGGGATTGAGTTCCGGAGCCACCATGTCTTGCTGCAACTATACAAAATGCTGGTGCGGCCACACTTGGAATATTGTGTACAGTTCTGGTCCCCATATTTCGGAAGGATGTGGAAGCATTGGAAAAGGTGCAGAGGAGATTTACCAGGATGTTGCCTGGTCTGGAGGGAAAGTCTTATGAGGAAAGGCTGAGAGACTTGAACCTGTTCTCATTGGAGTGAAGAAGGCTAAGAGGGGATTTGATAGAGACATACAAGATGATCAGAGGATTAGATAGGGTAGACAGTGAAAGTCTTTTTCCTAGGATGATGACATCAGCGTGTACAAGGGGGCATAGCTACAAATTGAGGGGTGATAGATTTAAGACAGATGTCAGAGGCAGGTTCTTTACTCAGAGAGTGGTAAGGGCGTGGAATGCCTTACCTGCCAATGTAGTTAACTCAGCCACATTAGGGGGATTTAAACAATACTTGAATAAGCACATGGATGATGATGGGATAGTGTAGGGGACGAGCTGAAAATAGTTCACAGGTCGGCGCAACATCAAGGGCCGAAGGGCCTGTTCTGCGTTGTATTGTTCTATGTTCTATGTACTCAATGAAGTTTAGAAGGATGATTGGATTTGATTTGATTTATTATTGCTTTGTGTGTAGTATAGGCAGATCATCCTACATGAAGTGCATCAGAATAATTGAACAGAGCAGAGAGTACAATGTTACGGCTGCAGAGAAAGTGCACAGAGAATGAGATCAACATTAAATTTAAAATTTGAGAGGTTCATCCAGAAGTCTAACAACAGCAGGAAAGAAGCTGTTCTCAAATCTGTTGGTATGCGTATTTAAAATTTTACATCTTCTAACCGGGGTGGGCGGGATCTTTGATGATGTTGGCTGCCTTCCCGAGGCAGTGAGAAGTGTAGATGGAGTCAATGGATGGAAGGTTGGCTTGTGTTATGGACTGGGCTGTGTTCACAACTCTGTGTCGTTTCCCTGGCAGAATAGTTGCCAAACCATGCTGTGATACTGATCAGGACACATTGTTGATGATCATCGCTCCCACAAACTTGATGTTCTCGACCATCTCCACCTCAGCACCATGGATGCAGACATGGGTGTGCCCTCCACTGTACTTCCTGAAGTCAATGACGAGATCTTTCATTTTGTTGACATTTGATAGATTGTTGGCTTTACACCATGTCACTAAGCACTCTATCTCTTTCCTGTGTTCTGTCTCTTTGTTGTTTGAGACTCCCCCCCCCCCCCCTACAACTGTGGTGTCATCAGCAAACTTGTAAATGGAGTAACTAGATTTCACCAGGTTGTCTAGGTTCACTAGAAGACAGAGATAAGGAGGAACATCTTCTGTCAGAGAGGAGTGAATGTGTAGAATTTGTTACTCCAGAGGACAATCGAAGCTGGGTGATCAAGTGTATTCAAGGCTGAAACAGACAGATTTTTAACCAGGAAGTGGATCGAGGGTTATAAGGAATAGGCAGGAAAGTGGCGTTGGCATCTGACATGATCTCATCAAATGGCAGAGCAAACTCAATGGGCTGAATGACCTACTCCTGCTCCGACATATTGTGGTCTTTGGGTTATTACATATTAATGAGTAGCTCCTTATATCTGACATAACATGATTCTGAAAAAGAGTCGTAATGGAATTGAAACAGTATGTTTTGTTTCTCTGCTTCCCCAGTTTCTACCAGCCCTCCTGATGTTCTCCAGCACTTTCTGTTTATATTTTTAAAAATTATCCAGCACCCTGCTTTTATTTGAAGTACATTATTGTCTCTTGTGGGATTAGTAACAATAAGTGAACATTATTACTTAAACTATCTGCTGTTAACTCAAAACACAAGTGCTCTAAGAACAATATACCTGATCATAGAATCTTAGAGATGTACAGCACATAAACAGACCCTGCGTCTAACTTGTCCATGCTGATCAGATATCCTAAATTAGTCCCATTTGCTAGCACTTGGTCCATATCCCTCCAAACCCTTCCTATTCATGTACTCATCCAGATGACTTTTAAATGTTGTCATTATACCAGCCTCCATCACTTCCTCTGGCAGCTCATTCCATACATGTACCACCCTCTGCATGAAAAAGGTTGCCCCTTAGATCCATTTTCAATCTTTCCCCTCTCACTTTAAACCTGAGCCCTCTATTTCTGGACTCCCCCACTCCAGGGAAAAGATCTTATTTATCTGTCCACTACACCTCCAAATGTTGGTGTCATCTGCAAACTTACTAACTATATCTGAATGCATTCAGACCTTGTACGGCTTTCCATACACACACCCTGAGTAATTCACCTCCTGACTCTCCAAAGCCTGTCTACCAACTACAAGGCACCAGTTAGGAGTGGGATGGGAAACACCCCAGTTGCCTGGACTCCAACAACTCAAGAAGCTTGACACCATCCAGGACAAAGCAGCCCACTCAATTGTCACTACATCCACAAATATCCCCTTTCATGTGCAGAGCGTATCTTTTGACACCAGTTAACTCTTTCAGGTGCTAACTGCCCTTACTGACAATGATACAGGCCACTGGTAACCATGTAGGAGAGACTCATATTGTGCTAGGAAGACGGACTGGGCCAGTGAGATTAAATGCACCCAGGGAACTATAGGGCCCAGCTGGTGATTTTGTCTAACTTCATACGTCTTCAGGTTTGATTCACATAAGACTTTGTTTCTTTTTTTTTGCATATTTACCTTTTAAAATGAAGGAACAGATACTTCATTTCAACTCCATGCAAGAAAGCCTCTATTGAAAATGCTGCTGGGGCAGGCACTTTCAATATCTAATCTTTTTATGTAATTTCATTGCCTGGAAATACATTCCATTGCCACAGAATCCTGCTCTTAGTGCAGAGATCAGCTCTAAGTATGTGTTTAAACTCCAAGGGTAGGAGTACCACTTCCATTATTTGCTGACCTGCAATTTTCCATCCATTATAATGAAAGGTTAGAAAAGTAGAGCACTGGGGATTGAATGCTTCTCCTGCCATTTGTCATGATGCTTAGCTGGCAACAAACTAGGAAAGAGCACATAGCATGGACGCCCCCCCGTTTGCTTTCAGCAGTCACCTTAGCACACAGCATGCGGCCATCAATCATTTCCTCGTCTGAAGAAGCAATCAGAGCGTCTCCTGATTTCATACACACATCCGATATCCCAGTTAGGACCACCCGGACCCGTATGCTGGGAAATTTCAATCTTAGATTTTCCAGATTGGAAGGGATTCCTAAAACCTCAATCGTGGACAGAAATGAAGGAAGGGAAAGAACTTGCATTAATATAGCAGCTTTCCAGACCTGACGTTTGCTGTGGTCTCCAGCCCAGTCCTCCACACTCACACGCTTTATACATGAGTTTCACCACGACTTTGAAGCTCATGTATTAACACAGACCAAGTTCTGTTCCCCTATCACTTCAGTGACCTACAGCTAGGAGCATAGGAACAAGATTAGGCCATTCATCCCCTCAAGTCTGTTCCACTATTCAATGAGATCATGGCTAATCTGTGATCTAATCCCAAATACTTGCCTTAGGCCCATATCACTTAATACCTTTGCTTAACACCACATTCCGCAAACATCCACTCCCTCCATCTGTAGCAGCAATGTGTACTATCTACAAGATGCACTGCACAAATTCACCATAGATCTTTAGACAGTACCTTCCAAACACATGATCATTTCCATCTAGAAGGCAGCAGATACATGGGAACATCATCACCTGCAAACTCCCCTCCAAGCCTCTCTCTATTCTGACTTGGAAATCTATTGCTATTCCTTCACTGTCACTAGATCAAAATCCTGGAACTCCCACCCAAATGGCCTTGTGGGTCAACTCACAGCAGATGGACTGCAGGGGTTCAAGAAGGCAGCTCAGCCCCACCTTCTCAAGGGCCACTAAATACTGGCCCAGCCAACAATGTCCATGTCCTACGAGTGACTAAAAGTCAAAATTATCTTCCTCAGATGTAGAAGTAGCAACAGATCCTGCATCCATTGCTTTTTGCGTAAGACAGAATATTCAAGATAGTGGTGGAGTAGCAGGCCAAGAGTGTGTGATCTCCTGAGCATGGGGCTCATCCTCTTCTGTTTGCTTTCCTACATTTTTCTTCTTTTTACTTTAGCCCATATTCTTTCCTTTACTTTAATCTTTTTTATTTGTTTTACTTTTCTCTAAAACTTTTTCTGCGGGTTAATTGGCGACATTGGCACAACAGCAAGAGCCGGTTGTGGTGAAGGAGGCAGCCTCCTGGCAGTTGGAGGAGGTGGTGGCGAATGTGGATCCTCCTGGCAATTGGAGACAGGAGCAGCAGCAAGGATGTCCTCCTGGCATTTGGAGTCGGCAGCGGCAGCCAAGCTACTTCAGCGATTGGAGGAAGCAGCGAACTTTTCAAGATGTCGGTGTTGGCAAGGCAACATTTTGGAGGAGGGCTGCTGGAACAGGACTCTTGGTGAGGCAGCAGTGGCAGCCTGGTTTGTCAATGGGGCCTGACTGCAGTGGGCCCAGAACAGGGACTCCTGTGGTTAGCAAGGTGGCAGCAGTAGCCTGGTTTCTCAATGGAGCCTGACTGCAGTATGCTCAGAGCAGGGACTCCTGCAGTAAGCAAGGCAGCAGCAATGGCCTGATTTGGCAACGGAGCCTGGCTGCAGTAGGCCAAGAGCAGGGACTCCTGCTAATGATGAGGTGCCAGCAGCAGCAGTGTGGTATGCCCAAAGCAGGGGACTCCTGGTTGCAGTCACTGAAGCCAGATGCCAACTCGAGGACACCTCCTCCTATTGCCCCCTCGACCATGACCCCACCCCCCCATCACCAAACCATCATCTCCCAGACTATACAGAACCTCATCACCTCTGGAGATCACCCACCCACAGCTTCCAACCTCATAGTCCGGGAACCCCACACTGCCCGGTTCTACCTCCTTCCCAAGATCCACAAGCCTGACCACCCTGGCCGACCCATTGTCTCAGCATGCTCCTGCCCCACTGAACTTATCTCTACCTACCTCGACACTGTCCTATCTCCCCTAGTCCAGGAACTCCCCACATATGTTCGAGACAACACCCATGCCCTCCACCTTCTCCAAGACGTCTGTTTCCCCGGCCCCCAACGCCTCATCTTCACCATGGATATCCAATCCCTCTACACCTCCATCCACCATGACCAGGCCCTCCAAGCCCTCTGTTTCTTCCTCTCCCGACGTCCCCAACAGTACCCTTCCACCGACACTCTCATTCGTTTGGCTGAACTGGTCCTCACCCTTAACAATTTTTCCTCCGAATCCTCCCACTTCCTCCAGACCAAAAGGGTAGCCATGGGCACATGTATGGGCCCCAGCTATGCCTGTCTCTTTGTTGGCTACGTAGAACAGTCCATCTTCCGTAATTACACCGGCACCACTCCCCACCTCTTCCTCCGCTACATTGATGACTGCATTGGCGCCACCTCGTGCTCCCGTGAGGAGGTTGAGCAATTCATCAACTTCACCAACACATTCCACCTTGACCTTAAATTTACCTGGACCATCTCTGACACCTCCCTCCCCTTCCTGGACCTTTCTATCTCCATTAATGACGACCGACTTGACACCGACATTTTTTACAAATCCACCGACTCCCACAGCTACCTGGATTACACCTCTTCCCACCCTACCTCCTGTAAAAATGCCATCCTGTATTCCCAATTCCTCCGCCTCCACCGTATCTTCTCCTAGGAGGACCAGTTCCACCACAGAACACTCCAGATGGCTTCCTTCTTTCCAGACTGCAATTTCCCTTCCCACGTGGTTAAAGATGCCCTCCAACGCATCCTGTCCACATCCCGCACCTCCGCCCTCAGACCCCACCCCTCCAACCGTAACAAGGACAGAACCCCCCGGCGCTCACCTTCCACCCTACCAACCTTCGCATAAACCAAATCATCTGCCGACATTTCCGTCACCTCCAAATAGACCCCACCACCAGGGATATATTTCCCTCTCTACCCCTTTCCGCCTTCCACAAAGACTGTTCCCTACGTGACTACCTGGTCAGGTCCACGCCCCCCAAAAACCCACCCTCCTGTCCTGGCACCATTCCCTGCCACCGCAGGAATTGCAAAACCTGCACCCACACCTCCTCCCTCACCTCCATCCAAGGCCCTAAAGGAGCCTTTCACATCCATCAAAGTTTTACCTGCACATCCACCAATATCATTTACTGTATCCGTTGCTCCCGATGCGGTCTCCTCTACATTGGGGAGACTGGACGCCTCCTAGCAGAGTGCTTTAGGGAACATCTCCGGGACACCTGCACCAATCAACCACACCGCCCTACGGCCCAACATTTCAACTCCCCCTCCCACTCTGCTGAGGACATGGAGGTCCTGGGCCTCCTTCACCGCCGCTCCCTCACCACCCGACGCCTGGAGGAAGAACGCCTCATCTTCCGCCTCGGAATACTTCAACCCCAGGGCATCAATGTGGACTTCACCAGTTTCCTCATTTCCCCTTCCCCCACCTCACCCTAGTTCCAAACTTCCAGCTCAGCACTGTCCCCATGACTTCTCCTACCTGCCTATCTTCCTTTCCACCTATCCACTCCACCCTCCTGTCTGACCTATCACCTGCATCCCACCCGCTTTCACCCATTGTACTCTTTGCTACCATCCCCAACCCTCCTCCTTGACCTATCACCTTCATCCCCACCCCCACACACCTATTGTACTCTATGCTACTTTCTCCCCACCCCCACCCTCCTCTCATTTATCTCTCCACCCTTCAGGCACTCTGCCTCTTTCTTGATGAAGGGCTTTTGCCCGAAACATTGATCTCCCTGCTCCTCGGATGCAGCCTGAACTGCTGTGCTTTTCCAGCACCAATCTAATCCAGAATCTGGTTTCCAGCATCTGCAGTCATTGTTTTTACCTGGTTGCAGTCACGCCAGATCCAGAATGGGGAGTCCTCCTGATTATCAGTGAGGCAATGACAGCAGCTCCTGGCTGTGATAGGCCAGGAGCCAGGGCCTGCTGCTCGCAGGGCGAGTGTGGGCTCAGCATGGGTCCTGATATTGGCAGCAAGTGGGCCTAGTGATGAAGAGATGGTGTCTGAAGAGTAGTGACTCCCAGATTGGTGGGTCTGGCGTGGGCAGTGATGATGCTTTGGAGGAAAGATGGAGGCACAGATGAGCCGGCTCTGAATTCATCATGGAGGCAGAGGAATGAAGATCGACTCTCTTTCAGCTCTATCTTTTCATGTTCTTAAACAACACAAACGGTACCGGGTTGTGGGGACAGTTGAAGGCTTTCACAGTATGTTACTATATTCTTCGCTGTAAAATACAAGTGATAATAAATTATTTAATTCGGCTCAAGAGCCCCAAACATCTCCCTTGCTTTGTGTGTAGGAGTGCTTCCTAAAATCACTCCTGGTCTGAATTCTCAGACTATGCTCCCTAGTTCTAGAATGTCTAGACAGCAGAAATAATTTATCTTTATCCAATCTATCTTTTCTTGCCTTGAAGTCTTCAATCAGGTCACCCATTGAATTTCTAAATTCCAGAGAAAACTGGCCAAATCTGTATAATCTCTCCTCATAATTTAGCCCCTGAAGTCTAGGCCTCGTTCTTGTGTATCTATGTTGTGCTCCCTTCAAAGCCAATATATCCTTCCTAAGGCCTGGTGTCTTGGTCTGCTCCCAGTACTCTCAGTGGGGTTTAACCAGCGTTTTGTATAGCTGTGACGTAATCTCTGCATCCTTGCACTCTAGTTCTCTAGAAATAAAGGTGAGCACTCCATTAATTTCTTAATTTTTTCTGCACTTGTTCATGACATTTTAAAAATCTCTGTACCTGAATCCCAAATCTCTTTGGATATCTATTGTGTTTAACTTTGTACCATCTTGAAAGTACCCTCATCTATAGTTGACCTACATTGTCTCTGCAAAAAAGTCTTAATTTTAAAATTCTCCTCAAGTCATTTGACCTACCGTATATACTCGTGTAAAAGTCGATTTCATGTAAAAGCCGACCCTTTATTTTTGGCCAAAAATCTTGTATTTTCCGTGTTTCTCATCTAGAAGTCGACCCTAATATATCGCATTATAAACCTCTTACAAAGGAAACTGTATGTTCCCATTAACCCACTTGAACAAAGTCACATTCATTCATTCATTCATACAGGTAACTCTACTCATCACTCTTTGTTTACTGTATTGCATCTCTATTCATTCATTCATTCGTTCATAACTCTATTTATTGCACTTGGTTTACTACAGCACATTTTGATTCATCGTTTATTCAGACTGGTACTAAGTCTATCGGTACTTATCACATTGTGTTCATTATACATCCAAAAGTTAGTATCGTTCAAAGTTAATCATTTTAATTGTGCCATTATATCTGAATAAAAATGAGACATATTAGCTACATAAATCTTTAATTCTTTGACATATTTGTTAATGTCGCTGAGGTTCATTACATACGAGAGTAAATGGGAGGGAAATGGAAGAATCTAGTGCGATAGTTCATGATGGTTATACATTCAGAATTGAAAAATTTTTTCATTTTAAGTGTGCCATTATACAAGGTCATGATGATGGTGAACAGTGTGATTTTGCAGAACTTCAATGAATCTTTGACATGTTAAATTTTCCTACCACTATGTATAAATAAAATTTCGTACCAGTGATGCATTTTTGTTTCTCTTGCTTTTGGTCGGTAATTATCTTTACCTTAATTCACTGAATTTTTCTTCTTTACCCGGAATTGGTTATGCGATCAAATTGACTTCTGCTAATAATACGGTATTTCGAACTGCAGCATGAATTTCAGCCCCTCAAAACTGGTACCCATGTAATAGTCAACTTTATACATTGAAGCTTTAAAAATAGTCTAAAAAATTCGACTTTTACATGAGTACCTTACGTCGCTCGATGTCACATTTTGTTTTGTAATGCTCTTGTGATGTGCCTTTGGACATTTTCTTGCATTTAAAGGCACTCCATAAATAAAAGTCATTGTTGCTTTGAGATTCAGGACATCTCAAAGTGTGTTACAGCCAATGAAGTATTTTCATGGTGGAGTCGCTGTTGTAATGTAGTAATGCACCAGATTATTTGCACCAAACCAGCCCCCACAGACAGCAATGATCGGAAAATCTGAATGAGGTTGGGGTTGAATGTTAAATTTTAGGTGGGACGCAGGGGCAGATCTGATTTTCTTCAATGTAAACGCTGCAGAATTGCATTCACCTGAAACGGACAGAGAAGGCGTCAGTTTAACTTCACTAGTGAAAGATAGCACAGCCTCACTACGACGCTGGAATGTGTCATTCTGCGTTTATGTGGACCTGCATTGCCAGATCTTGTCCTCAGAGTCGAGCACATGAACACGTGCAGCTTGTAGCAGCTTCACGTGTGCCTTTGAGATGAAGGAGTAAGAAATACATTGCTGGCCAGCCATCTCTCTCCAGGCTACTTCCCTGCCATGGATTTCCAGAACAAGATGAGATGGACCAAAGGGTCTCACTGTACTGCATGATTCAGTGATTCCAAATGCAGAAAATGCTGTAAATACTCAGCAAGCCAAGAAGCACGGTTGGAGACAGAAACCAAGCTGAGGTCTCAGATCTGCGTCCTGCTCAGGAGTCTCGTCCCTGGCCGCACCTTCTCAGATACAAACAACCTTATTTGGAGTTCAATGTACTATAGTGTCATAGAGCATGAGAAAGGCCCATTGTGTCCTCACGCCTTTCAGCAGTGAATTCCATATACCTACAATACTCTGGGTGGAAATACCTTTCTTAAATCTCTTCCAACCTCATGCTGCTTATCTTAAATCTGTATCTCTGAGTTATTGACCCCTTTATTAAGTGAGACGTTTCTCCCTACCTATGCTTTCCTAAGCCCCTTAGAACTTTGGGCACCTCAGTCAGATCCTGCCTTAGACCTTCTCTGTTCTCAGGAATACAACCCTAGCCTATCGTGTCTCTCTTCATTTCTGAATTGCTTCAGCTCAAACAACCGCCTGGTGAATCTCTTCCATTCTCTGTGCAGTGCAATCACATCCTTCCTATAGTGTGATGACTGGAACTGCACACAGTACTCCAACTGGGGCCCTAACTAACATTATGTACAGCTCCATAGTAACCTTGTTGCTCTTATATTTGTTATGGACCAGGCCAGACCCCCTCAAACCATTTTGAGAAGGTAGCCTAGACGCTAACGTTGCACGTTGTTTTAAGCAGGTGTAACGTGGATATTCCAGGACGGATGCAGCTGGTCAAACCACTGAGTTTTAAATAAAACATAATGTATTTACAAGATTACCGAATGAAACACAGACAAAAGAAAACACGATACAGAATAACTTAACCTATCCGAAAACCCAACAGATCATCCCATTTAATGATGCTGTTTCCAATACTTGCAACAATCCTCATAAACACCCCTTAGCATAAAAGGTAAAATCAATCACAAGTTCTTAGAGGAGAGATGTCAGAGAGAGAGAGGACCAGCCTGGACCTTGCAGACTATGATGACTCTTTTCCCCTCTCAGGCTGAGTCTGCAGGTGGCTGTACAAACTGATGCAGCTACCACAGGCTCTGTTGGGGCAGAGGGTGGTCAGGGGAAGGGGTGGGTGGGTGCAGTTGTGGCAACGCCCCCCTCTTGCTGTTTGTGCCTAGCTTTTGCTTTATCCCGACGGCAAGTCTCCAGGTGCTCGTTGTCTTCCCGGATGCTCCTCCTCCACTTTGGACGGTCTTGGGCCAGTTATTTCCAGGTGTCTGTTGGGAAAGCTGCACTTCACCAATGAGGCCTTGAGGGTATCCCTGAAGCACTTCATCTGTCTCGCCTGCCGTTTTGGAGCTGGGAGTAGAGCACTTGCTTGGGGAGTCTTGTGTCGGTCATGTGGACAACGTATCCAGCTCATTGCAACCAATCAAGGTGGTGGTGGGGGTCAGTGCCTCGGTGCTGGGGATGTTGGCCTACTTGAAGAGGCTGGTGTTGGTGTGTCTTTCTTCCCAATGGATTCACAGGATCTTGCACGGGCAGCATTGGTGATACCGCTCCAGGTCCTTGAGGTCTCTGCTGTAGACAGTCCACATCTTAGAGCCACATAAGAGGACAGGAACCACCACAGCTCTGCAAACCGTGATCTTGCTGTCGGATTTGATTTTGCTGTTCTGGAACGCCCTTATCTGTAGGTGGCTGAAGGCCTCGCAAAGACCCAGAAAAATAGCTTTGTGCAAACAACTCCTCTCTTCAGTATCTCTGCAGATACAGTGAAGCCTCTCTTAATCCAAAGTAGCCATCATTCTTGTGGAGACACAAGGAGCTGTAGATCTTGAAAATCTGAAACAGTCCAGTGGACTCACTCTACAGATGCTGCCAGACCTGCTGAGCTCCTCCAGCACCTCCTGTTTCAGTGTCCATCATTCTTTGAGGGTTTAATACAGGTGAAATGCTCTCCGGCAAGATTGAAACCAGCCAGTGACTAAACACAAATAAAAATTCCTCGCAGCCTGTGTAATGGCAAACGCAACAGCTGTAGCTGTCACAAGACATTCACAATTACCTGAGACTTATCAGCAAGTGCATCGTGAGCGAATTATATCAAGGTAGAGCTGCTTGATGTGATTGAAATGTTTCTGATGGTCTAACAACATGTGAAGCAGCAGTGCAATGGATGAACTGTCACTCGTGAATAGAGATTACTGTTGTTTGGCAAATGGTAGTTCATTTAGATAAATGTAGTGTTACACGTATTAGCTGGAGCATTGCCAAATATACTTGTACTCTACAGGGTCAAGAGCTCAAGCATATTTGCAAAGGAAAAGCATCTTGGTATTGCAGTATAATATTCCCTTAAGATTTACCGTGAGTGTTATTAACTGATAAACGAAGTAAGTAGGGGATTATGATGCATTGCCAGAATGATTCAATATAAACAAAAAATCTTTAAAATGCTACAAATAGGTACAGAAAATAATTAAGAAAGTTAATGGGGTGCTAGAGGAGTAGAGTACAAGAATGCAGAAGTTATTCTGCAGCTATACTAAAGCTTGTTAGATTCTACTTGCAGTCCTGAGAGCAAACTGGGCACTACACCTCAGGAAGAATATATTGGCCTTGGACAACGTAGGTTTATAAGAATGATACCTGGACTTCAGGGGTTATATTATGAGACAGATGATACAAATCAGACAGTTTTCTCCGGAATTTAAAATATTAAGCGGTGATCTAATTGAAGTCTTCAAGATATTAGCAGGAAAAGACTTGGCAGATAAAGATGGTCTATTTCCACTGTTTGGGGATTCCTAAACAAGGGGGCATAATCTGAGAATTAGGGCCTGACTGTTGAGGAGAGATGTTATGGACCCCCTCTGCATACAAGGGTGGTAGATGTCTCTTTTACTCTTGGTAGAACCCTCTTCCACAAATAGCAGTGAACGTAGGATATGTTGCTATTTCTGAATCCGAGATAGATAACCTTTTGTGAAGCAAAGACATTAAGGGATATTTGTCAAAGGTAGATGTATGAAATTAGGCCACAGATTAGCCATGATCTCATTGAATGGTGAAACTCGAGGGACTGAATGGCCTTTTCCTATATCTATGTATCATTCCAATGAAAAGCAAGTTTTCCTCTGATTCTCATTAACTCCACTTTTGTTGGTTCATTGCTGCCACATTTGGTCAATTGCTGCGTCGATCAAACATAGTCGAGAGTGTGATGCTGAAAAAACACAGCAGGTCAGGCAGCATCCAAGGAGCAGGAGAATCAACATTTCGGGCATAAACCCTTCATCAAATGTAGTCACTCACCTCACTGCTTCAAGTTAATCTCTTTGTCCATGTTTGGACCAAAGCTATAATGAACTAAACATTGACTGGCCTCACTAGGATACAAAGTGAGAACCAAGTGATCAGTTTATTACTGACTAGGTAGCTGCTTGATAGCACTGTCGATGACACCTTCCATCAGCTTGATGCTCACAAGAAGTCTGATGGGATCTAGCCAGGTTAGATATGCCCGTTTTTGAACTGACACACCTGAGGAATGCCCTGCAGGTAGATTTCCAATTTTATAGCTGTATTGAAACGGATTGGTTGGAGTGTAACTTGTTGTGGAGCACACGTCTACAGTACTATTGCAGGAATGTTGCCAGGATCCTTAGTCTTTGTGCTATCCAGTGCCTTGAGCTATTTCTTGATACAATGTTTAAAAGGCATCTGGCTGAGTATATAAATAGCAAGGCTACAGAGGGATATGGGCCAAATGCTGGCAGATGGGACTAGGTTAGGTTAGGATATCTGATCAACATGGATGAGTTGGTCCAAAGGGTCTGTTTCTGTGCTGCACATCTCTATGATTCTCTAAATGCAGTATGGGGATTACTTGATGGATTAGTTTTCATCTGTTATCTGTCTATTTCATATGTTTATCTGTTTTGGAAAAAATAGTCAACAATGATGGAAGTAAGCTGTAACAAAAGATGCAAGTTCTACATATTTTGTAGGGGAGATGATGAGATTCATTCATAGAGTCATAAGGTCACAGAGACGTACAGCATGGAAACTGAGCCTTTGGTCCGACTCGTCCATGCTGACCAGCTATCTTAAATTAATCAAGTCCCATTTGCCAGTATTTGGCCCATATCCCTCTAAACCCTTCCTATTCAGATACCCATCCAAATGCCTTTTACATGTTGTAATTGTACCAGTCTCCACTACTTCATTCCATACACACACCTCCCTCTGCATGAAAAGGTTGTCCATTAGATCCCTTTTAAATCTTTCCCTTCTCATCCTAAACCTATGCCCTCTAGTTCTGGTTTCCTCCACCATTCAAGGCAAATCATGCTGTAGTTCTCTTTCAAGACTCAACACCTTTAAGTATTGCCCTCAGTACTAGGTATGACACACAGGACTTGCAAATCTTTAGTCAAACTGCCTCTTGAGAGGATCCCATGCCTTTGATTTGACATGTCCTTCATTGGAAAGCATGAAAGTGGTGACCAGGTATCACTAACGCTGCCCAGACTACAAGATTCACATCAACTGGGATCTCCTTGAATAGCAAAATAGCCTTCTCCTCTTCCTTATGTTTCACTTTGTGCCAGCTCTAAGCAGGGTTTAGACATGACATAATTAAAGGCTTTGCAGGTGAGTATGGAATGATCATGTGAATGACTGAATCTTTCTAAAATTCACGACAACTTTGAAAATCCCTTACTGGACTTCTTATCCTGAAGTTGGAAACAAAGTCCCTAACAAAAAACACCATTGTCCTTGAGGCCAGTCCTTTGCTGTAAATAAAACATGTTTCCGACTCGTTCATGTACTTACAGTCCCTATCACACCAAGCTACCAGTCTCAACTGGGCATTCTACCAACATGCAGCGAAAGGAAGAATGTGGCTATGTGAATTGTTTTTGTGCACCTGTCTTCTCACTAGCACTGGTGGGTGGAAATAAAGAAATAAATGCATAAATAGATTTGAGAAGTGCAATATTGTGATGGAAAAATTACAATTCTAGTGAAAACTTTGAATGTTTGTTCTCTTTTGGGTAATGAATTCATTGAATGAAACAGCCAAAATAGATGAAAACTGTAGGATCTCAGGACTTAATTATCCCCCATGCTGTGTTTATTTGTGAATGAGCTAAAATGCTAAGTAATTGAACAGAAAGGCAAATATAATGAACTTATAATTAATTAATAGATCTCAATTTGGTCATGACATGCTTTGAAATTGACTGTCAGGCAGTCTGTCAGACTGTCCTGAAGAAGGCCTTATGCCTGAAACATCGATTCTCCTGTTCCTTTGATGCTGCCTGACCTGCTGCGCTTTTCCAGCAACACATTTTTAAGCTCTGATCTCCAGCATCTGCAGTCCTCACTTTCTCCCTGTCAGGCAGAAAACAGATTTCCTCAATCTTTAAAGCAAATTCCAGCAATTCATGGCTAATTGTGATTTTGAATTTACGTGTTTAAAAAAAAATGGCAGAATTCAAAGCAGCATACAATCTGACAGTCACCAAGCAGAACAGATGCTTGTTCGTAAATTCTGAAATTGCCAGTTGGCTTGATAGAAAATATTGAGATGTACCTACAGCAGCTGCCTCTACATCTGGTTTAAGCATGAACAACTGTTGCTTTCTCTACTACATGCTCATCTTTAGCAACATCATTTGAAAATGTAAAAAACACTTGTCTGTTTGCTGACTGCTCTCAATTCCACATCACCATCATCTCTCTCTTCCAATTCCTCCACTGTTTTTACATTATCTGACTGCTTGGGTGAATAGAAACATCCTCCAAGTAAATAATAGGAAGATTGAATTCTTTCCCTAACAGCATTGTGGGTCAACCCACAGGAAGTGGACAGCAGTTGTTCAAGAAGGCAGCTCACCACCACCTTCTCAAGGGCAACTAGGGACGGGAAATAAATGCGGACCCATCCAGTGATGCCCACATCCCACAAATGAATGAAAACAACACCTTCCCTTCTGGGTGCTGGCAGGTGGGACTAGATCGGGTTAGAATATCTGGTTGGCATGGTCAGGTTGGACCGAAGGGTCTGTTTCGATGCTGTACATCTCTATGACTCACCAGGTCTTAAACCAGTTCAGCCTCTCACCAAGAACCAAGCAGGTGTCCAGGGATTTTGGTGGTGTGCAACGTTTCTTATATAGAGCGATTGGGATTGTCCCACAGCAAGTGTGATTTTCAGCAACATGGAAGTGTCATACCTCATTGGCAGAATTGTGGAGGTGTAAACCATGACTCATCAGATCTTCCATGAGGGATGTGACCAGATTGATTTCATTTTCCCCCATCTGCATCTGCTTCACTGGTGTCAGGTATCCCTTGTCAAGGCTATATTGAGATCTCCCTGTCAGTCCTCAATCATGGTTTTGTGAGGAAGTGCTGGATGTCTTGAAATGGTTAAAGGTGGATAAATCCCCAAGACCCAATCAGGTGTACCCGAGAACTCTGTGGGAAGCTAGAGAAGTGATTGCTGGGCATCTTGCTGAGATATTTGTATTATCGATAGTCGTAGGTGAGGTGCAGGAAGACTGGAGGTTGGCAAACGTGGTGCCACTGTTTAAGAAGGGCAGTAAAGACAAGCCAGGGAACTATAGACTGATGAGCCTGACCTCAGTGGTGGGCAAGTTGTTGGAGGGAATCCTGAAGACAGGATGTACATGTATTTGGAAAGGCAAGGATTGATTAGGGATAGTCAACATGGCTTTGTGCGTGGGAAATCATGTCTCACAAACTTGATTGAGTTTTTTTAAGAAGTAACAAAGAAGATTGATGAGGGCAGAGCAGTACATGTGATCTATATGGACTTCAGTAAGGCGTTTGACAAGGTTCCCCATACGAGACTGATTAGCAAGGTTAGATCTCATGGGATACAGAGAGAACTAGTCATTTGGATACAGAACTGGCTCTAAGGTAGAATACAGAGGATGGTAGTAGAGGGTTGTTTTTCAGACTGGAGGCCTGTGACCAGTGGAGTGCCACAAGGATCGGTGCTAGGTCCTCTGCTTTTTGTCATTTACATAAATGATTTGGATGCGAGCATAAGAGGTACAGTTAATAAGTTTGCAGATGACACCAAAATTGGAGGTGTAGTGGACAGCAAAGAGGGTTACCTCAGATTACAACAGGATCTGGACCAGATGGGCCAATGGGCTGAGAAGTGGCAGATGGAGTTTAATTCAGATAAATGCGAGGCGCTGCATTTTGGGAAAGCAAATCTTAGCAGGACTTATACACTTAATGGTAAGGTCCTAGGGAGTGTTGCTGAACAAAGAGACCTTGGAGTGCAGGTTCATAGCTCCTTGAAAGTGGAGTCGCAGGTAGATAGGATAGTGAAGAAGGCGCTTGGTATGCTTTCCTTTATTAGTCAGAGTATTGTGGCTGTACAGGACATTGGTTAGGCCACTGTTGGAATATTGCATGCAATTCTGGTCTCCTTCCTATCGGAAAGATGTTGTGAAACTTGAAAGGGTTCAGAAAAGATTTACAAGGATGTTGCCAGCGTTGGAGGATTTGAGCTATAGGGAGAGGCTGAACAGGCTGGGGCTGTTTTCCCTGGAGTGCCGGAGGCTGAGGGATGACCTTATAGATGTTTACAAAATTATGAGGGGCATGGATAGGATACTAGAGGGCATAGGTTTATGTTGAGAGGGGAAAGATATAAAAGAGACCTAAGGGGCAACATTTTCACGCAGAGGGTGGTACCTGTATGGAATGAGCTGCCAGAGGATGTGGTGGAGGCTGGTACAATTGCAACATTTAAGAGGCATTTGGATGGGTATATGAATAGGAAGAGTTTGGAGGGATATGGGCCGGATGCTGGCAGGTGGGACTAGATTGGATTGGGATATCTGGTCGGCATGGACGGGTTGGACCGAAGGGTCTGTTTCCGTGCTGTACATCTCTATGACTCTGTAACCTGGGTCAGCTGGCAGTTCACAATTCACTTAGTTCTCCAGCGGAAGTCAGAAAGCTGAGAATAACTGTGGTGTTGGCATTATATCTTGTGAAGAATTATCAGTACTCTTTGGGAAGCAAGTCTGATGACCGATCAGCACATAGAGGGTTGGCAGAGGACACTTGGGGATCTCTGTCCATGCTCCGTGCACTCAAAGTGTACCACCCTTTACAGGACCCTATGATAGTTCATGTAGTAGGGAATTGAGCTGTTCTCCTTTGAGTCAAGAATGTGGTGCTGGAAAAGCACAGCAGGTCAGGCAGCATCCAAGAAGCAGGGGAGTCGATGTTTCGGGCATAAGCCCTGGCACATTCCTAATGAAGGACTTTTGCCTAAAACGTCGTCTCTCCTGCTCCTCCGATGCTGTCTGACCCACAGTGCTTTTCGAGCACCACATTCTCAACTCTAATCTCCAGCATCTGCAGTCCTCACTTTCGCATGTTCTCCTTTGAGCCTGCATGATCACTGTTCTTGAAGTCTCATTGCAGTTGACTCCATTGGGCTTTGCTGGAGCATCACCTATCACAGAGCTCCCACTTACTGTGACATTGGGAACTGCACCTTCACTGTTGGGGACAAGGGTAGATGTGCAAGCAGATTGCCAAATTCAGTCATAAAGATGTTTTCTTCATATCCGAGTGAGTTCCTAGATGTCCTTAAACTTACCAGTGCAGCGGACAGCAGCCTTACTGGAAGTGATATCTATAACCTCATTTCAAAGATGGACATTGGTGAGTTGGAGGAGACCCAGAGGAGGCAACTTGTTTCTTGACTCCTACAAAGTATGGGAGCACTTTCAGTAAAAAGTGATGACTTAATTTGGTGTGACACAAGATTGTGACTGAAGGAAAGATCTCTTACCATCAGAACTCTCCTCAGTGTCTCTGGGAAGAAGTCTTGGGCTCCCTGCAGAAATCTTAGGAGTAAGGTGCCATCTGAGACAAGTCTGTATGCCTTGCCTATTGTCCTTGTGAGAATGAAAGATGAATGACTGAGGGTCCGTGTCTATTATCGAGATGGAGAAAGCCTGACAAGTTCTCGAAAATGTAAAATACCACCCAATTTTTCCCATGAGTTTATGCAGGTAACCATTGCTGAACAAGACATTTAAAAGTTAACATTATGAACAGGCACTTGGGGGGATCTTTACAATTACTGAGGTTCTGCTTTTTAATTTAGCACAAAACTTCTCATAGTTGCTCTGGAAGAACCCTTTCCTTGTTCTACCTATGTCCTTGGTACAGTTGTGGATTGCGATCTCTGGATTTCCCTTCCTACTACAAATTCTTCCACAGATATTCTGAACCTTGGCACTGGGCAGAAAACCCAGCTACCTAGACTTGTGCTGTCTGCTGTAGAGACTGCTGCACTGTCTCCATTTACACTGCACTCCCCCCACCCACCCCCATGACACTCCCTCTGTTTGAATGGCTTCTTGGTGCCATGGACAGTTAGCTCATCCACCCTGTAGCTCTCACTGTCATCCAGGCAAGCTGAGCAAGCCCTATCAATTTCAAAGCTGATGTTCTTACATGTCTCCTCTCTGGGTTTCTTTGCCTGCCTTACTCACAGTCACATACTATTGTTCCTGATGACTGAGTACATTGGAAGAGCTTGTGTCCTACAGTGTGTGACCACCTCCTAGAATGAAGCATCCGGGTAATATTATCCCTCCTGATGCCCAATGGAAGAGGGTGGAAGAGAGTAAACCCGGGTGGGAGGGCTTTTTGATTATATTAGTTGGTTTCCCACAGGAAGTATAGACAGAGCCACTGGGTGGAAGTTTCTGTGATAGACTGGACTACAATCACAACTCTCTCTATATTTTTTGTGGTCTTGGGCAGAGCAGTTGCCATACAAACCTGTGATGCATCCCGATAGGATGCTTTTCATAGAGCATCTATAAAAATTGGTAACAGAATATGTGTGTGTGGTGTGTGTGTGTGTACGTGTGTGCGTGTGTGTTTCGAACGAGAGTTTTATAAGATTTTATAACCTTTATAGAGCTTTCACCCTTATAAAATTACATGTTGATGGTTCATAATTGTTTTTCTGTTTCGCTAGAACCTTTTTTTTGTGATAAATAGTAATACTGATCAAGTACAAAAACCTGATAACTGCTTTCTTTTAACCTGAGTTGAAAAAACAAGTACCTTGGACGTGCACATTCATGAAGTCTTTAACTTTTGTGATGACTCAGGGAGCAGTAGGGTTTGAATTCCTGTGTGCTGCCCCGGTGAGTCATAACACTTTATACTACTTACAGCCTCCATCAACAATATCTTTCCCTGCCCTACTGTGTGGATAGTGCAAAATGATGTCCCCTCCAAATCTCCCTCATTCACTCCACGATCACCCCCAACACATTGTTTCCATGATACCTTGCTGTGCAATTACCATGGGTATAGCACAAATCCTCTCTCACTGTTCAAGTCCTTACACGTTCCTACCAAGTAAAACAAGAGATTTTCTGAACTTCAGCTTTCTTTAATGTAGTTACTGCTCACAATGTGGAGTCCTCTTTATTTTCTCCATTTTGTTATGAGTAATCTAAATATGTGTAGGTTAGGGTGAATTAGCCATGTGAAATTACCCATAGTGTTCAGGAGTGTGTAGGTTAGGGGTAAATGTAGAGTAATGGGGAATGAGTTTGGGTGGGATACGCTTTGGAGGGTCAGTGTGGACTTGTAGGGTCGAAGGGCCTGTTTCCACACTGTAGGGATTCAGTGAATAATTACGCAGGGACCCTATGTACATTTAAACATAATTCCATCTCAGTGTCTTAGCATAAGTTAGACCATAGCCAGGGTATTGCAAATAACTTCTGGGACATCACATCTTAGGAAGAATATTTGGTCTTGGATTGAGTGCAGTGTAGGTTTACTAAAGTACTGCCTGGGCTCCAAGGGTTACACAAAGAGGAGTGATTATAGACATCCATAAAGTTTGTAGGTTAAGGGTGATTAGATCAAAGTTTTCAAGACATTTAGGGGAACAGGGAGGATTATTACCATCTAGTTTACGTCTAAAACTGGGGAACACATTCTAAGATTTAGGGTTTAAGGGTCATAAAATCTTCGAAAAAGGCCTTTTACCCTTTTACATCCATGCTGGTCAAGAACAACCATCTCATTATTCGAATCCCATTTTCAATACTCGGCCTATATCCTCGTATGGCTTTGCATCTTAAGTGCACAACCCAAGAACTTCATTGTTATGAGGATTTCTGCCTGTACTGCCCTGACCAGCAGTGAGTTGCAGATTCACACCACCCTCTGTTCATTGCATCCCCTCTAAACCTCATAATTCCTACCGTAAATCTATGCCCCTGGTCAGTGACACCTCCATTAAGGGTTACATTTTTTTTTGTCTACCGTACCTATGTCCCTTATAATTTTATCCATCTCAATCATATCCCCTCTCAACCTCTGCTCTAAGGAACCCCATCTGTCCAACCTCTCTTCAGGCCTGAAACTCTCCAACCACATCCCTTCTACAATGTGGATTTCAAAACTGCTCACAATACTCTAACTCATTGTCACAGGAAGCAGTGGAGGCTAAGTCATTGAGTATTTAAGACAGAAATAGATACATTCTTGATTACGAGTTATGGGTAGAAGGCAGGAGAATGGGGTTGGGAAACATATCAGCCATGATCAAATGGTAGAGCAAACTCAATAGGCCCCAAGGCCTCATTCTGCTCCCATGTGTTATGGTCTTACCATAGCTGTGGCCCAAGTAATGCTTTACACTGGTCCAACATGGGGCAACGATGGTCTAGTGGTATTAATGCTGGACAGCTAATTCAGAGATTCAAGTAATGTTCTGGGGACATGGATTCAAATCCTGCCATGGCAGATAGTGGAATTTGAATTCAATAAAAATCTGGGATTAAAAATGTAATGATTACCATCAAACCATTATCAATTGTCAGAAAAAAAACCCTAGTTTGGCCTAGTCCAGCAATGTGGTTGACTCATAACTGCCCTCTGAGCTGGTGTAATGAATGCTGGCCTAACCAGCAGTGTCGTCATCCAGTGAATCAATAAAAAAAAGTATAACCTCCTGCTTTCAAACTCAATGATGTTGCCAGGTTTGGAGGGTTTGAACTATAGGGAGAGGCTGAATAGTCTGGGACTGTATTCACCTGGAGCATCGGAGGCTGAGGGGTGACCTTATAGAGGTTTATAAAATCATGAGGGGCATGAATAGGATGAATATGCAAGGTCTTTTCCCCAGCATGGGGGAGTCCGAATCTAGAGGGCATAGGTTTAAGGTGAGAGGTAAAAGATTTAAAGGGGACCCAAGGGCAATTTTATCATGCAGAGGGTGGTGTACATATGGAATGAGCTGCCAGAGGCAGTGGTGGAGGCTGGTACAATTACAACAATTAAAAGGCATCTGGATGGGTATATGAATAGGAAGGGTTTGGAGGAATATGGGCCAAATGCTGTCAAATGGGGCTGTATCATTTTAGGATGTCTGGTTGGCATGGACAAGTTAGACTGCAGGGTCTGTTTCCATGATGTATAACTCTATGACTCTATGACTGTAATAAAGGCAAGTAATCCATTTACCTCTATAACTATAACTATAACTCCAAAACTATAACTATAACTATTTCATCAACCTGTCCTTAAAATTTAAGGAGGAGAATCTTTCAAGATAGGAGTTAGGAGGCATCTCTTTACAAAATGGATGCTAGAAATTTGGACTACTCTTCCCCAAATGTCAATGGATACTAAATCAATTCTTACACAGGGAGAGATTTTGTTATGCATATATATTAAGGGAAATGGAGCCAATGACACGCATATGGAATTAAATACAAATCAGCAACGATCTCATTGATTTGATTTTGATTTGATTTATTGTTGTAATATGTACCTAAGTACAGTGAAAAGTTTTATTTTGCATGCAGTACAAGCAGATCATAATACACAAAGACATACAGATCATAGGGTGATTGAACAGAGGCATACAAGGTTACAGCGACAAAGGAGGTTTACAAACCACGATCAACATTAGATTTGAGAGGTCTATTCAGCAGTTTAAGAACAGCGGGGAAGAAGCTGTTCTTGAACCTGTTGGTATGTGTGTTTGAACTTTTGTATCTCTTTCCTGACGGAACAGGTCAGAAGAGATTATAACCGAGGTGGGAGAGGTCTTTGATAAGATGGCTGCCTTTTCATGGCAACCAGAAATGTAGTTGGAGTCAATGGATGGCAGAACAGACTTGATCACTTGATGGTGTCCTCCTGTTCCAGACAATCCCTATAATCTCATTCAAAAAGACTACTACTGAGCAGGACGATGGGATGCCAGCAAGTCTGTAAACAAAACACAAGGTAATCATCAAGTCACTTATGATATAAATTGTCCTAACAGTTACCCTGTGATCACTGCCAGGTCTCTGATATCTCCAGAGATTTCAGGAAACTTCGATCTGGGGATAATTCATAGCTTCTTTTTCCCACCTAAGCATTAGGAAAGGAAAGGGAAAAGCACACAGTCATGATATGGCAGGTGTTGTACTTTTTACAATTAAGGGCAGTTCTACAATAGTACCTCATTAGAGAGATGCAGAGATGTACAATTCAGCCTCTTAAATTCCAATTTCACCATGGCTAATTTGCACCTTGACTCCATTTATTTGTATTTACTTCATATCCTTGAAATCCTTACCTAAAAGAAAGTTACATCACTTCACAGGAAGAAAAATTACTAGATGTATCTGTTACAGCTCTCCAATATCATCTCTTTCATGTGGCAGTTCCTGGGAAATTCATAAGATCATCCTCCTGGCAGTTCCTGGTTCATGCCTGCCTGGAGAGCAAGAGGCTTTGGATTTTTCAGCATTTTTGTTGAACATGCATTAATTAACCCTCTGCTCCAAGATTATTCACAGATTTATTATGCATTACTTTTGAAAATACGAGTGAATTTATTGCTCATTTACCATATGCCATTCAGGTTTTTAATTTTACATGTGCCCATATTTGGACACAGACTTAAACAAATGCTTTAAAACTGCTCGAGGTTTCAAGTAAAACTCTTCGTACCAGGGGATCCAATTAACTTAAAGAATGCTGCACATTCTGAGTTTTGCAATATATTGTGCCACAAAGCCCATTGCACATTAATGAGGATTTGCTGACAGTCTTCATCCATTCAAGTCATGTCTTATGAAACATGTTTTATTGTAAAAGGATGTGTTTTTCCATGCCAGTGCATTAATAATGGTGAGCTTCTTCTGATAAATGATTCTTTCTATGTAAATATTGCATCTGCACCATTCACAATTATTCAACAACAGCAATGTGATTAAAATCCACAAACTTAGTTATGGCTACTGTCCTGCTGACAATGTTGGAAGATTTAATACCCTACAGTGTAGATGAGAGCATCTCTTTCTATATTGCAGTTGTTCCTGTTCAGTTAATAGATTATAGAACCAAAGAATGTGTAGGTTTCTTGCAGGTGCTCCAGTTTCACCTCACAGACCAAACATGTGCAGGTTAGGTGGACTGGCCATGCTAAATCGTCATAGTGTTCAGGGATGTGCAGGCTAGGTGGGGTTAGCCATGGAAAATGCAGAGTTACAGGGAGAGGATAGGATAGAATAATGTGGTGGGTCTGAGTGGGATGTTCTTCGGAGGGGTTGTAAGGCCCCGATGGACCAAATGGCCTGCTTCCACACTATAAGGATTCTATTCTATTCTATAATGGATACGTCACAGAAGTCCATTCAAGTCTTTGTGCCATTTCCAACTTTTTAAAAATTTGTTTGCAGGATGTTGGTGTTGTTGACTAGGCAGCATTTAATGCTCATCCCTAATTGTCCTCGAAAGACTTTAGTCAAGTGCTCCGGTCCTTAGGTTGCTGAGGAGTCACCCACAGTGCTGTAAGGGAGTGAGATCTAGGATTTAATCCAGAGACAGTGAAGAAATGATGATACATTTCCAACTCAGTACAGTGCCTGGCTTGGAAGGGAACTTTCTCCATTATCTGCTGCCCTTGCCCTTCTAGATTACAAAGATTGCAGGTCTGGAAAACACTATTTAATGAGATTCTGTGAATTTCTCCAGATTGTAGATGGTATACACCAGTTTCACTGGGTGTTGGTGGTAGTGGGAGTGAATATTGAAGGTGGTGGATGAGGTGTCAATCAAGCAGGTTGCTTTGCTCTGGATGATGTCAAGCTTCTTAGGGTTGATATGATGCAGAGCTGGGCAGAGGAGTGGCAGATGGAGTTCAACCCTGCCAAGTGTGAGGTTGTCCATTTTGGAAAGACAAATAAGAATGCGGAATACAGGGTTAACAGTAGGGTTCTTAGTGAGGTGGAGGAACAGAGGGATCTTGGGGTCTATGTTCATAGATCTTTGAAAGTTGCCACTCAGGTGGATAGAGCTTGTAAGAAGGCCTATGGTGTATTAGCGTTCATTAGCAGAGGGATTAAATTCAAGAGTCGTGAAGTAATGTTGCAACTGTACAGGACTTTGGTTAGGCCACATTTGGAGTACTGTGTGCAGTTCTGGTCACCTCACTTTAGGAAAGATGTGGAAGCTTTGGAGAGGGTGCAGAGAAGATTTACCAGGATGTTGCCTGGAATGGAGAATAGGTCGTACGAGGATAGGTTGAGAGTGCTAGGCCTTTTCTCGTTGGAACGGCGAAGGATGAGGGGTGACTTGATAGAGGTTTATAAGATGATCAGAGGAATAGATAGAGTAGACAGTCAGAAACTTTTTCCCCGGGTGCAACAGAGTGTTACAAGGGGACATAAATTTAAGGTGAAGGGTGGAAGGTATAGGGGAGATGTCAGGGATGGGTACTTTACCCAGAGAGTGGTGGGGGCATGGAATGCGCTGCCTGTGTGAGTGGTAGAGTCAGAATCTTTGGTGACCTTTAAGCGGCAATTGGATAGGTACATGGATGGGTGCTTAAGCTAGGACAAATGTTCGGCACAACATCGTGGGCCGAAGGGCCTGTTCTGTGCTGTATTGTTCTATGTTCTATTTTATCCAGGAAGGTTGGGGAGTATTCTATCGCATTCCTGACTTATGCCTGTAATTTGTGGACAGACTTTGAAAAGTCAGGAGATGAGTTACTCGCTGCAGGATTCCTAGCCTGTCATCTGCTTGTGCAGCCACAGTATTTATATGTCAAAAATTGCAGCACTGGAGAAGCACAGCAGGTCGGACAGCATTCGAGAAGCAGGAGAGTTGATGTTTCGAGCACAAGTCCTTCATCAGGAAATGCAGAATTACAGGGAGGGGATTGAGTAGGATCATGTGATGAAGGACTTATGCCTGAAACATCAACTCTCCTGCTCCTCAGATGCTGTCTGACCTGTTGTGCTTTTCCAGCGCCACACTTTTTGACTCTGACTCTCCAGCATCTGCAGTCCTCACTTTCTCCACAATATTTATATGGCTAGTTCAATTTCTGGTTAAAAATAACTCTCTGAATGTTGATTTTGGACACTTCAATGATGCTAAGCTTATTCTCTACTCATTCACAGGATGTAGGCATGGCTGGTCCACATGTATTGTCAATCCTTAATTGGCCAGAGGGTAGTGAAGAGTCAACCACATTTCAGTAAGTCTGACCAAATAAAGATGTCAGATTTTCTTAATGTCTCTAAGAAGTGCCCCTAAAGGACAGTAATGAACCAGATCAATTCCTGAAAATCAACAATTATGTCATTGTCACCCCTTAATTCCAGATTTTTGTTATTGAATTCAAATTCCACAGTCTGCCATGGAGGGATTCAAACCCAGAACATGATCTGGGTCTCTGGATTAATAACAGACAGTTGCCCGAGGCTGGAATCAAACCTGGGACCCAGGTGCTGTGAGGCAGCAGTGCTAACCACTGAGCCACGCTTGTAAAATTGTAAAATGGGGAAAGCATTGCAGGGTCCTTTTTAAAAGATGAGGTTGGGTGCATTAGTCGGGGGGTAAATGCAGGATAGTAAGGGAGGGGAATGGGTCTTGGTGGGTTATTCTATGGAGAGTCAGTGTGGACTTGTTGAGCTGAAGGACCTGTTTCCACACTGTAGGGATTCTATGATTCTGTGCTTAGTGATTTAAAATGGATGTCTGTGAGCAGCAACTCGAAAGTTTGTAAGTACACAGAGAGCCCAAACTGAAACACTTGTATCGAAAGGCTGTACAGTTAGCAGGCCAGGCAGCAGTTTTTAACAAGTCAACAAGCTTTTGAGTTTGAGCCAGGCACTTAGATACCAAAAACCTATTAAATTTAAATCTGATTGTTTTGACAACATAGAACCAATCCTATTGTAAGAAATATTGTCATGTCATCACGGATATAAAAGAAGGGGCAGTTGAGCAAAGACCCCAGAACTAGCTGCCATCCGCCAGAGCTAACGGCACTTAGCTCTCAAGAGAGAATTGCTGGCTCTTTCAGCCTCCTCGCTGTCTTAGAGAAAGGACCATCTAAATAACAATGGTACCAATGGCACAACTGCTAAATATACCTGACAGAAGAATTGATGAAGAAAGCATAGAACATTCTGGAAGATACGTGACCTAGCTATAATGTTGAGAGACTAAGTTCTTTTTAGTACATATATGAGTGGGACTTGTATTTGTTGGAACAGCATACCATTAGGATGTTGCTTTATTTGGGAATAGTTGGTTGGTAGAAGGGATTTATTTGGTTTGTGTGAGAAACAGAACTCACAAATCAATCAGCCGGAGACAAAGCCTTGGAAACAAAAACAATTTATTACAGTCTCGCAAGAACTGGACGCTTCTGTAATCAAACAGAAATGCGCGCGAAAATAACACAGTAAAGAATTCTTATTCAGTTTACAAGTTGCGGAATCACGCCTCCCTTTTCCCATCCTATCATAAGTCAATTACCTCACTTGTTAGTTATTTTCTTATCTGGCCATCCTGCTTTCCTTGTCTGCATTCTTTGTTCCTTGTTTGTTACAGCTTGTTCTTTATTCCAGTTTCTCTTATCACACTATAAGCTTTATTGTGAAATGAAAATTATTTCCTAGCTTAAAACTATTTTCTTTAAAAGACCCTCTATATTCATGAAAGTCTTAGCTTTAAGTATGCTACAAGAATTCCGCGACAGTTTGTATAATGTTCCCCTTCCCCTCCCCCCCCCCCCACACTACACCCCCTCACCCATCTGCAAAAATAACATTTCTAATCTCCCACAATTCCCCCTTTTTCTTTTTCCCTAACTGTTGTTTTTGCACTTATTACGTCTCCTTTAAGTCATTTTCTTCTGTTCTGCCCTCTTACGCCTTTTGGCGATGAGGTTCACAATCTTACATTTTACATTTGTGTTGTTCGTCCCTCGAACTCTAAAAGCATTCTTTACTTTCTCTTTGTTGCATATCACCTGATTGTAAAAGCATCTGATGATATATTTGGGTCCCCTCTCCAAGGGATGTCATCAGTCGGCTCATTACCCATTTTAGGACATTGAACCCTATCACCAGACCCATTAATATCAATAATCCATAGATAGCTAGATTGACTAACCACCTTCCCCAACCAGTCAATCCCCAATTCCCCCATTCCCATCCTTTTTCGTTCTAGTACCGATTACCGGCCTCCCTTATCTTGGCGATTTTGTCTCGCACATGTTTGGAGATATCAGTAATGTTAGAGGAGACCTCAGGTATGTACGTACAACATTGCTCTCCAATTAGTGCATAGGTACCACCCTTCTCTGCCAGAATATAATCCAGAACCATCCTGCTCTGAAGGGTCGTTAACCTAGTGGCAATCATTTCAGTCGTTATGGCTGCTACCTGGGATTGGGTTTCGGCCAACGCATCAGCAGTATTGTTGGCCAACTCTTCCAGGGAAGCCGCCAACTTTTGTATTTCTACTCCTGCTCGAGCGGTCCCATACATAGGTACCAAAGTCCAGAGGAGGCGATCTCCTTCGGTTACTTTCCGGGTTACTCGCCTTCCTCCCTGTTTATTCCAAGGTATTTTTGGGGCTCTCTTTAACATCCTCAAGTGGGGAATTATATAGGCAAGGTAGCAGCAGCCACTCCAGCCTTTCTGGCTTTGAGCTAGTGTCTGAACTGGATGGTCCCAGCACCCATTCCCGTTACATCCGCCACTCCAAACGTACTTCTCACCGGGGATAAATGGGTAGGCCTTTAAGCCACACACCCAATATGTCCCATTCAATACTTGGGGAATGGTCGTGGCAGTGGCTTGGCTGGTGTAGATACAAGATGATCTCCCTAATCAGAAGGTTGCGGGATCATTCTGATTACAGAAACAAGTGGTATTTACTGCTCCTTTCGGGAGGGGGTGGGTGGGGAGCTCTAAGGCCATCGATAGCACCCAGAGTTTTTGGGGCTGGTCGAGGGAACCATCCCGCAAAATTATAATTGCCCCTTTCAAATCTCCAAGTTGTATCATTTGAGCCCGAGTCAAATTGTTGTACATCGTACACTTCTTCTTTGGTAAGTGGTATTACCGTGAGAGGAATTCTGGATTCCCCATTGTGTGGGATCTCAGCACATACCCAACAGTCGGTATGCCCCTTTAGTTTAACATAATTCTGACATAAAGTGGTAAAATGATTTTTCCCACTCCCCCTTGGCAGCTAGCGCCAATATTATCGTGACAACATAAAGCTGACCATTCATTTCAGCTCACAACCCTATCTGTCTATTCCCAAATCCTTTAAATACCAGGGAGGAGTGAGTCCATGCAACACTTACAATTGTTTTGGGATACAGTTTTTTTTAACCAACACTTAACAGTCTCTTATCGCAGTCCATTCTTTTTGCTCAGCTTGACTTTCAGAGGGTTGTCTGTAGGATGAGCTTGCCACTCTGCCGGAGGTGAAGGAGCGTCCACCGGGCCCTTAACAAGAGTATGATGACTCCACCCTTTTTCAGCAGTTCGGACAGCTGTTTCAGTAGTCAGGAGGGTTAGGAATGGTCCCTCCCAGCTTGGGTGCAGTTTAGTATCTTTCCAGGTCTTTATCAGGACCCAATCATCCGGTCGTATCCGATGTACTGCGAACTCAAGTGGAGGTGTCTGGGTCAACAGACCCTTCTTCCTAAGGACAGACAAAGAAGAGCCAAGCGCCACAATATAGTTCTTTAAAAACTTATCATTGAAACTCTACAGTTGGTAATTCCCCTCTTCCACCCAAGAAAGGTAATCCAAACATCATCTCATAAGGAGAGAGGCCCATATCACGTTTGGGTGCAGTCCTAATGCGTAGCAACGCGATAGGCAAACATTTTGTCCATGGTAATCGAGTCTCTAGGACTAGCTTAGGCAATTGCTTCTTTAAGGTTTGATTCATTAGTTCCACCTGTCCAGAGGAAGGCGGGTGCCAAGGAGTGTGGAATTCCCAAGAGATTTCTAATCCCGCCATTACTTCTTGTAGGATCTTAGAGGTAAAATGGCTACCTTGGTCCGAATCTATACTTTCCACCACTCCATATCAAGGAATTATATGTTCTAAAAGAGTTTTCACTACTCCCTTCGAGGTAGCTGAGGACATTGGAAATGCCTCCACCCACCCAGTTAGGTGATCCATTAAGACTAATAAGTACTTTTGTTTCCCTACTGGGGGTAATTCTGTGTAATCTACCTGTATTCTTTGAAAAGGTCTTATCCCAGGGTTTCTTCCACCTCTTGGCCTCCCTCTCGTTACTTTCTTATTAATCTTTTGGCAAGTCGGGCATCCTGTGCATACCTGCTTGGCTAATGTGTATATCCCTTTACATCCGTACTTCCTTAACACTATGTCACACATAGCTTGAGAGCCCCAATGACTGCCTTGGTGCAAGGTGGTTAGGATGTTTCTCATGACTGGTTTGCTTAATAACTCCCTTCCATCCGGGAGGTTCCATCTTCCTTGGGTTGTCTTAGCCATCGTTACAGTTACTGCACTATCCTCCACCCCAATTTTTAAGCCCAGCAATATAATCAAATCCCTACCTAATAGATTACTTCCAATGTCAGGAATATACAGTAATTGTCCTATCACTTCCTCATCAGTTCTTCTAATTAGGGTTGGCTGAAAAATAGGCACCAAGAATTCTTCGCCTTTTACTCTGGAAACCTTAAGATACTCCTTAGTCAATTTAACGCCGGTAGGTCTAAAACTTAGAGATGACCGTGCCGCTCCCATGTCCACCAAAAATACTGCCTCCTCCCCTTCAGGTCCCACCTTTAAATTTATCAAGGGTTCCCGGAAGGAGGAAGGAACCCCTGACTCCCCTAATCTTCATCTAAGGTCATTAGGGAAACGGCTTCCCTTTCTCGTGCTAATTCCGGGCATTCTCGTTTAAAATGCCCCATTTTCCTGCAATGGTAACACCCTGCCTGTTGCCTCCTTTCTCGGGTATCTGACCCTAGTATTTCGTGTCCTCCCCTACCCTTCCTGTTATCCCCTGATCCCATTCTCCTTTTTGTTATTTCTTCTACTGCCGCCACCATCATTTTGGCTTTCTGCTTCTCGTCTTCCCTTTTCACAGACACTTTCTGTGCCTCACGTAACAGTTCTTCCATCTGTCTTTTACTCAATCCATCTAATTCCTGTAATTTCTTTTGATGTCCGGCCATGATTTAGTTACAAACTGGACCTTTAAGAGTCCCTGTGCTATCGGATTATCGGGATCCATTCCCGAATACTTCCTTGTGGCCTTTTAAGAAATGCAGAAGGGGTTTCATCCTTCTCTTGTCATACTTCAAAGGCCTTAACAAAGTTTTGTGATCTAGGTGCTGCCTCTTTAATTCCTAACATTACCATTTCTCATAAATCCCGCATTGACTCCCTATCTCTTCTGTCATTATTCTCCCAATGAGGGTCAACATTTGTGAATTTCTGTTCTGCTGGGACCCCTTCTTCCCCAACTGGGTGCTTCTTTTCCCATTCCTATGAAGCTGCTCTCCTAATCATACCTCGTTCTTCCCCTAAAAATAACATTCCTAAAATTGCCCAGGTATATAAATTAGGCCCTAGGAATTGATCTAATTGTTCGGCTAGTCCAACTGGATCCTCTATTAAACTTTTCATTTCCTTTTCAAAGACCCTAACTTCACTGCTAGTTAAGGGAGTGTTTACATATCCGATTGTACCTTCCCCAATCGGAACCTCTCGTAAGGGACATAATTTTACATTTTCCATTATCTCTGCCCCCCCCCCCCCCCACCTTTACGTGTGGTGGCTCGAGTGATTCTGAGCCCCCTAGATTCTGCATCTTTTAGTTCAGAGTCCATTCCCCTTTCTGTGTCTGGACTTGGTTCTACTTCGGGAGCTGTAGGCTCCTTCCGGGGAGTAATATATGGAGGCGGCAAACCCATTAAGGGATCCCATTGTGGCTTCCCTTTTCATTTTTTTCTGTTCTTTCCCTGATTCCTCCGTATTCATGGGACATAATTTTATTCCCGTGCTCCCTATCCAACAAGTCACATATTCTGACTCTTCTTGACTGTATGTTTCTTTCCGATTGACATATATATTAAGATCTTGACACAGCCAATCCTCATCGGACCCATATTTGAGCCAAAAAATACCAGGCGCCTTAATACTTTCTCTAGTCCAAACGAAACAACAATAGTTTATCATTTTAGCCTTATCTTCCTCCCGCGTCCCGGAGTTGTGTTCCCAATTACCCAACATTTTCCCCAAAGGACTGTGGGGCGGAATATATTCCCCTTTAACGTTATTTACAGATCAATCGTTACCCAAACAACTCCCCGTGCCTCCCATTGTTGCTAATTTAATTAATCTTAACGAGGTCCGGTGTCACCTTCTTCCACACCCCCTTCAGGGGCCTGACTAGACACCTTACTCGCCCGATTAATCTGACCAATTATATGTTTTTTGAGACTTCAACCATTCTCTATAAATCACTTTTATGTAAGGATAAAAGAGATTAGTTAGAAACTGATAGTAAGGCAGTCATGACCTGTAAAAAGAACAGAAGTTAACATTTTATTTCATAATCTGTAAAATCCTTAACCTTAAAAGAAATCATGTTAAAATTCCGATAGTAGAAATCAGATTCAAAACAGTCCCGGATCTCAAGCTCCAGGGAACAAAGCACAAACATTCAATCACCAACAAACAAATGTGCATTCAAACCGAATCACAAAGGGTTAAACTTTCTACTAGCTGTACAGCTCTTTTCTCTCTCTCTCTCTCTCTCTCTCTCTCTCACACTCACACTCTCACCCTGTCTGACAGACACTTTGAGCTTCCCGCAACGACTCCTCTAGCTTTTGAATATTTTTCTGGACGTCTGGCCATAAGTTAGTTATAAAGTGCACCCTCAGTAGCCCTTCAGCTACTAGCCCTTCTGACACGGGCTGTTTTCCATGGACATATGCTTAATTTTATATATCGCCAATTCCCCGTACTTTTGTATGCCCGACCACCAAGGCAATACTTAAAGGTCTCTTTTCTTACCTTGGTCTGTGCACAGAGTTACCTGGTCATTTTGATGCGCCGGTCCCGCGGCAATTCCTGCAGCAAATACCGCTGCCTCCCAGTTGCCCGGATATATAATTTAAGACCTTTCCCCACCCGGGTCTTGTGTGCAAGAGTTGCCCGACCTGCCGCGCCTGCCCACCTAGTTTCCAGGATCTCCCAGTCCGGATCATACTCGCCCAAACCGCAAACAACAAGCAAGGGAGTCGGAGATCACCGAAATCAGTGAGGTGCACCTCCCCCGTCGTCCCAAGAGTGTCGAGCGGTTGGAGTTTTGGATCCTGGACGAGCCCCCAATTGTGAGAAACAGAACTCACAAATCAATCAGCCGGAGACAAAGCCTTGGAAACAAGAACAATTTATTACAGTCTCACAAGAACTGGACGCTTCTGTAATCAAATGGAAATGCGCACGAAAATAACACATTAAAGCATTCTTATTCAGTTTACAAGTTGCAGAATCACGCCTCCCTTTTCCCATCCTATCATAAGCCAATTACCTCACTTGTTAGTTAATTTCTTATCTGGCCATCCTGCTGTCCTTGTCTGCATTCTTTGTTCCTTGTTTGTTACAGCTTGTTCTTTATTCCAGTTTCTCTTATCACACTATAAGCTTCATTGTGAAGTGAAAGTTATTTCCTAGCTTAAAACTATTTTCTATAAAGTCTTAGCCTTAAGTATGCTACATGCTACAAGAATTCCGTGACAGTTTGTATAATGTTCCCCTTCCCTTCCCCCCACCTACAAAAACATTTCTAATCTCCCACAGTTTGCTAGTATCTAGTTATTTTTCTCACTGTTAGAGTTAGATAAATAATTTGTTACTTGTTGATTTTAAAGTGAGTGTCAGGGATTTTTTTTAAGATTACTTACAGTGTGGAAACAGGCACTTCGGCCCAACAAGTCCACACCGACGCGCAACCCACCCATACCCCTACACCTCACACTACGGGCAATTTAGCACGGCCAATTTACCTGACCTGCACATCTTTGAACTGTGGGAGGAAACCAGAGCAAGTCCACGCAGACACAGGGAGAATGTGCAAACTCCACGCAGTCAGTCACCTGAGGTGGGCATTGAACCTGGGTCTCTGGCGCTGTGAGGCAGCAGTGCTAACCACTGTGCCATCATGCACCCACTGCCCCTGTGCTACCCAGTTTATTTTATTTAACCAAAAGAAGTTGCTAAAAAGCAGATAATACCATTTTTCATACTTCTTTTACAGATTATTGGGTGAGGTGCACCTCTTTGGAGTTTTGATATTAGTTCTCGGGGGTGTCAGTCTCTGCTTTATAACAATACCACTAGGCTGTCACATAAGAAATAAGCACTAGGAGCAGGGGTGGCCATCTGGCCCTTTGAGCCTGTTCCTTCATTTGATAAATTCATGGCTAATCTTTTCATGGCCTCAGCTCCACTTACCCGCCTTCTCACCATATCCCTTAATTCCTTTACTGGTCAAAACATTATCTATCTTAGCTTTAAAAACACTTACTGAGGAAGTCTCAACTACTTCACTGGGCAGGGAATTCCATAGATTCACAACCCTCTGGTGTTCCTTCCCAATTCAGTCCTAAATCTGCTCCCCCTAATTTTGAGGCGATGTCCTTTTGTCTTAGTATCACCCACTGGTGGAAACATCTTCTTTACTTATAGCTTATCTATTCCTTTCATAATTTTATATGTTTCCATAAGATCACCCCTCATTCTTCCAGTCTACTGGGAATATAATCTCAGTCTACTCAGTGTCTCCTCATAAACCAACCCCCTCAACTCCGGAATCAACCTAGCGAACTTATTCTGCTCCCCCTCCAGTGCCAGTACACCCTTTCTCAAGTAAGGAGATCAAAATTGCATACAGTGCTCCAGGTGTGGTCTCGCCAACACCCTATACAGCTGCAGCGTAACCTCCTTACTTTTAAACTCAATCCCGTTAGCAATAAAGGACAAAATTCCATTTACGTTCCTAATTACCTGTTGTACCTGCAGACCAACCTTCTGTGATTCATGCATAAGGACACCCGTATCCCTCTGTACTGCAGCGTACTGTAATTTCTTACCGTTGAAGTGATTGTTCTTTTTACTATTATAGCTATCAAAATGGATGGCTTCACATTTATTAACATTGTAATCCATCTGTCAGACCTTTGCCCAGTCACTTAAACTATTTAAGTCCCTCTGCAGAGTTCACAGTCCTCTGCACGCTTTGATCATCTTAGTGTCATCCACAAACTTTGACATACTACATGCGGCCCCAACTCTAAGTTATCTATGTAAATTGAGAATAATTGCAGTCCCAACACTGATCCCTGAGGCACACCACTAGTCACTGATGTCAACCTGAACAGCACTCATTTATTCCCACTGTTTGCTTCCTGTTGGTTAACAACTCCTCTGTCCATGCTCATCCATTGCCTGTAATGCCTTACATCTTTATCTTATGTGTCAACCTTTTGTGCAGCACCTTATTGAATGCCTTTTGGAAATCTAGATAGACCACATCTCTTGAGTCCCTGTTGTTAACCATGTTCATTCTCTTCATAGAATTCCAAAAGATTAGTTAAGCACGATCTTCCCTTCATGAACCCATGCTGTGTCTGCCCAAAGGGACAATTTCTCTCTAGGTGCCTTGCTATTTATTCCTTGATAATAAACTTAAGCTTTTTCCCTCACTACAGAAGTTAAGTTAACTGGTCTATAATTTCCCCATGTTTTGTCTATCTCCCTTTTTAAACAATAGCATTACATTTGCTATTTTCCAATCAGCTGGAACTGCCCCAGAGTCCAGTTAATTTTGGAAAATTACCACACGTGCATTAACTATTTCTCCTGCCATCTCTTTAAGTATCCTGCGATGCATTCCGTCCGGGCCAGGAAACATGTCTACCCTTAACTCCAACAGCTTGCCCATTATACCTCTGCCATGATAATGATTGCTTCCAGGTCCTCACCTACCTTTGTTTTTTTGTCAATTACTGCCATGCTATTCGTCCCCTCCACTGTGATGACAAACATTAAATACTTGTTCAATACTTCGGCCATTTCCTCATATCCCATTACTAAATCCCCTTTTGTATCCTCTAAAGGACCAATGTTTACTTCAGCCACTCTTTTTTGTTTTGTACATTTATAGAAGCTTTTTCTATCTGTCTTTATATTCTGAGCTAGATTTTTCTCATAATCTATCTTACTTTTCTTCATAGTTCTTTTTGTAGCTTTCTGTTGACCTTTAAAGCTTTCCCAAACTTCTAGTTTCCCACTGATCTTGGCCATTTTGTATGCCTTCTCTTTCAAATTGATAGCCTCCCTTATTTCCTTAGACACCCATGGCAGATTACCCCTTTTCCTTCCTTTTCACTGGTACAGCTGCACAATCCTTTATCCGAAATGCTCGGGACCTGCTGGTTTTCGGAATTCAGAATTTTTCGAATTTTAGAATAAGTGACAGTTTGATGATGAAATTTTTAAAAATCTAACCTAACAGCGACTCACTGAGTAAAACAGGCCCTGAAACAGAATTGAAGCCTGCCAGTGCTGGGCCATGCATGCCCATGTCACAACTGAGTGACATGCATCAAGTGGGTGTGGACTTCAGTTAACTCTTTGTCGCCAAACAACCTTGTTAATGAGAAAAAAAAACTTCACAAAAATACCTTTGGATTTCAGAGCTTTTCGGATTTCAGGGTTTTGGATAAAGGGTTGTCTACCTGTATATACTTTTGCTGAGTATTTTGAAAAAATTGCTCTGAAAGTTCTCCATTATGTTTGCCAATTGCCTCAGCATAAAATCTTCAACCAGGCCATCCCATTGAATATCAGGGGCAATGGGTTGGATTCTCTATTGTTGGGAGATGGGAGATGGTCATGGCCTGCCATTTGGACAATGTTAAACCATGTGTGTGTTGTTTCTGGCCTGCTGAACATTTTACCAGGGGGGAATAAGATTACATACATAATAGAAGGAGTCCCCAGTGAAGAACCACATGAGTATTGTATGATCCTGAATGTGTGACCATGCACGGGATTCTATCGAAGTTCAGTCTCCATCTGCCATTTGACCTCCTTTAGTTGAATGGATGGATTTCATTCACAGTCCTCTCAATTTTCTGTCTGGCTTTCTCCATGCCAGAAAAAAAGTGATTTAAGGTATGGGATAGAGACATGTCTGTATGGATCTGTCAGGGAGTGGAAGAATCGTTCCATGCTGGAATTCTCAAAATATTGAGGGGATTTGGAATTGTGCATTAGCCTGGTTAAAATTTATCGCCATAGCTTCATGTGGAATATTTGCATGGTTTTGGTCACCTTATATTTACAGGGAACTGTATGATTGGAGGGATTTCAGAACAGACTTGCATGGTAGATTTACAAACTTGGGTTGACATTAGAAAAAGTTGCACCTATTTAACATATATCATTAAAAAAAAACTGTAAAAATAGGGGAAAGTGTGGGGGATATTATATGTGATTTTAAAATATGAAGAACCATTAATAATATAAAAGCAAACAGGCCTATTAAGTTTGAACCATGAGGAACAAACCCGTAAGTTGCAAAAGAGACTCACTGCAGGACAATATTTCTATTCCATGCAGAGGTGTTGCTGTGAGAAACAATTTTAAAATTGTGTAAGTTAGATTGTTAATATGTAGAATATAATTGGGGATAAGCATTGTCTTGTGAGAAGCTCAATTTCAACAGGATGCATGGTTCTAAAACAGGATTATTACACTGGTACTAATTCTTCACCATGTTTGAGATTGGTGAGTTTATCACAAAAACTCAAACAATACTAAACATTGCGGAGGTTTGCTTAGTTTTCCCTTGGCTGGTTAAATGAAAATTGTGGAAGATTCCAGCCTCAGTTTAATTAACTAACTGTAATTAAATACAAAGAACTGCGGATGCTGAAAATCTGAACTCGTTAAGCTCCTCTCATTATCTCAAGTGGTTCAGAGCTCAGGCACCCAGACAAAGGAAGAAAATACAGCAGAGGTCAGAAATTTTGAAATTAAATCAAAAGAAGCAGGAAATGCTCAAAGGATTGGCAGCAGCTGTGACAAAAGAAACATATAAATACAGAAAATAGGAGGAGCAGTAGGCCATTCAGCCCAACAAGTTTGCTCTCCTATTCAACATGATCATGGCCAATCCTCTAGCTCAAGACCATACCCATAATCTCACTGCACACCCCTTTAACTTCTAGAAATCTATTTTTTTCCTTCACTATATTCAGTAGCTTGATGTTCACAACTTTCTGTGTTCAAGAATTCCACAGGTTAATCATCTCCTCACCTCAGTCCTAAACGGTGTAATCCTGAGACTGTGACTCACTGATCTGGATCCTGAACCCCTCCCCAGTCAGGATAAACATTGTCTGTGCATGCAATCTGTCCAGCCCTGTCAGAATTTTATGTTTCCATGAAATCTCAGTGAATACAGACTCAATCGACCCAATTGATCCTCATATAACAAACCTGCAATCCTTGGAATGAGTGTGGTGAACCACTGTTGCACAACCTCAATGGCAGATGTATCTTTTCTTGGAAAAGGAGATCAAATTGTGAGAAACAAAGCTCACATACTTCAATAATTGCAGTCCAAGACAAAATCTGAATCAGTAGTGTCCTTTATTTTACATTTGCAAGAGGGTGTGATGTCCAGAGACATACACACCCATAATTCAATTAACACACAACATTTATATAATTTGGTTTCTTTTGTTTTATATTGCTCCTCCCCTGTTTACATCTTCCACTTCCCTAAGACCGGCACCCATTACTCCTGTTTATCTCTTGCCTTATCCGGCCTTGTCTGTGACAAAATGCTTAATTCTGGCCTCACAAGTCCGTTTGACCTCATCCCGCTGTAGGTCATTGTTAGGCATATTCTTTCTTCTTCATTATCTACCCCCTCCATCTGTGCCTTTCCCTGATCCTTATGACCCTTTTAATTGGGGTTTGCTCCTGTGTCTCTGTAAAAGTGGGGAACAGATGTTTATACCTACTGTTTGTACAGGCGTATCTAGCTTAACTTCATCCCCTCACAGCATCTTATCTATTCGCCTGTAATATCTACCATTGTTTTGCTGTCACGTTTCATTCTGGCATACAATTTTAGCTAATACAAAAACAATTATGTATTTCCTCCACATAGTTTCCATTCTTGTTGACTCAGCTCTTGGCTAAAACAATTACATACTGGTGTGAGTTCCTGTAAATGGAATTGCAGAAGTAACACTATTTTTCCCACATCCCACAATTTCCCCTTTTTCTTTAATTACCATTTGTTATCTTCTGCAATTTTTCTTTTAAGCATCGCCCCCGAAATTCGCAAGCATCATTCCGGAGATTTCATCCATCTTGGTCTCACTCATCCCCTCACTATTTAGTCGATAAAGTTCCTCTGCCTGATTCCCTTTAAGGGGCATCTGTTTCATCAAGGCTGTTTCAATCAGTCTTTGGGTGAGCCCTCGTATACAGGGTATGATACAGCAGCCAATGGCCACCAATACCCCGACTACTACTATCAGGGAAGTAAGGATAGAAACCACCACCCCCTTCCATTTTCCAAAACATGATTCAAGCCATCCCGTGAGAGATGTGTCTACTCCTGAATTCTCAGCCAGTTCCTCTGCTAAGGTAGTCAATCCCCTTAAGGCCCGAGTAATTGAACCATCAGGTACAGTGTTATTAGGAATAAAGGTACAACAGCTTCCTCCTAACATCACACACACACACCCTTTTTCTGTTAAAATCATATCAAGGGCCATTCTGTTTTCCCATGCCATCCTACTTGTCGCATCAAGCTGTTCTGATATTCCTTTAACCGCATCTCTTGTATAATTTATAAATCGCTGATGATTATAGAAAATGTAATTTATCCAATCTACATTTTTATTAATTGTTACCCACCAAAAGAGAGCTGACTCAAAGCCTGCTGCAATCTGGTTACGAGCCTTGAATTCATCAGGTACTCCCCTAGGGACTCCTACCGAGTCGAGATAAATCCTGTCATCGAAAGAAGTGTCTAAAAGTAATCTCTTACCCCTTCCCTTTTTCCCTACTATCTTTTCCTTCTCAAATGCCAGGGTAAATGGAATTGCCAATTGTACAATTGCACATATCCCTCTCCAATCCGGAGGTAGCGTAGGTCTCAATATTTTGCCTCCACAGTACCACCACAGATCTGCTCGGGGAACCTTTAGTGCTGAGTAGTTCCCTCCCTTCTCCGTTTCGGTAACATTCTTAATTTCTGTACATAATTTCAGCTCCCCCAAATCTCTCGATCGACTTGTACCTCGTCTACGCACACACGACGTGTGATTTTCAACTGCGGTGGAAAATGTGGGGGGGACTTTTGCATCTTTCTTCTCCAAGGGAGGGAACATTAGAGATAGGGAGGTACAATTCCTATCATTCCATGCAGTCTCATCCTGATACAGGGCTATCATACATTTCATGCCCTTCCTGTCTCGCTTCCACTCGAGCGGAAAGGGAACCACCTGGGCCACTGGCCTACCGGAGGCACATGCATAGCACTTGCTCTTGTTCAGACTTTTTACAGTATATTTTACCCATTCAACCCAGGCATTTGCATCCCCGTACCCAGTTTCTATTTCGATGGTCTGTTTCAAGTCCTTTACCTCTAAAATTTTTACTACTTTATGATCATCGGGAGGGGTGAAAGGTTGTATCTTATTACCCAGTAGTTCTACCCGTTTTCCCTGTCCTACGCTAATTCGAAAACAACAGCCCAAGAAATCCTTCCCATTTGCCTTCATTTCTATCCCAAATGTTTCATTTAATTGTTTCTCATAGGTGCCCCCGCCCCCCCCCAGAATTGCTTCGTGCCATGTGGTTTTCTTTATTGTTAGGTATATTGGGTTACACTTTTTATCGGGACAATCGTGAGCTGGACGGAAGGGGGCCCGGTGTACTGTGACAAGGCCATTATACCAAGTACCATTCCCGAGGCCATCCCCATAGGACTTAAGATGTATCTCTGAGCTGCGGTACTGTCTCTGATTATCTACATCCCCACAATTTACTAAACTGCATGCATCAGCGTCTATTACTTGTGGATTATCAGACTCAGGAACTGTTAATAATACATATGAAAATGATATTTGGCAAAATCCCAATACTAAGAGGGCTAGCTTCATAACTGTAAGCGTTCCCAGTATTCTAAACATCATGCTGAAGCACAAAAAGACTTAATATACAATCTTACAGAAATAATACCGCGCTCGCGTCGACACTGTATAGTCAGTTACTCAAAGTCTCTTTAGTCTGAGTTTCAGCGGGTCTTGCGTTGATTCGGCTGTCCAGACTTCTTCCTCAACTGGAGGGTCCACAGGCCCTTTGATCCGAGTGTAATGAGTCCAGCCTTTTTCCGCCGTCCTTATTGCCGTTTCGGTAGTCAAAAGAGCCTGGTACGGCCCTTCCCAGTCCGGCTGCAATTTAGTCTCTATCCATGATTTTACTAAGTTCCAATCGCCCGGCTGGATGGGATGAACGATGAATTCAAGGGGTGGAGTCTATGCCAATAAACCCTGTTTCCTGAGGAAAGACAAAGAGGAGGACAAGCCCAGTATATACTTCTTTAAAAACAAATCTTTAGTTTCGGGAATTGGCAATTCTCCATTCGTTCCCAAGTAAGGTAATCCAAATAAGATTTCATAGGGGAATAGTCCCAAGTCTTTCCTTGGGGCTGTTCGTACTTGCAAGAGAGCTATAAGTAAACATTTGGTCCAAGGGAGTCTGGTTTCTATTATCAATTTAGAGAGCTGTCGTTTGAGTGTTTGGTTCATTCTCTCAACCCTTCCCGATGATGGCGGATGCCATGGAGTATGGAACTCATTGGAAATTCCTAACCCTTTCATTACCCCCTGTAACACTTTAGAGGTAAAATGAGTTCCTTGATCGGAATCTATACCGGTCACGAGCCCATATCGGGGAATTATGTGCTTCAATATTGTTTTAGACACCCCACTCGCAGTGGCAGTAGCTAGGGGTATGCCTCAACCCAACCAGATAGATGATCTACTATGACCAACATATATTTTAGTCTTCCTACACTGGGTAGTTCAGTATAATCTACTTGTATACTCTGGAAAGGTCTCAATCCTGGGTCTCTTCCTCCCGGGGTCTGTTTTCTCAAGACTTTCTTATTTACCTTTCTGCATACATCCCTTACATATTTGTTTAGCAATTGTATATATTCCTTTACATCAATATTCCCTAAGAACTAAATCACACATTGCTTGTACTCCCCAGTGGCTGCCTTGGTGTAGGACAGCCATAATTTCTTGCATCATCATTTTGTTTAAAATTTCCCTTCCATCAGGTAACCTCCAATGCGCGTCTGCTGTTTTTGAAGACCCTAAATCTCTCAATTCTTTTTCTTCGCTTTCAGTAAATATAGGAGCTTCCCTAGGACCTGGGACAGTAGGTATTAGGGAATGAATCACCACTTCTTGTGGGTTCAGGGCGGCTTCCTTAGCCACTTCATCGGCTAATCTATTCCTCCTAACTTCTGGTTCATTTCCTTTCTGATGACCATTTACATGCACTGCTGCTATTTCTCGGGGGAGTAATAGGGATTCCAAGACCCGTTTAATCAACTCCTCATGTGCTAATTCCTTCCCCCGGCTATTGATCAGTCCTCTTTCCTGTCATATCTTTCCGAAAGTGTGCACAACACCAAATGCATATTTAGAGTCAGTGTATACTGTTCCCTCTTTATTTTCTAATGCCCTAAGGGCTCTTTCCAATGCATAGAGTTCGCAGGTCTGAGCTGACCACCCATTTGGCAACCTTCCTGCCTCCACCACACTACCTTTTGTCCCATCTACGACTGCATACCCATTATGTCTTTTCCCTTCAGTCACCCGGGATGATCCGTCTATAAAAGGTCTAGCCCCTGCATGAAGTGGAACATCTCTCAGGTCCATGCGGACCTTAGTTTGGTATTCTATAATGTCAAGGATTCTGAGGAGAGTCTCCTTCCCCTTTCCAAAGAAAGGCAGCTGGATTTAAACAATTGTCCATGACCAACACTAAATCATCCTTTTCTATTAATATCGCCTCATATTTCAGAATCCGCGAGTCTGTCAACCATCGCCCAGCTTTTTGGTTTAGGATCGTTCTCACTTGGTGTGGGGTGCTTACTATTAGGGCTCCCCCAAATGTAAGCTTTCTGCTTTCCTCCACCAACAGTGCAGTGGCAGCCACAGCCTGCACACACTCAGGCCACTCCCGGGATACTGGATCCAATAGCTTCGAAAGATATGCTACTGGCTGTCTCATTCCTCCCCACCTCTGGGTCAATACTCCCAAAGCTGCTCCCTTATCTACAGTAGCAAAGAGGTGGAAAGGTAAGAGAAAGGTAAGGCTCACACGGGGGCATGGATCAGATTTCTTTTGAGTTTCTCAACTAGTTCTTTTTCCTCATCATCTCAACTTAGACATTTTGGTTCCCCCTCTAATTGTTTGAGATATAATTTCTTAGTCTTCTGAACATAGGAATCAATCCACAATCTGCAATATCCTGTTAGACCCAAAAATTTGCGTAACTCCCGTTTAGTGCTGGGCAGTGGCATCCCCACTATTCCCTCTATCCGCTCCGGGCTTATCTTTCGCTTTCCCTCACTAACTAAATGTCCCAAGTATTTCACTTCTTGCTCCACATATTGTAGTTTGTTTTTAGATACTCGCAGTCCTTGCTGGCCCAGGAAATTCAATAATTTGTTCGTAGCTTCTACTACTCTTTCTCTTCTTTTTCCTGTTACTAAGAGGTCGTCTACATACTGCAACAGGGTAGTCCCCTTGGGGCTGCTAAATTTCTCCAATATTTGTTCTAACATCTGTCCAAATAAATTCGGGGATTCCGTAAACCCCTGGGGGAGCACAGTCCACCGGTATTGCTGTTTCCGTCCTGTCTTAGGGTCTTCCCATTCAAAGGCAAACAAATTCCTACTTTCCTCCGCCAAGGGACAAGCCCAAAAAGCATCCTTTAAATCTATCACACTAAACCATTTGTGATCATGAGGGATCTTACTTAATAACGTATAGGGGTTTGGCACCACTGGGTGCCTGATCTGTACTATTTGATTTAAAGTTCTCAAATCCTGCACCAATCGATAAGTTCCATGAGATTTCCGCACTGGTAGTATTGGGGTATTATAAGGAGACATACATGGCTCCAACAGTCCATCTCTAATCAGTCCTTCAATTACTGGCTGCAGTCCTTGTTTATCTTCTATGGAAATGGGATATTGTCGCTCACAGACAATGCCTCCTTTCCTTTTTAAATTTATTAGACGTGGAGGGATCTGTAGTTTTCCACGATTCCCTTCTCTAGCCCATACAATAGGGTCTATCTCTCTCTCCACATCCTCTGTCAACATTGCCATTTGTACAACTAATTCTTTTTCCTGAATTCCAATCTCCAGTCCTAAGAGGATAATTAAGTCTCTCTAGTAAGTTACTTCCTATATCAAGGATATATAGCAGTTCTCCTGTGACCCTATCCTTAGGACCTTCTATCATCATAGGTTCAAATACTGGAACAGTAAATCCTTCCCCTTTGGCCCCCGAAACAGTAACTGACCGTGTCGACATTTCTACTTTCTTTGGTTTAAAATTCAGCGATGACCGTGCTGCCCCCGTATCTACTAGGAAGACTACCTCTTCCCTACAGGGTCCCACCTTCAGGTTTATCAAGGGTTCCTGGTGGGCCCCCGAGGGCAGGAACCCCTGACATGCCTATTCTTCATCAAAATTCATAAGCGGAATTGCTCTTTCTTCCCTTTGTAGATCAGGACACTCCCGCTTAAAATGCCCTATCTTTCCGCAATAATAGCATCCTGCCTGTGGAGACCTCCATCTCTGCCCCTGTCGCTCGAACCCTCTATCAAATGCTCCCCCTTGTCCTCTCCCTCTCCCTCTCTCTCTCTGTCCTACATGCTGCCACCCGCCGCTCCGGTTGCTCACTATTGGTTCCATTCTTTTCTTAACTACCTCATCAACCGTAGCTACCATCATTTTCACCTTCTGTTTTTGTCTCTCATCCTCTCTCTTTACAAACACTTTCTGTGCCTCTCTCAACAATTCATCTAATGGTTTTTCACTCCACCCTTCTATCTTCTGTATCTTTCTCTGTATGTCTGGCCATGCCTTTGTCACAAAATGTACTTTCAAAAGACCCTGTGCCACTAGGTCCTCAGGATTCATTCCAGAATATTTCCGCATTGAGTCTCTTAATCTTTGCAAGAAAGCTGAGGGAGTCTCATCTTTCTCCTGTCTAACTTCAAAGGCTTTAGTCAAATTCTGTGACTTCGGAACTGCCTCTCTTATTCCTTTTAGAATCAGGTCTTTCAATTCCCTCATTTCTTCTCTATGCTCCGGGTTTTGGTTTTCCCACTGGGGGTCTTTGAGGGGAAACTTCACCTCTCCCTGTCCAGCATCTCCATCTCCAATCGGGTGTTCCCTGTCCCATATTTTAATGGCTGCTCCTCGTATAAATCCCCTTTCTTCCCCAGTAAATAGTATATTCAAAATAGACATTAACTCAGCCCAGGTATACAGACTGGGCCCCAAAAATTGATCAATTTGTTCAGACAACCCCACTGGATCCTCAACCAGGATGTTCATTTCCTTTTTAAATGTTCTGACCTCCCCACTGATGAGGGGGGCACTTACAAACCCAATCTCTTTGTCCCTTATTAGTACCTCCCGAAGGGGATAAGTCGTTACGTTCTTCCCTTTCTTTTTGGTTTCCCCCCTTAGGCTTTGATTTAGATTCCCCGGAGGCCTCCTCTACATCTACTGTAGCTTCCCTTTCTTTTGCTGAGGATTGAGGGTCAGGAACAACAACATCCCCATCCACCGCCCCTTTGTCCTCCTCTTGTGAATCATCTGTTCCCTGTTCCTGTCTGTCTGTCTCTCCTCCTCCCCCATGTTCACCTAACCTGATTGTATGGTACGGGGGGGGGGGGCAAACAGCAAAGAGGATCCCAGGGACTAGGTGGGGCAGAGGGGGAATCCTTTACTACCATCATTCCCAAACTGCCTTTCCAACAGGATGCATAGTCCGCCTCCTCTTGACTAAAAGGTTGTTTTTTATTCACATACAAACCTAAATACTGACAGACCCAATCCTCGTCCGAACCATACTTTGGCCAGAAGACAGCCTGACGAAGGATTGGTTCTTTGGTCCATACTAAACAACAATATTTAATCATTTTCTTTTTATCTTTTGCCCTTGTACAAGTATTGCTTGTCCATTCCCGCAACATCCTCCCCAATGGACTTTCAGGAGGAATGTTACGAGGGACTTTTCTTCTTCCTTTACTCCGTGACAGCTACTCTGCCTACCCCCCATTTCCCAGGGCCCTCGCTAGTCCCTCAGTGAGTAAGTACCCCTTTTCCCGGCCACCAAGGCAATACTTAAAAGTCAGGTTTCTTACCTTGGTCTGTGCACAGTGTTGCCTGGCCCCTTTTCGCCGTATTGTCTATCGAGCTCCTATCACTGTCTGATTCAGATGTCTCTCTTGTGGGATCCGTGCCAGTCGCCTAAGGGAGCGGACCAAACCGGGACACGAGACCGCTCCTCAATGGGGAACGGGAAGCGTCTTCCCAGTGTCCAAGGCCAGCCACTCCCCTCGGCGATGGAAGAACATCCCGGACAGCCCCCAATTGTGAGAAACAAAGCTCACATACTTCAATAATTGCAGTCCAAGACAAAATCTGAATCAGTAGTGTCCTTTATTTTACACTTGCAAGAGGGTGTGATGTCCAGAGACATACACACCCCTAATTCAATTAACACATAACATTTATATAATTTGGTTTCTTTTGTTTTACATTGCTCCTCCCCTGTTTACATCTTCCACTTCCCTAAGACCGGCACCCATTACTCCTGTTTATCTCCTGCCTTATCCGGCCTTGTCTGTGACAAAATGCTTAATTCTGGCCTCACAAAGCCGTTTGACCTCATCCCTCTGTAGGTCATTGTTAAGCATATTCTTTCTTCATCATTATCTACCCCCTCCATCTGTGCCTTTCCCTGATCCTTATGACCCTTTTAATTGGGGTTTGTTCCTGTGTCTCTGTAAAAGTGAGAAACAGATGTTTATACCTACTGTTTGTACAGGCGTATCTAGGTTAACTTCATCCCCTCACAGCATCTTATCTATTCGCCCGTAATATCTACCATTGTTTTGCTGTCACGTTTCATTCTGGCATACAATTTTAGCTAATACAAAAACAATTATGTATTTCCTCCACATAGTTTCCATTCTTGTTGACTCAGCTCTTGGCTAAAACAATTACACACTGGTGTGAGTTCCTGTAAATGGAATTGCAGAAGTAACACTAATTTTCCCACATTCCACAAAATTTCCATACAACACTCCAGACGTAGCTCAAAATAGCTTCAGTAAGGCTTTGTTGTTCCTGTAATCCTGCAATTAAGGCCATTTGACCATTTGCCTTTCGAACTGCTTGCCATACCTGCATTCATACTTTTAGTGACTGGGATTGAAGGACATTTTGCAGTCTACCTCCATTCACACAATACTCCGCCATTTTGAATTTCTTACTCAAATGAACAACTTTTCAATTATCTCACATTATACAGTGTCTTTCATGCATTTGTCCACTTACTGAACTTGTCCAACTCTGTGGCTCAGTGGTTAGTGCTGATGCCTAATAGTGTCAAGGATCTTTGGGTGACTGCTTGTGTGAAGTTTGCATGTTTTCCCTATACTGCATGGGTTTCCTCTGGGTGCTTTGGTTTCCTCCCACAATGCAAAGATGAGCAGGTTGGGTGGATTGGCCATGTTAAATTTTCCATAGCTTCTGGGGATATGCAGGCTAGGTGGATTAGCCATTGGAAGTACAGGATTACAGGGTTTGGGTTGGATGCTGTTTGGATGGTTGGTGCGGACTTGATGGGCTGTGTAGGGATTCTATGAAATCATCTTGAAGACTCCATTTTCCCTCAACACTGAGTTCAGTGTGTCATCAACAAACATGGAAAAAACAATATGTGATTCTCGCGTCCAAATCACTGCTGCATTTTGTGAATAGAGTTAACATTTCAGGTTTTCACTCTAAAAGGTCATTGACCAAAAATGTTAACCCAAGTTTAATCAGAACTGAGTTGGCTGATCTCAGCTAAGTGGCAGTACAGCGATTGAAAAAGCAAGTACAAGCTGGGATTGTAGACAAGAGAAATGATCATTCCTGAATATTACTGTGTGAGCAATTGTGTGATTTCAGGGAAGAGACAGAATTTAATCCCCGAATCATCACTTTCAGATTGTCACTTTGGAGACTAGCCTGAAACAGATATGATTGTTCTCCAAGAAAGAGCTACTTGCTCCCAAAATTAGAGAGGGATTCAGTTGAATTCTATTGATGCTACTTCACATTGCAGCATATCGGTGAGCAAAGAGACCCTGGCCACAGGTACATAGTTTCTTGGAGGTGGAGTTTTGGATAGACAGTGAAGAAGGCATTTGGTACATTTGCCTTTATTGGTCAGAGCATTGAGTATAGGAGCTGGGACGTCATGTTACGCAGCTGTACAGGACAGTGATGAGGTCACTTTTGGAATACTTCATTCAGTTCTGGTCTCCCTGCTATAGGAAAGATGTTGTGAAACTTGAAAAGGCACAGAAAAGATTTTAAAGATGTTGCCAGGTTTGGAGGGTTTGAGCTATATGGAGAGGCTGGAGCTATTTCCGCTGGAACATCGGAGGTTGAGAAACGACCGTATAGAAGCTTATGAAATCATGAGGGAAATGGTAGGGTCAATAGCCAAGGTCTTTTTCCCAGCATAGGGGAGTCCAAAACTAGAAAGTATAGGTTTAAGGTGAGAAGGGAAAGATATATAAGAGACCTAAGGGACAACTTTTTCATGCAGAGGCTGCCAGAGGAAGTAGTGGAGGCTGGTACAATTGCAACACTTAAAAGGCATCTAGGTGGGTATATGAATAGGAAGGATTTAAATAGATATGGGCCAAATACTGGCAAATGTGACTGGATTAATTTAAGATATTTGTTTGACATGGGCAGGTTGGACCAAAGAATCTGTTTCCATGCTGTATAGCTCTTAGACTTTATAAAACTGAACTATTCACAGTTGTTAATTTCACGAGATATGAATTTCTAATTTAAAATGAATGAAAATGGTTGGTTGGTTTTACTCTGAATCAGGCAGAAATATTAGGAAAAGTCTATGGATTTCTTTTCAGTTGAGAACTCAGTGAAGGAGCTGGAAAGAAATTGTAGTTGGGCAGGTCCCACAGAAAATATTGATCAGATTCCTGTCCGATAAATTACAGGTCCCAATGCGGTTAGAGAGGTGTCAGCACATTGATTAAAATTAAATGTGTTTTTCAAGTAAATCTTCGAGGCGATACTGGTAGCACGAGGATATAGATGATGACAACATCTTAATAAATAAGTCATACTTCCCAAACCCCAGTCAGCTCTGCTCAAGGTGAACAATTACCTTGCTTCCTGTACAAGATATTTTTGGGAAACACAGAGTGAATATGTTTGGTGAAGGATACATGCAACCAAATTGGTTAAATAAATGATTCATGATTTACAACAATTTATTGCTTGATGATTGTTCTCCGATTGCCATAGTAACAGGAATGAGAGCTATTTTGCCGTTCTCCTTTTTGACATAGTTCTGCAATAGGATGATAAGCAAAACAAACTGATCTCGGAAAATGTGGATTGTCTCCAGCAACAACGCTGGTATTCTCTCAATAATGAGGATGGTTGACAAGATCTGACCTGTCCACAAAAAAAAGAACAAAACCAATCCAGCCAATTATGCTCCAACAGTCCACTCTCAATTACCAAAAGAAACCTGGTGGAATGGGGTTCATTGACAATGCTATCAAGTTGTATATGCTCAGCAATAATCTACTCACCAGTGCTCAGTTCAGGCTTTGCCAGAGTCATTCAGATCGTGACCTCTTTGAAGCTTTGCTCCAAACATGGAACAAAAGAGTTGGGCTGAGCACGGAAAGCAACAGTGACTGCCTCTCATAGTAGCATTTGTCCAACTGTGGGAGCAAGGAGCCCCAGTAAAATGGAGATGTGATGTAAGGTGGGTGATCTGTGTACATTTAGTAATACAGAGGAACCTCGATTATCCGGCATTCGATTATCCGAATATCAGATTATCTGGCAAGATCGCAATGCCCCAATGCTCGGCTAAACAATATTATCCAGAATTCGATTATCCGGAATTTGATTAACTGAGTGAAACACTCCCCACCTGAGTGAAACACTCGGACAATTGAGGTTCCTCTGTATTCCTCTGTCAGATGATCCAGACACCAGTGGTGGAAAGTTGTTGGAGGGAATACTGAAGGACAGAATGTACATGTATTTGGAAAGGCAAGGACTGATTAGGGATAGTCAACATGGTTTTGTTCGTGGGAAATCATGTCTCACAAACTTGATTGAGTTTCTGAAGAAGTAACAAAGAGGATTGATGAGGGCAGAGTGGTAAATGTCATCTGTATAGACTTCAGTAAGGCATTCAACAAGGTTCCCCATGGGAGACTGGTTAGCAAGGTTAGATCTCATGGAATACAGAGAGAACTAGCCATTTGGATACAGAACTGTCTCAAAGGTAGAATATAGAGGGTGGTGGAGGAGGGCTGTTTTTCAGACTAGAGGCCTGTGACCAGTGGAGTGCCGCAAGGATTGGTGCTGTGTCCACTACTTTTTGTCATTTATATAAATGATTTGGATGTGAGCATAAGAGGTACAGTTAGTAAGCTTGCAGCTGACACCAAAATTGGAGGTGTACTGGACAGCCAAGAAGGTTACCTCAGATTACAACAGGATCTTGATCAGATGGGCCAATGGGCTGAGAAGTGACAAATGGAGTTTAATTTAGATAAATGCGAGGTGCTGCATTTTGGGAAAGAAAATCTTAGCAGGACTTATACTCTTAATGGTAAGGTTCTAGGGAGTGTTGCTGACCAAAAAGACCTTGGAGTGCAGGTTCATAGCTCCTTGAAAGTGTAGTCACAGGTAGATAGGATAGTGAAGAAGGCGTTTCGCATGCTTTCCTTTATTGGTCAGAGTATTGAGTACAGGAGGTCATGTTGCAGCTGTACAGGTCATTGGTTAGGCCACTGTTGGAATATTGCGTGCAATTCTGGTCTCCTTCCTATCGGAAGGATGTTATGAAACTTGAAAGGATTCAGAAAAGATTTACAATGAAGTTGTCATATATGGAGGATTTGAGCTATAGGGAGAGGTTGAATCGGCTGGGGATGTTTTCCTGGAATGTCGGTGGCTGAAGGATGACCCTACAGAGGTTTATAAAATCCTGAGGGGTATGGATAGGGTAAATTTTCAAGGTCTTTTCTCTAGGGTAGGTGAGTCCAGAACTAGAGGGCATAGGTTTAGGGTGAGAGAGAAAAGATATAAAAGGGACCTAAGGGACAACTTTTTCACACACAGGGTGGTACATTTGTGGAATGAGCTGCCAGAGGAAGTGATGGAAGCTGGTACAGTTGCAACATTTAAAAGGCATCTGGATGGGTATACAAACAGGAATCATTTGGAGGGATATGGGCCAGGTGCTGGCAGGTGGGACTCGATTGGGTTGGGATATCTGGTTGGCAGTCTGACCAAAGGATCTGTTTCTGTGTTGTACATCTCTATGACTTTATGACTATTTATTTTAGCCGTTGGCCTTTTAACTAGTGGCATGTGGGCTTGGTATCTATGAAGGAGTTTAATGATTAACGTGTAACGATGGTAATTCATTTTAAAACATAACAGAAGAGAGAGACTTTCTGGAGAATAATGGGGTTTTGTTCACATTGGAAGAGTTTTAATTGAGTGTAACAACATAGATAATGTAATGCCTTAGATTTCACTTTGAAGGTTCCCAATGGGATTACTTGTTGGGATGAGGATACCATACCTTCAAGAAAGACCTTTTGGCTGTCAATTAGCAGAGGTTGTGACTAAAGCTGGATGTGCTCCTGAAGAGAGGAGACAGTAGAGGGAGTGATTGGTGAAGGTGGTGGATGACATGCACATCAAGCAGGCTGCTGTGTCTTGGGTAGTCAGAAACATGATCAGGAATTGATGGAAAAGCTCAGCAAGTAAGGCAGCCTCTGTGGAGAGAAAGTCAAGAGTGTGGTGCTGGAAAAGCTCAGCAGTTCTGGCAGCCTCTGTGGAGAGAAAGTCAAGAGTGTGGTGCTGGAAAGCACAGCAGGTCAGGCAGCATCTGAGCAGTGGGAGAGCCAACGTTTCGGGAAAAAGCCCTTCATCTGTGAAGAGAAAGCAAAGCTAACATTTCTGATCTTCTTTAGAACTGAAGATGGGTCACTGGACTTGAAACATTAACTCTGCTTTCTCTTCACAGGTGCTGCCAGACCTGCTGTGCTTTTATAGCAATTTCTGTTTTTGTTTCTGATTTTCAGCATCTGCAGTTCTTTGATTTTTTTTGTCTTGGATGGTATGGATCTTTTTGAATGTTAATGGAGCTGCACCTATGCAGACAGGTGGGGAGTATTCCATAACATTCCTGATTTGAGCCTTGTGAAAAGCTTTGACGAGTCAGGAGGAGAGTTACTCAAGGCAGGATTCCAAGCCTCTGACTTGTTCTTGTAGCCATTGTATTTATACGAGTAGTCCAAGTCAGTTTCTGGTCAATGGTAACTTCCAAGATATTGATCATGGGAAATTCAGTGATGGAGATGACATTAAATGTCAAAGTGCGAAGATTAGATGCTTCCATGTCTTAGATGGCCATAGCCTGACATTCTAATGGCAAGGGAGTTGATGGCCTAGTGGTATTATCATGAGACTATTAATCCAGAAACAAAGTTAATGTTCTGAGGACCTGGGTTTGAATCCCACCACGGTAGATAGTGGAAATTTGAATTCAAGAACCAATGTCTGAACTTAAGAATCTACTGATAACCGTGAAGCTATTGTTGATTGTCAGGAAAAACCCATCTGGCTGACTAATGTCCTTCAGGGAAGGAAATCTGACATCTTTACCTGGACTGGCCTATATGGGACTCCAGATTCACAGCAACAAGACTGACTCCCAAATGCCCTCTGAAATTGACCACTTGGTTCGAGGGCCACTGGGCGGGCAATAAAAATGTCGACCAGCCAGCGATACCCATATTCCACAAGTGAATAAAAGAATGTTACTTGCCTCTTATCACCCCCCGAGCCTGAATATTGTCCCGGACTTGCTGCATTTGGAAATCGACAGCTTCAGTGTCTAAGTGGGTGTGAGTGTTGCTAAACATTGTACATTCAACTGCTATCATTTCCACTTCTGTCCTTATGATGGACCATTCGATATAATTATGAATAAAACTTTATTTCAATGCTATATTCCCATTTTCTCCCTTTACCTTTAAAATGGTGGGACTAGGATATTAGGAACTCTTGCAGACTGAGATGACTGACCTCCAACAACCACAACCATCTTCTTTTATGCCAGACATACTATTCAAAGGATAAGAAACATAGCAAGCAAATGTGCACACAGCAAACTCTCACAGACAGGAATGAAATGAATAACCAGATCATCTTTTTTTTATTCATGTCAGGATTTGAATCTGGGTTCCTGGGACATTATCTGGGTCACTAAATAAATAGGTCAGCAATAATGCCATAAGCCCATCACCTCCCCATCTGTTTTTGCGATGTTCACCGTTGGATATATAGTGGCCAAAGTACTACAGAACTTCTCTGCTCATCTTTGATAAGTGTCATATCCATGTGAGAGAGCAGCATGACCTTGGTTTGAAATCTCATTCAAAATCTCGCATCTCTGGCAGCTGATTAATGACATTTAGTTGAGACCTGGCAATGAAATGTTGCTGGATCTCTGACAGATGTGACTTACATGGGTTTGCTGCTGATCCCCATGACCAACCTGACTGAACTTTCAGTCGACACGAGACTCTTTCTCATAATTAACAGAGCTGGGATGAGTGAACATAGTGAGAAGAATCAAAGTAAGAGTTTGAGGACAGATTCTGTTGGTATTTACGATCATCCCTGATGCTGTTTGTTATTCCCGTTTGTAGTGACATGTTTCTTTCTCTTTTCAAGAAACCTTAGACCTTTCCATTTGCTGTTTGAGTGATTGTTTGGTTTTCTCTTTGTCCTGCTTGAGTTCTCTCAACAGACCGCCACTGCTGGCATTTATTTCTGCAAGAACTGACTCCTGCATGATTTGCAATCCCTTGTTGTGTGTGCTGTGCTTGTCCACCTATTTTTGCAGGTCTGTCATTTCCTCCGGCATTAATCGAGCTCAAGCCAATGCTTCTGCAGCTGTACCTGCTGAGACTGATCTGTCTGAAATGTGAGTTGCTCTGGGCCTTCGAGCAAAGTTGCTATCTTTTCACTGGATTGATGACACACACTTTGTAGTTCATCCTATATCCTTTCTAGCTTTTTTGGCTCTTTGTAAGATGCGTGGAGATATCACTGAAAGAGCTTATTATCCTTGATATGGTATTCTGAAGTTTGGTTTTAATTTGAATGCGTTGTTCAGCTCTTCCTTCTTAAAGTTTCATTTTTCTCTGCATGGCAGAGAGCTCAGATTTTAGCTGTACTAATTCTGAAATAAGTGGGGTGTTCTGTTTTCTCATTCTCAGTTCTGCAGGTTTTTCTGGAGTAATTCACTTCAGTTCCTGATGTGTTTCCCATGAATTGAATCCAGTGCAAACTCAGGGCATGTCAGCATATCAGCATTGACATGGCCAGATGTGTGACAATATGGTTGCATTGAGGCTCTTGAATCTGTTTTAAAGTAGCAATATTGGTGCTGTACAGCTTTGAAAGTCCTTTTAAGCTGGTTTCAATGCCTTTAAACATTGACAGCATTCTTAAAATAACTGTTAAACTAATTTTAACCTGGGATAAAATGGTGGATTCATGCCTTTCCCATTTTCAAAAGGCAACCATGCCCTGTTATAGAGTCACAGAGTCATAGAGATATACAGCACGCAAACAGACCTTTTGGTCCAACACGTTCATGCCAACCAGACATCCTAACCTAATCTAGTCCCATTTGTCAGCACCCGACTCATATCCCTCTAAACCCTTCCTAATCATATACCCATGCAGATACCTTTTAAACGCTGCAATCATACCAGCCTCCACCACTTCCTCTGGCAACTCATTCCATACACGCACCACTTCTGTGTGATAGCGTTGCCCCTTAGGTCCCTGTTAAATCTTTCCCCTCTCACCCTAAACTTATGCCTTCTAGTTCTGGACTCCCCCAGCCCAAGGAAAAGACTCCTAGCCTTTGACCTGCTCTCGTAATCACAATATTTAGATTGCTCGTTCAGTTCAGTTTCTGGTCAATGGTAACCCCAGGATATTGAGGGTCAGGATTTAGTATGGTAACACCATTGAACTTCAAGGGGACAGTGATGAGATTGTCTCTTAATGGTGATGGTCATTGCCTGGCATCTGTGCAGTATGAATGTAACTTGCCACATGTCAATCCAAGCCTTTAATCTTGTTGCATTGGAACATGTCCTGCTTCAGTATCTGCTGAGTTGTGAGTGGTGCTGAACACTGTGGAATCATTGGTGAATACTCCCACATTTGAACTTATGTTGGAGAAAAGGCCATTGGTGAATCAGCCGAAGATGGTTTAATGTGTGCGTGTGCCTCGTATGCTTGAGTGTGTGTGGATGTGCGTTTGTGTATGGCTGTGTCTGATTGGGTGTGTGCAGATGTGTGTCTGAGTGTGTACATATGTGTGTGTGTCTCAGTGTGTATGCGGGTGTGTGTGATTGTATCTGTGTGGATGTGAGTCTGAGTGTGTGTATGCATAAGTGTGTGTATGTGGCTGTGTTTGTGTGTGTTTTGTGTATGTGAGAAAGACTGTGTCTGAGTGTGTGTGAGTGTGGATGGGTGTGGGTGTGTGACACTGTGTGTTTGAGTGGGTATGGGTGTGTGAGAGTGTGTGTGTCTGTGTGTGTCTCTGATTGTGTGTGTGAAGGAATGATTCTGAGTGTGTGTGTGTGCACATGTGTATTTTTACGTTGTTCCTTCAAATTTGTAAATGATCCAATTTAAAAATAACCAGCACAAAATTATGTTCTTAACATAATGATTACCTTGTTTCAAAACCAGCTGGAAGGTTATGAAGTAGAAGTAATAGAATTACTAATCAAATACATTTCTGGATGAAATGTGGATAATGGTAATAGATACTTAGAAGGATTAAATTCAATGCAGACCTTCAGAAGATTGCTGCAGGTCTATCATTTGTAATTGAAGTGCTGATTGAATAGTTGAAATTGGAAGGTTGTGTTCAGCAGCTGTGATGACTGCTACAGTGGAATAGTTGGATTTAGTCTTTGTCAAGGAAGGAGTAAAGGTGCCTTTTTTAAAACTGGTTCTGCCAACACAACAATTGAAAACTGCCTGGAATCCTTTGTAACAGTTCAGCTGGTCATTCGCTGGCTGAGTGTGAGATTAAATCCCCCAGTCCCGCCATCTAGTTGGGGAGTGATTCTTGCCTGAGAGAGCTGACAGCCAACCAGATGGATGTGTAATCTCAGTAACATCACGTTCAAGTGGTGGCTGCAGCTGGGTATACAGCAGTCCTGCAACAACAAGAGCTCATAGAGGCCAAAGTGAATGCTAACCTGAGGATCAGGGGAGCAAAGTGGCTTAGGGATTGGCACTATTGCCTCATAGAGCCAGGGATCCAGGTTCAATGCCAGCCTCGGATGACCATCCGTGAGGAGTTTGCATGCTTTCCCTGTATTTATATGGGTTTCCTCTGAGTGCTCTGATTTCCTCCCTCAGTCCATGTGAGTTGGGTGGATTGGCCATGTTGAATTGCAGGCTCGCTGGATTAACAATAGCTAATTTTGGGGTTACAGGGTGGGTTGCTCTTTGGGAGGGTCAGTTGGGATTGAATGTCCTCCATCTGCGCTGTCGGGATTCTATTGGCAGGTCTTGACTAGGCGTCTGCAGATCGGGGTGTATGGGGAAGTGCAAAGGGCAAGTTTAACAGGACATGTATACTGTGAGAAATAACCTTGGGAATTGTCTGTAATGGGCACAGGGCTGCCCCAAAGGAAATAATCAGTTACACTGCCAGCTATCTGCTTAGTGTGGATAAGACCCTGTCCTGTGTCATTCAGCAGTGGGGAGGGATATTGACTGCGTGGTAGTCCAAATGCATTCAAGGGTGGGTGAGCCACCTGATGCCCCCACTCCCCTTTGCAAAATGGGGTGATCACTGCAATTTATTTCCCTGCCAAGCTTTCAAACACATTGGTGGGCACAGCTTGAATGCTTTTTACACAACGGGCTGTGTGCTAGTGAACTGGATGAGTGAGTCTGTGTCAATATTTTGAATAATTTGGGCAAGTGGTTGAAAAAGAGGGAACTCAGAACATACGGGAACACAGAGGCATATAGGATTAGGATTCAGTTATCTATGGAGGGAAGTCCGTTTTATTTGTGTGCTTTTGATGTAATTCAGTAGTTGCCCTTTCTCGCTGTGCTTACTGATTGGCATTGTTTACAACACCATGGTTTTAAAACACTCATCATTGTTTTCAGGAAAATTGGCGTGAGGAGTATTAGGTCCACCATGATCCTAATGACTGGCACAGCAGGCTCAAGGGGACGAATGGCCTACTCCTGTTCTTGTTTCTTATGGAGTCATAATCCTCCAAGACATATTGTAAGGACCATGTCATTTTATTTTTTATAAATAGCGCGGACTGAAATGAGAAAAAAATGATTTAGAAACCAATGATTGAAAAGATTGCTGCATGTTTTGAAAAGCAAGCAATCTGACACCCGTTGCTAGTCATCATGCACATAACTGGACAAGCAGTAATCAAAACCTGGGTTGCAGACAATTCGGAGCCCAGAGGTGTACAGGTAAAGCGTGATAGCAACAAAAGAGTTGAGTTGTATCAGGAAATGTATCACAGAAAAAGAGAGAGCCTATAAAGTGGCCAAGAGTATGGGGAAATCAGCAGATTGGGAAGACTTCAAAACCAAACAGAGGATAACAAAGGAAGAAATAAGGAAGGAGAGGATCAAATATGAAGGTAAGCTAGCCAGTAATGTCAGAAATGATAGTAAAAGTTTCTTTAGATACATAAGAAACAAATGAGAGGCAAAAGTAGAGATTGGGATGCTCCAAATTGATGCAGGAAAGCTAGTGATGGGAGTTAAGGAAATAGTTGAAGAACTTGATAAACACTTTGTGTCAGTCTTCACAATGGAAGACATGAGTAATATCCCAACAATTAAGGACAGTCAAGGGGCAAAATTGAGTAAAGTGGCCATTACAAAGGAGAAAGTACTTGAAAAGCTCAAAGGTAAAAAAAAATTGATAAACCTTTGGCCCCAATGGACTGCATCCTCGAGTTCTGAGGGAGGTGGATGAAGAAATAGCGGAGGTGTTGATTGTAATCTTTCAAAAATTATTGGAGTCAGGGAAAGTCCCAGATGATTGGAAAATTGCTGTTGTAATGCCCTTGTTCAAGAAAGGTTCAAGACAGAAGATGGAAAATTATAGGCCGATTAGCTTAATCTCGGTTGTCGGTAAAATTCTAGAATCCATCGTTAAGGATGAGATTTCTAAATTCTTGGAAGTGCAGGGTTGAATTAGAACAAGTCAGCATGGATTTAGTAAGGGGAGGTCATGCCTGACAAACCTGTTAGAATTCTTTGAAGAGGTAACAAGTAGGTTAGACCAGGAAAACCCAGTGGATGTTATCTATCTAGACTTCCAAAAGGCCTTTGATAAGGTGCCTCACAAGAGGCTGCTGAGTAAGGTGAGGTCCCATGTGTTCGAGGTGAGCTACTGGCATGGATTGAGGATTGGCTGTCTGACAGAAGGCAGAGAGTTGGGATAAAAAGTTCTTTTTCAGAATGGCAGCTGGTGATAAATGGTGTCCCGCAGGGTTCAGTGTTTGGGCTGCAGCTGTTCACTTTATATACGAATGATCTGGAATGAGAGACTGGGGCATTCTGGCGAAGTTCACTGATGATACGAAGTTTGGCGGACAGCAAGTAGTTCTGAGGAGATGGGGAGGCTGCAGAAAGATTTAGACAGTTTAGGAGAGTGGTCCAGGAAATGGCTGATGAAATTCAATGTGAGTAAATGCGAGGTCTTGCACTTTGTGAAAAAGAACACAGGCATGGACTATTTTCTAAATGGTGATAAAATTCATAAAGCCAAAGTACAAAGGGATCTGGGAATGCTAGTCCAGGATTCTCTAAAGGTTGACTTGCAGGTTGAGTCCGTGGTTTAGAAAGCAAATGTAATGTTGTCATTTATCTCAAGAGGGTTGGAATGTAAAAGCAATGATGTGTTACTTAGACTTTATAAAGCTCTGGTAAGGTCCCATTTAGAATACTATGTCCAGTTTTGGGGCCCACACCTCAAGAAGGACATACTGGCACTGGAGCATGTCCAGCGGAGATTCACACAGATAATCCCTGGAATGGTAGGTCTAACATACAATGAATGGCTGAGGATCCTGGGACTGTATTCGTTAGAGTTTAGATGGTTATGGGGAGATCTAATAGAAACTTACAAGATAATGCATGGCTTAGAAAGGGTGGACGCTGGGAATTTTTTTCCGTCAGGCGGGGTTACTAGGACACGTGGGCACAGCCTTAGAATTAGAGGGGGTCAATTTAGAATGGAAATAAGGATGCATATCTTCAGCCAGAGAGTGGTGGGTCTGTGGAACTCATTGCCATGGAGTGCAGTGGAGGCTGGGACTTTAAATGTCTTCAAGGCAGAGATTGGTAAATTCTTAATCTCACAAGGAATTAAAGGATACGGGGAGAGTGTGGGTAAGTGGTGTTGAAATGCCCATCAGCCATGATTGAATGGTGGACTGCACTTGATGGGTCGAATGGCCTTACTTCCACTCCTATTTCATATGGTCTTGTGGTCTTATGATTGGTCTATGGAGTAGTGACTAGTTATCACTAACAAAGGCTGCTTTGCTTGCCAAAAACTGTGCAACTTTGTTCTCAGGTATCTGAACAGCTGGAAGCTGGAAACATGTTTATGGAGAGAGAGAGAGGAGTGCTCAATTTGTCCCCAGCTCAGAAGTTGTATTTCTGTTCTCTGCAGTAAAAACTCACTGTAAACCTGAAGAGAGTTAGTTTATAATTCCTGCTGCAGTTATTGTTAGCTGTGACATTTAGCTGATAGGTCAGAGGCATTTTCTGAATGGATTGGTCACCTTGTGTCTCTTCCCAACCAATGGAAGTATCTGGAGAATGACGATTGAAGCAATATGATACCCAACAAAGAGTCATAAAGATCATCACGACAACAGAGAACAAAACTACTGAACTGTTTTTCCAATCTTTTCCCTTTGTCCACAATGTATTAAAATCCACTAAGTTTCTCTGCGTCCAAGGGGAAGTTTATAAGGGAATTAGAGTTTTAATTCATCGTAGTAAACGCCTCAGTTTATAACTTTACCTGTAGCTATGGTCCAATTAATAAGTCGTGATTCCTGTTCAATACAGAAACCCAGCCTGTGTTTTCTATCTACGTCTGAAAGTCAGGTAAACTGGGCTACTTTACATACATAGCATTATAGAAACCCTACAGTGTGGAAGCCGGCCAGTTGGCCCATCGTGTCTACCCTCCAAAGAGCATCCCACCCTGACGTGTGCCTTTAACCCTGCATTTGCCATGGCCAATCCACCTAACCTACATACCTTTGGACTGTGGGAGGAAGTCAGCTGGAGCAAACCCAGACACGGGGAGAATGTGCAAACTCTACACAGCTCGAAGGTGGAATCAAACTGTGTCCCTGGTGCTGTAAGGCAGCAGTGCTAACCACTGAGCCACTGTGCTGCCCTTTACTTAGTAAACTCTTTAACTTTTGTGATGACCCCAGGAATTGTGAAGTTCTACTTCCAGTGCACTACCCTAGTGAGTTGTAACAATATGCAGGGCGAAAGTGAGGACTGCAGATGCTGGAGATCAGTCTAGATTAGAGTGATGCTGGAAAAGCACAGCAGGTCAGGCAGCATCCGAGGAGCAGCATCAGGAATGTAACAATATGCATTTAATTCATTCTGATCTCTCAAGCATATTCGATTTTAACCATTTCATTCTTGGTGGCCATGCCTCAGTTACCTGGGCCCAGACCCCTAAGCTGTGAAATTGTCTCCCTTCATCTCTACACATTCTTATTGTCTTCCTTTAAGATATTCCTTAAAATGTGCCTTTATGGCGAAACTTATAGTCACCTCACCTAATATTCCCTTGGTATCAAATGTTTGGTTTAAAACACTCACATGAAGCTCCTTGGACATTTTATGATAGTAAAGATGATATAAAGTGCAAAGACTTATTATAAGTTGTCATCAATTTCCAGTAGACAGAAATAACAAACATCTAGAAAGGCTCATCAAAATTGCAAAAGTTCCTCATTTTGCTGACACCTTGAAATGCTACAAAACATAGAATTTGTTGGAGGAATATTTGTTTCTTTTTTTCTATTTTTCTCTCTTTCTCCCAAGAATGATTAAATCCGGTCTGTCATCTATTTGTTTTAACCTTTCCAAATTTGGGCTTGAGCACCCCTTGTGAAAATATCACGGTCAGAGAGAAATCTTACTCAGCACCATGTACAGTGAGAAATGAAAGGTAGACATTGACATTACTAAAGTAGGACCAGGAAATTTGTGTCTGTCAGTTGAGGGGTGGCCTTTTGGAGATTCATAAAACCATGAGGAGCAGAGATAAGGTGAATAATAAAAGGTATTTTCTCTAGGGTAAGGGAGTTTTTTTTAAGGTGAGAGGAGATAGATTTAAAGGGGATCTGAGGGACAAGTTTTTCACACAGAGGGTGGTTCACATGTGAAATGTCCTGCCAGAGGAAGTTATAGATGCAGGTACAGTTACAACATTTAAAAGACATTTGGACAGGTGCGTACAAGCAAATGGCACTGGTTTAGTTTGGGAAACTTGGTCAGCGTTGATGAGTTGGACCAATGGGTCAGTTTCCATGGTGTATGACTCTATGTCTCAATAAGTATTGGAGCCATGTTACACCCAAGTGTGTTGTTGGGTGACTGGTGAAGTGGAGTTGCTGCTGCTAGAGATGGTGAATGACAGGTCAAAGGCAAATGAAAATGATGAATTCTCCTGAGAAATGCAGAATAACACGATTATTACAGAGCAGGAGGCAATCATGTCTTAACCCATTCTATTATGTAGTGCCAGCCCCCTGCCTTTTCCCATATCTCTGAGCATCATCACTATAGAAATAACCATCCAATGACTTTGTGAGTGCTTTGATTGAACCTGCCTCCACTACCATTCCAGGCAGTGCATTCTATACCTTAACTACTCACTGTGTGAGCAAGTTTATGTCACATTACACTTGCTTTATTTGTACATCACTTTAAATAGAAGATAGAACATCGCACATGGAACACAGGAACAGACCCTTCGGTCCACAATGCTGTGCTGAACAAAATGCCTAAAATTAAAGTAATCCCCCCTGCCTGGTCTTGGTCCATACCCCTCCATTCCTTGCATATTCATGTGCTTATCTAAAAGCCCTTTAAACACCCCTGTTGTATCTGCCTCCACCACCACACCTGGCAGCACATTCCAGACTCCCATCACTCTCTGTATAAAAAAACTTGCCCCTCACATTCACTTTGAATGTTCTCCCTCTTACCTTAAAAGTGTACCCCTTAGTATTAGCTGCTTCAACCCTGGGGAAAAGATTCTGATCGTCAACCTGCATTTCATAATTTTATAGGAGTTCTATCCAATCTCCCCTCAGTCTCCGCTGCTCCAGAGAAAACAACCTGCATTTTTCTAGCCTTGCCTTATAGCTCATATCCCCCCAATCCAGACAGCACCCTGGTTAATCTCTTCTGCACTTCTTCCTGTAATGTGGCCACAGAATTGAACATAAATCTTGTTTCTTTTACAAGTGGAAGCAGCTTCATCTTCTCTATTGTGACTAGTTCCTTCAAGATTATGAAAACCTCAATCAGATCACCTCTCAGCCTTCTTCTCTCCACAGAGAATAGACCCAAACACTTCAGTCCACAACCGGAGTTTCTCATTCCTTGAATCATTCTGATCTGCTTTGTTTTATCTTTCAAAACGTGTTCTCCCTCGGACAGCTAGTTTCTCCCAGCTCATGGACACCCTTCTTCAGGAGTCTTAATGAAACTAGAAAGGATTGTCAAACAAATATCCAAATAGTTGCACTGAAATTCCTTTCTCATTTCTGTCTCTGGATCAGCTTTTGATGTGATGACGTTTCATTGTTTACAAAATTTAAGAGCCAGAGGAAAAATAAATCACATCAAAGAAAGGGGTCAAGGAAGAAAGGACTTTGATGTATTCTGGAAAAAGACATGCTTTGGATACTTTCTTGTCTCAGTGATCTTTCACATGGTAAAGAGGCAAGCAAAGTGATTTATTTATCAGTGGCACCAGCAACTCGTGTTTGATTTGTTCGTGGAATGCATTAATTTTCTTTAATTTACGTCAATGAATCATGAGATTTAAAAACAGATTGACCATATTGTGGCTGGAATTAAACTAATTTAGCAGAGCAGAGAATTGCGAATGTAAAATCTTGTTTCCTTAAATCTTATGTTTGAGCAAGCATGTCCCAGGGCAGTGCATTAGCATATACTTGTGTGGTAATCGTATGGAACGAAAGATTCAGAGCACATCAGTCAGCTGTCTGTGTAGTTCTGCAAGAAACAGTTGACATATTTCAATCCATACACAAATCATGGCAATGCAAGAGAATTGCATAGCATTAATTTAGGGCGGCTCAGTGGTTAGCACTGCTGCTTCACAGCACCAGGGTCCCAGGTTCGATCCAGCCTTGGGCAACTATCTGTGTGGAGTTTGCACATTCTCCCCATGTCTGCGTGGGTTTCCTCCGGGTGGTCCGGTTTTCTCCCACAGTCCAAAGATGTGCGGGTCAGGTGAAATAGCCATGCTAAATTGCCCATAGGTTAGTGTGGTGCTGGAAAAGCACAGCAGTTCAGGCAGCATCTGAGTAGCAGGAAAATCGACGTTTCGGGCAAAAGCCCTTCATCAGGAATACAGGCAGAGAGCCTGAAGGGTGGAGAGATAAGTGAGAGGAGGGTGGGGGTGGGGAGAAAGTAGCATAGAGTCCAATAGGTGAGTGGGGGAGGGGATGAAGGTGATAGGTTGGGGGCGGGGGAGGGTGGAGTGGATAGGTGGAAAAGAAGATAGGTAGGTAGGACAGGTCATGAGGACAGTGCTGAGCTGGAAGTTTGGAACTGGGGTGAGGTGGGGGAAGACCTTTCGCAAAGACCTTTCCCTCCGGGACTACCTGGTCAGGACCATGCCCCCCTACAACCCACAATCCCGTCCTGGCACCTTCCCCTGCCACCGCAGGAATTGCAAAACCTACGCCCACACGTCCTCCCTCACCTCCATCCAAGGCCCTAAAGGAGCCTTCCACATCCATCAAAGTTTTATCTGCACATCCACCAATATAATTTCTTGTATCCGTTGCTCCCGATGTGGCCTGCTCTACATTGGGGAGACTGGGCGCCTCCTAGCAGAGTGCTTTAGGGATCATCTCTGGGACACCCGCACCAATAAACCACACCGCCCTATGGCCCAACATTTCACCTCCCCCTCCCACTCTGCCGAGGACATGGAGGTCCTGGGCCTCCTTCACCGCCACTCCCTCACCACCAGACGCCTGGAAGAAGAACGCCTCATCTTCCTCCTCGGAACACTTCAACCCAGGGCATCAATGTGGACCTCAACTGTTTCCTCTTTTTCCCCTTTCCCCACCTCACCCCAGTTCCAGACTTCCAGCTCAGCACTGTCCCCATGACTTGTCCTACCTGCCTATCTTCTTTTCCACCTATCCTATCCTAACCTATCACCTTCATCCCCTCCCCCACTCACCTATTGTACTCTATGCTACTTTCTCCCCACCCCACCCTCCTCTCACTTATCTCTCCACCCTTCAGGCTCTCTGCCTGTATTCCTGATGAAGGGCTTTTGCCTGAAACATCGATTTTCCTGCTACTCAGATGCTGCCTGAACTGCTGTGCTATTCCAGCACCACTCTAATCTAGACTCTGGCTTCCAGCATCTGCAGTCATTGTTTTTACATAGTGTTAGGTGCATTAGTCAGAAGGAAGTGGGTCTGGGTGGGTTACTCTTCGGAGGGTCGGTGTGGAGTTGATGGGCTGAAGGGCCTGTTTCCACACTGTAGGGAATCTAATCTAATGTAATACACTGCCACAAATGCAGTGCAAGTGCCAACGGCTTCTTCCTCACTGTTATTAGGTTTCTAAACGGACCTCTCAAACTAAAAATGTATTGTTGATCTTGCTCTTTGTGCACCTTCTCTGCAGCCATAACATTGTATTCCTCACTCTGTTCCGTTACCCTCAAGCATGTTGTATTGTATGCTCTGCTTGTACTGCACAAAATACAACTTTTCTCTGTATCAAGGTATGTGTGACAATAATAAATCAGATCAAATCAAATCTGTAACAAATATCGCGAGTGCTGGAGGAACTCAGCAGGTCTGGCAGCATCTATGGAGAGAGAAAAACAAAGTTAATGTTTTGAGTCCAGCATGACTCATCCTCAGAACTACAGAATGCGAAGGATTCGGAATTACATTGCATTAGTCACGTACTGAAGATGATTCGACAACACCCAATGTGCTGTATATGCCATGGTGGTGGTGTTGCTTCAGAGCGGACTAGTTTCTTGGACGATATCCATGTATGTCATATTTGGACCATGTTTATGTTCAGAATAAGGCAGCTGGCTGGATCAAAAACTCAGATTTTCATCCTACAAATTCACTGCTTCAAACGTCATTCAAAAATATGAATTAGTTCTTAATTTGAACGTTAAAAAAAGGCTTAAAACTCATGTTGAATAGCTTATGAAAGCTTTTGCAAATTCCCATGCGATTTGATCTCAAAATGATTTTTTTAAAAGTCAAGCAATCAAGCAGTGAGCCTCTGTGCTTTGAATGGAGTTGAATATGATTTTTATTCTTTCTCTATTTAGTCAGTACTCCAATATTTCCTTACTGAATCTGTTAATTTAAGCTTGCATGATAATTTATCACAAAACACTTTACGAGCAGCTAACTAGTTTAGGAGCAGGATGGGTATCACACAGAGCAGCTAAGTAGTTTCATTTTAATCATTAAGGTACTCCATAAACAACACAAAAAAAACCAAGGGAAGTGCAGATGCTCAGAAACGAAAACAGAAATTGCGGGAAAAGCTCAACAGGTCTGGCAACATCTGTGGAGAGACAGTATAGTTAACGTTTCAGGTCCAGTGACCTTTCTTCAGAATACAAGGTCAACAGTTTCTGTTAGCAACCACTGATGGATAAATGTTGGTCAGGACACTCGGTACATTCTCTGGAATGCATGCTCACTGTCTGGAACTGGTGTCTACTGAGTGCAGTGGTGCTATTGTGGCAATATTACTGCACTAGTAATCCAGAGAAGCAGGCTACTGCTCTGCATGTCAGAATTCAAATCTGAATGTCGAAACTTGAATTCAAGTAACAAAATTCTGGAATATAAAGCTTCCATCAGTAATGGGAACCATGAATCCATTGTCCATAGTTGTGAGCACTCCTCTGGTTCACTAGTATCCTTTAGTTAAGGAAATCTGCCATCCTTTGTTGGTCTGGCCTACTTGTGGCTCTACACACCAACAGCAAAGTGGTTGACTCTCAACTGCCCACCAAAATGCCACTTTTTGAAAGGATGGGCAACAAATGCTGCACTTTATAGTGATGTCCACATTCCATCAGAATTCAATACATTCCAGGGGGTGAAAAGTTTACCTTGTGAAGAAACTTTGAACATGTTAAACCTATATTCATTGGCATTTTTAAGTAAGAGAGATGAAATGTGCATGATCCTGAGGTTAAAAATCACACAACACCAGGTTATAGTCCAACAGGTTTAATTGGAGCGACGCTCCTTCATCAGGTGACTATGCATCGCTCCGAAAGCTAGTGTGCTTCCAATTAAACCTGTTGGACTATAACCTGGTGTTGTGTGATTTTTAACTTTGTACACCCCAGTCCAACACCGGCATCTCCAAATCATGATCCTGAGGGGATTGGATAGGGTGAACACCAGGACGAGTTTCCTCTTGTGGAGGAAGATTAAAACTGGTTATGCAGTTAAGTAACAAGATGGAGATGACAAGAAATGCTTCTCTTTTTGAGGGTTGTTTGAGTGTGGAATTGTCTTCCAGAAGGTAGTTAGAGGCTGGAGTTTAAATTTATTCAAGACTGAGGTAGATGGAATTTCGATAGGCAAGAAAGTCAAGGGTTGTGGGGAGGGCAGACAGGAAGTGGAACTGAGACCATGACCAATTAACCCATCATCCTTTGGAATGATGGAACAGGCTTGAAGGACCGAATGGGCAAAAGTGAGGACTGCAGATGCTGGAAATCAGAGTCTAGATCAGAGTGGTGCTGGAAAAGCACAGCAGGTCAGGCAGCATCTGAGGAGCAGGAAAATCAACATTTTGGGCAAAAGCCCTTCATCAGGAATGAAGGGCCGAATGGCCTACCCCTGTGCATATGTTCCCCTGTAATTGTGAGATAACAATAGGAAATATTATCCTTTCTCACAGCAGTGTTTGATTTGTGATTTTATTTAGCTTATGTTGTGGCCTTAAGGATGTGAGTGATTCAAAAAAGCCACTTATCTTTCCTAATAACTTAATGGGTTACTAAACCTCATATGTTTTAGGACTATTTTCAAGCAATTACATTTGCTGCTGCTTGTGAAGTACTTCGATAGAGAATTTGTAATTAGGAAGTTCCCTAAGAAAGAGGTTGAAAGCAGACAAAATGAGTAAATAAAACATAATTTGCATGTAGCAATAGCAGACAAATTGAGAAAAAGTCTTCTTTTCAACAAAACTAATTTGATTTAGATATGATTATTAAATGCGTGTTGAGCTTTATTTTATGGAAAAGTGCCATTCCAAACTCTACAATCAACATCCCAAACCAAAAGTTTCAGGAATTCCCTCCATAAACCTCTTTTCCCTTTAAGTTCCCTTTCATTCTTCAAAATGTTCCTTAAAACTTTCCTCTTTGACCAAGCTTTTGGATATCAGTCTTATTATGCCAATCCTTAGGAAGAATGGAGGTGTAGCTGGTGCAATGACTGGAAAGACAGATTTAAGGAGTTGGGTTAGAGTTCCAGGTGGGATGCGAGGTAGAACTTTTCTGTGCAGCCAGGAAAATGTCATGGAACCTGCTGCTACAGGGATGATGGAGATGACGAGAAGCAGCTATTACCTCGAGAAATTATGCTCAAGGTTAAATTAATTTGCAAGGCGGCAGGGTAGAACTGGGAAAGGAGACTCATTGATTCCACTTGGTAGAGAAATTAGTCAAGTTAGATCACATGGGATTCAGGGAGAGCTGACCAATTGGATACAAAATTGGCTGAACAGCAGGAGACAGAGGATATTGAGGGAGGGTAGTTTTTTTGGACTGGAGGTCTATGACCAGCAGTGTTCCACAGGGATTGGTGCTGGATCCACTGTTGCTTGTCATTTATATAAATGATTTGGATGAGAATTTACAATGCATGATAAGTAACTTTGCAGATGAAGCGAAGTTGGTGGTGTAGTTGACAATGAAGAAGGTCATCTAACATTAGAAAGAGATCTTGATCAATTGAGCCAAAGGGTTGAGGAGTGGCAGATGGAGTTTAATTTGGATAAATGTGAGGTGTTGCATTTTGGTCAAACAAACAAGGGCAGGACTTACACAATTAATGATAGCACCCTGGGTAATGTTGTAGAACGGAGAGACTTAGGGGTTCAGGTACATAATTTGCATCATGGGTAGACAGGGTGGTAAAGAGGTATTTAGCATGCTTGCCTTCATTGCTCAGACCTTTGAGTACAGCATGTTAGGGTACTACAAGATATTGGTGAAGTCTCTTCTGGAAACACTGTGTGCAGTTCTCGTTGCCATGCTATAGAAGAGTATTACTAAACTGCAGAGGATTCAGAAAAGACCTACTGGGATGCTGCCAGGAATGGAGTGTTTGAGATACTAAAACAGACTGGAAAGATTGGGACTTTTATCACAGGAGCGCAGGAAGTTGAGGAGTGACTGTATTGAGATTTATAAAATCTCAGCCTCACAAATGAAGTGCATAACAGGGGTCTTTTTCTTAGAGTGTGTGTGTGTGTGGGGGGAGGGGGGGGTTCAAACTAGGGGGCATACTTTTAAAGTGAGAGGAGAAAGATTTAAAAAGGACATGAGGGGCAACTTTTTTATACAGGGAGTGGTTCATGTGTGGAATGAAGTTCCAGGGAAGTGGTGGATGTGGTTATAGTTACAGTGTTTAAAAGACATTTGGATAAGTGCATGAATAGGAAAGGTTTGGAGGGATATGGGCCAAACACAGGCAGAGGGAGGCTAATTTAGTTTGGGAACTTGGTCGGTGATGACAAGTTTTACTGATAGGTCTGTATGCTGTATGCTGTATGAATCTGTGATTCTATTGAATTGAATTGAATTTATTGTCATGTGTACTGAGGCACAGTGAAGAGTTTTGTCCTGCGAGCAATACAGGCAGATCACAGAGTTAAGTAGCATAGATAAGTAAATTATAGGCAAACAGCGGCAAAAACCAAAACACAGGTACAGGCAAATGTTAAGAGTTTGTGAGTCCATTCAGTATTCTAACAACAGTAGGGTAGTAACTGTTATGAGACCGGCTGGTGTGTGTATTCAGACTTCTGTACCTTCTCCCCAATGGCAGAGGTTGTAGAAAAACAATGCCAGGTTGGGATGGATCTTTGAGAATGCTGGCGGCCTTTCCTTGACAGTGGGCCTGGTAGATGATTCTATAGATGGGAGGTTGGCCTTTGTGATTGTCCGGGCTGAGTTCACCACTCTCTGTAACTGTCTCCGATCTTGAATGCTACAGTTGCCATACCAGATAGTGATGCATTCAGACAGAAGGCTCTCGATGGCGCACCTATAACAGTTGGCAAAGGTATTTGCTGTCGTGCCAAATTTCCTCAGCTGCCTGATGAAGAAGAGATGTTGTTGGGCCTTTGTAATCAGTGTGTCCACATGAGATTCCAAGAAAACCTGTTGTTGATTGCTCCACTCAGAGCCAGCCTGGACTTTATGGTTTGAATTATCTCCTTTTTGGGTTGTAATAATTATTTCTACCAAGCTTCCTGTAATCAGGTTCTAAGGCTGTCGTAAAATCTAGTGCTGAATAGTTCAGGCTGAATCCTTATTGAATCTCGGTGTGCCATCTGTTAGGATTAAATTTTGTAGTTTGATGCTTTTTATTATTGGACACAGGATCTCGGTTTTCTTTCTGTGAGGACATGGGAATAATAGTACATCAGATTTATGTGTTTTAAAGACCAAATAAAGCAAAGAGCTGTTTGTGGATGAAACACCCACATTCTGTCCTCAAAAATGACCCTGAGCTTCTAGTTGCCTACCACTTCAACAGCCCACCGCGTTCCTTGGCTTACACCTCACTCTCGGGTTTACTGCAGTGCTACAGTGAAGCTCAGCACAAACTAATAGAACAGCGCCTCATTTTGAACGTGGGGTCCCTGCAGCCTCCAGGACTCAGTATTGAGTAAAATAATTTTAAAGCCTGAACACTTTCTTCTATATCCTTCACTCACCCCCACCTCCCCCCCACCCCCCCACGTCCTGGGCCCTGTCACATCATGAGCTGCTTTCAGAAATGCCAATCCATTTTCACGTATGAACAGGTTTTCTTTCTCCCAGGCTTACCATTATCCATCCCTTTTGTCTGCCTAACTTTCATTCTCTCACTCTGGGGCCTGTCTCCACCTGTCATCTCACTCATTCCTCTCCATACCCCTACCTACCCTTGTCTTCAGCATTTATTCTATCCTTTCCTAACCACTACCAGTTCTGAAGGAGGGTTACTGGACCTGAAAAGTTAACATTGTTTCTCTGTTCACAGATGCTTCCAGACCTGCTAAGTTTCTCCAGCAATTTTTGTTTTTATTTCAGAGTTAGGTAGCGTCGGTCTCGCTGGACATCACCGTCTTAGATTGAGAAGGTGTAAGTGAATTTTCACAATGAATCAGAACACTGAATTTGCACTGCACTGCCTACCTCACCAGTGCTGACTGTCTGAAAGAGCTATCCACCAGTAGAGTGAATGCCAGAAATCGGAAATAAAAAACAGAAAATGCCTGATAGGGTTAGTGGGACTGGCAGCATCTGTGGAGAGACAAACAGAGTTAATGTTTCAAATCTGGTGTGAGGGAGCTAATTAAGCTCAGTTGGCTGGGATGTAGAGTTATGCCAACAACATGGTTCAATTCCTGCTTTGGCTGATGTTACTATGAAGGATTTCTTTTCTTAATCTCTCCCCAAGCCTGAGGATGTTGTGACCCACAGGCTGAACCATCACCAGTCACCTGTCTTTAATTGGCTACATAGGAACAGTCGATCTTCCGTAATTAACCGGCACCACTCCCCACCTCTACCTCCGCTACGTTGATGACTGCATTGGCGCCACTTCGTGCTCCCGCGAGGAGGTTGAGCAATTCATCAACTTCACCAACACATTCCACCCTGACCTTAAATTTACCTGGACCATCTCTGACACCTCCCTCCCTTTCCTGGACCTCTCCATCTCCATTAATGATGACTGACTTGACACCGACATTTTTTACAAACCCACCAACTCCCACAGCTACCTGGATTACATCTCTTCCCACCCTACCTCTTGCAAAAATGCCATCCCATATTCCCAATTCCTCCGCCTCCGCCATATCTGCTCCCAGGAGGACCAGTTCCACCACAGAACACACCAGATGGCCTCCTTCTTTAGAGACCACAATTTCCCTTCCCAAGTAGTTAAAGATGCCCTCCAACGCATCTCATTCACATCCCGCACCTCCACCCTCAGACCCCACCGCTCCAACCGTAACAAGGACAGAACGCTCCTGGTGTTCACCTTCCACCCTACCAACCTTCGCATAAACCAAATCATCCGCCGACATTTCAGCCACCTCCAAAAAGACACCACCACCAGGGATATATTTCCCTCCCCATCCCTTTCCACCTTCCGCAAAGACCGTTCCCTCTGTGACTACCTGGTCAGGTCCACGCCCCCCTACAACCCACCCTCCCATTCTGGCACCTTCCCCTGCCACCGCAGGAACTGCAAAACCTGCGCCCACACCTCCTCCCTCACCTCCATCCAAGGCCCTAAAGGAGCCTTCCACATCCATCAAACTTTTACCTGCACATCCTCTAATATCATTTATTGTATCCATTACTCCCGATGCGGTCTCCTGTACACTGGGGAGACTGGATGTCTCCTAGCAGAGCGCTTTAGGGAACATCTCCGGGACACTCGCACCAATCAACCACACCGCCCCGTGGCCCAACATTTCAACTCCCCCTCCCACTCTGCCAAGGACATGGAGGTCCTGGGCCTCCTTCACCACCGCTCCCTCACCACCAGACGCCTGGAGGAAGAACGCCTCATCTTCCGCCTTGGAACACTTCAACCCCAGGGCATCAATGTGGACTTCACCAGTTTCCTCATTTCCCCTTCCCCCACCTCACCCCAGTTCCAAACTTCCAGCTCAGCACTGTCCCCATGACCTGTCCTACCTGCCTATCTTCTTTTCCACCTATCCACTCCACCCTCCTCCCTGACCTATCACCTTCTCCCCTCCCCCACTTACCTAAGGGACTCTTTGCTACTTTCTCCCCACCCCCACCCTCCTCTAGCTTATCTCTCCACGCTTCAGGCTCTCTGCCTTTATTCCTGATGAAGGGCTTTTGCCCGAAACGTCGATTTTACTGCTCCTCGGGTACTGCCTGAACTGCAGTGCTCTTCCAGCACCACTAGTCCAGAAGCTGGCTTCCAGCATCTGCAGTCATTGTTTTTACCTTTAATGAGAGAGCAGCCCTTTGATCTGGTAAGACGATGGCTCTTTCAAGTAATGCCATTGGGTAGTTGTGGACTACTGTAATGGGGGAAGTTGATAAGTCAGAAGTTGTAGTCCACACTGGTACCAATCACACATAGGTCGAATGGGTTTGCATTAAGATTTTAGGAGCTCTGCAGTAGATTAAGAAGCAGGACTTGATGGTCGTAGTCTCTGGACTACACCCAGTATCATGGGCTGGCAAGCACAAAAATCGGAGAAGAGAGCAAATGGATGCATGGCTCATAAATTAGTGCAGGAGGGAGGATTGTAACTTTATGAATTCACTGCAACCATTTCTGGGGAAGGTGGAAACACAACAAGTGGCAAGTCTACACTTGAACCAGAAAGGGAGCAATACCCTGCTGGGAGGGTTTGCTTGCTCCGCTGAGAGGAATTTAAGCTGGTACAGCAGGAGCAGGGCTCGCAGTGCATCAGTTCGACAGCAACCTAGCATAATTTAGAAAAGATACCAAGACAGAGCAAGTTCAGCCATGTGATATCTCAAGAGAGTCAGGCGAGGCTTGATGGCCTCGACCTTAATGCCAGGAGTATAAGAGTTAAGAGAAATGAGGTAAGGGAATGGATTGGCTCGTGGAATTGCAATGTCATGACCATTACGGAAACACGGTTGAGGGAGGAACAAGACTGGCAGCTTAAGATTTCAGGCATGTTCAGGCAGGAAAGGAGAGGGTGTAAAGGTGTACTGTTGCATTACTAATGAGGGAGTCAGCGACTGCAGTAAGGAGGGATGGTATCTTGAAAGAGCTGTCCAATGAGGCTTTGTGGGTAGAATGTAGGAATGAAAAGGCAATAGTCACATTGTTGGAAATGTATTATAGGATCTCAGTCTGATTGGGAGCAGCCACTTGAAGGCAAATTTATAACAGAACATCGGGGGTCATTCAAACGGTACTGGGAAGTGTATAGGCCCAACATATGCCCTTTATGGTGAAATGTTAGAACACATTTACGAGGCATTTGGATGGGTATATGAATAGGAAGGGTTTGGAGGGATATGGGCCGGGTGCTGGCAGGTGGGACTAGATTGGGTTGGGATATCTTGTCGGGCATGGACAGGTTGGACTGAAGGGTCTGTTTCCATGCTGTACATCTCTACGATTCTATGATTGAGCCCAGAGAGTCTTGGATGTCTGGGAATATTCAGGAGTGAATTGAAAAGGATAAGGGAGACATATAACAAGGTACAAAGTGAACAAAACAATGGAAACTTTAGAGGAATATTGAAGTGCAGGAGGATCTCAAGGAAACAATTAGGAGAGCAAAGAGGGTGCATGAGAAAATTCTGACAGGCAAGTTTAGGGAAAATCCCAAGATTTTCTACAAGGATATCAAAGGGATGAGAATAACCAGGAGAGAGCAGGCTTATTAGGGACCAAAGGGGCAATCTGTGTGTGAAACCACAGGACATGGGTAGAGTGTTAAGTGAATACCTCACATTTGCCCTGACAAAGGAAAAGGAGGATGCAAGTACAGAATTCAAGATGAACAGGGACACTCTTAAGTGTGTGGGAAGCGAGGATGTATTGGAGGTTTTGTTAGATTTAAAGGTGGGCAAATACACATGCCTGGGTCACTTGCATCCAGGTTGCTCTGGGAGTTGAGGGAGGATATTACAAGGCCCCCTACTCAAACTTTTTAATTGTCCCTGGCCACAGGGAAGGTTCCAGAGGACTGGTGGACAGTTGATATGGTTCCACTTTACAAGAAGGGTAGTAGAGATAGACCAGGGAACTATAAACCAGTGAGCCTAACATCAGTGGTAGAAGAACTATTGGAGAAAATAGTGCATATGAAAATTGATCTCCAATAAGAGAGGCAAGTTTTGATCAGGGATAGTCAGCAATGCTTTGTCAGAGGAAGGTCATGTGTAACAAATCTGGTGGAAGTTTTTAAGGAGGTGTCCAAGTCTGATTTAGCAGATTTCTTCTGTTACCATATTTAATTTAAAAAATTGAGTCGTTTGTACAAGGTGAAACAACCAACATTATCTTATTTATTATAGCCTGTTCTCACATACTTATTTTATCTGGGAGGAGGTGACAATCTGACAGTGCTTTTGCTGGAGTGTTAATCCTTTGACCCAGATAATGTTCTGGGGACTATGGTTCACATCCCACCATGGCAGATGGTGGAATTTGAATTCAATATTTAAAAATTGTGGAATTAAGAGTCTAATGATGACATGAATTCCATTTTTGATTGTTGGAACAACCCATTGGGTTCACTAATGTCATTTAGGGAAGAAAATGGTGGTTTTTACCTGGTCTGACCTATATGTCACTCTAGGCCCATAGCAATGTGGTTGACTCTTGACTGCCCCCTGGGCAATTAGAGATGGGCATTAAATGATGGAATAGCATTTATATACTAAAACGCAACAATATTTTATCCAACTACAAACTCAACAGACAGTATTCAATGTTATGCCTGTCAATGAGTTTTGGGGTGTTATGAACCAGGCCAGACTCCCTCAAAATATTTTAAGAAGGTAGCCTAGACCCTATCTTTTTCTTATTTTAAAGGCAGATGTGATGTGGGTGTTCCAGGTGTGATGCAGCTGGTCAAACCACTCGGCTTTAAGCAAAACAGAATTTATTTAAACACTGCAGCTGAAACACGATCTAAAGAAACCAGAATTTAGAATAACTTCACTGTTGGAAAACGTAACCAACTCGATACAGTAACTATTACTAATTTACAGTTCCACAGTAACATCCCACAAACACACCCTTTGGCAAAAAGGCAGATTCAAAAACAGATTCTTACAGCCAGGAGGGAATAACAAAGAGATTTCAGAAGAAGGTCAGATTAGATTCCCTACAGTGTGGGAACAGTCCCTTCGGCCCAATGAGCCCACACTGACCCTCCAAAAAGTAACCCACCCAGACCCGTTTCCCTCTAACTGATGCACCTAACACAATGAGCAATTTTAGCATGGCCTGTGAGAGGAAACTGGAGCAAACCCACACAGACACAGGGAGAATGGCCAAACTCCAAACAGACAGTTGCCCAAGGCTGGAATTGAACCTGGGTCCCTCATGCTGTGAGGCAGCAGCACTAACCACTGAGCCATCCTGTTTACTGAAGCTTGCAGCTCCCCGGACTCTTACATTTGTGACTGCTACAGCTAAAAACAAACTAGAAAATAAGAAACCTGAACTGGGAGAACTGGCTGCTCCCTTTCCATTGTTAAATAAGCCTTTTCCTCGACTCTTTGGCACCTCTGCCTTTAAGGCATCTCTTGAAAAAAAAACAGGACAAAATAACCATTCTAAAGTGACAGCATTATCATAGGGCATAGATGGAGAAGGATTCAAAAGGTTGTGCACAATTAAACCACAAAAATCATATTAATTTGCAAGAAATTCATCGCTTGTGACTTAAAGTTTTCCTAGCTTCCAATTGGTTGGCTATTCCAGTGTTGATAGGCTCCCCTTGAGTCACTTGCTTCAAACAGCTCCCAATCTCTCCACTTTGTAGCCACTGGCTTCTTGCATTTTGCTCGCCCTCCCCTCCGCCCGCTTTTATTGCCGTTTGGCTTCTCATAGCTGCCATTCACTTTTCTCCCCTTCTACCTCTCACCATCCACTTCTCGCCTTGCCTAGTAAACTCTCACTTTTTCTGGCTCTCTCTAGCAAAGTACGTGCTATTTGCACCTTTTCCAGTCCAACACTCAGTCCAGACCCTCACCTCGGCAACTTCACTCAGACTTGCTAACTCCCGCCATACCCTGCAGGCTGGTTCCCTGTGATTGGAGGGGCAGCTCCTTTCAGTCATTTTCGGTTCCACATAAGAGGGTGTCTTTGGTCGGTCCTGTTATTCACGTTGCCTGGGTGATTTAGAATTTACCTGCTGCCCCGGTATATTGTGAATATTGATGCAGGGAAGTTTTGGTGGAGGATGTGGAATGACATTCCTGTTACTTAATTTATGACCTTCATAATAATAAAACAAACAAGTGGTGGAACAACCATGTATATTCTCTTCTTAAATCTGACACTTGATATTGTATTAATTGGAATGATATCAGCCTGGTTTACCTCATAGAATATGAGTTCCCTGATTGGAACTGCTAACCCGGTCCAATCAGGGTGCCCTGGCTGACAGATATAAATAGGAGTGTCAGGAATTCTGTTCACTCTAGGAACAGGCTTTAAGCTGACTGGGTCAGTGTCATGTACTGTGCATGTGTAAATAAAGGGTGACTTGGTGATGGGATACCAGCCTTCATGGAGTTATTTCAGTGATGATGAGAGTGGGATTAATGATGTAACTATGCAAAAGCACCCACTAGCTGAAGCCCAACTGTACTTCAAACAGGTTCTACAACTGGCTTTGTCATTAAAAATGCAGCAGTTGGAGCATATGAGCTGCAGGCTATATCAATAGGCATGGACACCCTTGCCAGGCTGGGAACACCACTTGAGTGAAGGCAGTTGTACAGCCTCACTTACAACATAGCCTGAACAGGGCAACCTGAGGTCAGGCCACAGCAAAACTCCAAGACAAAGCCAAGCCTTGGGCCAAAAGAGAAAATGCTGGAAAATCTCAGCAGGTCTGGCAACATCTGTAAGGAGAGAAAAGAGTTTCGAGTCTAACTGACCCTTTGTCAGTTGCCAGTTGCCAAATGGTTAAAATTTTCTTGAGGATCCAGGTCATTGTAGTTGCCTGTAGCTGTCCTGAATCATGGATGCACATTCATGACAGCAAAAGAGTCCAACTGAACCTGAATTGAGTAAGAGAACTCATACGCCAGTATTCAGGAAGGTGCAGTCTCTGGAAAGTCCATCTACATCTGGTTTAGAACAATTAACTTGCTTAGAAACATTCAAATCAGAGCCAATCAAAATAAACGTCTGGTTAAATGGTCACCTGGTTCTAATGGAGGTTGAGATCGGCGTGGCTGTTCCAGTGATCACAGAACCAGTCTTTAACAAAATTCGCTCTGGACTCCAGCCCTTAAATTTGCAGAAGCCCTTAAATTTGCTGGACTGAGAATCTGTACCAGGTAACCTTTACAGGTTAAGGGTACAACTACGGTTCCAGTCCCTTATGAGAAGCAGCTGGTTCAGTTCCCACTGATTGTAGTAAAAGGCTCAGGCCCAAGCTTGGCAGGCCGAAATGAGCTGAGAAAGGTTCAATTTGATTGGCGGCCTGAGTGAAGTCCAAATTAAATATCCAGCTTTTTCAGGGAGCTCTAGGGACTATCAAAAACGGGCCAAGGCTATCTTGCGTGTTGACCAGGAAGCAATTCCACAATTCTGCAAGGCCAGCCAAGTGCCATTTGCCTTACGGGCAAAAGTAAAGGCAGAGATCAGGAGGCTGGAAAGTGAAGGAATTTTCAAACCAGTCCAGTTTGCTGAACGGGCAGCACTGGTTGTACTGACTGAGAAGCCCAATGGGTCAATTCATTTTTGTGGGGATTTCAGACAAATGGGGAACCACTTTTTGCAGCTGGATAAATACCTAATCCCTCGCATAGAGGATTTATACACCAAACTGGTGGAGTGGATGGGGGTGGGGGGATGGGGGGGCTGCGGATGGTGAGTGCTATCCTTCACAAAGTCAAATAGGAGCCATTTGTACCTGCAATTGTAATTGGATGGGAATTCCCAGAGGTATGCTATAATTAATCCCCAGAAAGGTTTGTAGCCATATACAAGACTTTCAGGGTGTGTCTGTGCTATTTTTCAGCAGATGAAGGAAAACGTTTTTAAAGGCCTATCCTAGGTCACCGTTTGTCTGGATGATGTGCTAATAACTGGGAAGACCAATAAAGAGCTCTTAGAGAGCATGGAGGTAGTGCTTAAACATTTCTTCAAGATGGGGCTTTGACTTAGTCGGGGAAAATGCATGTTCCAGGCACTCCACTACAGAGTTGAAAAGACCAGGTTACACCTGTTGGAAGATAAAGTGAGGATGATCAAAGGTGCCCGAGCTCCCATATTTCTACCAGAGCTAGATCTTTCCTGGTGAATTATTACGGAAAATTCAAACCTGGCACCCTTACATTTGCTATTGAGAAAGGGTCAGCCTTGGAAATGCTCTCATAGCCAATATGTAGCCGTTAGGAAAGTAAAGAAGCAGCTATCATCATCTAAGGTGTTGGCACACTACAATCCCAAGCGAGGTGTGGTGCTGACATTCAATGCCTCCCCATGTGGGGGTGACACAGTGGCTCAGTCGTTAGCAACGCTGCCTCACAGCGCCAGGGACCTGGGTTTGATTCCAGCCTTGGGCGACTGTCTGTCTGGAGTTTGCACATTCTCCCCCTGTCTGCGTGGATTTCCACCAGGTGCTCCGATTACCTCCCAAAATCCAAAAAGATGTGCAGGTTAGTGAACTGGCCATGCTAAATTGCCCATAGTGTTCAGGGATGTGTAGGTTAGGTGGCTTAGTCAGAGGTAAATATAGGATAATAGGATAGGCAAATGGGTTTGGAAGGTTACTCTTCGGAGGGTCAGTGTGGACTAGTTGGGCAAAAGGGCCTGTTTTCACATTGTAGGGATTCTATGTGGTACCATGGTAGTTGGCCCATGGATGGCCCAATGGAGAGAAAGGTTCATTAGTAATGCTTCATGGACTTTGGCTGGTGCTGAACAAAGATACGCCCAGATAGAGAAGGAAGGTTTGGTGGTCATCTATGGTATGAGAAAGTTCCATCTTTCTGAGCATAAATTTGCAATAATAATGGATCACAACCCTGCTAGGGCTACTTAAAGAAGACAAGGACTTCCTATCCATAGTTTCAGAGTGAATTCAGCAGTGGGCTCTTATTCTGAGTGCTTACAATTATAAGTTGGACCATCATCCGGGAGGCCAAATGCTAAATGCAGATGTCTCGAGCCACTTCCCATTGGTAGATGGATCACAGACAGATACAAACAGGAATGTCAGGGGTGCTGTTCACTCTATAAGGAGAAAGTGAGATCTGCAGATGCTGGAGATCAGAGCTGAAAATGTGTTGCTGGAAAAGCGCAGCAGGTCAGGCAACATCCAGGGAACAGGAGAATCGACGTTTCAGGCATAAGCCCTTCTTCCTGAAGAAGGGCTTATGCCTGAAACGTCGATTCTCCTGTTCCCTGGATGCTGCCTGACCTGCTGCGCTTTTCCAGCAATACATTTTCAGCTTGTTCACTCTATGAGCCAGCTCTGAGCTAGCTGGGTCAGTATCACGTACTATGTACGTGTCAATAAAGGGCGACTTGGTGACAGGATACCAGTCTTTGTGGAGCTATTTCAGATACCAATGGAATTTTTTGTTCTTATTTAATCATGCCCCCTTTGTCTTTCTCCACCTCTGCCCTCATTTGCTCCAATCCGAGTTCATGGAACTTTAATCATGCTGATGCTACATATGCATACAGAAAGGGCATTCCTTGTCGAAATTGTGATGTTATTATAAGTTGTTTCCCTGCCTTTTCCCTGGGAATATCAAATATTGTTTATTTGTGCATGGAGGCTTCTTCAACCATTTCAAATAAGCATATTCTTTTCACTGAGAATGGAGCTGCTCTTTGTTCCTCCACTTGAATAATTTGGATGATGTCATTTCTGCCCCCTCCTCACCCCTTAATGAATATTTAATGTGTGTAGCACGTATAATTGGACAGACCAATTAATACATCTCAGTTTTGAATTCTTCTTCATGTATAAATGCACAATCATCAACTGTGAAAGTATGTGCCATATTAGAATATGTAGCTATCTTTTAAACCTTTTAAATTCAACTCTTTTGGAAATAGGAACATAATTTTCACAGGCTTTTTTCTTCTGTTAAGTGGAGTACCATTGATATCAATGAATGAATGACCACTTAATTTATTTTGTTAGTGGCAGTGGTTGAAGTAATTATGTTGGTCAGGATTCTGGAAGAGTTTCCTGCTAGAAGGAAAAATGGTGGAGTAGTTTTCCAATCCAAGCTGGTGAGAACACTGGACAATGCACTCATCTGTTCATGACGTCTGTGCCTTATGGAAAATTATATACTTGGACTGACAGTGCTGGGTCAGTTTTTTTAATCGAGGCCTACATTTTTGGTTGTCTGGGACTACTTTGATTTTCAGGGGATTTTTCTCATTTTTAATAACTCCTTCATTAAGTGAGATGCGATCAAGTACTAACATTGTCTGTATTTGTGTTGATATATGAGGCTTTGGACTCTCAGAAGCTGACTTAGAAGGATTAATCAATACCCTCAATAGTTATCAACCCTCCATTTAACTTACAGCTCCAATACATCAGGAAAGCTTACACCTCCTAGACCCGACAGTTAATAAATTAACACAAGAAAATGGCCAGTGTAGATTAATTTAGAGAGTCTGTCAACATAGACAAGTTGGACTGGGAGGTTTGTTTCTGTGCAATACATCTTTATGACATTATGACGTTATGACTCTATAACCACCATGAGTTTGCATGAAGCCTTTAATTAATAACTGGTGCACACATTTGTTTATTTATGCATGGGACATGGGGATTGCCAGCATTTATTACCTGTCCCTAGTTCCTTGGAAAAGGGAACTGATTGAATTGCTCCAACCCATATGACCCATGATACCCTTGGAGAGGAAATTTTCTAGATTTTTGACCCAATGACCAGTAACTGATTGGTCTGTGGAGTGGTGACCAGTTGACAACAATAAAGGACTTCTGCCTGCCTACAAGTATATAATTGGCTCCCAAAGTAGCAGAAAAGTTTTAGGTGTGAATGGTATAGCCAGAAGCCTTCGGAACTCCAGTAAAGATGCTGCGTTTTCACTGCAGTAAAAAAATCCTAAAGACAGAACTAAGAGAGCCAGTTTATTTTGCTCTCACCAGTTGCCATAGGCTACGAGAATTTAGGAGGCATGCTTAATAGATTTGTAGAAGGCACCAAAATTAATGGTACAGTTGTCAGTGAAGAAGGTTATCTAAGATTACAAGGGGATCTTGATCAATTGGGCCAATGGGCTGAGGAGTGGCAGATGGAGTTTAATTTGAATAAATGCAAAGTATTGCATTTTGATAAACTGAACATTGAGCTGAACTAATGCAATTAATGATAGAGCCTTGGGTAGTGTTGTAGAACAGGGAGACCCAAGGGTTCTGGTACATAGTTCTATGAAAGCTGTGGCACTTAACAGGGTGGTTAAGAAGGCTCATTTCCCTTCATTACGCAGACTAGACCTTGGAGTGCAGATAAATAGTTCCTTGAAAGTGGAGTCTCAGGTAGATGGGATAATGAAGAAGGCATTTGGTATGCTTTATTTTATTGGTCAGAGCATAGAGTGCAGGAATTGGGAGGTCATGTGCGGCTGTGCAGGATATTGGTTAGGCCACTTTTAGAATACAGCGTGCAATTCTGATCTCCCTTCTATGGGAAGTATGTAGTGAAACTCAAAAGGGTTCAGAAAAGATTTGCAAAGATATGGCCAGGGGTTGGAGGGTTTGAGCTACTGGGAGAGGCTGAATAGGCTGAGGCTGTTTTCCCTGGAACATTGTAGGCTGAGGGGTGACCTTATAAAGGTTTATAATATCATGAGGGGCATGGATAGGATAAATAGAGGTCAGTTCCTTAGGGTGGGGGAGTCCAGAACTAGAGGGCATAGGTTTGAGGTGAGAGGGGAAAAAATTAAAAGGGACCTAATGGGGAAGTGTTTTCATGCAGAAGATGGTGCGTATATGGAATGAGCTGCCAGAGGAAGTGGTGGAGGCTAGTACAATTACAACATTTAAAAGCAGCTGGACGGGTATATGAATAGGGCCAGTTTAGAGGGATATGGGCGAAGAGCTAACAAATGGGACGAGATCAGTTTAGGATATCTGGTCAGCATGGATGAGATGGACTGAAGGGTTTGTTTCTGCGCTGTACATCTCTATGAGTCTATGACTCACTTGAGTACAGGAGTTGGGCCTTATGTTGGGGTTGTACAGGACATTGGTGAGACCACTTTTGAAGTACTGTGTACAGTTCTGATTGCCCTGCTGTAGGAAAGATATTGTTAGATTGGGGAGGGTTCAGAAGAGATTTATATTTATTAGTATAGTAACTCATTGTTACATATATTTATGAAAATACAGTAAAATGTATTATAGGCTGCCATCAGTAAGCTGGTTAGAGACATTTAATTCCATAAATTCTAAAAAAGAAATAATGCATACAAAGTTAAGGCAAATTTCAGTTTTTGTTCCAACTGCAGCTTCTTGATTTCATAAGTGCCTACGGGATGCACCCTTGTCCACAGTCGCCAAAGCTGTCCCTGAGGCAACAACACCGAGGAGGGAGCACACTGAAGCAATCCCCGTTGGGACAGACTGGACTCGGAATGCCACCTCTGTTAAAATCAGCCACCACCATAGCCGGGGGACTGTCCCAATTCCCAGGACCCATCTCAACCTCCAAGGATTGGTGAACCATCCAACTGAACTGCCGAGGATGGAGCGATCAGTCACTCTGCAGCCACTGCCGATGCTGCCGGAACACCAAAGGAAAAGAACAGACCCCAATCCATCGACGCTGGAACAGTTGCTCAAGCTGAAACCACTGTGGCCAAGAGGAATAGACCAGATCCACCACTCAACAGCTCTCCGCAACCCCTCTCCACCACTGCAACTGCAGAACAAACCAAAAATAGATTACCAAGATGTTGTCGGGAACAAACAAAAAATGGGTTACCAAGATGTTGTTGAGGAGAGGCTGGATAGGCTGGGACTTTTTCCACTGGAGCATAGGAGGTTGAGAGATGACCTTATAGATGTTTATAAAATCATGAGGGGCATGGATAGGCTGATTGAAAAAGATCTTTTCCCTGTAGGAATGTTCAAAACTAGGGGACATATTTCTCATGTGAGAGGAAAAAGATTTAAAAGGGGGCGGAGGGGCAACTTGTTCACACAGAGGGTGATTCGTGTGTGGAATGAACTGCCAGAGGAAATGGTGGATGTAGGTACAACATTTAAAAGACATTTGGGTAGGTACATGAATAGGAAAGGTTTAGAGGGATATAGGCTAAATGCAGGCAAGTGGGACTCGTTTAGTTTAGGAAACTTGGTCGGCATGAACGAGTTGGACCAAAGAGTCTGTTTCCATGCTGTACGACTGTATGACTCTAAGTGTTTGAATGAGGGGGGAAGCAGTTGATGCAAGTTATAGGATAACTTTGCAAAATGGATCCAGAGTCAATGTTTACTGTGGAGAAACAGAATGTGGGGGGAATAGATGGTGACATCTTGGACTGCAGGGCCCAGGTTCAATTCCACCCTCAGATAACTGTCTGTGTGAAGTTTGCATATTCTACCCATGTCTGCGTGGGTTTCCTCCCACAGTCCAAAGATATGCAGGTTAGGTGAATTAACCGTGCTAAATTGCTCATAGTGTTCAGGAACATGCAGGCTAAGCGCATTAGTCAGGGGAAATGCTGAGTAATAAGGTAGGGGAGTGGGTCTGGGTAGTCTTCAGAGAGTTGCTGTGGGCCTGTTGGAGAAAATGGCCTGTTTCCACACTGCAGGGATTCTATGAAAAATGTCCATATTACAGAGGAGGAGGTGCTGGATGTCTTGAAATGCATAAAGGTGGATAAATCCCCAGGATCTGATCAGATGTACCCAGGAACTCTGTGGGAAGTAAGGAACTGATTGGTGGGCCCCTTGCTGAGATATTCGGATTATGAAAAGTCACAGGTGAGGTGCCGGAAGACTGGAGATCAGCTAATGAGGTGCCACTGTTTAAGGAAGGTGATAAGGAAAAGCCAGGGAACAATAGACCAGTGAGCTTGACGTCGATGGTGGGCAAGTTGTTGGAGGGAATCCTGAGGGACAGGATGTACATGTATTTGGAAAGGCAAAGACTGATTAGGGATAGTCAACATGGCCTTGTGTGTGGGAAATCATGCCTCACCAACTTGATTGAGTTTTTTGCAGAAGTAACAAAGAGGATTGATGAGGGCAGAGCAGTAGATGTGATCTACATGGACTTCAGTAACACATTCGACAAGGTTCACCATGGGAGACTCGTTAACAAAGTTCGAGTCAAAAATGTGGCATGGGAAAAGCACAGCATGTCAGGCAGCACCCGAGGAGCAGGAGAATTGATGTTTTGAGCATAAGTCCTTCATCAGGAAGTAAGGTTAAATTACATGAAATATGGGGAGAACTAGCCATTTGGAACTAGCCATTTGGCTTGAAGGTAGACGCCAGAGGGTGGTGGTGGACAGTTGTTTTTCAGACTGGAGGCCTGTGACCAGTGGAGTGCCACAAGGATCGGTGCTGGGTCCACTACTTTTTGTCATTTATATAAATGATTTTGACGTGAACATAGGAGGTATAGTTAGTAAGTTTGCGGATAACACCAAAATTGGAGATGTAGTGGACAGTGAAGAAGGTTACCTCAGAATACAACAGGATCTTGATCAGATGGGGCAATGGACTGAGGAGAGGCAGGTGGAGTTTAATTTAGATAAATTTGAGGTGCTGCATTTTGGAAAAGCAAATCAGAGCAGGACCTATACACCTACTGGTAAGGTCCTGGGGAGTGTTCCTGAACAAAGAGACCTTGGAGTGTAGGTTCACTGTTTCTTGAAAGTGGAGTCTTGGGTAGACAGGACAGTGAAGAAGGTGTTTGGTATGCTTTCCTTTATTGGTCAGAACATTGAGTAAAGAAGTTGGGAGGTCATGTTATAGCTGTACAGGACATTTGGAATACTGTGTGCAATTCTCGTCTCTCTCCTATAGGAAGGATGTTGTGAAACTTGAAAGGGTTCAGAAAAGATTTACAAGGATGTTGCTAGGCATGAAGGGTTTGAGCTATAGGGAGAGGCTGAATAGGGGCTTTTTTCCCTGGAACATCAGGGGCTGAGGGAAGACCTTATAAAGGTTTATAAAATCATGAGGGTCATGTTTAGGTTAAATAGAGAAGGTGTTTTCCCCAGGCTGGGGAGTCCAAAACTATAGAGCATAGGTTTAAGGTGAGAGGGGAAAGATTTAAAAGGGAACTAAGGGGCAACTTTTTCATGCAAAGGCTGGTGCATGTGTGGAATGAGCTACAGAGGAAGTGGTGGAGGCTGGTACAACTATGACATTTAAAAGGCATCTGGATGGGTATATGAATAGGAAGGGTTTAAAGGGATATGGGCCAATGGGATCAGATTAATTTCGGATTTCTGGGCGGCATGAACGAGTTGGACCGAAGGCTCTGTTTCCAATCTGTATATTCTATGCCTCTAATTGGCTTAGCTACAGAAGACAGAAGGTGATGGTCGAAGGCTGTTTGTATGCCTGAAGCCTGGTGTGCGGTGGTGTACCGCAGCGATCAGTGTTGGGTCCCTTACTGTTTGTGATATTCATAAACGATGACTCAGGCCAGGCGGTCAAAAGCAAGGAGGAAGGTGTTAGGTTACAGGAAAATATAAATAGATTTGTCAGATGAGCAGATGGAATTTAACTCTGAGATGAAGCGCTTTGCACCAAGGAACAAGACAAGGGTGGACTCAATGCGTGGCAAGACCTCAGGAAGCTCAGAGGAACAGAGGGATCATGAGGGATCATGCTTGTCCACAGATCCCTGAAGGTGAGTGGGCAGGTTAATCGGGTAGTTAAGAAAGCAGCTGGGACGCATTCCTTTTGCAACCGTGGCATAGATTATAAAAGCAGCTGTAGAGGACTTTGGTTAAGGCACAGCTCGGGTAGTGTATGCAGTTCTGATCCCCACTCTATAGGAAGGATGTGGTTGTACAGGAGGGGTGCAGAGGCGATCCACCAGGATATTTCCTGGGACAGAGCATTTCAGCAATGAAGAGAGACTGAATAAGCTCGGGTTGTTGAGAGCAGGGAAGGTTGAGGTACAGAAGATTATGAGGGGCAGGGACAGGATGAGTAGAAAACAGCTGTTCCCCTGATCAATAGCAGTGGGACATAATTTTGAAGAGAAAGGGGATTTGGGGAAAAGCCTTTTCATCCAAAAGATGGTGTGAATCTGAAATGCACTGACTGGGAGGGAAACCTCACAACCTTTAAAAAGTTGTCATAATATTCAAGGCTATGGGGCTAGTGTGGGAAAGCGGGACTAGTGTAGTTAGTAGCGTATTTTTGGGATAGACTTGATGGGCTGAAGGACCCCTTCTGCATTGAATGACTCTTGATTCTAAGACTTTTCTTCTGCTAAGTGACATACCAAGTCTGATAATCCAATAAAACCATCTTTCTTCTCCTAATTGGCAGGTTCACTGTTGCATTGTGATGATGTTGTCGGGAGCGCACTATGACAGAAACTAAAAATAAAATAAAATCATGGGCATTGATTCGACCAGCCCAAACATGTCAGAGACTTCCCTCACATGATGAGAGAAGAAAAGCTGTGATTACTCTTCAAAGAGCAGAGATGGTTCAGAGATTTGACAGACATTCAGAATGATGAGGGATTTTGTTGGAATAAATAAGGAAAAACAATTTCCAAGGCAGGAGAGTCAATAACCAAAGGCCACAGCTTTAACATGAAAGTGTGATAACCAACCAGAGGCAACATGAGGGAAATGTTTTGATTTAGACAGCGGGTGTTTGTGATCTGGAATGTGCTGCCTGAAAGGGTCATGGGAACAGATTCAACCAGAAGTTTCAGAAAGACAATCGGGTAAATACTGAAAGGGACAATCTTTTCATGGCTGTGGAGAAAGAAGAGGGAATTAGGGCTCATTGAGTAACACCTTTGAAAAAGCCAGCAGTGGACCGTTGGGCTGAATGATAATGGTCTGTGCAGTGCCATTCTAAAATCGGAGTTCAGTACCTGCTGGCCAGACACAAAAGGCTTAGTTTAGGCTAAGAGTCTTCCTTCTGAAGCAATGGAGAGAAGTGATCAGGTCATCAGCTTTCCACACAGTCATGGCTAAAGCAGCACCCCAATCTCTACCACCTCTGCTGGCAAAGCATTCCGTACGCTCACCACCCTCTGTGTGGAGTACTTGCTGCGTGTATCCTCCTTAAACTTTCCACTTCTCAGCTTGAAACCGTGACCTCCCGTTACTGAATCCTTCACCCTGGGAAAAAGCTTGTCTCTATCCACCCTGTCTATACCCTTCATGATTTTGTAAACCTCAATCAGGTCCCCCCTCAATCTCCTTTTTTCTAATGAAAATAAACCTAACCTACTTAACCTTTCTTCATAGCTAGCACTTTTCATATCAGGCAACATCCTCATAAATGGAAATGTGTTGCTGGAAAAGCGCAGCAGGTCAGGCAGCATCTAGGGAACAGGAGAATCGACGTTTCGGGCATTAGCCCTTCTTCAGGAATGAGGAAAGTTGGTCCAGCAGGCTGGGATAAAAGATAGGGAGGAGGGACTTGGGGGAGGGGCGTCGGAAATGTGATAGGTGGAAAGAGGTCAAGGTGAGGGTGATAGGTCAGACTGGGGTGGGAGCGGAGAGGTCGGGAAGAAGATTGCAGGTTAGGAAGGCGGTGCTGAATTTGATGGATTTGACTGAGACAGGCTGGGGGGAGGGGAAATGAGGAAACTGGTGAAATCCGAGTTCATCCCTTGTGGTTGGAGGGTTCCTAGCCGGAAGATGAGGGGTTCTTCCTCCAACCGTCGTTTCGCTGTGGTCTGACGATGGAGGAGTCCAAAGACCTGCATATCCTCGGTGGAGTGGGAGGGGGAATTGAAATGTTGAGCTACAGGGTGGTTGGGTTGGTTGGTCCTGGTGTCCCAGAGGTGTTCTCTGAAACGCTCCGCAAGTAGGCGGCCTGTCTCCCCAATGTAGAGGAGGCCACATCGGGTGCAAAGGATGCAATAGATGATATGTGTGGAGGTACAGGTGAATCTGTGGCGGATATGGAAGTTTCCTTTGGGGCCTTGGAGGGAGGTGAGGGGGGAGGTGTGGGCGCAAGTCTTGCCCCTCCTGCGGTTGCAGGGGAAGGTGCCGGGAGTGGAGGTTGGGTTGGTGGGGGGTGTGGATCTGACGAGGGAGTCACGGAGGGAGTGGTCTTTACGGAATGCTGATAGGGGAGGGGAGGGAAATATATCCTTGGTGGTGGGGTCTGTTTGGAGGTGGCGGAAATGGCGGCAGATGATGTGCTGTACATGGAGGTTAGTGGGGTGGTAGGTGAGGACCAGTGGGGTTCTGTCCTGGTGGCGGTTGGAGGGGCGGGGTTCAAGGGCGGAGGATCGGGAAGTGGAAGAGATGCGGTGGAGGGCATCGTTGACCACGTCGGGGGGGAAATTGCGGTCCTTGAAGAAGGAGGCCATCTGGGATGTGCGTTTTTGGAACTGGTCCTCCTGGGAGCAGATGCGGCGGAGTCGAAGGAATTGGGAGAATGGGATGGCGTTTTTACAGGGGGCAGGATGGGAGGATGGTAGTCCAGGTAGCTGTGGGAGTCGGTCGGTTTGTAGTAGATGTCTGTGTTGATTCGGTCGCCTGAGATAGAAATAGAAAGGTCGAGGAAGGGGAGGGAGGAATCGGAGACTGTCCAGGTGAATTTGAGGTCGGGGTGGAAGGTGTTGGTGAAGTGGATGAACTGTTCAACCTCCTCGTGGGAGCACGAGGCGGCGCCGATACAGTCATCGATGTAGCGGAGGAAAAGATGGGGGGTGGGGCCAGTGTAGTTGCGGAAGATGGATTGTTCCACATATCCTACGAAGAGGCAGGCATAGCTGGGGCCCATGCGGGTGCCCATGGCTACTCCTTTGGTTTGGAGGAAGTGGGAGGATTGTAAAGAGAAGTTGTTCAGGGTGAGGACCAGTTCAGTCAGTCGAAGGAGGGTGTCAGTGGAAGGATACTGGTCGGTACGGCGGGAAAGAAAGAAGCGGAGGGCTTTGAGTCCTTCGTGATGGGGGATGGAGGTGTACAGGGACTGGATGTCCATGGTGAAAATAAGGCGTTGGGGACCGGGGAAGCGAAAATCATGGAGCAGGTGGAGGGCATGGGTGGTGTCCCGAACGTAGGTGAGGAGTTCTTGGACTAAGGGGGACAGGACGGTGTCAAGGTATGCAGAGATGAGTTCGGCCGGGGCAGTCAGGTTTGTGGATTTTGGGCAGGAGGTAGAAGCGGGAGGTGCGGGGTTGTGGGACTATGAGGTTGGAGGCGGTGGATGGGAGATCCCCCGAGGTGATGAGGTTATGGACGGTCTGGGAGATGATGGTTTGGTGGTGGGGGGTGGGGTCATGGTCAAGGGGGCAGTAGGAGGAGGTATCTGCGAGCTGGCGTTTGGCCTCAGCGGTGTAGAGGTCGGTGCGCCAAACTACTACCGCGCCTCCCTTGTCTGCTGGTTTGATGGTGAGGTTGGGGTTGCAACGGAGTGAGTGGAGGGCTGCGCGTTCCGAGGGTGAGAGGTTGGAGTGGGTGGGAGGGGTGGGGGAGTTCAAGTGGCGGTTAATATCGCGGCGGCAGTTGGCTATGCAGAGGTCGAGGGCAGGTAGGAGGCCAGCACGGGGTGTCCAGGTGGATGGGGTGTGTTGGAGGCGGGAGAAGGGGTTGTCAGAGGGTGGGCGGGAGTCTTGGTTAAAGAAGTAGGCACGGAGGCGAAGGCGGCGGAAGAATTGTTCGATGTCACGCCGCGTGTTGAATTCATCAATCCGGGAGCGTAGGGGAATGAAGGTGAGGCCTCTGCTGAGGACTGATCTTTCATCCTCAGAGAGGGGTAGGTCTGGAGGGATGGTGAAAACACGGCAGGCCTGGGAGCTAGGACCTGGTGTGGGGCTGGAGCTGGGTGTGGGGGCGGGGTTAGGTCTGGGGGCGGGGACGGAGATCGGCGTGGGGGCGGGGTCGGGCATGGTGATCATCAATCCGGGAGCGTAGGGGAATGAAGGTGAGGCCTCTGCTGAGGACTGATCTTTCATCCTCAGAGAGGGGTAGGTCTGGAGGGATAGTGAACATCCTCATAAACCTTCTCTGCACCCTCTCCAAAGCATTCACATCCTTTTGGTAATGTGGTGACCTGAACTGTACACAGTATTCTAAGTGCAGCTGAACCAATGTCTTGTATAATTTTAACATGACCTACCAGCTCTTATACTCAATACCCCGTCAAATGAAGACAGGCTTATGCCCGAAACGTCGATTCTCCTGCTCCTTGGATGCTGCCTGACCCACTGCATTTTTCCAGCAACACATTTTTCAACCCCGTCCAATGAAGGCAAGCATACTATATGCCTTCTTGACCACTCTATCCACCTGTGCAGCAACCTTCAGGATACAATGGACCTGCGCTCCCCAATCTCTCTGCCCATCAACTTTTCCCAAGGCTCTTTCATTCATTGTATAATTCGCAGTAGAATTAGTCTTGCCTAAAAGCATCACCTCTCATTTGTCTGGATTAAAATCCATCTGCCACTTTTCCGCCCAACTCTCCAGTCTATCTATATCCTCCTGTATTCTTTGACAGTCCCTTATGCTTTCTGCTACTCCACCAATCTTTATGTCATCTGCAAACTTGCTGATCATACTAGCAGTGCCCTCTTCCAGATCATTTATGTATATTACAAACAACAGTGGCCCCAACACTGACCCCTGTGGAACACCACTGGTCATCTTTCTCCATTTTGGGAAACTCCCTTCAACTACTACTCTCTATCTCCTGTTGCTCAACCAGTTCTTTATCCACCTAGCTAGAACACCCTGCACATCATGTGACTTCACTTTCTCCATTAGTCTACAGTGGGGAACCTTATCAAACGCCTTACTAAAGTCCATGTATATGACATCAACTGCCCTTCCTTCATCTATCAACTTGTTCACTTCCTCAAAGAGCTCTATTAAGTTGGTAAGGCATGATCTCCCCCACACAAAACCATGTTGCCTATCACTAATAAGCCCATTCTTTTCTAAATATAGATAGATCCTGTCCCTCAGTACCCTCTCCAGAAACTTTCCCACCACTTATGTCAGGCTCACTGGTCTGTAGTTACCCGGAATATCCCTACTACCCTTCTTGTACAGGGGGACAACATGAGCAACCTTCCAGTCCTCCGGCAGCTCACCTGTACTTAGGGCTGCCACAAAGATATCTGTCAGGGCCCCAGCTATTTCTTCTCTCACCTCCCTCAGCAACCTGGAATAGATCCCATCCGGTCCTGGGGATTTGTCCACCTTAATAACCTCTAGCCTACCCAACGTATGCCAATCTGATCCAGACTAATCAAACTTCTATCTTTAATCTCAAGATTCATCATGTTCCTCTCCTCACTGAACACTGATCCTAAGTAATCAGTCAGAATCTCACCCAGTCTCTCAGGTTTGACACACAGCCTTCCTTCATTATCCTTTAGTGGACCAATCCTTTCCCGAGTTACCCGCTTGGTTCTTATATAAGAATAAAAGGCTTTGAGATTCTCCCTAATTCTTCTCACTAAAGCTATTCCATGACCCCTTTTGTCCACTTATTTCCTCGTTTAAGACTTCTCCTACTCTTCCAATATTCCTCACGGAGGAGAAAGTGAAGATTGCAGATGCTGGAGATCAGAGTTTAAAAATGTGTTGCTGGAAAAGCGCAGCAGGTCAGGCAGCATCAAAGGAACAGGAGAATCGACGTTTCAGGCATAAGCCCTTCTTCAGGAAGAAGGGCTTATGCCCAAAACGTCGATTCTCCTTTTCCTTAGATATTGCCTGACGTGCTGCACTTTTCCAGCAACACATTTTTAAGCTCCAATATTCCTCAAGGGCCCGTTCTGTTCTTAGCTGCCTAGACCTTATGTACGCTTCCCTTTTCCTCTTGGCTGGTTGTACAATTCCTCCTGTCATCCACAGTTCACGAATCTTGCCCTTCCTATCCTTTGCCTTCAACGGTATATGCTTATACTGCACTATCTTTAATCTATCTTTGAAAGCCTCCCACAAATCAAATGTGGATTTCCCTTCAAACAGCTGTATCCAATCCACATTTCCGAGCTCCTGCCTAATTTTCATATAATTGGCCTTGGCTCAGTTTAGTACGCTTCCCTTAGGACCACTCTCATGTTTATCTATGAGTATTCTAAAACTTACAGAATTGTGGTCACTGTTCCCAAAGAAATCCCCCACCGCAAATTCTACCACCTGTCCTGGCTCATTCCCCAGTACCAGGTCCAATATGGCCCCTTCCCTCGTTGGACTATTGACATACTGCTCTCGAAAACTCTCCTGGATGCTTCTTACAAATTCTACCCCATCCAGACCTCTGGCGCTAAGTGTATCCCAGTCAATGTTGGGAAAATTAAAATCTCCCATCACCACTACCCTATTGCCATCTTCCCATAATCTGTTTACCTATTTGTTCTTCTACCTCACGCTCACTGTTGGGAGGTCTGTATTACAGCCCCAACAATGTAACTGCAGCCTTCTTATTTCTCAGCTCCGCCCATAATGCCTCACTACCCAAGACCGCCATATTGTCCTCCTTTAGCACAGCCGTGATATCATCCCTGACCAGCAATGCAACTCCACCTCCCCTTTTACTTCCCTTCCTGTCCTGTCTGAAGCGTCTATATCCTGGAACATTTAATTGCCAATCATCACGCCCTTCCTTCAACCAAGTCTCTGTGATTGCAATAATGTCATCCTCCCAGGCACCAATCCAAGCCCTAAGTTCATCTGCCTTACACACTATACTCCTTGCATTAAAGTAGATGCACTTCAGGCCACCAGTTGTTTTGCGCTCATCTGCTCTCTGCCTACTCTTCCCTTTATTAATGCTATCTTTATGATTCTGACAGTCTCCAGTTTCCACCTCACTGCCTATTTGTTATCTCTTCTCATCCCAGTCCCGTGCCACATTAGTTTTAAACCTCCCCAACAGCAGTAGCAACCCCCCCCCCCCCCCCCAGGACATTGGTTCCGGTCTGGTTCAGGTGTAGACCGTCCCTTTTGTAATAGTCCCTTCTTCTTTCAGGACCTCATCCCATTTTTTACCCATATTGTTGGTGCCTATATGCACTAAGTCAACTGGCTGTTCACCCTCCTCTTTTAGAATGCTCTGCAGCTGATCATCCCTGATGGCAACATACCATCCGGGAGTCCTGTTTTCGGCCACAGAACTGCCTATCTACTCCCCTCACAGTAGAATCCCCTATGACTATGGCCCTATGAGTCTTTTTCCTGCCCTTCTGAACAGCAGTGCCCGCCATAGTGGCATGATCTTGACATCTGCTACCCTCCCCTGGTGAGCCATCTCCCCCAACAGTATCCAAAATGGTATACCTGGTGTGGAGGGAGATGGCCGCAGAGGACACCTGCAATGCCTTCCCTACTCTTTCTCTGCATTTTGATCACCCATTCACTGTCTCCCTCAGCAATCCTAACCTGCAGTGTGACCAGTTCACTAAACATGTTATCCACGACCTCCTCAGCATCGCGGATGCTCCACAGTGAGTCCATCCACAGCTCCAGAGCTGTCATGCAGTCTAACAAGAGCTGCAGCTGGACACACTCCTGCAAGTGTAAGAGACAGGAAGGTCAGACACGTTCCTAAGCTCCCACATCAAGCAAGAGGCGCATGTCACGGGTTTGAGGTCCCCTGCCATTGTAAGCTTAGCTTTATATGAACTAACTAAAACCAAACAATGTACTTAAATATATGAAAAAGAAAGATAAAGAAAAAAAATAAAAGCCTTACCTTACAGAGTATTTTTCTTTTGGTTAGAGGAGGGGGACGGGAGGGAGATACTACACGTGTAGTATCTCGGGTTTAGCACTGCCCAAATATAAATTAAGCCCTTACCCTTCCCGGTAGCCCTCGCTTCACCTCACCTTCTCTCCTCGCCGCTCTGTCAAAATGGAGGCCTGACTCCCTAGGTAAGTCCCTTTTGAAGTGGGAAAACTTACCCTTCCCGGCAGCCCACGCTCCACCTTACCTTCTCTCCTTGCCCCTCTGTCAAAATGGTTTGGTCAGGAACTGCTGAACCACGTCAACATCTGTATCACTCAGACTCTGGAGAAAACAAAATGACAATGGAGTTATTTGCAGGAATAATACATGCTGGTGGATAAAGGACTGCAATTTGAACTTATTTTATTGAAACACTTGTAAGATAAAGACAACACTCTCGCACAAATTCAATTAACTTTTCTCAATCCAGCTTGGTTGCCTGGGAAACACATATACTAGCTACTCTGGTGAACTTGTTATTGGATTCTCCTCATTACGAAGATGGGTCTCGCATGGAGATTTCATTGGCTGAGTCTTCACTGAGGGTATGGCTGCCAGGATATCTTATCCTTCCGTTCTTAGCCCTTCTGGAACATTCTCCAACTTCAGCCAATGAGGCCACATTTAAGTGTTTGCATTACCTAATGAGGGTAGACCAGTTCATCTTTGGTGTACACATCCCCTTTCCAAGATATGAATACTCCATCGTGCCAAGGGAATGAACAAACATAATGTCCCACCCTATTATTGTTGCTGAGTACTGTTTAATGAGTTTCAGGTCCTAATGACTCTCCCATTGTTAAGGTCAACCACTTCTGTTCCATGTACAATACACCTCTGGGCTGAAAGTTTCTCTAAATAACAGTTCAGAGACAATATGAGACATCTCTACAACAGATGGGATTTGAACCATCCTGGATCAGAGATAGGGATGCCTGTTTGCTTTTGACCTCTGTTAACCTTGGCCCTTTTATCATTCCGCCTGGTGTTTTTACAGAAACTGTTGAGCCAATGTTATGTTGGGCCTAGTTGCTTAGGCTGTTGGCCACTCGGGTACAGTTCCTCCTCTTGATCCCATGAGCCTCAGCAAATAGGATCACACAAACCAAGTCAAACGCCCTTCTCAGGCAAGTGTCTGAGTCTTAGACAGTCAGCCCAAAATCCCTAACTCTTTCACCATACAAAGATCCTTAATTCGGTACCTTAAAAGCTTCACTTTAAACTTCATGCATAGAAAACTTAAATATTGGAAAGGTCAAGATGACACATGTCCTAATCTCAAACATTTCTTTAAATGCATTGCAAAACTCAAATATCTTAAAATTAAAAATACACCCTTTCCCCAAATTCAAATACAAAATTAATCTTTACAGTATGTATAAAAGAGTCTTGAATGTATGCCTGAAGATTGTTGGTTGAGAAGCATCTCCATACTCTGTAGTAGTTCCTTCATACACTGGATGAGTTTTAACTACAATGTGATCCCGATAGTCCCAGAGAGTACCATCATCACACTAGGCAGCTGTGGCAGAAGACAACGACCTGTAGCCAGATGGCTCTCTCCTGTCTGGGCAACACGATGGCTCAAAGGTTAGCACTGCTGCTTCACAGCACCAGGGATATGGGTTCAATTCTATTGTTGGTTAGAATTTATACTTTCTCCCCCTGTCTGCATGAGTTTCCTCCCACAATCCACAGATTTGCAGGTTAGGTGGACTGGCCATGCTAAATTGCCCATAGTGCCCAGGGATATGTAGGTTGAATGGATTAGTCATACGAAATGCAGGGATAGGGTGAGGTGTTGGGTGTGGGTGGGATGCTCTTCAGAAGTTTGGTGTGGACTTGATGGGTCGAACGACCTGATTCCACACTGTAGCGATTCTATGATTCTACGAACTCGTCTCCCAAAGATGAAGGTGATGATAACAAGAGGGGTGTCCACTGAATGCCACTCAATTCTTGAAAGAGGTCAAGTTAGCATCTGTTCCTATTTTATTCAATACCCACATGGATTACCATCCACAGTATGCATCAATGGAGATATATCCATTTCCTCATGCTCCTTGACCAAACTTTTCACCACTGTTATAATTATGTTATTCATGAATTTGTTTATCCAAATTCCCTTTCATTCTAAAATCAGGATTGGCATCAGCGACTGGGACTTGCTCGGGATCAGGATCGGGATCAGTGACTGGGACTGGCCTGGAATCAGGATCAGTGACTGGGACTGGCCTGGGGTCAGGATCAGGATCAGGGTCAGCGACTGAGATTGGCCTGGGATCAGGATTAGGATCAGGATCAGTGACTGGAACTGGGCTGGGATCACGATCAGGATCAGTAGCAGTGTCTGGGATTTCCTCGGGATCAGAATCGGGATCAGTGACTGGGACTGGCTTGGGAGCAGGATCAGGATTGGGATCAGTGACTGGGATTGGCCTGGGATCAAGATCAGGATTGGTGGGTGGCACAGTGGTTAGCACTGCTGCCTCCCAGTGCCAGAGACCTGGGTTCAATTCCCGTCTCAGGCAATTGTCTGTGTGGAGTTTGCACATTCTCCCCGTGTCTGCGTGGGTTTCCTCCGGGTGCTCCGGTTTCCTCCCACAGTCCAAAAATGTGCAGGTTAGGTGAATTGGCCATGCTAAATTGCCTGTAGTGTTAGGTGAAGGGGAAGATGTAGGGGAATGGGTCTGGGTGGGTTGCTCTTCGGATGGTCAGTGTGGGCTTGTTGGGCCAAAGGGCCTGTTTCCACACTGTAAGTAATCTAATCAGTGACTGGGGTTTGCACTGGTTTGGGAGTGGAATTAGAGACTTGGACTTAGAGGTGCAGTCACTGATAGGCCAGGGAATCAAAGATCATCAGGAGTTGATGGGAATGTGGAATCTGCAGCACCAACATATCAGCCATGAAAGCATTATGTAACATTTCAATCCACAGAACCTTTTCCAGATGTTTCCATTTCCCAGCTCATCATTAACATTGATGTTTGACGGCTGGTTTTGAAGTTCTGAAGCTTTATCACACAGCTGATCACATTTCATTGACACAAAGAAAGTCAATTTTTGAGTTGCACTTGATATCTGTCACAATTATGGAAATTTTGACAGATATTAAATTTCTAGTTTTTCAGAATCTGGTATATACAATGAAATGATTTTTTTATATGAAGTTCATATTTTTCAATTAAAGCCATATCGCAGAGAATGGACAGTTCCTGATAAGATAAAACTCCATTGTTTGACAGTTTAATCTTTAGACACTGCAGTCCTTGAATAAACTGTACAAAAGAATATTCCCTTTAGCAAGATATAATAAAAAGGCGAGCACTTGTATTTATGGTTTTAATATTGCATATCCAGAAACAATCTTAAGATCATTTATGAAGCAGATTTGTAGTGACTTATGAAGGTCTGACCAAGAGCTTAGGCAAAGCAGGCATTTTCTGTGCATCGAGCAGTTTCTGTATTAAAAATAATTATCCAAGTACTCTTGCCAGGGAAGTGGACAAGGGACACAGAATTCTGTTTGTGATTCAACTCGAATTTAATTAACGAAATATTCCTTATCAGTAATGCCATGGTAGCATTTCCCAAATCCCCAAAATATTTGCTCTCTATCTATCTTTATACATCTGAGAAAGGATATTACTCACAACAATCCACATGTTTGAGCTTGACCCTTGGAATCTCTTTACTCTCCATCATATAACTAGCTCTTTTTCACGAAGGTGGGTCTCACAGGTCAGGCTGGATCTTTTCCTGGATCTTCTTGGATTGCCCCGCAATGTTCTGCTGTGAATCTTCACTGAGAGGGTAGTCTCCAAGTTTGTGTTTTCAACCCTCTCGCCTGGAACCTTCCTGAATGTTTTGTGGTCGTTGGCCAATGGGGTCATGAGAGGGGTTCACAGCATCCAATGGGATCATGACAACATCCTCCACTGTTGCTATGTTGGGTAGGTGGAAAGCACACATCCTCAGGCCCTGACTGGAAATCAAGGTGCCAGAAAGTCTGGTTGATACTCTTCCAAAATAAAATCTTCAGGCTGGTTGTAACTGGATCCCCCTGAGCCTTAATACCTCTTTGACCTTGATTTCCAATGTTCCCTGCAGCTGATAGCTGCTGTTTAATTTAGTGTGGCCAATTTTCTGTCAGATCCAATTTCTCCGGTTGTGGTTCAATTTAAAATGTCCAATTCTGAGCCAGTGGTCTATTGACCACACAGGGAACTTTGAGAAGGAGAAGCAGTGGCGATGTCATAGAGTCATAGAATCATAGAGATGTACAGCACTGAAACAGACCCTTCAGTCTAACTCATTCATGTTAAATTAATCTAATCTCATTTGCTAGCATTTGGCTCACATCACTCTAAACCCTTCCTATTCATCTAACCATCTAGATGCCTTTGAAATGTTGCAATTGTACCAGCCACCACCACTTCCTCTGGCAGTTCATTCCATACACGCTCCACCCTCTGTGTGAAAAAGCTGCCCCTTAGATCCCTTTTAAATCTTCCCCTGTCACCCTCAACCAATGCTCTCTAGTTCTGGACTCTTCCACCCCAGGGAAAGGACCTTGTTTATTTACCCTATCCATACCCCTTATGATTTTATAAACCTCTATAAGATCACCCCTCAGCCTCTGACACTCCAGAGAAAATAGCCCCAGTTTATTCAGCCTCTCCCTAAATCTCAAACTCTCTAACCCCAGCAACAGCCTTGTAAATCTTTTCTGAACCCTTTCAGGTTTCACAACATCCTTCCAATAGGATGAAGACCAGAATTGCACAGAGTATTTCAAAAGTGGCCGAACCAATGTCCCGTACAGCTGCAACGTGACCTTCCAACTCCTATACTCAATGCAGGGATTTAATGAGGGAAGACCAGGATGTGGTGAAGAAATGACAAAGGATGTACAAGCTGTCAATAATGGCAAAAGTGTTGTCAACTGTCCGAGAGCATCTAAGAATTGAAAATCATTCTCCAGCGCACTTGACTCGATGATATATAATGTGACCTATTGACTTTTGAATTCTGTTGGCCAATGTAAAAGATAGGCTTGTCATGAGTTAAAATAGTTTTTTAAGATAAATGCAAGGTGCTGCATTTTTGGAAAGCAAATCTTAACAGGACTTGGGAGTGTTGCTGAACAAAACGACCTTGGAGTGCAGGTTCATAGCTCCTTGAAAGTGGAGTCCAGGTAGATAGGATAGTGAAGAAGGTATTTGGTATGCTTTCCTTTATTGGTCAGAGTATTGAACCCAGGAGTTGGGAGGTCATATTGAACTGTACAGGGTTCAAACTAATCCAGCAGGGGGATGGGAACCAAAATTGTAGTTAGACTATAGGAAAGGTTGAGAGTAGGGAGGTCCAAAATCAAGTTTCAGGGACGCAAGATGGCACCGGCAAGCAAGAGGTTGGTTTGAAGTGTGTCCACTTCAATGCCAGGAGCACCCGGAATAAGCTGGGTGAACTTGTAGCATGGGTTGGTACCTGGGACTTCAATGTTGTGGCCATTTTGGAGACATAGTTAAAGCAGGGACAGGAATGGTTGTTCCAGGTTCCGGGATTTAGATGTTTCAGTAAGAACAGAGAAGATGGTAAAAGAGGGGGAGGTGTTACATTGTTGGTCAAGGACAGTATTGCAGTTGCAGAAAGGATGTTTGAGGACTCGTCAACTGAGGTGGTATTGGCTGAAGTTAGAAACAGGAAAGGAGAGGTCACCCCGTTGGGAGTTTTCTACAGGCCTCCCAATAATTCCAGAGATGTAGAGGAAAGGATAGCAAAGATGATTCTCGATAGGAGTGACAGAGACAGGGTAGATGTAATGGGGAACTTCAACTTTTGAAATATTGAACGGGCACACTATAGTACGAGTACTATAGAGGGGTCAGATTTTGTCCAGTGTGTGCAGGAGGGCTTCCTAACACAGTATATAGACAGGCCAACAAGGGGCAAAGCCACATTAGTTTTGATACTGGGTAATGAACCTGGCCAGGTGTTAGACTTGGAAGTAGGTGAGCACTTTGGTGATAGCAATCACAATTCTGTTATGTTTACTTTAGTGATAGAAAGGGATAGGTGTACACCACTGAGCAAGAGTTACAGCTGGGGGAAAGGCAATTACGATGCCATTAGGCAAGATTTAGGAAGCATAGGATGGGGAAGGAAACTGCAGGGGATAGGCACATTAGAAATGTGGAGCTTATTCAAGGAAAAGCTACTGTGTGTCCTAGATAAGTATGTACCTGTCAGGCAGGGAGGAAGCTGTAGAGTGCGGGAGCCATGGTTTACGAATGAAGTGGAATCTCTGGTCAAGAGGAAGATGGCGTCTTATGTTAGGATGGGATGTGAAGGCTCAGTTAGGGCACTTGAGGGTTACAAGGTAGCCAGGAAAGACCTAAAGAGAGAGCTTTGGAATGCTTTGCCTGCAACAGTAGTAGATTCGCCAACTTTAAGTACATTTAAGTCGTCATTGGACAAGCATATGGACGTACATGGAATAGTGTAAGTTAGATAGGCTTCAGATTGGTATGACAGGACGGTGCAACATCGAGGGCCGAAGGGCCTGTACTGCGCTGGAGTGTTCGATGTTCTATGTTCTATGACATTGGTTAGGCCACTGTTGGAATGTTGCATGCAGTTCTGGTCTCCTTCCTATCGAAAAGATGTTGCGAAACTTGAAAGGGTTCAGAAACAATGTACAAGGATGTTGCCAGGGTTGGAGGATTTGAGCTATAGAGAGAGGCTGAATAGGCTGGAGCTGTTTCCCTGGATTGCTGGAGGCTGAGGGGTGACCTTATAGAGGTTTGCCAAATAATGAGAGGCATGGATAGCATAAATAGACAGTCTTTTCCCTGGGGTGGGGGAATCCAGAACTTAAGGGCATAGATTTAGGGTGAGAGGAGAAAGATATAAAAGAGACCTAAGGGGCAACCTTTTCACGCAGAGGGTGGTACGTGTATGGAATGAGCTGCCAGAGGAAGTGGTGGAGGCTGGTACAATTGCAACATTTAACAGGCATCTGGATGGGTATATGAATAGGAAGAGTTTGGAGGGAAATGGGCCAAGTGCTGGCAAGTGGGACTAGATTGGGTTAGGAAAACTGGTCAGCATGGCCGAGTTGGACCGAAGGGTCTGTTTCCGTGCTGTACATCTCTATGATTCTATAACAGATGAAGTGGCAGACTCCTAAGGTCTCTAGATAGATAGAAAAAGAGATCGAAGTATTAACTTAGAAAATGGCCACAGTGATTAGCATGGTGGCTTAATGGTTAGCATCAAGGTCCCAGGTTCAATTTCAGCCTCGGGTGACTGTCTGTGTGGAGTTTGTGCATTATCCCCGTGTCTGCGTGGGTTTGTTCCAGTTTCCTCCCACAGTCCAAAGATGTGCAGGTCAGGAGAATTGGCCATGCTAAATTGCCCATAGTGTTAGGTGCATTACTTGGAGGGAAATGGGTTTGGGTGGGTTACTTTTCTGAGGATCGGTATGGACTGGTTGGGCTGAAGGGCCTGTTTCCACACTCTAGGGAATCTAATCAGCTGACTTATCCAGCTGAACCTCTATGAACAGATATCGAATCGACAAAAGATAGTCAGAGATGAAAGTTAACACTTTCTTTATGGTCAATGAAACCAGTCCATCTGCCACACCCTTGAACATTATGGAAAGCATGTAAAGGTCATAATCAACTATTTTATTCACATAATTTTGAGAGCTTTTCGATGTTGGAGATGAAGCATCTCATACAATTTCCAGTATGGAAGCAAGGTCTGCAAACATGTTTTTTTTAAGATTGTTTAATTAGAGAAATGTGGAATGGTGACTTGGGACATTGAGTAAGTTTAAGGAGGAGATAGACATATTTTTAACTAACAATGGGTTGAAAGCTTATGAGGAATGGGTGGCAAAGTGGAGTTAAGACCCAGATGGGGTCAACCATGAATGTATCAAGTGACAGAATAGGCCTGAGGGGCTGAATTGCCTACTCCTGCTCTGAGCTCTTATGTTCTTACGTGGGCATCTCAGCCTTAATTCCCCTTGACTAGGTGGTGGTGAGCTGCATAATTGAGCTGCTACAGTCTATTTGATGAAGGTACATCCACAGCGCTGTAAGAGAGGTATTGACCCAACAACATCAAAGGAGCGGCAATACATTTCCAAGTCAGGATGTTGAATGGCTTGGAAAGAAAGTTGCAGGTGATGGTGTTCCAATGTATTTGCTGCTATTGTACTTTAAGATGGAAATGGTCGTGGGTTCGGAAGGTGCTGTTACAGGAGCCTTGGCGAATTGTTTCAGTGTATCTCGTACATACTATACACTGCTTCTACTGGAGCATTGGAGGCTAAGGGGTGACCTGGTAGATTAGATTACTTTACAGTGTGGAAACAGACCCTTCGGCCCAACAAGTCCACACCGACCTGCCGAAGCGCAACCCACCCATACCCCTACATTTACCCCTTACCTAACACTACGGACAATTTAGCATGGCCAATTCACCTAACCTGCACATCTTTGGACTGTGGGAGGAAACCGGAGCACCCGGAGGAAACCCACGCAGACTCGGGGAGAATGTACAAACTCCACACAGTCAGTCGCCTGAGGCGGGAATTGAACCCGGGTCTCTGGCGCTGTGAGGCAGCAGTGCTAACCACTGTGCCACTGTGCCGCCCCGAGGTTTATAAAATCATGAGGGCATGCATAGGATAAATAGACAAAGTCTTTTCCCTGGGGTGGGGGAGTCCAGAACTAGAGGGCATAGGTTTAGGGTGAGAGGGGAAAGACAAAAGAGACCTAAGAGGCAACTTTTTCACTCAGAGGGTGGTACTTGTATGGGAGAGCTGCCACAGGAAGTGGTGAAGGCTGGTATAATTACAACATTTAAAAGACATTTGGATGGGTTTTTGAAAAGGAAGGGTTTGGACTATATGTGTCAGGTGGGACTAGATTGGATTGGGATATCTGGTCAGCATGGACGAGTTGGACAGAAGGGTCTGTTTCTGTGCTGTACATCTCTATGACTCTATGATTCTACTGATTACGAAGCATGTGGTCAGAGTTAGCTGGAATCGACTGGCAAAGGAGTCCAGCAGAAAAGACAGTTGAAGCACAGTGACAGCTATTTAACAGAATATTTCATGACTTCCATCAAAGGTATATCCCTGAGAGGAAGAAGAATTCCAGGAAGCAGATAAACTAGCTATCATTAAGTTCGTTAAGTTAAGAATAGCATCACATCGAAAGAAAATGCATATAATGTGGCAAAGACGAGACGTAAACCAAAAGTTTAACGAGAGAGAAAATAAACAATGAAGGTACAAGGGATGGTAAGAACTTTTAAACTGTACAAAATGGAAGAGAGAGGCCAAAATTATCATCGGCCCCTTGGGAGAATGGGGCTGTGGGAATAATTATTGGAAACTAGGAAATGGCAGTAGAATTGAATCTGTACTTTGCATCAATCTTCATGGTGCAGGGCACTAACATTCCAAAATTACTAAATAATTAATGGTCTAAAGGGAAGTGGGGCAAAGTGGGGAGGAAACAAACATGATACAATCACCGGAAATAATATCCTTCGATCTCTAAGGATCTCCAAGATGGTGCTAGAGAATGGTGACTGTTTGTGAGCTCTCTGAATCAGATCATCCCCTCACACATTTTTATACTCACTCTACATTTTTAAATCTCAATTGCACGTCTGTCAGAATGACTCACAATGTGCTTTTAAATCTACTTACAGATCTGGCAATTTTTGTACCTCCGGAAATAACCAATGGCCTGACTGAATCTGACCCAATGAAGACCGGGACTTCCCAGAGCAATGGACTGCATGACTGACAGGGCCCTGACCACTGAAGCTGGAATCGCAACCGTGGCAATGGCTGGACCGGCTCCTTACTGGCTTCTCGAAGGCCTGACCCAGACTGTGATTGGCGAGCCAATTCCATGGAGTAGGCCCAACGTGAAGCGGATGGCCGACCTGACTTTGTGGAGATCTGACCTGAGGGCCTGACCAGACTGAGCATAAGTTCCTCTGGAGCGCCTGAGGCCACGAACAGTGCCTAGGACCCCACCAGGCACACCCAGTAACCTTCCGGTACAGCGGACCATCCACATTGACTCCCGGGCCACTTCCCTAAGGAGCGTGGGAGAAACGCTGGCCTGCAGGTGAGACCGAAACAACAGCATACTCCTGGCAAACGTCCAAGCCATTGAAAACAAAATGGATTAACTTAAAGGTAGATTTACCTTCCAAAGGGAATTGAGAGACTAATGTATGCTCTGTTTTACAGAGACATGGCTCCCTCCTGCTATACCTGACTATGCCTTGTGAACTGAAAGTGTCTCTATCCGCTGGATGAACCACGGGCAAGGCAAAGGGCAGAGGGGTTTGCACCCTGATCAATGCCTCCTGCTGCTGAGACCTGATAACTCTGGCGAGTGACTGCTCCCTGGACTTGGAATATCTTACGGTGAAGCGTTGTCCCTCCTACCTGCTGCGGGAATTTACTTCTGTTATCCTGACAGCAATTTATATTTCACCCCATGTGGAAGAGAAGAGTACACTTGATGAAATATACACTACCACCAAAAGCCTTGAGACGGAATACCCTGAGGCCTTGTGGATTGGAGCTAGTGACTTCGACCAGGCCAACCTCAAGAGTGTGCTACCTAGATAGCACCAACAGGGCTCCTGTCCCACCAGAGGCTCAAGTATCCTGGACCATTGCCATACAACCATCAAAGATGCCTTCCACTCCAACCCCCACCCGCAGTTTGGTCAATTAGACCATAAGGCTGTGCTTCTTCTCTGGCTTACAAACAGAAACTGAAGCTTGAGGACCTAGTACAGAAAGTTGTGCATTGCTGGTCTGAGGAAATGGATGAGCTCCTACGTGACTGCTCGGAGTCAGTGGACTTGTCCATATTCAGTGGCCAACCTAAATGAATATGCCACTGCCACCACAAACTTCATCAGTAAGTGTGTAGAGAATGACGTGCCAAAGAAGTTAATTCAGGTGTTCCCCAGCCAGAAACCATGGATGGACCAATAGATCCACTCCCTATTGAAGTCCAGGTCTGAGGTGCTCAAGTCAGGTGACCCTGACTATGCAGGAAATCTAGGTATGATCTTCGTCAAAATATCAGGGATGCCAAGAGACAATACCAACTAAGCTAGAGTCCCAGACTAACCACACGAACACACGTCAACTGTGGTCAAAGTTTTAGCTGGGAACCTAGCTGTGGAAGCAGCTCCATGCTGATCCTCTCTCTCTCTCTCTCTGACATCTCTCCTGTAAGAACCTCCATTTGATTTTACCTTTTTTTGATGAAGGGAGAGTTGGGGATGTTGCAAGTATTTGGAACAGCATCATTAAATTGCGGTAGAGTCGATTGTGTTTTTACATAGGTTGTTATTCTAAATTTGGTTCTCTTTTGTTCATGTTCCATTCGGTGATCTGTAAATGAATTCTAGAGGTAAAAACAATGACTGCAGATGCTGGAAACCAGATTCTGGATCAGTGGTGCTGGAAGAGCACAGCAATTCAGGCAGCATCCGAGGACAGGCAAAATCGACATTTCGGGCAAAAGCCCCATTCCTGATGAAGGGCTTTTGCCCGAAACGTCGATTTTGCCTGTCCTCGGATGCTGCCTGAATTGCTGTGCTCTTCCAGCACCACTGATCCAGAATGTAAATGAATTCTGTTTGGATTAAAATTGCGTGGTTGGACCAGCTGCCTAACTCCTGGCATAACCATCTTACACCTGCTCAAAACAACTAGAAAAGTCAGGGTCTGGGCTACCTTCTTGAAAGGTTTTGAGGGGGTCTGGCCTAGTCCATATCAAACATGCAAAACAATAATTTTCACTGTATCTCAGTACATGTCCCATTAATATGTATAATCAAACCAGGAAATAGCTACAGAAATAATGGATATATTGATAGCAATCTTCTAGGAATCTTTAGATTCTGGAAATGCCTTGGAGGATTGGACAACTGCCAGTGTAACACTTTTATTGAAAAACTGAAAGAGATAAAAAGGCAGGTAACTATCGGTCAATTAGCTTAACGTTATCGGATATCTGTCACTGGGAAAATGTTAGAGTCTATTATAGATGATGTAATAACAGAGCATTTAGTTATAATTTTATTAACCAAGGAACTCATTATTGACTTTTGGCGGGGATGTTACTCATGCGCCCCGACACATTAACAGCACAGAGGTGGAACAAGTGGAGAGTGTCAAGCTCCTGGGACTGGTCATCAACAACAAGCTATCTTGGACTCTTCATGTGGACGCACTGGTTACAAAGGCCCAACAATGTCTCTTCATCCTCAGGCAGCTGAGGAAATGGCATGACGGTGAATATCCTCGCCAATTTTTATAGATGAGCCATCGAGAGCATTCTGTCTGGATGTATCACTACCTGGTGTGGGATCTATACCATTCAAGGTTGGAGACGGTTACAGAGAGTGGTGAACTCGGCCCGGACAATCACAAAGGCCAACCTCCCATCTATAGAATCCATCTCCCAGGCCCGCTGTCAAGGAAAGGCCCCAGCATTCTCAAAGATCCATCCCACCCTGACAATGCTTTTCTACAACCTTTACCATCGGGGAGAAGGTACAGAAACCTGAACACACGCATCAGCCGGTTTTGAAACAGTTTCTACTCTACTGTTGTTACTAAATGGACTCACAAACTCTTAGCATTCCCCTGTACCTGTGTTTTGGTTTTTGCTGCTGTTTACCTATTATTTACTATCTATGCTACTTAACTCTGTGATCTGCCTGTGTTGCTCACAAGACAAAGCTTTTCACTGTGACTCGGTACACGTGACAATAAATTCAATTCAATTCAATTAACCAACACCTGTGGGACCAGGATTGTGCCATTTGATGAAATATTCTAGATAATCAAGAAGTATTCTCCATAATCAATGTAAAAACACACAAATAAATATTAGAAACGCAATGCAGGGGTATACTCGTCACTGTTACATTTTATTTACAGCATAAATCACTTAAATTATAATGATTTGGAGATGCTGGCGTTGGACTGGGGTGTACATAGTTAAAAATCACACAAAACCAGGTTATAGTCCAACAGGTTTAATTTGAAGCACTAACTTCGAAAAACTCTGGAAGCCTAGTGCTTCCAAATAAACCTGTTGGACTATAACCTGGTGTCGTGTGATTTTCAACTTAAATAATAATGCAACTTTGCCTTAAGTAAAACTTACCAGCAGAGATCCTTCTCACTCGTGCCCTCAACTGACTACTCTGACATTGCAGTAGTTCATGGTATTTAAGCAGAAATTGAATCAACTGTTGATATTTCCATGGCCAATCTATTGAACAACAAGTACATTTACATTGAAGTAAGCAAATTAAAAAAAAAACTATAGTAATGGGACAGAACAATGCAGTAACCGTCATGGTATCTGAGCTATCTGATTTTTGCCCATTTATTGAGAATATTGGTTCATATTTTTCTGGTTAAAACAAGCTTGTTGTACATAATATGAGGAGAAAGTGAGGTCTGCAGATGCTGGAGATCAGAGCTGAAAATGTGTTGCTGGATAATATGTGTTGCTACATAATATGATCAAGCCAAGTCAGCGTGGGTTCTTGAAGAGAAACTCCTGCCTGATAAACAGATTAGAATTACTTGGGGAATCAACAAGCAGGATAGACCAAGAGGATGATGTGGAGGTGCCAGTGTTGGACTGGGGTGGATAAAATTGGAAGTCACACAACACCAGGTTATAGTTCAAGAGGATTTAAGATGACAAGCTTTCAGAGCACTGTTCCTTCGTTGAAGTAGGAAGAGACACATAGGCACAGAATGTTTAGGCAGACAGCTAATGGCAAGATAATTCCAAGTGATTAAGAATGTCAACAGATACATATAAATAGTGTAAGTAAAGTGTGAGCAGATTAAATAACAAGATTTTGCAGGTAATAGATAGTTTACTGTAGTTATGAAAATCTGAATTGTATGGCATTCGTAGCTGCTTGGAGTTGAATATTTTTTCAGATTCTACTCCTTTATAAGGAAGTGAAAACCATATAACTCCTGAATGACAGAGTTCTCATTTTAAGTCTTGCTGCCTACTTCTGCGTTCCATGATCAACATAGACAATTTCTCAATGAATTAATTGATTATGCTAAACTCCTCAACTCAAACAGTCTTCAACGTTCTAAATTCAGAGGACTAACTTACCCATCTTGAGGCAGAGATTAGGAATGGGATTGGGGACCAACATGTGTTCCCATCTATAGTGATATGCCGTTGGTGATGTCTGCCTAAACTAGCTGTGATCAGAAGCATTCAGGTTCACACACTTTCCGTCATTCACATCACCAGCAGCTCTCAATGCATTCTTCAAAGCGAGGTCGGCCTACCTGGTGCCAATCTGCAACAGCAAAGGCTCACAAACGGTAATGACAGAGAGAAAAACGAAACTGCCCAGTGAACCTGTTGTGATAGAGGGATGAATGAACATTTCCTACCACACTGTGTAAACTTTACTTATCTTTTCTCACTGATATTAGAGGTTCACAGATTGAAAACCCAGGTGCAGAATCAAGGCTGACATAGGAAAGGTGATGGCCGAGTGGTATTATTGCTGGGCTGTTAACCCAGCCACCCAGTTTTAGGACATGGGTTTGAATCCTGTCATGGCAGATGGTGGAATTTGAATTCAATAAAAATTTGGAATGAAAGAGTCTAATGATGACCATGACTCCATGGATGATTCTTGGGAAAAACCCATCACTAATGTCCTTTAGGGAAGGAAGCCGGTGTCCTTACCCAGTCTAGCCAACATGTGACTCCAGACCCTGAGCATTGTGGTTGACTGTTAACTGCTGTGTGGGTAATTAGGGATGGGTAATACTGCCTGGCAAATGAGGTCCTCACTTTGTGAATGAATAAAAGATTTGTTTGTCCAAAAGTAAAAGGCCATTTGGGGAGGCGAGAACCTCGGCTTTGTCTCTCCTTTCAGAAAAGTCACAGAAGAATCCATGACACGTTTGAAGAAGAGTAGGGAGAGTTTGATGATGATACAATTACTTTGTGGTTGAAGATCCACAGGAAGAATGAACGAGACATTTTCTCGATCTGAAGGATCTTGAACTGTTAGGACACAGGAATTCCTCATTTGGAAAGTCTTTGTTATAAACAAAGTCTTACCACAGGCCACATCTTTCCTCAGCAGCCCTGTGTCTGGTTCTTCATTGTTTCTACTGGTATGTTCTACATCAGTTTTCTCACTCAACAGCCTCGTGATCCGATGCTTATTGGTCAACATCAGCCATTGATTCCTCTACAAAAAGCAGGGGAAGGGATTATCGAGACATCTACTAAAAGGTGCTTTTGGTACTTTCCTTAATGGTTTCAACTATAGAGAGAGGCTGAATAGGCTGCGGCTATTTTCCCTGGAATGTCGGAGATTTGAGGGTAACCTTATAGAGATTTAGAAAATCATGAGGAACATTGATAGAATGAGTAGTCATGGTCCTTTTCCCAGGGTGGGGAAGTCCAAAACTAGAGGGGACAAGTTTAAAGTGAGAGGGGAAAGATTTAAAAAGGACCTAAGTGGCAATGTTTTCACACTGAGGATAGCGAGTGTATGGAATCAGATGCCAGAGGACATGATGGAAGCTGGTACAAGTGCTAGCTTTCTTCTTACTGTAGTGTAAAAGCACTTGTTTGGAAATAGAGTGTTTTGGGATATCTTGAAATCATGAAAGCTGATACATATCCTCCTATAATTTATTGGGTAGGAAGCACTTCTGGCCACCCTGGCACTGGTGATTAGATTAGATTCCCTATATTGTGGAAACAGGTCCTTCGGCCCAACAAGTCCACACCAACCCTCTGAAGAGTAACCCACCCAGACCCAATTCCCTCTGACCAATGCACCTAACACTACGGGCAATTTAGCATGGCCAATTCACCTGACCTGCACATCTTTAGACTGTGGGAGGAAACCGGAGCACCCGGAGGAAACCCACGCAGACACGGGGAGAATGTGCAAATTCCACACAGACAGACACCCGAGGCTGGGATTGAACCTGGGACCCTGGTGCTGTGAAGCTGCAGTGCCACCATAAACAGAACTATTCTCTTATCCAGAGGCTCACTGATGTTCAACATTTTGTGGCAAGGTACATCTTAACAACCTGTACTCTCTCAAGCAATAATGCAATACTTTGGAATCACGTTAACTTCCCAAAACAGTCTTGCCAGTAATCAGGATTAAACGAGTTGCCGGGAAGTGGTTGAGGCTGGGACAATTACAACATTCAAGAGGCATTTGGATGGATACACCAATAGAAAGGGTTGAGGAGGATGTAAGCCAAAAGCTGGCATATAGGGCTAGATTAATTTAGGCTCAGCATGGATCAGTTGGACTGAAGGGTCTGTTTCCATGCTGCACAACTCTTGGGATGCTGAATTTGTGTGGAAGAGATGGAAGGGCCAAAAAGGGAGGCATCTTGGAGAATATTGGAGGTTGAGATGACTGGTAAAAGAATCTATCATTTTTTATAATCTATTTTCCATGGTAGCGAATGTGTTGACATTTCACCAAAGATAAAGATCAGCTTCCAGGAATTGCAATTCAGTTTTGGTTTCAATCGAGCTGCAGTGTTATTTCAGTGGATGTGTATGCTTCCATACCAAGTCTGAACTATATTCCTTCAAGATGTTGTCACTCCCTGCAGCATCTAATGCTGAGTACCTGTGAAGAGTGGGACATACCCAGAGGTCTCCTGCCTCTTCTCTCTGTACTCTCTGGGCTCCTGCCAATATTCCTTTTATCCACTCCCTCACCACCCCCCTTCATCAAGTCTCACAGTGCTTTGAACTTACCAGTATTCCCTGCTTTTTGGTCAGATTTCCAGCATTCGTTAGCTATTTTTGCTTGATCTCCAGAACCTACATGGGAGGGGAGTTAGGTCAGTTGGCTGGTTTACAAAGGAGTGACACTAACAATGTAAGTTCAATTCCTGGCTGAGGTCAGCATGAAGGCTCTGCCTTCCCAGTCATGCATGCTCCTTACTGGAGACACAGCGGACTTTCAAGTTAAACTCATCACCAGCTGTCTCTCTTCAGTGAGAGAATAGGCAGTGATCCTCTGGGACTGCGGTGATATTCACTTTATTCCCAATCTACTGCATTAATTTATGTTAAAGCAAAAACATTTGTTTCTTCATTCAAATGTGGACATTCCCGTCTGGGACAGCATTTACTGCACAGCACAGCCCTAGCTACCCTTGAGATGGTGGTGGTGAACAGACTTCTCAAATGCCACATTCCTCATGCTGTAGGTAGGTCCATAATGCCATTAGGGAGGGCACTGCAGGAATTTGACCCAGTGAGAATGAAGGAACAACAATATACTGGACCAAGTTGGGATGGTGAGTGGCTTGAATGGGCCATTCTGGGAGTGTTGCTATGTTCTTCATGATGGATGTGGTTGTGGGTTTGGAAGGTGTTGTCTAAGGAACTTTGGTGAATTTTTGCAGATAGTACACACTGCTATTATTGAATATTGTTAGTGGAGGGAATGGGTGTTTGTGGATTTGCTGCCAGTCAAGTGGACTGCTTTGTCCTAAATGGTGTCAAACATCTTCAGTGTTATTGGAGCTGAACCCATCCAGGAAAGTGGGATGTATCCTTCACTTGTGCTGTGTAGTTGATGGACAGGCTGTGATGAGTTGGGAGATGAATTACTTGCTGCGGAGTTCCGAGCTGGGAGAGCCTCTTGTATCCACAGCATTTATAGGTCTAATGTAGTTTAATGGCAATCCTCAGGGAGTTGATGGTGGGGGAATCCAGTGGTGCTATTCAATGTCAAGGGGCAATGGTTAGATTCTTTCTTGTTAGAGAAGGTCATTGCCTGGCATTTGTGTAGCCTGGAAGTTACTTACCACTTGTCAATCCAGGCCTGGATATTGCCCAGGCATTACTGCATTTGGACATGGGCTACTTCAGTATCTAAAGAGTTGTGAATGGTACTATACATTATGCATTCATCAGCAAATTTTCATACTCCTGACCTAATGACAAAGTAGTTGAAGATGATGACACTGCCCTGAGGAACTCCTGCAGAGATGTCCTGGAGCTAACGATCAACAACCACAAGCTTTGTGCCAGTTATGACTCTCTAAGAGTGTCTGATGGTAATGGTGGAGTGTGGGATAAGCCGGGCCATACAGTTGTGAAATTGTGCTGGGGAACAAATCAACTGCTGCTGTTGATAGCCCCCAGAGCACCTCATGTATGGCTAGATTTGAGTCGTTAGATCTGCCCAAAATCTCTCCCACTTGGCATGGTTACAGTGCCACATGACACAATGGAAGGTATTCTCAATGAGAAGACAGACCTTTGTCTCAGGAAGGACTGTGTGGTGCTCAGATGGACAGATACCTCCATGACAGGTAGATGGGTGAGCATGAGGTTGAGTATGTTTTTCCCTCTTGAGGGTTCCCTCACCATCTGCTGAAGACTCTGTCTTGCAGCTGGGTCCTTTGGAACTTGTCCAGTTCTGTCAGCACTGTCAAGTCACTCTTGGTGACAGATTTGAAGACCTCACATACTGAGAGTCCATTCTGTACCTGTGTCACCTCACTGGTGTTCAACATGGAGTAGATTCATCAGCTGGGGGAGGACAATATGTAGCAATCAATCATTCCTGAAGCAAAATAAACTCTGGATGGATTGGACTAGATAGGATGAATAACATTAAGCCCATAAAAACTGACAGAGCTGCAGACGTTGGAAATCAGAAACAAAAACAGAAATTGCTGGAAAAGATCAGCAGGTCTGGCAGCACCTGTGGCAGAGAAATCAGAGTTAATGTTTCAGGTCCTGTCCTCACAAATGATGGCAGTTAGGAATAAGTTGTTTTTATGCAGAACATAGGAGAGGGGTAGGGGGTGAGGAGTGAACAATAGGTGGAGATAGAGCCCAAAGTGACAGAAGAACTGTCAAATAAAAACCGAAAGAACTGCAGATGCTGTAAATCAGAAAGAATAACAAAAGTTGCTGGAAAAGCTCAGCAGGCCTGGCAGCATCTGTGAAGAGAAATCACTAACGTTTTGGGTCTGGTGACCCTTCCTCAGATATGCCGTTCTGAGGAAGGGTACAGGACCCAACACATTAACTTTGATTTCTCTTAACAGACCTGCTGAGCTTTTCCAGCAACTTCTGTTTGTGTTTGTGTTTGAGATGAACAGTAAGACAGACAAAGAAGTGAATAACAATCAGGCTTTGAGGGTGAATAGCAATTAATGGGGACTGATAGTGGCTAGCAATGAGCTGTGTGTAATAACAGATTATGTGATAACAAGGCCTGGTGTGTGGGGATTGGGGTAAGGACATAGGAGAGCTCGATCTGAAAATTGTTGAACTCGATATTGAGTCCAGAAAGCTGTAGTGTTCCCAAGCGGAAAATGAGGTGCTGTTCTTTCAGCATGTGTTGGGTTTCACTGGAACACTGCAGCAAGCCTGAGATAGAGATGTTGGTTAGGTAACAGGGTAGTGTGTTGAGGTGGCAAAAAAAATCAGACAACATTAAGCCCACGTTGTCTTATGCTCCAAAGTGCTTCGGGACATCTTGGACAGATACAGTAAGTGGATAAAAAGTAGAGCTGGAGAAAGCATGTCAAGCAACATCAGAGGAGAGGTTTCCAACTCTCCTGTTTATCCACTCTGACTGTCCAGCATCTACAGTTCTCACTTTCTCTGGATACAGTGAGCAACCATCAAAAGAAAACAAGTATTTTCCCTATTCCGTGATGGAGCTATTGTCTCAGTTCCTTGCAGTGTCAGCCTTGGTAGCCCCTGTGTTAAATCTCACAACAGCAATGACTGAAACTCGCTCACGATACAGAACTAATTTTTCCTCAATGATTCTTTGATTCTTGCTGTTCTGAGAAAAGAAACAGATGAGGATCTCACTTTGCCTCGAGGGAAGTTTGCAATTTAACATCGGTGAATTACAAGATAGTGATACTAGAGAGTAGAACAGGAAAGACATTGCAAATGTCACACAACTAATGAGTAACAAACCATTTAGATACACCAGGGAAATTTAGTGTGAGGTGCTTTTACATATCACTTATCTCATCATATCACAGGACAGGTTATTAGCAAATTACACTCCAGTTTACTTTGTTTGGCAGAGCTGATTAGTTTCCTTCCTATTACAGATTTGGATTCTAAAAATGTCTCCTGAATAAACAATGAAAAAAAAGCCACTGCATCTGCAGAGCTCGTTATTTCCAAACTTGCAATTGTCTTAGATGTTTCATGTGAAAATTCATAGAGTATGAAATCCTTGTAGTGTGGAAACAGGCCATTTGGCCCAACAATTCCACACCAACCTACCGAAGAGACCCTCCCAGACCCATTCCCTAACCCTATTGCTATACATTTATCCCTGACTAATGTATCTAACCTACACATCCCTGGACACTAGGGGCAATTTAGCATGACCAACTCAACTGACCTGCATGTCTTTGGATTGTGGGAGGAAACCAGATCACCCGGAGGAACCCCACACAGACACAGGGAGAATGTGCACACTCCACACAGACAGTCGCCTAAGGATGGAATTGAACTTGAGTCCCTGGTGCTGTGAGGCAGGGAAAATCCTCATAATACGGTAAAATAAACAGTTGGTGAACCCTTATCCTGCTTTCCATGTTGGCGTTGTTAATTGGAGCTAGGGAGTGGGAGTATGGATTAGCTGGTTGATGGATTTCATTATAGAATTGCTATGGTGCACAACCAGGCCATTCAGCCCATCAACAGAGGGTGGTGGTGAAAGCTTGCATTTCAGACTGGAGGCCAGTGACCAGTGGAGTGCCACAAGGATTGGCGCTGGGACCTCTACTTTTTGTCATTTATATAAATGACTTGGATGTGAACATAGGAGGTATAGTTAGTAAGTTTGCAGCTGACACTAAAATTGGAGGTGTAATGCACAGCGAAGAAGGTTACCTCAGATTACAACAGGATCTTGATCAGATGGGCCACTGGGCTGAGGAGTGGCAAATGGAGTTTAATTTAGATAAATGCGGGGTGATGCATTTTGGGAAAGCAAATCTTAACAGGATTTATACACTTAATGCTAAGGTCCTAGGGAGAGTTACTGAACAAAGAGATCTTGGAGTGCAGGTTCATAGCTCCTTGAAAGTAGAATCGCAGATAGATAGGCTAGTGAAGAAGGCGTTTGATATGCTTTCCTTTATTGGTCAGAGCATTGAGTACATGAGTTGGGAGGTCATGTTACGGTTGTACAGTATGTCGGTTTGGCCAATTTTGGAATATTGCATGCAATTCTAGTCTCCTTCCTATTGGAAGGATGTTGTTAAACTTGAAAGGGTTGAGAAAAGATTTACAAGGATGTTGCTAGGGTTGGAGGATTTGAGCTATAGGGAGAGGCTGAACAGACTGGGGCTGTTTTCCCTTGAGCATCAGAGGCTGAGGGGTGACCTCATAGAGTTTTATAAAATCAAGAGGAGCATGGATAGGATAAATAGACAAAGTCTTTTCTCTTGGGTGGGTGAGTCCACAGCTAGAGGGCATAGGTTTATGGTAAGAGGAGAAAGATATAAAAGAGACCTAATGGCAACCTTTTCACACAGAGGGTGGCGCGTAAATGGAATGAGCTGGTAGAGGAAGTGGTGGAGGCTAGTACAATCACAGCATTTAAAAGGCGTCTGGATGGGTATATGAATAAGAAGGGTTTAGAGGGATATAGGCCAAGTGGGACTAGATTAGGTTCGGAAATCTCGTTGGCATGGAAGAGTTAGACTAAAGGTTCTGTTTCTATGCTGTACATCTCTATGACTCTACACCAACCCTCCAAAGAGCATCCCACCCAGATCTACCCCTGCACCTATCCCCATAATCCTGTATTTCCCATAGCTAACGTGCACATCCCTGGATACTATGGGCAATTTAGCACAGCGAATCCACTTAACCTGCTCATCTTTGGACTTTGGGAGGAAACCAAAATACCTGCAGGGAGCCCACAAAGACAATGCGAAAACTCCAGACAAACAGTCACCTGAGGTTGGAATCAAACCCAGATCCCTGGCGCAGTTAGGAAGCAGCACTAACCATTGAGCCACCATGCCACCATTGGGGAAAATGTTAATTTCAGCTCTAACTCGCTTGTTTCATTGATGTTGGTTTCATGAAGCTTGGCCATCCCTGTGGCCATTTAAAGTTAGTACGTTGGCCTCTTTTCAAAAACTATTTTAGTCCATAACAGTCCCAGGTTTATACATCAGCCAGTGGAATTCAAAGGTCAATAGGTCATATTTCATACCATAGGGACAAGTATGCTGCAGAATGAGCTTCAATTGCTTGTTATTCCTGGTTGATTGGCAACACTTTCTCCACTTTTGACATCTCGTACATCTTCCCTCTGTTGTTCCTTCACCTGACCATGCAATCTCCTGCCTCGCCTTCACACATTCCTAGAAAAATCCCTTCACCTCTCCATCACTTCTCCTTCTCAAAGTTCGCTGTGCTTGGTCAGACCTTTATAAATGGCCACAAATTTGCTTCAGAAAGCATTGTAGATTGTTTCTCGATGTGCAACATTAAAATCATAAATACAAGTGCTTTCCTTTTTATTACATCTTGCTAAAGGGAGTATTCTTTTGTACATGAAAGGACTGCAGTGGCTAAAGATTAAATTATCAAGCAATGGAGTTGGCATGGAAGAGTTGAACCAAAGGTTCTGTTTCTGTGCTGTACATCTCTTTGACTGTACATCAACCCTTTATTCAGCAAGTGTCAATTCTCTGTGGCATTGCCTTAATTGAAACATATGAACTTCATATAAAAAAATTATTTTATTGCACTTACCAGATTCTAGAGAGTGAGAAATCTGTCAAAATGATACATTTCCATAATTGTGTCAGATATAAAGTGTAACTCATAAATTGACTTCCTTTGTGTCAATGAGATGTGTGATTGACATAAAGCTTCAGAACTTCAAAAACAGTTGCCAAATGTCAATGCAAATGAAGAGATGGGAAGTGGAAACATCTGGAAAATGTTCTGTGGATTGAAATGTTACATCAAGTGAACATGTCTAAGAATTCGGAGCATGGAAGGCAACATAGCCCTTTGAGCCTATTTTGCCATTCAACAAAACTGTGACAGATCGAGTTGTGCTCCAGATTCCACGTCTCCATCTCCTCCTGATAACCTTTGATTTCTTTGGTGAACAACAATCGATCTTGTAAAATTTTAAATAATCCCTCTTGACCACCTTCTGATACAGAGTTTCAAAGTTGTCCAAGTCCTTGAGAGAAAAAAAACCTCCTCATCCATGTGCTAAGAGGGAATTTCAAGATACTGACCCCGGCTTTCGATTCATACTCAAGAGAAAACACCATTCCCATAGTTGCCTTGTCGACAGTATCCAGGATCTCATAAACTCTAACTGAATCACCACTCACATTTCTAATTTCCTGTGAGAATAAGGCCAATCTGTCCAAACCTTTCTCATATGTCATCCTGCTCATTCCAAATTCAGGCAAAAGATATGTAAGTTTGAATACACGAATGAACGACTTCTTCCCTGCTGTTATCAGACATTTGAATGGACTTCTCTCTCTTTCTCTCTCTCTCTCTCACTGCACCTTCTCCATGGCTGTAACACTGTACTCTGCACTCTGTGCTGTTACCCTGATGCACTTTGAAAGCTACAATCTGCTTGTGTAACACCCAAAACAACAATTTTCACTGTATAAAAACCGAAAGGACTTCAGATGATGTGAATCAGAAATGAAAACAGAAATGTTTGGATAAGTTCAGTAGGTCTGACAGCATCTCTGGAGCTAAATCAGAATTAGCGTTTCGGGTTGAGTGACCCTTCCTCAGAATGCAGAACTTTTCATTGTACATGTTTCAACAATAAATCAAGTCATAATTTAATCAGCTTCATTTGACCTCCACCTCCTTCCAGCAGCTTCTGAGATATGGCTTCATCAATGTGTTGTATAAGTGAAGCATAACCTCCTTACTTATAAATTTAATTCCTCTTGAAATAAAGGAAAGCAATATTTACCTTGATCCTGTGTCCAACCAGACAGTTATGATAACTCAGTGAGAGGATGGGCTGGATGGAGAAACAATTTTCCTGCACATCTTCTTGACTGGCCTTGGTTTAATTGTTGCGGTCGGTGATTACCATAGAGTCAGAGAGTCATTGAGATATACAGCATAGAAACAGACCCTTTGGTCCAACTCATCCATGCTGACCAGATATCCTCAATTAATCTACTCCCATTTGCCAGAACTTGGCCCATATCCCTATAAACCCTTCCTATTCATATACCCATCTATATGCCTTTTAAATGTTGTAATTGTACCAGCCTCCACCACTTCCTCTGGCAGTTCATTCCATACACGCACCACCCTCTGTGAAAAAGCTGCCCCTTAGATCCCTTTTAAATCTTGCCTCTCAACCTAAACCTATGCCCTCTAGTTCTGGACTCACCCACCCCTGGGAAAATACCTTGTCTATTCACCCTATACATGTTCCTCATGATTGTATAACATCTATAAGGTCACTGCTCAGCGTCTGATGCTCCAGGGAAAACAGCCCTAGCCTATTCAGCCTCTTCCTACAGCTCAAATTCTCCAACCCTGGCAGCATCTTTGTAAATCTTTTCTGAACCCTTTCCAAGTTCTGGAATCTAGAAAGAAAAAGTTGACCAACTTCCAAAGTAGAAATGGCTGCATCTAACCACAATAATGTAGACATGAGTTGGATTCCTAAGAAAACATTTAATCAAATCAACAAAACTTCCCCAAGGAGGTCACCCCATAAGTGAGCGAAGAGAACTGTGGGATCAGAATATTCGAACAATCGCTTTCCCAATTCTTTGTGACTCATGTAGTACAACACTGAGATCTCCCTGCACCTTGGAATTCCGCAATTGTCATCATTTAGATCACTTTGCTTTCCTTATTCTTCCTGCCAAAGTAAACAACTTTGCATTTTCCCACATTATTCCCTAACTACAAGACTTGTTCTCACTTGTTCCACCTATCTATACTGGTCTGCAATGTCTTTTACCCACTTCACAAAATGCTTTCCACACATCGTAAAATCATCTGCAAAATGAGTTACCATGCCTAAATTTCCCTCTTCTAAATCATTGGCTGAAATTGCAAAAAGTTGAAACTCTGATACCGACCAGCACCATGTAGGAGGTATTCTCCTGAAGATTCTATTTTCAAGCTGTATGACATTATGACTCAGTGTGAAAATGGGATTTCGTCTCCACAAGGACAGAGTGGTGGTTGGTCACTCTCACCGATACTCTCACGGACAGAAGCATCTGCAGCTGGCAGATTGGTAAGGACAAGGTACTGTATGTTTTCCCACATATTGGTTCCCTCATCACCTGCTGCAAACCCAGTCTAACAGATCTGTCCTTTAGGATTGGACCAGGCTGGTCTGTAGTGGTGTCAACTGAGCTATTCTAGGTAAAGCAGCTTGAAATCCCTCACCCAGAGTCAGGGACAGACTGATTTATGCACACCTTGTTTTCTGCCATCCAGCCAATCTTCCATCACGCTGGTGTGTTACCAGCTACACAATGAGTTTCTGCTTTGCTCAGTAACCTTTGATGTAGCACTTTGTCAAATGACTTCTGGAAATCCAAGCACTGTGTCAATGGGCTGCCATTTATCCATCAGCACATATTATCCCTCCAGAGAACTCCATTAGCTAAAAAATCACACAACGCTCGGTTATGATCCAGCAGGTTTATTTGGAAGTATTAGCTTTGAAGTGCTGCTCATTCGAGAGGTAAGCTACCTGATAAAGGAACAGCGCTCCGAAAGCTTGTATTTCCAAATAAACCTGTTGGATTATAACCGACTCTTAGCCTAAACTAGGCCTTTTGTGTCTGGCCAGCAGGTACTGAACTCCGATTTTAAAATGGCACAGCACAGACCATTATCATTCGGCCCAACGGTCCACTGCTGGCTTTTTCAAAGGTGATACTCAATGAGCCCTAATTCCCTCTTCTTTCTCCACAGCCATGAAAAGATTGCCCCTTTCAGTATTTGCTCGATTCTCTTTCTGAAACTTTTGGTTGAGTCTGTTCCCATGACCCTTTCAGGCAGCACATTCCAGATCACAAACACCCGCTGTCTAAATCAAAACATTTCCCTCATGTTGCCTCTGGTTGGTTATCACACTTTCATGTTAAAGCTGTGGCCTTTGGTTATTGACTCTTCTGCCTTGGAAATTGTTTTCCTTATTTATTCCAACAAAATCCTTCATCGTTCTGAATGTCTGTCAAATCTCTGAACCATCTCTGCTCTTTGAAGAGTAATCACAGCTTTTCTTCTCTCATCATGTGAGGGAAGTCTCTGACATGTTTGGATTGGTCGAATCAATGCCCATGATTTTGTTTTATTTTTAGTTTCTGTCGTCGTGTGCTCCTGACAACGTCATCGCAATGCAACAATAAACCTGCCAATCAGGAAAAGAAAGATGTTCAACCGAACAATGCACAGTGGTTCAGTGGTTAGCTCTGCTGCCTCTCAGCACGAAGGACTGAGGTTCAAATCCACCCTTGGGCAACTGTCTGTGTGGAGTTTGCACATTCTCCCTGTGTCTGTGTAGGTTTCCACTGGCTGCTGCAGTTTCCCACCTTCCGCAGTCAGTGGATCTGCATGTTGAGTGGATTGGCCAAACTAAATTAATCCACTGTGCCTTGAGATATGCAGGCAAGGTTAATAAGCCATGGGTATGTGGAGTTATGGGGATAGGATGGGGTGCTGAGTCTGGGTGAGATGCTCTTCAGGGGTTTGGTCCAGACATGATGGGCTGAATGGCCTCTTTCCAAACTGTCAGGATTCTGTGATAATCTGACTTGCCATATTGCTTGCCAGAAGTGTCATAACAGATTTGACATTCAGTTAGTTCTGTTTGACTTTCCACAGATCCTGATGGACCTGTCCCTTGCTGTCTTTTGCTTCCGATTTCTAGCAGCCTCGGTAATTTGCTTTGATTGGTGTATGGCTGAATCGGAGAGTCACCATGGACACACTGTGGGCCATGTAATGGCTCCCTCCAGTACAAATCATGCGCTTATTCTGAAAAGTCACTAACTCCCACCACCTTCTCAATGGATGGTGTTATCCAGCAAGGCCAACACCTCCCAATGCTGAAGGATCTGCCATTATTCCCGTCTCCTCAAGTGAACAGAGATCACCTGATTGATTCGCTCCGCTCCACAATTAGGCCAAGGATAAAATCCTGTGATTTAAGCTAAATGCCAAAGGAAGTCACCCAGTGAGGTAAGTGTGACTTACTTGTAAATTGAAAATCCAGAGAAAGAAGTATATAAATAAGACAGAGGAAGTGTCCCGGAAAAAAATACCAATACCTGCAGGAGGGCAGTTTGCTTTTATAAATGGACTGCTCAGGTGGTATGTGTCACTGCATGAGACAGCTTGATTTTCTACTGCTACTTAATTTGTCTGTCTGCAATGTCCCTTAGAGCCACAACATGGGGAAAAGACATTCAGCCAACCTAACCCAAGCCATGCAGTTTATTCTATTTTGGAATTGCTGATTATCACCTCTCATCAGTGCTTCTCCATGTAAAATAACACTTGGAGGAAGCACTGAGGGTGGAAATGCCACAAAATGTACTCTGGGAGGGGGAATTTAAAGTGCTTCACTAAGAATGGCTCAGCAGCAGCACCACAGATCAAGCTGGGGTTGAGATCTAAAGGTCATAGCTGATAGACTGAGTCTGTGGCAGATTGTGAGGGAAAAACATACTCATCTTCATCCTTACCAATCTGCTGGCTGCAAATGCATCTGTCCATGACAGTATCAGTAAGAGTCACCACTGCACAGTCCTTGTGGAGACGACATGCTACCTTCACATTGAGAATAACCTCCGTCACGTTGTGAGATAATAATACTGTGGCAAGTGGGATAGATTTCGAACAGATCTAGCATCTTAAGACTGGACATCTAAGAGGGCCATCAACAGCAGTAATACTCCAGCACAACCTATGACCTCATAGCCTGGCAACAGTAAAACAGTGGAAGATGATATCAAGAGTGCTTTCAAGCAGTATTGCTTTTTCAATAAGCTGCTCGTGCTGCCCAGTTTGGGTTCCACCAGGGCCACACAGCTCCTGACCTCCTTACACTTTTTGTTCAGTCAATGACAAAAGAGATGAATTCCAGAGGTGAGGTGAGAGTGACAGCCCTTGGCAACAAGGTCACATTTGAACTGAGTGTGACATCAAGGATTCCTAGCAAAACTGGAAACAATAGCAATCAGGGGGAAAACTCTTCACTGGTTTAGTCATACTTGGCATTTAGGAAGATGGTTATGGTTGTTGGAGGCCAGTCATCTCAGCTCTAGGACATCTCTGCATGAGTTCCTCAAGATTTGGAGATGCCAGTGTTGGACTGGGGTGTGCAAATTTAAAAATCACACAACACCATGTTATAGTCCAACAGGTTTAATTGGAAGCACACTAGGTTTCGGAGCGCCGCTCCTTCATCAGGTGATTGCGGAGGACAAAATTCTAAGGCACAGAATTTATAGCAAAGCTTTACAGTGTAATGTAACTGAAATTATACATTGAAAAGTATCTTGATTGTCTGTTGAGTCTTTCATCTGTTCGAATACCATGATAGTTCGACTTCTTTCACGTGTAAATCACAAAATCCTTTTTTTTAAAAGTTGCATTCTCAGGTTAGCTGTAACAATGAGTGTTAGGTAGACAATATGTTGAGGGTGTTAGCCCCCTGTATTCTCTGTATATGCATGATGTTTAGATTGATTCTAATCTGAAAACTGTGAAAACAGAGTTTTACAT